>NC_088693.1:6685242-7310242 GCF_028017835.1 Emys orbicularis
AGAACAGGTGACCCCAGCAAGAGTCTATAAAAGGACTCCCAGGAGGAGCTGGTGAGAGAGCCATTTTGCACCAGATTAAGATGAGAGAGGGTGCTGAAGGGGCAGTGTAGACAGGGTGGTGGAGGACCCTGCCTGCCCACCTGATGCAACAGAAATGACTCCCCAAGGGAAGGAGGACCTAGCAAGGGACATTGTCTTTAGGATGTTTTATTGTTTTGTAAGTAAAAGAGCATAAAATCATAGACTGAACAAAGTGTGTGTGTGTCCGTACTGCCTCACAGCTACTGCATGCCCCTGATGGAAAACTTTAAACCAGAATCATCACATGTTTTTTGTTTAGTTTTTGGGGGAGATAGGGGTTGGCAGAGGGGTGTGTTTAAGTACTGGGGAGCCTGAAAGGTCAGTGCTGTGCCCAGAGAGGCTAGACAGTAGGGAAACAAGACCCAACACTCAAGGTTCCTTGCCAGATTGACGTCTGTCTTTTTGCTGAGTGGATTCTTCAACCTTGTGTACGTTGGGCAACCGCCACACAACTTCCTTTCCAGCTATTTATTGAGAGACACTCTCACTGAGTCAAAGTTGAGATATTTCACTTCCATTTAATACCTCTCCAATCTCTGAACATCTGTATATACTGCAAAAACCTTTTATGGCAGCTAGTACAGTGCATACAAATAGGCGTCCTTGTAAAGCTACTCTGAAGAGAGCCAGATAAACATGGTTTGGTATGGGACAGAAATCTCAGGCTTGCTATTTTTAAGAAAGAAAAATGAACCTTATTTCTTTTCCATAAAGGTCTCCTGTCATATAAGACTAACCCCTGAAAATTGGAACCAAGACCAAGTCAAGGGGCTTTAGTCTAAGGACAGTAGCCAGCAGGGGGGAAGCCACACCACAGAATGTGACTCAGGGTAATGCTAACCCATATAGTAAATACAAATCTGGAGAACTGCAGAAGATTAGGGTTAGTCACAGAGGTAGCCTGCTTCTCCCTGGTAACATGGAGTTTGGTCCTTACGGATTCCCACTGTGTTTAAACCCACTAGCCATACCTCAGGACAATCCTCACTTCCCCGTCCATGCTTCAGGGTGGAGACCTGAAGAGAAGGTCACCTCTGCAGGGCAAAGAGCTGTGAATCTATTCTTCTCCACTGGAATTTCCAATGGCACTTCTAAGCCTAATTGACTGGGGTCCTGACCCATGACTAGGGTTCCTATGTGCAGTGACAATACAAAGAAAGAAAGAAAGCGGATTGCTACTGGATAACTAGATTTGGGAACAGTGCAGCAGATTTAACAGGCTACTTTGTCCTGGGACTACAGGACCTATAGTAGAAAGCAAAAGAAATTAATGGAGTCTACCTGAACTTCCACTTGAGAGGCCTTAAGCATCAGCGGTAAGTTTCCACTGAATTTGGGGCTTTCCCCAAACATTAATGAGCTATTTTCAACTAACAATGCACCTCAGATTGTAAGAGATGATTCCAGGGAGGCAGGCAGACAGGCGCTAAATACTCCACAAGCTTCTACCCAAATGAATTATTCACAAAAGTTGTAGTAAAAACTGTCATGGGCATTTCACCCAGTGACCTTACCATCCCGTCTGTTGAGCTTGGCGAAGCTGGGATTGTGAACGCTGAAGAGCTCTGAGGAGCTGTCAAAGGCGGTCAGAGGCAATGAGGATACTAGTGCATCATCGCAATTATCTATAAAACAAAAGAGAAATAAACAGGAGGTCAGATAAAAAGTAGGAAGAACTTTGCTCAGTTGGACTTTTTGGAAAAAAAACAAAAACTCACAAACCTAAATGGTCTTTAACAAACTGGTAACTATTTATTGAGCTGACATTCTGAGCAGATCAGTGTGATTAACTGATCATCAGAGAGGGTTCTACAAGGAAATCTGAACGAGCAGTTACTTCAGTTAGCAAATTAGTAGAGGCAGCCAAACACCCACCATGACCCAAATAACTGTCATGATTGCCCTCTAGTTTTGGTGGTCCCAATTGGAGACTGATTTCCAGAAGTGTTGACTATGCCACAACTCTAACTGGAGTCAATAGAAGCTGAAATTGCTCAGCACCTCTGAAACCCAGGCCTTATGTGCCTCAAGTTGGGACCACCAAAATTAGGGTGACCAGACAGCAAGTGTGAAATATCGGGACGGGGGTGGAGGGTAATAGGAGCTTATGTAAGAAAAAGCCCTAAATATCAGGACTGTCCCTATAAAATTGGGACATCTGGTCACCCTAACCAAAATTAGACAACTTTTGAAAATTTGAGCTGCTGTACCTACTTTGCTTTGGATGACTAGAAGCCAGTGAGGGAGGAAGAGTGCTGGTTTGCCTAGGGAAGAAGAACCTTTCTACTAAAACGCTGATAAGGTTTGTTGGATACTAAAGATATATCGAGCCCAGAGGCAATTCATTGGGTGGTGGGGAAAGTCTCGAGGAAACACCTTCAGCTTTGGTTGAGCTATTGGAGAGTACACGGAAATACTTGGTGGAATTTTAAGACTGTTTCAGTCCATCAAAAACTGAAAGACAAACTGATCTTCCCCACACTCATTGTGTTGTAAAATTCAACAGTTCCTGTAAAAGACTGTAGCAATGCCCCCCACCAATCCCTGAGCCAACACAAACCGGATAGTGCTTGGTTTCTTCATTAGTGAAAGACCCTTAAACACACATATGGAATGTGGGAGTGGAAGTGACAGCATCTCACCTCCATGCTAAGCAGAGGAAAATTACATACATACAACAGAGGGACTCACAACAGCAGGGGGAGGAAGATATATTGTACTTAAAGAGAATCCTATACTATACTAACAGAACACCACTGGCCATCACGTACAGTCCCCAGCTAAAACCTCTCCAGCACATCATCAACGATCTACAACCTATCCTGGAAGATGCTCCCTCACTCGCCAGTCCTCGCTTACAGACAGCCCCCAACCTGAAGCAAATACTCACCAGCAACTACACACCATACCACAGAAACACCAACCCAGGAACCAATCCCCGTAACAAACCCTGTTGCCAACTCTGTCCCCATATCTACTGCAGCGACACCATCATAGGACCCAACCATATCAGCCACACCATCAGGGGCTCATTCACCTGCACATCTACTAATGTGATAATATGCCATCATGTGCAAGCAATGCCCCTCTGCCATGTACACTGGCCAAACCAGACAGTCTCTCTGTAAAAGAATAAATGGACATAAATCAGACATCAAGAATGGTAACATACAAAAGCCAGTAGGAGAACACTTCAATCTCCCTGGACATTCAATAACAGATTTAAAAGTAGCTGTCCTGCAATAAAAAAAAAAACTTCAAAAACAGACTTCAAAGAGAAACTGCAGAACTACAATTCATTTGCAAACTTAACACCATCAATTTGGGTTGAATAGGGACTGGGAGTGGCTGGCTCACTACAAAAGCAATTTTCTATCCCATGGTATTGACACCTACTCATCAATTATTGGGAGTGGACCACATCCACCCTGACTGAATTGGCCTTGTCATCACTTGTTCTCCACTTGTAAGGCAACTCCCTTCTCTTCACGTGCAAGTATATTTATCCCTGTATCTGTAATTTTCACTCCATGCATCAGAATAAGTGGTCTTTTATCCACAAAAGCTTATGCTCAAATAAATCTGTTAGTCTTTAAGGTGCCACCGGACTCTTTGTTGTTTTTGTGGATACAGACTAAAACGGCTACCCCCTGATACTATACTATGGAGTAAGGCTAGAATACTTCCCCCCATCCCAAGGAATTAGGCTAGCCCAAATGGGTGGGCTATACATTATCTACTGCATCTATTTCCTTTTCCTCCCTCAGCTCCTTTCCTCACCATCTCTTCTGAGCCGAACTTGACCCTGATAACCTGATATGCGGCAACTGAACTTCTGAGCCCACAGTGTTTGAATGAGGATGAAGTTAGTCAAAGCAAATTTTCTCATTACTGGCTGTTACATACAAGTCCATGACTACAGCACAGGCTTTCATTAGGGGTATAAAACCCTTAATTTTAATGGAATCACCCAGGAAACACGGGTTTAAATTACAGGAGAAGTCCTGCAGGTTAGCAAGATCTCAGACTCCACAAGTCCCGTCCCTTGTACAAATATAATTATCGGGGGGGGGGGGGGGGAGGAATGTATTAATGCCACATTAAGGTTACAAAACTCAAGACACACACAAAAACCCCCAATGATTTTGCAGTAACATTAATTCAGCCATATTGGCAATTTAGGGCCTGACACAAAGCGGACTGATGTCAATGGGTGCCTTTTTGTGACATTGAGCTACGGATCAGCGTTTGGGGCAGAACAGTGCATGGCAGGAACTGTTGTGATTAGAATCCCTACCTGAGCTCCCTAGTACCCGGGGGAGTGAGCCACTTGCCCTTTTGTAGGGTGAAGCTACCCGCTCTTGGCAGCACAGCTGTAGGGCTCATTCCCGTCCTTCCCCCTATTGGCTAATTTGTACCTGAGGGCACAAGGAAAGAGCCATTCTTGGGTCTCCCAAAGGCATGGCCAGCTCTTTCATATACACACCCCCACACCCCCCCCACACACACACACCAACCAATTGGCCACACAGGACAGATTTCCTCCCATGCATATGCACACAAGAGTCAGACACAATCGGATCCGTCATATTTTGATTACCAGGCAGACTGAAACGTAAACCTAAAGTTTGCAGACAGAGAACTTTATGTTCGAGTTAAGAGCACATGAATTCATTTAAAGTGCATAGGCATGCGAGTGCATCCCCTCCCCCCCCGCAACCTCCTTTATCTGATTGGTTGAATGTATCTCAATGGTTGTATGAAATGTCCCTAATCGCAAGGGAAGACAAATAGAGAATTACTGGTAATTAGCAGAAACACAATGTTAAATCCTGCTCTGAGTTACAATGGTGTAACCAGGAATAATCGCACTGGCAAAGTGAAGTTACTCCCAGTTTATACTAGCATAATTGGGATCAGAACTTGGCCCGTTGCTGGAAAGATAGTTGATAGATTGTTTAAATATTCATTATATGTAGCATGCAAACTGTATGCGTGAAACCCCTAATCTGAAAAGAAAGCTAATCATTTCACCAGCAGCAAAGCACTTGATCACGCTTGCTAATCTTCTGCAAAAAATATCGAAGAAGAAAAACAGATGATGGGATTAAAAAGGATCATGTTAATGTCACCTGTTGGCTTCACTACAGAATCAAGAGGAGACTTACACATACCATGTTGCATTCCTCTTCTGGGCCCTGATCCAGGAACTTGTGTAAAGACTGCAGAATCAAGCCATCCATCTCAAGATTTATTCAATATTGTTGAAATGTCGCCGCATTAATTTCAGTGATCAGGACAGTGACTGGACTGAATGCTGGCCTCAAGCAAGCACTGTGCAAATTTCACACACAGCTCTCTCAGCATTTCATCTCATTCCCGATTATCTTTCCCTGCATGGCCTTCTCTCTCAAAATGATCAACACTCGTGTTGAGTTGCCCCATTTCATATAGTGGTTTTGCAAAGTGCATAAACATTAAATAGTAGCAAGTGACAACAAAACAGCCAGCGATCGTGACCTCATTTAATTTGTTATGAAGCTGGTTAGCCTGACCTAGATTCAGGCAAAATCATGGAAAGGCTTACATGGGACTCAGTCAGTAAAGAATTAAAAACATGGTAGCATAATTAATGCCAATCAACATGATTTTACGGAAAACGGATCTTTGTTAAACAAACTTGATGTTTTTTGAATGGATTAAAAGTTTCTTTGATAAAGATAATTGTGTTGACATAATATATTTAGACTTCTGTAAGGTATTTGACTTAGCCATGGACGATACTCTGATAAAGAAAAAAAACAGCCTTGTACTCAAGTCAGGAATTATCCTCCTATGGAGTGTTTTTCGCAGAAAAAAGGATAATGAGGTCAAACGGTTTGAAGCGGAAGCTAGACAAATTCATACTTGAAATAAGCCGTAAATTCAACAAGGAGGGTAATTAGCCATTGGCACACCTTAACTAGGGACATGGTGAATTCTCCATCACTTGAAGGTTTTAAACCAAGACTGGGTGTCTTTTTAAAACATATGCTGTAGCACAATAGACGTTATGGGCTCAATGCAGAAATTATTGGGTGAAGTTCTATAGCCTGTTGTGACATTACCACCCCATATTCTTTATGGAAATATGCTTATGATATGGATATGGCATAACAGATATATTTTATGCAAGATGGGTCTTGTAAGGTATCATCAGAAAGGTTATAATTTACTGGATGTGATTATCCAGTCTGTATGCATATACATTTCTGTATCTAAAGTTAGGAATACTGACTATGTAATAATTACAACTGCATGTGTATTTGGGAAACACCCACCAAACAACAGCCATCAGCCTTGATGGGCCATTAGGAAGAAACAATAAGACTTTGAAGATACTAATCTTGCTCCTTCCTGAGAGGTGTCCTGGGACGTAGCTGTGACACTACTAGGTCAGGTGGTCCTGTCACCTGGTACTAAACACCATCTTGGACTTCTAGTAATTTTCCACTAAAATATTCCCACCTTATGTAAATATTATTTAAGGCTGGGGAGTAAAGCTACCAGGACTCTTCTCCGTTGCCTTCCTGCCCAAGAAAGATGGCTGAAAGTACCTGAAGAGACAAAGGAACTAAGCTGTGGGAAAGGTAAGGGCTGAGTCCAGACTGAGACAGGAGTCTACTCTCTAAAGAGAAATAACTGGAACTCTAAGCTACAGAAACTCTGCAACTTGCCTAAAACAACATTTAGGGTGAGAAATTATTTCTTGAAACCAGTCTCTTTAAGATCTTAAGCTTAGTATGCATTTTGTTTTATTTGCTTGGTAATCTGCTTTGTTCTGTTTGCTATCCCTTATAATTACTTAAAATGTGCCTTTTATAGTTAATAAACTTGTTTTTGTTTATTATTAAACCCAGTTTGTGCAATTTATAACTGGGGGGGGGGGGGGCAAGAAGTTGTGCATATCTTCCTCTGCATTGAGGGAGGGGGCAAATTTATGAGCTTACATCGTATAGATTTCTCTACAGCACAAGACAATATTATTTTGGGTGTACTTTCCAGAAAGGAGCTGCACTTGAGTGCAGGGTAAGTTCCTGGCTCAGTTTTCTGTTTGCAGACTCCGTGATTCTACACACCTACCTGTGTATGTGTGCTACCAGAAGCTGGAGAGCCTAATTCAGCAAAACAGGGAGGGGGAGCCCAGCCTGGTGGAGCAGGCAGGGTCAGTGAAATCCCAGTACATCAAGTGGCATCCCAAATGCAGGGGGGAGTCTAACCCATCACACCTGTATTATCCAGGGGGTCAGACTAGCTGATCATAATTCTTTCCTCTGGCCTTAAAAAAAATCTGTGAATTAGAACGAGTGTTAAATTCATTTTCACTTTTGACCTGACCAAAAAAGCAAGTACATCTAGCTTATGTTCCACAAAACTGAGTGGAGTGCTGAGTGGCCCACTTTAGCATGTTATTTGGCCACCAATTCCACTGCAGCATACTTTCTGTTTCCCATTAGGGCTCTAAGACCTAGCTTATAGGAGGTCTCAGGTCTTTCCAAAAGAGCTCCTTTAAGGTCAGAGTCAAATTAGAAGGGAAAAACGTGCATGAGCAACCCACTCTACAAATACAATCCACACACTATGCAAAAATCCAACAACTCACCCAATTCCTAGGAACTGGCTTTATTAACTAAGAAATCAACAATAAGGTAACAAAGTTCAGCTCCAACCATCTCACTAGACTTGGTTTCTCTCACAAGAGCCTTCTCTACGGACTGCCTAGCCCAACTTGCCTAATATACATATACATACATATACAGTCGTTCATAAGCCAAATATTTTTGGTAAAAAAGTGATGCATCAAAGAGTGGGGGTCGGCTTATAAACGGGTCTACACCAAAATTTGATGATTTTAAACTCTATGGAATCATTGAATTGAATATCTAATACATTGTCGTTTTGTTTACCTGGAGCCGCGGTTCGCCATTGGGAGCTGAGGGGTTCTGTGCCTGTGAATGCTCCAGGTAAACAAAATGTCCCGACCCCACCAGTGGCTTACCCTGACGGGCTGGGAGCCAAAGTTTTCCAACCCCTGAAATATAGGGTCAGCTTATGAAAGGGTCATACAGTTTTTGCTATTTTTACTTATCCATCTTGGGGGGGGGGGTCGGCTTATAAACGAATGGGCTAATGAACGAGTATATATCAATTCCTTCCTATTCCTCACTTAAGTGCCACTTCATCTTCATTTTGGTGAGGTACTAGGTAACCTTCCTGAGAAGATCATGCGTACTCCTTGACTAGCGGGATCAATACCTGCAAAGTGGATAGAGTATCTAAGGCTTTGTCTTCACTACCCGCCGATCCGGCGGGTAGCAATCGGTTTATCGGGGATCGGCTTACCGCGTCTAGTGAAGACGCGGTAAAATCGATCCCTGATCGCTCTGCCGTCGACTCCGGAAATCCACCTCGGCAGGAGGCGGCAGCGGAGTCGGCGGCAGCGCGGCAGCGGTCGACTTTCCCGCGTCCTCACCGCTAGGTAAGCCGACCTAAAATACGCAACTTCAGCTACGGTATTCACGTAGCTGAAGTTGCGTATCTTAGGTCGGACCCCCGCTGTAGTGTAGACCTAGCCAAAGACAACACTGCCAGACTTCAGTGTGGGTATACTCTAAAACCACATGTATGTTAGTGACCAATAATAATCTGTTATAGCTTTTCACTCCAGTTAATTCTGAGGAGACAACACAGCAAAGATTAAGTAAATTGGGTTCGGTTTCATCTTATCAAGGGAATTGTTTACTAAATTCCAACAGGTAACCATCTGTCCAAAACCACTGATGTCAAAGGAGTTGCACCAAGTGTCAATGAAGACTGAAATTGACAAAAAAGAATTGGCAAAGTGGCCTAATTTGACCCACAGAACCTCTATTACTGATGAGATTGTGAGGGATGGAAAGAAACCAGCTTGACTCTCAGAGCCACAAGCTAAATTAGTGTGATTTTCTACCTACCAAATCTCTTTTACCTGAAATTTGAAATGGAGATTATTTAAATGGGAATATTGTGAGACACAATATAGAGCCCCATTTTTATTTATTTATTTTAAGGGGGGGGGGAATCTTTACACAATCCCTTTTTAGAATATAATCACCCTCAACATTTCAGGCTGAATAACTGGCCATTTATTGATGCCTTTCCTTTCATTTGTCACAACTTTGAGGAGGTGTGCTCATGAGAAAGTACTTCAGGCTAGATGAGCAGGATGAGACCAGGATTTGGAACAACTCCACAAATTGTCCAAAAAAGAATGCATCTGGCAGTGGCACCAAACATCTACATTTACAGAAAATTGGCACCTCATGACTCTCGTAATTATATTACCAACATATCAGTTTTCTTTAACTGTAGGTACTCAATTATTGGCAGCAGGACTAGCCAACAGAACTTGAAAACATAGGGTCAACAGAATTCAATTTAGCTGATCAGATCTGAAGAACAACAACATATCTCATGTACTTGCTCACTCCCTTACAAATTGCTAGTAGGCCGATACCACTGTTACTAATGCAGGGGTAGGCAACCTATGGCACACGTGGTAAAGGCGGCATGTGAGCTGATTTTCAGTGGCACTCACACTGCCCAGGTCCTGGCCACCGGTCCGGGGGGGGCTCTGCATTTTAATTTAATTTTAAATGAAGCTTCTTAAACATTTTAAAAAAATCTTATTTACTTTACATACAACAATAGTTTAGTTACATATAATAGACTTATAGAAAGAGACCTTCTAAAAACATTAAAATGTATGACTGGCACGCGAAACCTTAAATTAGAGTGAATAAATGAGGACTCGGCACACCTCTTCTGAAAGGTTGCCGACCCCTGTACTAATGTATACAAACACACCAGACCCCCCTTCCTCCACACACCACACTGGTCAGTTTATTCCCCTGTTACATAGTCAGAATCCTACTTGTGAGCTCTCTGGTACAGGTGTACTCACTACCCCACACTGAAGGACTGTGATACCACCAACCAGTGCTTAATTTGGAATGGAAGCAGCTCTGGAGCTCAAAGCAATTAGGTGCTAGGACTCACGCAATTTTTTACTTTCACAAGTGAAACGGTAAGACCAGAGGTGCCAGGGCTATGAATTGGGACGCCTAGAGGTGCCAGGGCTCAGCCCTGGGCGAGCCCCGTCACAAATTAAGCATGACCACCAACCTTTCCACCCGGTGCCACGGCAAATGTGCTTCAAATGCTAATCTCTATAAAGCTACAGCAGCTGGTTGGTCTCATTAAATACTCCAGCAAATCCCAGACACCATGCCTCACAAAACACCAACTGTCATCTCAACTGCCACAAAACAAAAGCAACCACAGAAAATTTCAACCAAATGAAAAATTTTAACATACATTTTTGAAAAGCCATTTTTCATCTAAAAACAAAACAAACAAAAAACCCTGTTATGATCAACTCTAATTTTATCAACAAACATTTTGGTTGTGATTTGCAAAGGGGTTAGGGTGAGAGTGGAGTATTTTAGGATTTTTTATCAAAACCAGGTGGGATTTTCATGAGTGAAATTCAACATAGTATAGAGGGCTTTCAAAAGACCCTATGCACCACTTACATACCACTTAAAATCTTAAATCAAGCCTTGATCAAGACCTCAGGATAATCTATGTGTGGGCCTTCTACATCTGTGATTGCTCAACAAAATGATTAAGGGGGACATTCACTCTAGTACCGGAGAGACGGGATTCAAAATGCTTCTGAGAAATATGCAACGTAGTCAGTGTAGACATGACTGACTTTAGATCCAAGTACGCTACATCCAAATACACTTCAGCCCACCAATACCTCTCCAAGTGTTCTAATGTGCATTTTGTATCAAGAGATGGATGGCACAGGATTGTCGAGCTAGTCATATTCTTCTTCAGTGTGAGAAAAAAAATTGGCTGATGTGTCCGATCAAAATAGGTTTCGATGACTTCTCCTTCTTAGTAGATGTTTCTGTGTATCACAAATGCACCACAAAAAGAATCACACACGTTTAATGCCAACGTCAGTCTGTGCTCAGGAGAAGTCGAAGAACTAAAATATGGATGAGGCTGTTGCAGGTCAGGACTGAGGTGCATTAGTAAAGCCGTGTCACTGCTATTATTTTCTTTCATCTGCTAAAGGAGACAAGACAGGAAAACATTGATCTCCATTTACAGAGGCCACCTAGAAAGATTACATAGTTCTTAATGAACACTAAGAAATGTATGACAATCAATCAGTGAAAAGTCCTCAAAAGACTGTAGGCTACACAGTTCTTCCATGCCTGTGGATTTGGATTGCTTCTAGCTGTGCCCTGTGCTCAATGAGGCAATCATGCAGTTGTTGAAGGAGAGATTTTTACTGAGAACTTTCCATTTATTTCTATTCATAGTCCATCAGGGCCACACTGTGCTATCCATACACTGAATAGTACCTGACTCTGCCAGTAATCTGACCCCATGGGGAGTTGAGGGCACTTGGCAAGTCATTGGGGAGGCACAGGGCAAAATTGTGGCCTATGCTGCCGCTGTTTTACTATTACTATTAGGAATAACTCAAAGGCTACACATGTGGTTGGCGCCCTATTATGCTGAGTGCTGTAGAAGCATGGAAGATAGACAATCCCTGCTCTGTAGGGCTTCTATTCTAATGACACAAACAGATGAAGGCTAGAGAAGAGTGATACAACATACAAGCAAATGAGTATGGTGAAGGGTTGGCCCAGCTTGGTTAGCTCCATTAATTGGGGTTACAAGAAGAGAAGGAGGGAGCGGGAAAGAGGAATAGTCACTGCTCATCACCTGGCTTGGCATAATCAGCAGTCTGGGTTTTGCAGGCATCACAATAGAAGTGAGTCTCAAGGAGGGATCTGAAGAATAAATTAGGTTTCCTTTATGATATTCTAATGTCATAAAGGGGACATATAAAGGATGGAACTATCCCTGGGAAATCTCCATGGTGTGCAGGGTTTTTGTAACAGCTAGGGTTGCCACGCGTCCAGTTTTCGACCGGAACGCCCGGTCGAAAAGGGACCGTTGTGGCTCCAGTCAGCACAGCTGCCCGGGCCATTAAAAGTCTGGTTGGCTGCAGAGGCTGGCTCCACACGGCTCCCGGGAAGTGGCAACATGTCCCTCTGGCTCCTAGGCGCAAGGGCGGTTGGGGGGTTCCGTGCGCTGGCACTGTCCCTAGCACCGGCTCCGCAGCTCCCATTGGCTGGGAACCGCAGCCAATGGGAGCTGTGGGGCCACGCCTGCAGGCGGGGGTGGCGCCTACAGGTGGGGGCAGTGCACAGAGCCCCCTAGCCACCCCTGCAGCTAGGAGCCAGAGGGACCAGTCACCGCTTCCCAGGAGCTGCCTGAGTTAAGTGCCGTCGAGAGCCCACACCCCTCACCCTCCCCTGCACACCAACACTCTGCACAGCCCTGCACCCCCTCCCACACCCCAACCTCCTGCCCCAGCCCTGAGCCCCCTCCTGTACCCAAACCCCTCATCCCCAGCCCCACCCCAGAGCCTGCACCCCCATCCCCTCTCACACCCCAAAACCCCCTGTCCGAGTCCAGTGAAAATGAGCAAGTGAATGAGGGTGGGGGAGAGCAAGCGATGGAGGGAGGGGGCCTCAGAGAAAGGGCAGGACATAGGCAGGGGCGCGGGGAAGGGGCGGGGCAAGGGTGTTCGGTTTTCTGTTTTCAGAAAGTTGGCAACCCTAGTGAGAGCACAGATCTTGCAGAGCATCCCTAGCCCACCGTCCTCTGCCACCCCAGGCGTAGGGGTTGTACCAGGGCAGACAGGTTTGTGGCCAGAGGGCCTTATACGCCATCTGTTCTGTACTACATAGCAGCCCATTGGCAGCTGTAAGGGAAGCTGTTCTAAGCTAAAAGCAGCCACATGAGCCCTTACAGCACTCCAGAACCCCCGAGGCACAAAAAACAGTCTAAAGCCACCTTTGCTCTGACCCAGCCTGAGAGGTGCAGCGCAGAAGCTGGTCTTCACCCCTTTGTAGGATCAGACTCATTGTGCGCAAGTTGGGGAGAGAGTCTGTCACTGCAGGAAATGGAGTATTAAAGCATGAAGTAGTATTCAGAGAAAAGCTGGACAGGAAATGGTTTTCACATCCTGCAACCATTTTTTGAGATTTTGAAAAATTGTCCCCAATCAGAATAAAGATAGATAGATAAATAAAAATCAAAGTCTGAAATTGTCATGAACAAAAATAAATAAATAAATAATAATAATAATCCAAACTTTGCAGTTCACTAATTCTGAAACATTTCAATTTTGACCTTTTTTTTTAATTTTTATTTTTAGAACAATTGTCTAATCAGTTACATTTGGAAACAAAACAGAAAATGGGAATTTTTTCCATTTAGAAAATGTCAAACCTGAACTGCGGGAGGCAGGGCTGCTCTGAAATGCCCCCTTCCGGGCCACGCATGCTACTGAAGGCACTCCCCACCATAGGCTGTAAACTCTGGCCACCTTCTTGGGGTAAGGTGGCCTTTGCTGTCAGGGCCGGATTAAGGCAGGGGCTTTAGGGGCTGCAGCCCAGGGCCCCAGCTCAAGGGGGGCCCCACAAAAATAAATCACAGGCAGCAATCTCCAGCACTGGGCTGCTAAAAGTCCCGCGGTGCAACGGGACGCTCAGACAGGCTGCCTGCATGCCATGGCCCCACGCTGCTCCGGGAAGCAGCCAGCTGCTAGCACATCTCTGCAGTCCCTGGCAAAGAGGGGCAGGAGGGGGAAGAGAGGCGAATCTGCGTGCTGCCTCTGCCCCCAGCAACGTCCGCACAGCTCCCTTTGGCCGGAAACTGGCCAATGGGAGCTACGGGGTCGGTGGGCAGTGCACGGAGACCTGCTTTCCCCCTCCCTACAGGGGCCGCAGAGATGTGCTAGGAGCAAGCCGCTTCCAGGAGCGGCGTAGGACTATGGCAGGCAGCCTGCCTGAGCATCCCTGCTGCACTGCCGGCCAGGAGCCACCTGTGGTAAGCATCTCCCAGCCGGAGCCTGCACCTCACACCCCCTCCTCCACCCCTGCCCCAGATCAGAATCCCCCTCCTGCACCCAAACTCTCTCCCCGACCTCACACCCGCTCCTGCACCCCAATCCCCTGCCCCAGCCCCCTCCTCCACAAAACTCCCTCCCAGAAAAAAAGACTTGTATACAGGGCCTCCATAAAATCTAATAGCCCCAGGCCCACAGGAGAGTTAATCCAGGCCTGTTTGCTGTGTTGTAAGCTTGACATCAGTCTCTAAAACAATCAAGTAGCAAAATAGCAACTTGGGATTCTGGTGTCTGCACCTTTAACAAAGAGGAAAAAAAACCCTTCAAAATGCAAGCATATAGCTGCAGCACTTAGCATGAGACCCTGGCCTGGACCTGAATTAACCCTGAGGAGCGCCTCCTCTGTCCCAGTCTTATCCAGCTCTGCCCCTGAGCAAACACAGGGAAGCCTTCTTAACTGGCCTGCTGGTTCGTGATTGGCCAGTATTTCCTCTTGGCCCTTCTAGGCCTCTGGAGGACTGAGTTGTTGGTTGCCCAACCTGAGTGAATTTCCAGGGAACTGATGCCTCCAGTACGGGGCAGAGAAAGCCTGATAGAGCCTGTCCCAGGAACTTTGACAATATTGAAACTTTTTTCAACAATTTTGAGTCAAGAAATTAATCAAAACTGACTTTCCTGCAAAGTTTTGGTTTCAGTGAATTGGCATTTTTCAACAACAACCACCACCACCAACTTCTGTCAAAAATTCCTGACCTGCTCTAATCTAGAGTAAATCATTGTTTTTTCTAGTTGCCTCTTGGAGACTCTGGTTTGGGTCTTAAAGCTATTTCTATTAAAGTTGGATTTTTGTTGCCAACATATAATTGTATTCATTATTAAAATACCAACAGAGTTACAGATGGTACAAATTGTGTGCATCACTTGGATTGCAACAATAAAAAGTCTCTGTACCGGGATTTGAAATTGAAAAGATTCACTTATATTTATAGATGAGATAAAATTCCGCTTAGCATTGCATGCTTAATGGCTTACTTTGTTTTTAAGACATAAAGCATGCATTACAATGTCTACAACAGTGCTTCCAAGTGGCAACTCATGCTTTTAGCTTCATTTATTTCTCCCCCCTGCTACCTATAATTCCACTTTACAAACAATGGAAATAAATATTGGAGTATTGCTCTAAAAATTGACCCTGCACCTCTGTAGTGCAATCTAAACTGGAAGAAAAAGGTGAATAGCTTTCCTAATGTGCAAACGATAAGCATGAAGATGTACGGAGACACAAATATCATAGGCACGGCTTAAGAAAAAGGCGGGCCATGGAAACAGTCTTAGAACTCCCCACTCATAAAATGTATCAGTAGGTCCATATATCAATTCTTCCACCATAAATTTTCTTACTAATGGGTCAGGGGGGAAAAAGATCCTACTTTTTGTTCAGTAAAATCCCATTCCTTCTTTTCCAGAGACTGGTTATGCCCACATGCACAGCTGTGTGCTCCATCTGTTGGTGGATAGGCTTGGCATATTTGTCAAGATTTAAGGCACTAGAGAAAGTACTTAACACAACTACATCCTTTTTTCCCTCTTGCTACCATGCGAGTAAACATCAATAGTTAGCTAATCATGAACTTTTCCCAGATGACTTGAAATTACCCAAATGTTCTTTGGTATCCTGGAAACTTTGACATCAAAGTATAACTCAATCAATCAGCATATTTATATAGCATCTTCTTTACAGTACATAGTGTGCCAGAACATTTGTCATGAAGAAAATTGTAAAATCCATATGTCTGAATGGAGCTAGTGGAGCTAAAAAAAGCATTATTAAAAAGGAGGTCTTATTTCTACTGATAAAGCACCACGACCGTCAGCATAATACTCACATAACGGCGTATCGGTCAGGAGAGAACAATTATGTGACATCCCCTTACAGACCAGAGATGGTAATTTGGAACTTGCACAAGCCCAGCCTCACTAAGCTAACATACAGAAGCAGGGGGCAATAAAAGCACATAGGGTGAGAGACCTCTCAAGGAGTAATCTCAGGCCTGAAAAAGCAATCAAAGGAAGGATGGTCTTGTAATTAAGGCACTGGAATAGGTCAAGAGGCCTGAATTCAACCCCCAGCTCTACCATGACCTCTTTTGTAACCTTGGACAAGTCACATAGGCCCAGCTGTTTAAAGGTATTTAGGCTTTGCTGTGTTCAGATTTGCAATGCCTAACTGATTTAGGAGCCATCACATTTTCAAAAAGGGGTTTAGGAACTCAGGAGTCTAAATGCCACTGTCAATGGGATTTAGGCTCCTAAGTGCCTTTGGGCTGATCTAACATTACAAAGTTAGGTTGCCTACACTAAAAGTTGTTTCCTGTCAACGGAAGTATCTCATTATGGTGACGCAGTAAAGCCACCTCCCCAAATGGCATGGAGCCATGGTCGACCTACTGAGGTCTACACAATGTGAGCGTAGACACAGACACCTGGGCCAACCCTAACAATCCTCCAACACCTGTTGCACAAAGCCCCGTTCCTTGTCACAGTGACTACTCTGGTCACAATTGTAAATGCCACGGCCCAGAGGTCATGGAGACTGGAAGCCACTCCCCCTTATAAAAAACTCCCCACGTACTTTTGAAAAACCTTTTCCTGATTGTCCATCCTTGCTCTCCCTTGGTGTATGCAACTGCCCAACGGACCATCCTGGCTCCACGCACTAAACGCGCTCCTGCCTGGAGTACAGAGGAGATATTGGCCCTCCTGGGCCTGTGGGGGAGAAGAGGCTGTGAAGCACAGGTATGGACTAGCCACGGAAACTTGGATATCTATGAAAGGATTGTACAGAAGGTGCAGGCAAAGGAGTACCACAGGGATCAGCAGCAGTATTGCATGAAAGCGAAGGAATGGCACCACACATCACAAGAACAGGGAAGCCAACAGTTGATCTGGTGCTGACCTGCCACATTTACAATGAGATGCATGCCAGACTAGGTGGACACCCCACCATCACCCTGCAGACCATGGTGGGAAACTTGGAGGAGCTGATATAGACCCCTGCCATGAACAGCCAGGAGGAGAAGGAGAGATAGGTGCAGCAGAGAGGTCCAGCCATGCCATGAGACAGGACTTGCTGAAAAGTCCAAAATCTAGCTAATCCCTCCAGCCAACCAGGGATAAGCTCTCAGGTAAGTGTTATGCATTCATTTCTCTCTACGATGTTTAAATTTAAACATGGTGCTCAGCCCAGCCCCAACATATCATGGCACAGATATTGACTTTTCAATTGGTTTTTACTTGGATAAGAAGAGATAGTGGTACAACAAAACAGAGCTGGAGTTGCTATCTGCTTTTCATTCTCCTGAGAGAGACAATGTGGGTGAGGTGATGTCATTTACTGGACCAACTTCTGTTGGAGAGAGAGAGAGAGAGAGAGAGAGAGAGAGAGAGAGTGAGTGTGTGTGTCTTTCAAGCTTACACGGGGCTCTTCTTCAGGTCTGGGAAAGCTAGTCTCTCTCACTAACAGAAGTTGGTCTAATAAAAGATATGACCTCCCCCACCTTGTCTCTCATATATCCTGGGACTGACTCAGCACAACAACATTTCACTCCCCTGCTGCATTGTGGGGAGGTGGACATATGGAGCAGTTTGTTTATATACATAGGGATGCCCCTTGTATCATCCTGAGAGATCTCAATGAAACGTTCTTGGAAACACTCTGCAATCCTTTCCCTAAGGTTTCTAGGGATGGCTGCCTTATTCCTCCCTCCGCCATAAGACACTTTCCCACACCATTGCACGACATGTTCAGCTGGCATCATTGCAGTAATCAGGCTAGCAGCATATGGACCTGGGTGACTTCAGGATGCCAGTAGCAGCTGAGAGCTCTGTGCCTTTATTACCCTCAAGAGTGATATCACCTAAAATCACCACTGCCTGTGGAAAATAGTGTCAGTATTTAGCACTACTGCCCTATACCCGTACCCATAGGGATTAAATTTTATTTTGCATGCAATTGAAATTCCTCCCCAACCCCCCTGGCAGACCATACTCACCCCGGCTGGGTCTGGACAGCAGTGCTGTGCAGAGGCTCTCCAATAAGCATATATTATTAGACGTTTTTATGGGAATGAGAGAAGGGAGTTTTGAAACTTCTCTTTCCCGTCCTGTCGTGACTGTAAATCCAAAGGCACATCTGTCCATTTTTATCAGCAGCTGCTGCCGTGGTTGCCTTGAGGGGTGACCCCTGCACATGTGCAGAAAGCCTAACCCTGAGGAGGAGGAGGAGGAGGAGGAGGAGGAGGAGAAAAAAAGGTCTAGGGAGCACATGTTCAGTGAGATCCTGCAAGCTAGTGCTGCTTCAGTCTGTGAACAAAGAGCCTGGAGGGCCGACATGGCAGGTAGCACAGAGAAGGAAAGAGTGGACAGCAGAAAGGCCCGGGAGTCCCAGCAGGAAAAGGAGAGGGAGATGTAGCAGGACATAATGGATCTTCTCAGCGTCCCTTCAGTCTACCCAGAGCACATTCAATAATTATTCTGCACCTGCTGAGCTGGTAGTTGAATCTTTCCTAAGTGCTGCCCAGGTGTATGGCTTTATGAGCAAGGGGAGCAAAGGGTAGGTGGGTCCCCAAGAATCACTGTTGGCATTTCAGTATCGCTAGTGATAGTCCACCAGTTGAGAACCAATGTCCCTGCTTGCAGCTTTCTGAAAAGAACTGTGCTTTTAATAAATGCGAGCGGCGTGCGTCTTTTCTAACCAGCCCACATCAATATTAGTGAAGTGCCCCCCCGTTTTGGCACGTCAACAGAAAGGGCTACTTTTCGATGGTTATACCAGCATTGGTAGAGACCAACACATTGCAAAAATTTCCAAAAAGGAATCGCATCGGACAGGAGCGCACGGCCCACTGGGCTACCTACGCATGGTGCGCCACACTTGGCATCAACACAAGCTCCTGGAGAGTACGTGCCATACCTGCGCAAGCAGCCAAGTACGTACATGCACAAGAGATACACACACTTTGGTGGCTGTACACGGACGTAACTTGCACTGATCAAAATCTGAAGTATAGACAGTTGAAATCCCTTTTGAAAATGGGACGTAAGGCATATCACTACCTTCATTTTACAGAGACCAGGATTAAGGCCCAGATTTTTAAAGGTATTTAGACACTGCTGTGCTTAGTGTTGTAATGCCGAAATACCTTTAAAAAGGTGGGCCTTAATAGCTGTCTCTGTAAAATGAAGGTAATGATATTCTCTCTCTCCCATCCCCTTCTCATATCTAGTTAGATTGTAATTCTTTAGGGTAGGAACTCTCCCTTACTATGTGTTTGTACAGGGCCTAGAACAATGCAGCCCCAGTCTTGGCAGGGATATTCAGGCACTATAGCACTCTGAACAAAAACAAACAAACCACATTTGAACTGATGTGTGTGTACCTCATTGCCAACCCACTGAAACCACTTATGCCACCTGTTGAATGAAAGCATGATCTGGGAGCTCATTAATCTGTGAAATCATAGTAATTATCTCTACTGAGAAGAGAGGTCTGGTTTGTATCAGAAAGCTGATTTAGACGGACAGAATTTGTATTCCAGGGAACAGAAATGCCAGCAGACAGCGGTTGCCAATGTACGGGTGACAGTCTCAGAACTGTCAAGTATCAGAGGGGTAGCCATGTTAGTCTGGACCTGTAAAAAGCGACAAAGAATCCTGTGGCACCTTATAGACTGACAGATGTTTTGGAGCATACGCTTTCATGGGTGAGTATTCACCCACGAAAGCGTATGCTCCAAAACGTCTGTTAGTCTATAAGGTGCCACAGGACTCTTTGTCGCTAGTCTCAGAACTATGACTGTGACAGAGATGGCAATTTGCTGCACAAACCTCACTGAATTAAGTTTCTTAGGAGTTCACTGTATTAACAATGCCAATGTGTATGTATTATTGTGGAATAAAAGGACTATTTGAAACAATCGGCCCAGACAGGCATGATCTTTTAAAGTAAAGTAGGTGTCATAGGAAATCTCTAGGAGTGGTATGCAAATACCTCTGCTTCGCTTATGCAAGAACTCAGCCTTTTGTCTGCTGATCACCTGTTACATGAGTACAAGTTAAAAAAGTTGTATAAAGAAGGGACTCTCAGATTCACAAGTGTGTTTGTTCTGAGTTAACCGCTGTTATGAACTGGTGATCCCAGAAAAACCCTTGGTGGAGTGTGAAGGACTTTTCACCAGCCAGAGCGGTTGCTGGAGTTGTGGTGATTTCTGGTAAGCTTGCACATAAACTATTAAAAAGAATAAAATAATGTATTTTCTGCAATGTTTTTACCTTAAGAATAAATGTGCTTGCTTAGAAAGAGCTGTATGGTAACTTAACCACGGCAATGACACTGCTTGCCATTTCTGATAAGAAAAGTAACACCAGCCTGCTTCGGCATCTGACTTTGCTGGGGAATTCACAGGGTAGGCAGGCACAGCCTGGAAATACTCAGGTCAGGAGGGAGAGAGATGCATGTCTTCACCCAAGAAGGCGATGGCAAGGGAGCCGGAAGCCTGAGAGTGGGTGTCCTTAGTGGACCATAGAGGGGGAAGATTGATGCTGTTGCCCTGAACTGTGACAATGACAATCATCATCAAGAGGGGGCTGGAGAACTTTTTTCCTGATTTCCATGTGAAAAAAGGTTCCTCTGGCTGAAATGTCTTCTCCATTAATTTCTTGGGAGACCGCTGAACCATAAGATCTCTTTTGCTGGTATCGTCCTGTCTCAGATATGGGCTGACCCAGTGTATACTTCTTCTACCTGTGAGGTTTGATATTTTGCCATGGGAGTTTAATGGGCAGAGAGCATATGTTCATTTAATTCATGTCTCTGTTTATCAGGGATCCGGATACAGGACTTCTTGAGTGTGTGGTTTTATCAGGATGAGCCTCTCCTTCTTGCGTTGTGAGAATGTAGCCTGAGAAACACAACGGACCCTCTGTCACAACTGAGCATCATCCGTGAATGTTACCATTTCCCTTCCTTCTCCTGACTCCTATGTTAGTAGCTGGATGAGTATTTCAGACTATGCAGCTGTTACGCTCCCAGATCAGGGCGATGCTTTACACTGGAGTATTTTATTAAAACCATGCACTGTCTTCCAGGCATACCAAACTCTTTGGAGACCACACAGTGCTCCCCTAGAGCTCTGTCCCTTTGACCTCTTCAGTGCAGTTCCAAATCTTAAATGGACAAGGCATAGGAAAATATTGCCCTGGCATTCTAGCTAGTCCTTACACCCCCCAAAAAAGTTACATTTGCACGGACATACACATTCCAACTTCTGAGTGCTACACAAGCAGCACTGAATTTGTAATTCTCTCGGACAAAGACATCCACGCACTTGCAGCTGTCGATTGGATTGTCAGCCTCATTATGGAAAGAAAAAAAACGCAGTACGCCATCTTAATAGACAGCAGGAGTCAGTTCGATACAAGTGTTGCCAGATTTAGTACTACAATCCTGGGGCCAGATCTTCTGCTGGTGTAAGTTGACATTGCTTCAGTGACTTCAATGGAACCATGCTGAAGATCTGACCCACTGTGGGTAAATACGGTTAGGAGTATTTTTTTTCCAGAACTTAGGAACTGTCCATTCCAGTTAATGGGTATGGTTACTAATGCCCTTACTGATTTTCTCAGATATCATTATATTTTCAGTGTCATCGCTGGGAGTGACATCAGTGGAGGACCTCAACACATCAATTATTTGTCATTTTCACAGAATCACGAACAACCTTTATTAGTGCAGTATTATAGCTCAAAGCCTACGCAACATGTTCCTCTTGCCATGCTATGCCTTTGCTATTGTGCATACATACTTTTCATTATGGTAGCATAGGGAGTGGAATTATAGATCTGGATGGTACCCCGGTCAACCAATCTGGTTCTCCCTTTGAAGTTTCGCTCTCGATCCTGATCTCTGATAGCTCCCCCATGGAATGGCACCTTCATCCATTCAGATATTTGTTGCAGAAGCTTCCAGATTGAACATGTCAATCTGTTATGCCTTTCCCTGTTCAGAGTATCTCTTGCACATCTACATTTACAACCATTATTTTTAAGCTAACACATTAGAAATAGTTATAAAGACATAAAATGCCACAAGCATTCCACAGACGTGACCAGGTATGATGTGCAAGAATTTAAAAACCATCAATAAAGTTTGAGCTGTGTTCTGAATTTTCAAATTCATCATGGTCAGAGGAGTTCAATTCTCATTTTTCTTTGCGCTTTCCTCAACCAAATTATGGAGGAAGCGGATTAAAAATAGAAGAAAAATACAATGTGTGGCACTCACTAAATATTTTCTATTTGGAAGGGAATCTTTTTTAAATCAAACCTGTAGCAAGACATATTGAAAAGCAATTATAACTCAGACAGAATTTCAGTGCATCCCATAAGGCTGAGAGAATGTTGAATTTGCAGACAGCAAGCAAGGATTAAGAGAGATAAAGGGAGTGGTAAGTGCTCATGTGCCATTGCATGTAAATGTAATGTCATTTCAAGGGATGATAAGTAATCATTTCATGTCTCAATAACCTCAAACAAAAATGCATTACTTACCAAAGAAAAATCCATTTTCAGACAAGGAGCAAGAATGAAAAAGTTAAGGGTTTTGTTCTTAAGCAAAGTTAACAGTTTTCGTGTCAGTTTAGAAAATTGTCTGCCAGCCATTTCCTCAGGACAAAGTGATCACCCTTTGTCAGTAACAGCACCATATTTATAGGTGTAAACCCCCCCCCCCCCATCTAAATCTATAAAAGCGAACGTGAACGTCAAATAAGCAAAGGAACTTATAATGCAGATCACTCATCTGGTAGTTCCTGAGACCAGATCAGAGATGATTTAGGGCTCTGGTAATAGAAGAAAATGATTGCATGTCTGTCATGGTGTCGGATATGTGGCTCACAGCTAAGAGTGCCAATCTCAGGTCAGACTGTCAGTAAACAGGGCAGACACCCCAAACTGGTGGTATATTCTATAATTAGATTCCACCAAGCCAGTAACAAATGTGCCCTCCTGGACTACTATATTTGCCTCACCACGGAGGCACTTGCAGTCCCGTTAGGCTCTCCAGCACATCTTGCCACTCAGACAAGCTGGGCTTCTGTAATGAAAGGTTATTAAAACCAAAAATCACTACACATTAGGGTACTCCTAGCCCCAAAGGGACAGTCACTTATCCTGTGTCAATGGATACTCTGGATCACACACACCAAAACCAATGCTGATAGCCAATCCTTTAGTAAACTAACTAAAGATTTATTAGCTTTGAAAAAGAAAAGAGAATTATAGAGAGGTTAAGCAGGCGAATTACATAACAGGTGAGTCAGAGTTTGTAAGTTCAAATGAGAGCAGTGATGTGGTATCTGCTAGTTTCGCATAGGTCTCTCTGGGTTGCCCAAAATGTCTTTGTGGACCTTGGTTTTCAATATGCCCCCCTGACAGCATCCAAATATTTCAGAGATGCAGAATCGCTCCCAGAGTTCCTTCTGATAGCTGAAAACAGTCTGGCGAGTGTAATCAGCACAGCGGGGGGCTTCCCCTTTGTTGACTAAACGCAGACTAAGTTCGTGGATCTTCCATTGTTGGACGCAAAGACCCATGCTTAGAAGTCAACAACAACATTCTTTATTTACACTTCCAAGGCTCCAGTCTTCAATGGGTAAACGTAATGTGAAGCGCTCACCTGAGCCCCCCTCCCTGTGTGTGGCTGGCCCTAGCCACTCGCCCGAGCCCTGCCCCTCCTCTTCCCAGGATGAGGCCGGGCCCTGGGCATCGCTGCCTTGCCCGGGCCGTCGTATTGCTGCTCACCCGAGCCCTGCCTCCCCCTCTGCAGGGAACTGGCATTACTGTTTCCCCCCCCCCCCCCGACACACACACTCCAATACACCCCACTTTTTTTTTTTTTTTTTTTTTTTTTTAATATAAAAGTGGGCATTTTTCCCACTTCTTCTTGTTTCTCATTTGTGGATTGAAAGTGCCACCGTACTACAGATGAATTAACAAACATATGCCTGTTTGATCCTTGGACTCCAAAGAGACTGCCCGTAAGAACAGCAACAGGAATGTACTTTTTCTCCCCCTCTCATCTTGTGTTGTGAAGAGAGCCAGGAGCATACTGCAAAGAGCATTTGCAAACAAAAAGCACTCATTCCTTGTCTCCGTATTCCTTGACCCATTTTTATTTCATTTCCATGAACAGCTATATGAATGAGGTTTTTTCTCTGAAATCCTCAACAATACCTTTTGATTAGTGAAAACCTTGGAACGAGCATAATGCAGGTAACTATAGAATTTTCAAGACCACCACATCTGTTTCCCATTTGCCACTTACGATGAGCAGCGCACCACATTGTTATTTGCTTTATAGTTCCACAAATCTGCTAGTAGCTTTATAGAAGAGTCAGAGAGACACTGTCGCTGTTGGGACAAACTAATGTTATATACTAATGTTAAGTCTTTAAAAAAATTAATATAAAGAATAAGAGTAGAATGTAGTTAGTAAAAGAAACTCCAGTTTTAGAGGCCTAATTGGTGTTTCTCTGTTCGTTGCTTGTTTCTCTGTTCTTTGCTGAAAATTGTTTAATGAGTCTCTGTAACAAGCCCAAGGCTAAAATACCAATTATCTAAGGCCTGTAGAAGGACTGAATATGCAAGTAACCGATAAGAATGCTGCTACGGGACAGAAAGTCTGTACCAAGGGGTGATAAGAACTTTGGGGAAACAATGATGTTTTCTTAAGTTATACCCACTGATCCTCTCATCCCTTGGAATCTTGATTATGCCCATGTAAATCTTTTAGCAATGTAAAAAGGGAGAAAAGAATTAAATCAAACTTGTTAAGTCTGGATGCAAGAATGCTGAGTGCATGGGAGTGAGTGTTTGTGACAGGTAAATAATTGATCAGAAACTAGTACCAGCCAAAACCTAAGACTCACAACTACCAATGGGCTGAAAATAATGCCGGGCAGAGGCAACCGGATGACCCCCGGAGGGCAAGCTGGAACCCACCCAAGCGCATCAAGGAAAGACAGAAGACTCGAAAATAACATATGCCCATCATGAATGTACCATCTGCTGATCAAGCTAATTAATGGTTACCCCAATCACGAATCCAGCATGATGAGGCAATTCCCATAGACTTACATTGGACCAAAGACCTACAAGAACAGAACCAGAGGACGGTGTTCTTTGAGTCTGGTTCTGCGACCACCCTCCAGGAGCATCGGATGCGCATCTGACACGACTCGGCTCCACCCTCGTGTCCAGGGCACCTGGCCAGTGACTTGGCACGAGCAACTTAAGGCTGGTAACTATAACTGATTATTGCAGAACCTGTGAGAGTGCTTGTGTGAATGAATGAATGTCCAGGGTAGATTGGCAGAGGCCCTGGAGGTTTTTCGCCTTCCTCCGCAGCATGGGGCAGGGGTCGCTTGCTGGAGGATTCTCTGCGACTAGAAGTCTTTAAATCATGATTTGGGGACTTCAACAGCTGAGTCAAGGGAGAGAATTATTCCAGGAGTGGGTGGATCAGCTTCTGTGGCTTGCATCATGCGGGAGGTCAGACTAGATGATCATAATGGTCCCTTCTGACCTTAAAGTCTATGAGTCTATAATAACTATCTGTTGTATTTGCAATAAACGTGGCATTTTGCCTTATCCCTCTTATAAAATCCTGTTGGTATTCTTTTATTAGTGTAATATAATTGGTGGAGAATTGCAAAAGGGGGAACGTTGGCAGTCTGTCCCGATTATTGCAAACCAACTAAGTGTGTACACGACGACCGGCTCGCAAAGAGCACGGCGGCAACCTTGGTTAACCAAGCCTACTGACCTCCGGGAGGTAGAGGCTTCACGATATAGCTCATTTGGGTAAATACTGGATCCTAGCCAGAGTGTGAATACTCGCCAAACGAATCGGGGTAAAGACACCGGCTGCTCGCTGAACGAATCAGGGGTAGAGCGGACCAGTAAAGGGAATTGCACTTACTCGCTGAACGAATCAGGGGTAACTAAAAAGTGTGACAAGTGTGAATAAAATGTTTAAAAAAAAAAAAAAACAGGGTAAAATATCCTCGAAAGGAGGAATGGAGGTGCCAGAAACTCCAACCACCTCCTTATTTGTTAAAAAAATAACACCATTTAAACAAATCTTACAAAAATATGGGCACAGCCCTTGGACCGAACAGGCTTTAGCCGACGTCTGTACAATTTCGGACTTAAAGGACAGATTGGCTCAGTATATCCTCATATATAAGCCCTCAAGCATGGCAAAAAAAAAGAAAAAAGCCGCAGCCATTTGGCTCTTATGGGAAGCATGCAATGACGGTTATCTCCGTCTTGCAGCCTGCAAAGCAAAAAAAAGCCACTCTTAAAAAAAAAAAAAAAAAAAGTAAGTGAAAATTGGAAAATAATGGCTACAAATGCTCAAAATCAAATGAAAACGGTAAAGCAAGCCTTACAGGAAAGTAAAGGCAAAAAAAAAAAAAAAATTCTTGACAAATCAAATAAAAGCCTTTAAAAATGTAAAGCAAAAAAATAAGGCCCTAATTTAAAAAAAAAAAAAAAAAAAACAAGTACTGCAAGGCATGGTAAAGAAACTAACTTTGGAACAGGGCAGAGCACCCGCTAATCATAGCCGCTGTAAGTCCATAATTAAACAATTAAAAATGAAATTGGGCTTCACTACCCGCCAGGTGGTAGCCTTCAGCTCGGGAAATGGAACGCAACCAAAGTTAAAAATTGGCAAAAGGAAGCATGGAATCCCCGGAAGAAATGGAAAGGAGACATTTGGAATAACCATATACAGGGAACGGTGTTCTTTGAATTTGGTTCTGCGACCACCCTCCAGGAGCATCGGATGCGCATCTGACACAACTCGGCTCCACCCTCGTGTCCAGGGCACCTGGCCAGTGACTTGGCACGAGCAACTTAAGGCTGGTAACTATAACTAATTATTGCAGAACCTGTGTAAGTGCTTGTGTAAATAAATGAATGTAATAACTGTCTGTTGTATTTGCAATAAGCGTGGCATTTTGCCTTATCCTTCTCATAAAATCCTGTTGGTATTCTTATATTAGTGTAACATCGCTACCTCCCAAGAACTTATTTTAATCATCAGAACACGATCCCGGCTTCAAAGGGCATAAAGCTTGACTTTCAGAGATGCAGAGCACCTACTTTTTTTTTTATTTTAACAAGTTGGAGATACTCAGCAAACGTTAAAAAAGTAGGCCTATCCAATCTAAATATTAGACATG
The DNA here is from genome assembly GCF_028017835.1 of Emys orbicularis. NCBI lineage: Eukaryota > Metazoa > Chordata > Testudines > Emydidae > Emys > Emys orbicularis. Next base: position 6,712,654 of record NC_088693.1, read on the forward strand.
AAGCAATGAGATGGGAAGGGGCGAGGAAGGTTCTAGAAATAAGGTCACTGGGTTACTCAGTTTAGGCCTGTGCATATCATTGGGCGGGAAAGGAGGAAGTCAGATCAGGTTTATTTGTCCTGTAAATTAGTTACAAAATAAGAATGACAAAAGTATACAATAGAAGCAAAAACCGTGACTCTCATACTGGACATAATGGAAGAGGTAAATTTTCAAAAGCGATTCAGTGTGACCACACGTTCCTTATTTTAAAAGTGAAAATTAGAGCTTGTCCAAAAAAAAAAAAAAAAGTTTATTTTGTGTTAAATTTCCCCAGATTTTGAAATTAATAATAATTCTACCAGCTCTAGTGAAAATTGCTTGTAAATCAATGAAAAACCCACAGTTGCTCTATTAAATAGAAAACGTACATTCAAAAGAAATCTTTGAAAATCAGTTCCTCCTTTTTTGTTTGATTCTGGCATCCTTATTCACATTGAGCAATAGATTTAGAGATTTTTTTTTTTTTAAAAGCCAGAAGGCACAATTAGATCTAGTCTGACCTCCTATATAGCACAAGTCATAGAATGTCAGGAATTTACCCTTGTATTGAGCCTGGTAACTTTTGTTTGACTAAAGCATCTTTTCCAGAAAGTCACCCAATCTTGAAAATGTTAAGAAGGCCAAATCTGGCGTTGGGAAGGAATTTTCCCCCCATGTCAGATTGGTAGTGAATTTTTTCCTGCAGCATGGGTCACTTGCTAGGATTAGCTGGCTATATCTCAATTAATTCCCTGCCATTGCAGGGGACTTGGTGCACCTCCATCCCTTCTGTTCTCTGCCTGTGGCACACAGTGGTTTAGTCTCCTGTGGGCTGTATTACACCTCTACCTCCAATATAACACGACCCGATAGAACATGAATTCGGATATAATGCGGTAAAGCAGTGCTCCGGGGGGGCGGGGCTGCGCACTCCGGCGGATCAAAGCAAGTTGGATATAACGCGGTTTTACCTATAATGCAGTAAGATTTTTTGGCTCCCGAGGACAGCGTTATATCGGGGTAGAGGTGTACTTTGGACTAATTCCAGTTGTTGGGCTTGGTGTGTGGGTACTGGGGTGGTGTTAGTGGCCTGTGTTATAAAGGAGGTCAGACTAAATGATTTGGTGGTCCCTTCTGGCCTGGAACTGTACGACTCTGCAGTGATGTAGTGGTAAAAAAAGAAGTGGATAAACTAACAATCTCTGTATTCCCCAAATGAGAAGGGAGTAAACTCTATTAATGTGGTCAAGGGTAAATGTGGCAAACAGAGAATCCTCCACTCACCTTGGTCATTTGTTCAAACGGTTAATCAAGAATTTCATTGGAAGAACCCATGAAATAAACTACAACTCAATGTAATTAAGGCTATCATAATCCAGCTCTTATTCATGCTCATGATATCATCAACTCTGGAAAGGATGACACTGAATCCTGAACTCGAGTCTTGGCAAGTGTGAGGAAAGATCTGATATTCAAATTTTAATAGATACCATTATTCTGTTACTATTTGCGTAACATATGTTAATATGATAGAGGTTAATAAAATAGAGGGATATGATAGAGGTATATAAAATCATGAGTGATGTGGAGAAAGTGGATAAGGAAAAGTTATTTACTTATTCCCATAATACAAGAACTAGGGGTCATCAAATGAAATTAATAGGCAGCAGGTTTAAAACAAATAAAAGGAAGTTCTTCTTTACGCAGCGCACAGTTGTGAAGGCTAGGACTATAACAGAGTTTAAAAGAGAACTGGATAAATTCATGGTGGTTAAGTCCATTAATGGCTATTAGCCAGGACGGGTAAGGAATGGTGTCCCTAGCCTCTGTCTGTCAGAGGGGAGATGGATGGCAGGAGAGAGATCACTTGATCATTGCCTGTTAGGTTCACTCCCTCTGGGGAACCTGGCATTGGCCACTGTCGGTAGACAGGATACTGGGCTAGATGGACCTTTGGTCTGACCCGGTACGGCCTTTCTTATGTTCTTATGTTATGTTCTTAATTTCTAGAGCTGGTGAAAAATGGGAAAATAATATGAAGACAATTTTTTTTTCTTCATTTCATAGGTTTTTAAATGACTCCTTGACTTTTTATATTGAATTGTTACACACATTTTAAGAAATATAATTTTCAAAATAATTCTTGACAGAAAGCAATAATTGTTTCAGAGAGAAATCAGTTTTCACTGATTAAAAGCGTCTATAACAATCCCCATTAAAATGTTGATTAAAATATCAATTTAAAACAGTAATGAAAAATGTTAATAAAGTCTACCATTTTTTCAAAGTTTCTTTTTAAAAAGGCAATTAAAAAAAAAACCCTGAAAAATATCTATTTCCATCATTAATGTCCTTTTCTACGTGTCCTTTTCTAGGTAAAAAAAGCCGTGTTCTATTGTGCCATACTACCAGCAATACAAAATATAGTGTCTCATTGGTCCAAAGAAGTTTTGCAAACTGGTTCAAGATGTGTCTCACAAATAGAACTGTCAGACTTCAAACGATGTTGGTAATAATTTGATACATTTATTTTCAAATATGACAAATAGACAGCTCCCACAAGTTCTCTAATTGCTTGTCACATTATATAGACAGATCCTATTGCCTCAATCATAAATTACTAGCTCAAATGCAATATACATAATATTTATAATTCTATTGATTTATCCATGCATGGTAATTTAAAATTAAAAAAAAAAAGATTACAATCATCTGTTGGGAAAATATTCTTTAAACACAAACAAAATCTCTGTTGGATCACTCTACACCTCAGTTTAACCCATTTTTTAACATCCTGATTTGTCTTTGGTCCATATCCTTTTTCCAAACATGACTTCCCACAGGATTTAGCGCTTTGGCTAAACAATTAATAAAGCTTGGTTTAAGTCATTAATAGCTTGGTTTGTGCTCTCCTAAAGCTCTTGAGATAACTCGTTTTTATTTTGAGCCCTTTGAAAAAAAGTGTATAATTTCTGCAAGTTCCTGGAGCTCAGAGACTAAAATCTAATTACCTGCAAATGTTTGCACACATAAATATACGATTCAAACATATTAACATGCTCCACACCTCGTCCCTCTCAGATTTTGGACGGCACTTCAGATTCTTAAACCTTGGGTCAAGTGCTGTAGCTATTTTTAGAAATCTCACATTGGTACCTTCTTTGCATTTTGTCAAATCTGCTGTGAAAGTGTTCTTAAAACGAACATGTGTTGGGTCATCATCCGAGACTGCTATAACATGAAATACATGGCAGAATGTAGGTAAAACAGAACAGGAGACATACAATTCTCCCCCAAGGAGTTCAATCACAAAATTTAATTAATGTGTGTGTTGTTTTTTTTTTTAAATGAGCATCATCAGCATGGAAGCATGTCCTCTGGAATGGTGGCCGAAGCATAAAGGGGCATACGAATTTTCTTCTCGGCTCCAAGATCATGTATATCTAGCACGTAAATACCTTGCAACGCCGCCTACAACAGTGCCATATGAGTGCCTGTTCTCAATTTCAGGTGACATTGTAAATAAGAAGTACGCAGCAGTATCTCCCGTAAATGTAAACAAACTTGTTTGTCTTAGAGATTGGCTGAACAAGAAGTAGGACTGAGTGGACTTGCAGGCTCTAAAGTTTTACATTGTTTTGTTTTTGAGTGCAGTTATGTAACAAAAAAATCTACATTTGTAAGTTACACTTTCATGATAAAGAGATTGCACTTCAGTACTTGTATGAAGTGAATTGAAAAATACTATACCTTTTGTTTATCATTTTTACAGTGCAAATATTTGTAATAAAAAATACAAAGTGAGCACTGTACATTTGTATTCTTGTTGTAATAGAAATCAATATATTTGAAAATGTAGAAAAACATCCACAAATATTTAATAAATTTCAATTGATATTCTATTGTTTAACAGTGCAATTAATCGCAATTAATTTTTTTGAGTTAATCGCATGAGTTAACTGCGATCAATCGACAGCCCTATTGGGAACTTATTAGACTTTAATTTAAGGATATTTACTTAGTATAGTTTCACATGTGATGTTGACAATTTATGTTTTGACTATTATAAAGCGTTAACGTTTTGATTCTCAATGTCTACCATTAAATATTTGTATCCACTCCCCCATTGTCTGATCCCCTCCATAATTTCCCGTAACTGTGAAAATTTAAATAGATAAAAATAAAAAAATGCTTAAAAGTAAATGTGACTATTATCCATCAAAAAAGAAACACTAAATTCTGCCAAGCGTAATTCTTTGTTTCAAATTACTTATGTTTACATGAGTCACTCATTTTCTGCTTCAGGGACCAAGAGTATAACTGGGAGAGAACACAGGTAGGCAGAAAGTGAGATATGCCTTGGAATTAGCCTGTTAGATTCATTTCTCAGCCATCCATTCAATTCCATGTTATCCAAAAGGTGTTGAGCTGAACTGCAGGTTATTTGAAGCAGATAATAAATGTGATACTGGCTGTTGCTATTTTTCAAATTGCTCTTTTCACCCAGAGTGATAGTGAACAGACTGATAACAAGAAACGATCATAACTGCTCCTTGCAATCCCTGAAGTTACCGGGAGACCTTTTCAGTATGGTTTCACACTTTCTTTCCCTGAGAGCTCGAATGATTGTGGATGGAGCCCATCAGCCCGTATCATATATGGATTGAGGCCAATGCCCACTGAAGTCAATGAAAATATTTTTGTCAGTGGGCTTTGAATGAGACCCATTGGGCCAGTTTTTGCTCACACTATTGTAGTCAGTGGAATTACACACTTATAAAGCCAGACATTGCAGGCTGAGACTGCTGGTCATTTCTGGCTTACCACCACTGAACATGAGTTACACCAAAAACATGAAGGTGTTGTCCTGATATCCTTATCACCATCGCTGTCCATATGAGTCACCACTGAAAAAAAGCACAGGCTTGATTCTGGTCTCCTTTACACAATGTAAATCAGAAGCAACTCCGCTGAAAGTCCAGCTGAAATCAGAATTACACCCAATATATCATTGTATATCCACATAACTGGTGATAAATACGGTAGATCCTCTCACAGTCTCTCAAGATTATATAGTGATTTTCTGTGCAGATTTCAAAGGTTGTCTGCTCAGCATCAAGCCCAGACTGGCTAGGAAGACACTATCTTGTACCTACTACTGGTGTTAATTGAAATGCCTGACATCAATCACAAAAAAAAAAAAAATCATATAAGTTAGAATTAGGTAAAGTCATCTAGTTCATCTCCCTACCAAGAAAGGGCTGTTCCCTGCACAATTTACTTTTAGCATAAATGATTCAAGCACAAGTGCTGCCATCACCACCTACATGCCTCTCAGTAGGTCTGTAGCCTAAGAGCTGGTTTTCACCATGCAAGTAATCCATTTAGTGGGTCTAGTGAAGACCCAATAAATTGATGGCAGAGCGCTCTCTGGTCGACCCCAGTACTCCAGCTCTCCAAGAAGAGTACGGGAAGTCAACCGGAGAGCCTCTCTCATCGACGCAGTGCAGTGAAGACACTGGGGTAAGTCGACCTAAGCTTCATCAACTCCAGCTATGTTATTCACGTAGCTGGAGTAACGTAACTAAGATCGACTTACCCCGATAGTGAAGACAAGCCCTAAGAAAGAACAATTGTTACTACATGGAATTAAGAATACGTTTTTGAACACAGGTTGCTAGTACACATTATTTTTACAAATGCTACTTAACAAGAGGAGGACATGTAAATATGGAGACAACCTATAGTGTTTAGCCACTGGCCTGACTAATGAGTGGTGCAGAATGAGACATCCCAGTTTCTTCCTGTGTATCTGATTGCACTATGTGGCTTACCATATAATACTTCATTCTGAGTATCTGATAGTTTGAACTTCAGATGTCAGTTGGCATTGCTCAGAAGAGACACAGGATATCATTTCTGTTCCCCAATCACACAAGAGCTTCCTAAACAAAATTGTCATGACAACTGCTCCCCATGAGCATCCATACTAGTAAGACTAGACTGGGAGAACATTAATGGAGAACAAAAACACATACGGACTAGATTGTGGTCCATGAATACTTGCCCCAGCACATGAAGGGTCCAAGCTTAGCCAAATGAAACAAATAAGTAAAAACAACCTTTTTTTTCAGTATTATTGTTTGTATTACAGTAACATATAGGAGCCCCAAATAAGATGGACCGCACCATTCTAGGTTTTGGACAACTATATAGTAAGAGACAACCTGCCTCAGAGGGCCAGCATTTTAAATATACCACAGTGGGAGAAAAGGGAATATTATTATATTGCCACTTTATAAATGGGGGATTGACATGCAGAGGGTGCTTGAAGAAGGTCCCATAGAAGGTTTGTTGTAGAGGTGGGAATTGAATCCAGCTCTCTCACAGCCTACACCACTGCTCTAACTACAAGACCATCTTTCTCAGTATTGGCCAGCAGTACTTGCTCAGGTTACACCACTCATTGAGGGTGTAATAAGAGCAAGTAGCATGGCAGCATGTTAACTAGGAGTCAGATGTAACAAAACTACTAGAATACAGACTGTTGGAAAGGCTTGGTAGCCTGAAGGACAGCATAAAACCACTGGAATTAGGGAGGAAAACAGAGGACGTGAAACGAGGAGACAGCAGCAACAGCTGTGTCCTGCAACTTGTAAAGGGATTCAAATTTGTTAACGTCACTTTGAATGAGGTAGAATGGATACTTTCAGAGTGGAGCAGCATCAGCTAATTTAAGTATATGTAAGATGACCTAATCAAGATAAGCATTTGTAGCCTGAAGCTTTTAGATCAGAATAAAGCCAATTCCAAACTGTTTCTGCTGCGCCTCACTTCTCTTTGACTAGGTTTGTCCAGGGTCCAGTTTGGCAGGCCACCACTTCCACCAATGTGCATTTCATTTGCAACCATCTGCTGGAGATTCAAAGGCTCGTCGCCAAAATTTGAAAGGTTTAATTGAGATTAGTTTGAAAATATACTCTTTAATTTTATTAGCAGATTGTGGAATCAGGAAAATGCATTGGGGAAACGCATTAGTTAGCGCTACATTTCACCACTCCACTAAGGTTACATCTACACTGTAATTAAACACCCGCGGCTGGTCCACGTCAGCTGACTTGGATTTGCAGGACTCTGGCTGTGGGGCTATAAAATTGCAATGCAGGCATCTGGGCTAGGGCTGTAGCCTTGTCTCTGGAACCTTTCCCCATCATGATGTTTTATTACAGAAGCCTCCCTCTCCGTGATGCTCCTCATCTTGTCCTAAACCTAACTTTAGCAAAGGCTTTGCATTCCCAGTTAAGGCCCTGCTCCTGCAATGAGATGCATGCAACCCCATAGAACCCCATTTCCTTCAGTAGGACTCTATTGCAGATGCAGTGGTTTACCCACATGCACCTCATTGTAGGATTGAGGTCCCAAGGAGGAATGCAGGCAATGAGAATTAAAGGTCTTTAACACTTCCCAGGCTCAGGCCTCAGATTATGGGACTGATCCAACACCCATTGTAATTAATGGAAAAACTCTCACTGATTTCAGTGGGCATTGAATATGAATCAATTCCTATGCTTGTGTTCGAAGACTTGAAGACAGCCTGAAAGCTGTTTTTGTTGAGTAAAACATCATCTAGGTCTGCAAAGGGGCTTGTTTCCTACACCCGTCATCCAAGGGGTTACTATGATACCCTGTCCCTTTAAGAGTCCAGTCTCCCAGTCTGCCAGACACTTCTTGACCCTATAATACTTTCTCCAGAACCTGACACCATGGGCCTCTAGCAGTCTGGCTTTCTTCTCCCCACCATGGAGGACAAGAAAGGAAGAAAATGTCCCTTTTTCTATTATGCAGCAGTCTTACGCCCATTTCCCGTAGCAGCAGACCTCTGGGTCGGTTCCTTGGGCAGCTCCTTGCCAGGCTACTGCTAAGGAACCACCTTGAGTTTCCCAGAAACTCTTGCAGCCACCCCTCTGCCTGAACTGCAGCCTTTTACCCCAGCTATCACTAGTCAGCCACTTAGGGTATGTCTACACCCAGCCGCTACTTCGGCGGCTGGGAATCGAAGTTCTGGGTTCGACTTATCGCGTCTTGTCTGGACGCGATAAGTCGAACCAGGAAGTGATCGCCGTCGACTGCGGTACTCCAGCTAGACGAGAGGAGTACCGCGGCGTCGACGGGGGAACCGCGGCGTCGACGGGGGAGCCTGCCTGCCGCGTGTGGACCGAGGTAAGTTCGAACTAAGGTACTTCGAACTTCAGCTATGTTATTCACGTAGCTGAAGTTGCGTACCTTAGTTCGAATTGGGGGGTAAGTGTAGACCAAGCCTTAGTCACAGCTGGGGAAGCAACTGTTCCATCCATTAACCCCTTCATGACCGCTACAGTGTGGTAGTTATACCCCCCCATTACAGGGTCTTTTCCTTGATTACATGAATCCACTGTAAAAGACAGCTCCGTACCTTGCTTAAATCATTTCCTTGGAAGAAAAGAAAAGAATAAAAAAAAATTGAGGTAACTGAAAAGATTCCCTAGTTTCAAGTCAACCATAAGGAACTCAAAACACCTCTGGTGTGTCCAAGGAGGTTTTGTTTTAACTTTTAACACTTCAGAAACATTCACTTCTAACAATGGTTGTGTAGCTTTTATTCCATTAATTCTTTGTGTCATCAACTCTTTCTGTGCTTCATAGTAATTCATGTCAATGATAAAGGTTTCAGAGTGGTAGCCATGTTGGTCTGTATCAGCAAAGAGAATGAGGAGTACTTGTGGCACCTTAGAGACTAACATTTATTTGAGCATAAGCTTTCGTGGGCTAAAACCCACTTCATCAGATGCATGCAGTGGAAAATACAGTAGGAAGATATACACACACACACACACACACACACACACACACAGAGAACATGAAAAAATGGATGTTGCCATACCAACTCCAACAAGACTAATCAATTAAGATGGGCTATTATCAGCAGGATAAAACAAAACTTTTGTAGTGATAATCAAGATGGCCCATTTCCAACAGTTGACAAGAAGGTGTGAGTAACAGTAGGGGGGGAAATTAGCATGGGGAAATAGTTTTACTTTGTGTAATGACCCATCCACTCCCAGTCTTTATTCAAGCCTAATTTAATGGTGTCCAGTTTGCAAATTAATTGCAATTCAGCAGTTTCTCATTGGAGTCTGTTTTTTTAAGTTTTTTTGTTGGAGTATTCAAACTATTTCCCCATGACGTCCTTTTACTTAATAATGGGCAAAATCTGACCCAGTGAAGTCAATGGGAGTTTTACCAATCCCTTCAAAGAGATCAGGATTTCACCCAGCTGGAGACCGTGTACAGGAGACATTTTCAGTAGCAAACCACAAGGATAACAAGCATGTCCTCTGTTCATACCAGGAGGAATTTGCTAACGCCCCACACTGAAAGCACAATACTTATTACAGGGGGGATTAAATACAATTAGCGTAGACAAAGATATGGAAAAGGAGAGCAACACAAATGTATCTATAACATGGGTTAAATTTAGACACTTTAAATGGCAGGAACAGAAAATAAGTCCCACATATGTGGGTCATCCAGTCTAATGTCCGGAACTTTTGCAAGATTGTATAGTACCAGCGAACTGCTACATTCTATCCATAGGTAAAACTCCCATTGACTACAGAGTTGGGTGAGCATTGCAAAATATATGTAAGTACAAAAAAAAAAATCTGTTTTTTTTTCAAAATTTTAAACTAATTTTGTTACGTTGTTCACACTTCTTGTGTATGTGCTTTCCACAAACATTCCAGTAGCCATTTGTACCCAAAGAGCAAATTTTAAGCAAATATTTGCAAAAAGTAAAACTTTAATCTCTAATTATGAGAATTTCCACTGGAAACACGAAGCGAAGAGTTTTGCTCATCCAGGCACAAAACAGATGTTTACCCTGTCACTCACCCGTGCAAGCAAAACAGCTTAAATTTTGAACTATAAATAAACACAGTGAACAAGCTGCAGACTCAGAACTATTCACAGTATTTGTTGACAATTAATCTGGAACAACAGAGGTATTTGATAAAATTTAAGACCACTTTGCCGACACAATTTACAAGGAGGAAAAGGATGTGAAATTAGTCAAGTACGTTATTTGCACAGCTCTGGTAAAGACTGGACCTTGGATCTTGTCTTGTTCTCAGTAATGTCTTATCTTGCATATCTGTAGCAAAGAGACTTGTTGCAGTGCACATGGGGTCTGAACATTAATAAATGTTCATTAAACTTCCATCCTTCCTTTGCTTCAAAACCATTGCTCCTACCATCTTCTGAAGCTGTGAATAATTTCCTTCTTTCATTTAGATTGGTCTATAAACACTTTCAGGATAACAATCACATGTCCCACTGTGTTTTCTGGTGCATTTAGCTGCCTAAGTCATTTATCCTGTTTTCCAATCCCTGTATTATTCCCCCCCCCCCCCCCGCCCCTTTTTTTTTAAGTTTTTCCTAATCTTTCTAGGACCCAAAGCAGCACACAATATACCAGATGAGGTTTCATCAGGGCTATTCTATGGTTTTATATAGGATTTCTTAAACAGGTGCCTAAAGTTAAACGTAGGCTTAAGGGCTTTGCTGAGTTGGGATTCAAATGCATCTAAGAGTGACACTGCCTTTTTTGGCAGAGGTGTTTCACTGCAGTCCCCTATATCTCACCAACCCTGAGGCCTGGTTTATACATGGGATTAGCACTGATTCAGCAATCAGTGGTTGGCAACAGCGATAGATGTACTGGTGCATTTGTAACCCCATGGTCAGTGCGAATTATATACATGTCCCTCTATGCCCATTCCACAGAAGAGGATAGTTGATTACAGCTCCCAGCTACAGAACCTGGCTCTTTAGCTCAAGATGTAAAGAATCTCATGCTTTCCGCTCTGAAGATATCCAGTTCAATCCACAGTGTCATCTGAAATGGCAGCTGGCCCACAAGTGGGGACTCACTCAGAATCCCACATGGATAGACAATGAAGGCTCGCATTGGTGGAGCTTATCCTGGTTTCAAGCAGAGGTAAACGTAACCAGTGCAAATTGTATCATTTCTTGTCTATGCCTGGGTTTCAGCAAACAATGGCCAGTAACCAGGGTAACCCTGCACTGATGCCAACCCCCCAGCACAGATCTAAAGTCTCTCTCAGATGGCTGACCCCAATTTTAAAAAGGCCTTTCACTCTCAGGTTAGCAGTAGAACTAAATCTGGATCTTCCCTCTCCCATCTCAAGCAGAGCAGAAAAGTCCTTTTAGCTGCAGATATACACTGCACAGATGATTCTTTGGCATTTAAGGATGTTGGTTGATTTCTGTAATGTTAAAGATGAAAATATTGGTTGGGAGCAAAGAGCAACATTGTCCTTAGACCCTACCAAAGACCAGGAGCCTCCCACAGCACCAATCATCTCTTCCCCCCACCCCAGGGAGGATCCATTTTCAGGAAGCGTCTTGGTGGCCAATGCAAGCCCTGGTCACACAGATCTGACAGAGCTGCACTGCCAGGGATGAAGGCATTGGGTCCCCTACGGCCTATCTGATGCTTTTAGAATGTGCCCATTTTGGTAGTAACTAGACCTTGACGGCTCCTCAGGAATGCATTGGCATCTCAACCAAGCTCTCAGCGGAGAGAACTGTGTAAGTCACAACCGTCACTACCTCAATTAATGAATTGGCATTATCAGCTGAGCCGTTTGGATTGAATGGGCCAGCAGGATAGCCTGCCTTCCGACCCTCTACAGCGTGTGTCCTTGATTGCTGGAGCAATGTGGGGAGAAGTGTCTAATGGCATGGCCCATTCTGTACCTGCTCTGTGGATAGATTCATAGAGTTTAAGGCCAGAAAGGACATCCCCTCACCTAGACTGACCTCCTGTATAACACAGGCCATAGAATTTCACCTAATTAGGCTCAATGAGGAGCAACATCTTGTGTTTTACTAAAGCAGATCTTCCATCTGGAAGAATTCTCACTCTAGATCTTACTAATGGCACCGTCTACATCCACGTCTTAAAGAGAGAAGTTACCGATGCAGGGGGAAAAAATATGGTATTTTTATGCATAAGGCATTTTTTTGCATGTGCAATTTTATGCTTCTTCCTGAACTGTGAATAGCTGAAATCCTGCCTCTGAACATTTGCAGGGTCAGCACTGACTATATACACGTCCCCAAAGGCAATTCTGAAAATGTTCCTTCCTGTGCTTTTCCGGCACAAGAAGCCAAACAAAAGGTGTTCTTCAAAGATTCTGCCTACCCTCTGAAGAGCATTGGTATGGAAATGAAGCAAGGTAACTGTTCTGATAAGAGGATGACAAGAAGAAGAACTAGCTCATGTGTGATTCAAACCTTTACATCTTTCAAGGGAAGTGAAAATGCAAACCTGTATGAATCTCATTACACCGTCTAGATGCGACGCACAGCAGACAGGGGCTCCTAGCACTAATGCACATGTCTAGCATTAAGGGTCTGTGATTAGACATGGTCTGTTGGGGCCAATAGGGCTAAAGTGTTTTAATATTAATAGTGCTGAAATTGTATTTGGATCCTGTTCAGGAAGGGAAAATAAAACCTCAGTGTTTGTGCCATGTGAGGCTCAGCTAATTCTTTCTGCTGCTTTTTTCCCCCCGCTCCATGCAAGTTTTGTTTTCACAATATTGTGTGATTCTTAATAAAAATCGAAGCTTCACATGATCATCAAGCATCAAGATGGGGTCTGATTCAAAGCCCACTGCTGTCAATGGAAAGACTGAAAAGGGCAGGTTCTATGTGAATGGGGCTCCAGGTAGAAGTAACTTCAATCAGAAGATACCATTTCCGATTTCAGAAAGTTCAGAAAGCAGAAAGTTCAGTGAATCTGGACCCAACTTCAAGCGCAACTGCATCACCTTAATATCGCAACAAAAAAAGTATGCATCCGAAGAAGTGAGGTTTTTACCCACGAAAGCTTATGCCCAAATAAATCTGTTAGTCTTTAAGGTGCCACCAGACTCCTTGTTGTTTTTGTAGATACAGACTAACACAGCTACCCCCTGATACTTAACAAAAAAAGTGTTATCCTAGCACAATGATAGCCCCCAAGTGTCTGTTCTTCCTGAGCTTCATGTCCTGAGAATGGTTGGTAGGAGAGGGTTGGCGGCGTGGAGAAGCAATCACCTGCAAAGCAATCTATTCTCTGTAAACATACCCAGAGTACACGTCGCAGGTGAGGGTTGGCTAGAGAACCAGGATGAGGAAAGGTTAGACTGCTTCCTGAGATGGCCCACTTACCAATGGCACTCTGAGCATGGGCTTGCATGATACAGGATTTTCTGGATATCACAATGAGACCACATCACAACACAGACCACTTCCCTGGAGAGATCAACTTTTAAAAACAATTTTTTCCAGGCAAAAATGGCCTTTTTTCCAAAAGTGAAAAATATTTGATAATTTTTCAATTTTTGTCCAACCCGCTAACAAAACCCCCAAAATCTCTCTTCCCCCCTTCCCCGCCCCCACACACGCACTTTAGTTTTTAGTGTTTCTTTTTGGGCTCCCTCCCTGTCTTACTCCTTGTCCCCCATTTTCTGTGGGGAAAAGAGTAAAATCAGGAAAAAAGTGGGGGAAGGAGAAAGAAAATACAAGGGGGAAGGAATGAAAACCTAAACATTTCTGAAAATGAATAGTTTTGATAACCGATTTGGTGAACATTTTTAAACAAATAAAATGTGAAATGAAAATTGTTTCTAAATTTTCATTTTTGCGTGGTGTGAAAACCACCACCATTTTTCAGCCCATTTTACTCAGCACATCATGGCCCAGTATCACAGCAACGTGAAGGGCTCTGCTGACCCCTAACAAAAAAAGAGTTTGGGCACATTTGACAGTATTCACATACCCAGTAAATGCTTCCGGTCACTTGCAACTACAGCTGGGCAAAAACCTGATTTTCTTTGGTTCACTGGACATTTTCAAAAAGTTGAAAAAAAAAAAATACATTTAGAGTTGAATAAAACATTTTGCTAAACCCCAAATGAAACATTTCATTTTGATTTTGAGCACCTATTAAAAGGAAATTTTGACATTATTTCGAACTGAAAAACTGACATGTTCCATTTTGAAAATGTTGAAGCAGTTTGATTTGTTTTAATTGTTCATTGTTGTTGAGGTCTTATCCCACAATAAACATATCAGACCATAAAGTTTCAGAATGAATTTTGGTGAGTCTTACAGGGTCCTCTGCAAGGGTTAGATCTAAGGTGTCAGATACGGAAAGTTTCACTTTTTGTACAATGTTACATTCAAAAGCATGAGCAAGTGTTGAAGCCAGCTGCTGTCACATCTTGTTGAGTGCATATAGCTTGGTCCCATCTCTAGTGATTTTCACCCCTGCAATTTTCCCTGTTCACATTCTGTCAATAGTGGAGGTTATTGTCTGAGATGCTTTAAACATCAGAGAATCTTTTACCTTTAGACCATTTAATTCAGCTAATATTTTTCTTTGATAGAACATCAATATGCTCCCCCATTGTCATTCCAGCCTGAGTTTCTGATCTTCCAATATTGGTCAGGTCTTCAGCTACCTCACTCCCACATACCCATGTGTGACGGAATCCACTGAAAAGTCAATTTACTGACTTTCTTTCCGATCCTCTGGGTCTCCTTGTGACTTGCACTATTGAGAGCATTCTAGTTTCCACTGAATTTTACTGTGATTTTCCTATGCCATAGAAATTCTCTTATCCAAGGATGCTCTTACCACGCATTCCCATCGGAGTTTCGTTAAGAGCCAAACTCTGTCAAATGCCACATCGAGTTCCAAAATGATTCCTATTGATGACTCTGCTGGCTTTTGTAGGAATCCCTCAAACATAGACTGACAGAAGACCACTAATAGGTCTGTAATCAAGTGCAAGTTCCTATATGCCATTTCGGTAGGTTCTATTTTCCCTTCTTTTAAAAGCCACCATAGGAGACTTGATTGTGTCATTCTTTCCTTTTTTGTTTCCTAAAGAATCTGGCAAAACTGAAGCGAATTTGCAATATGTTTTGGCTTCCCCTAATCTCCATTTTTCACTAAAAAAAAAAAAAAAGTTGTGGTCAAAACATTTTGTCCAACTCTATTTGTAACCGGTCTTCAAAGCAGCTGGTTCTTGCCTGTGTCTGATACAAAATACTAGCTTATTGGGCTGGGCTGGGCAAGTATTACCCAGGTTCCTTTGCACCAGGCAAGAGAAGTGTGGGCAGAGCAAGAAAGGGAACGTATTCTTTGAAGAGAAGTTTTTGCTTCTGCCATTGCCTTCTTGCTCCCTGAGCAGCAGCACAGGAACAAATAAGCCACATATCTCAGGAGCATGCATGTTTCCCCCACCCCCACCCCAAGGATGCACCTCCATGCACCCAATTTTTCACCCACCCGAGTTACACCCTGTTTTAGCTGTCAAATGAACCCAAACATCTCCACGTGTAACTGCCACATTGAAGCCAAATCACTCAGTGCAGTGCAAGACTATAAATCAGCCCCAAATTCCAGCCACCCAGCTTCAATTGACCCAAATTTGCTTTGTCTGGCCAAAAAACAACCACCAACCAAAACACACACACACACACACACACACACCACAAAAACAAAAAAAACCTTTAATCTATAAAAGACCACCCAGCTCTAATCTGGGGCAAATGTCAATGAAGTCAATGGAAGTCCATCAATTTACACCAGCTTGAGGCTGTAATCCAAAATCCAATTGACAGCGTGGCCAGATCAAATCAAGGGAATAGGAAAACACAATGACTGAATGCAATGGATTAGGCGCTGCTCTATACAATTTTTGAATATTACATGCTCTCTGTTTGCCTGATTATTGTAGGGATGTATATTGTCTGGATAGGCTGGTTTAGTTTAACAGCAAGCTGGCACAAGAAAACAAGAAGGAAAGCAAAAACAATGACCCATGGTAAGACATCCCTCAACTCACTCCCGGCGGGCGGGGCTAAGAAACAGTGCATGAGCAATTAACTGTGAAGGGCCTATTTTTGGGGCTCCAGCCAAGTTACACAGCTTGTTTTGTCAATTAAAGATTAAAGGAATACAAGCAATGAAAGGACACTCTCTGTCTAGAGGTCAGATAGTTGTCGGCGAGCTGTTGGGGTGGGAACAGACTGTCACCTACAGGCACCCCTCAGCATGTCTGAAGAAGTTTGGCCTGCATACACTCCCTACACATGTCCTTGTTGTTTGAAAATCCTCGCTCATGCTGTGCTTCGTTCCTACCATTAAGATTAAATACTTGTCTTGAGAATGCTGTCTGGTCACACACTCCCAAAGAGGAGAACTGCAGATACCATTCCCATCTGGGCCTGTTGGAGTAAGCAGGGTCAATCCACAGGAGACTATAGCCTAGGACTCGGTGTAAGAATGGGGAATTGTGGGATTCCACTCAAGACAGATGAAGGCACGAGGCCTGCGGAGGGTTGTGGAATGCATCCTGAGGGATTAGCAAAAGGGACGGGGTGGACCTTGTTCTGGAACCATGACACCTATACCCACCTGTGCCAACCCTGCCTGCTCTAATGCACCTTGCTCAGTACTGGCAGTATGATTCCCCAGGTTCTCTGGATTTATTGTGCAGAGCCAACCCAAGTTTGCAGACACATTGTACTTTTCTTGTAGGTTCCAGAAGATTTAACATTCACACTGATAGTCAACAACTGATCTAGTTATCATCTAGCTAATGACAAAATTGGACCCTAATCAATCCAGGTACAACCAGGTAGAACTCCATTCACACATACCCATGTTGAAGTTGTCCCAGTGTGAAGGTCTGAACATGAACTTCAGCACAGGCTTTCTGACTTAGACATGGAACAGATTCATCCCTGATGTATCTCCATTGATTTAATACATTCCTGACATAGTTCCCGTCTTCTCTTTGTTCTGTAACTTAATGTTGCCATGCTTGGGCTTGGAGAAGCCCACACAAGCAATCATGAGATGAAGGTATACACTAGTCTAAAGGATCTCTTGAAAACCCTGCAGAAGCATCTCACACCTGGTTTCAGATGCAGGTGTTAACCCAGAAGGTTTGTGCTTTCATAATGTACCATGTTGTAAATATTTAAGAAGTGGGGAATGTATTTCAGGGCCTCATTCCTCAAGCTCTTCTAAAATATCTTCTTCACCAGATCCCTGGACCCCTGTTTCTCCAGCTACTTCATACCATTCTGGTCGTGCAAAGCAGCCAGAAAGCAGGTGTAACTGGCTATGCAGGAATTAGCCTAGTGGAAGGTGACATGCAAATTGTGTGATGGTTCTCTTCCACCTCCCACTCTCCTTCAGAGGGGATGTTTAGTGGGATGTGGCAGGAGCACTGTTGTGCTCTGGTGTCTGCGGCTGACATTGCAGATTGGTGAAATTTAGAGCAGCCCCAAAGCGACTCTACAACAAAAGGGTGGCCAAACTGGCCTCTGTCCAGCCCATGAATAGACCATAATCATCGTTTGTATCCCCACCCCAGCTGCACCAGATGGGGCACCAACACTGCTGAGGATCTGGGCTTCTGATCTTTGGCCTCTGTTATACATTTATTCTGTGCATGCCTCTGTTTCGAGTGCAGAACCCTGGCAAATCTTTGAATTGTTTTAAAGGCTCATGTGGGTTATACAGAACACTGAAGTAATTAAGTAATTGACAAAAAGTTAGTAAAAAATATTGGTTGGGAGCAAAGGAAAATTTTACACCCTCCCTTTCTCTCAGTCTATTACTGTAAGAAAAGAGAAACTCAGCAAAGTACCTCACTAAAATATGTAATCTCCTAAATCACATAAGCAGCAAATAACTGGATTTCGGTTTCTCTCTCTGCCAGGATCTACCTGACCTGGATGAAAAATCTAAAATGAATATTCTGTAATATACATGTCACCAAGGAGAAGAGAGGAACAGTCAGTCTGAGGTATTGCACCAGCTGTTGAAATCTAAAAGTCAAATCTATCAGGGATGCATTGAAGTTCTATTAATCCTCCAAAAGCCATTGGGGTTTGGAGAATTTTAATAGAGGGAAATTGGCCTTTATCTAAAGTGGGATAAAACTCTCCCTTCCAATCATTCTGACTTGTAAGCGGCCATTTTATATTACCAAAGTTCAAAAGAACAGCTAGTAATTCCCAATGTCATTCACTCACCAGGTCTGAAGGAAATGGCTCTTTAAGGCAAATTTCACCCTGCACCGTAACCAGGTACTCAAAGGACTAATAAAAATTGGCTGCTTATTGAAGTCACCCTTTCTATAAAGCTGGAGGATAATGGTAGTAATACATTTGGGGGTGCTTTGGAATGATCTCCTAAGCAGGGCCGGCTCCAGGCACCAGCCCACCAAGCTTGTGCTTGGGGCGGCACCTGGAGGGGGGCGGCGCGGCGCTCCAGCTGCCGGGGAGAGCGGGGCCACGGCCGGGCTCGCCGCCCTCCTCCCAGGGCTCCGGCCGTCCTCCCTCCCGGCGCCCTCCCCCCGGCCGCCAGGGGGAGAGCGGAGCCCCCACCGGGGCTCGCCGCCCTCCCCCGGGGCTCCGGCCGCCCTCCCCCCCCCCCTGTGGGGGGGGGGGGGCGCGGCCGGAGGCTTTTTTGCCTGGGGCGGCAAAAAAGCCAGAGCCGGCCCTGCTCCTAAGACAGGAGGTTGTCTAATAAAGTCACTGCAGGTTTCTCTGTAGCAAGTATTGCATCTCCCGCTCCCCGTTCCTCTAGAATGAAATTCATTTCTGTGCAGAGAACCCCCCACAAGGTTGGTGTGACACTTAAGACTCATTTAAGGTCTACATTGAGCCTATTTTTTAAAATTTCACCTTTGCTGCAAATAAGATGTGCAAGTAGGAACAAATTAGCCACACCTCTGACTTCTGGTCTCAGCTGGAAATACCACAAGAATCGATTCTGTCATGATATTTCAACATATCTGCTTCCAATCCCATCCAGTAGAGAGGGGGGGGGGGGAAATGTATTCCTAACATTTCAGAACCTTCAAAAATAGCTTGTTCCTGGGTTGAGGTTTACCTGGGTAAAGGTAGGGTCCTTATTTCTTCTGAACGCATTTAATCCTTAGTGCTGTTTCCCTGTTAACTGTATGAAATAAGCACCAAATGTCCGATTTTTAATGCACACATTTAAGAGATCTTCTCCCTTTCTTAAATGATGGGTCAGCTCTTTAGCTGGTGCAAAGCCCCATTACACCATTTTAAGTTGATGATGCAGATCATTTCATTCGTCTCCACTATAGTCTCTTGATTTATAGAATTGAAAATACAATGCAGAACTGGAATTCATTTGCAAACTTGACACCATCAAATTAGGCCTGAATAAAGACTGGGAATGGCTGGGTCACTACAAGACGTAATCTCCCATCAACTGTTAAGTATGAGCCATCCACCCTCATGGAATTGGCACTGTTAGCACTACAAAAGGTAATTTTTACTCTGTTGACATTCACACTTTCTTGTCAACTGTTGGGAATGGGACACATCCACCCTGATTGAGTCATTGACCCCCCACTTGGTAAGGCAACTCCCATCTTTTCTTGTGCTGTATATTTATGC
The DNA here is from genome assembly GCF_028017835.1 of Emys orbicularis. NCBI lineage: Eukaryota > Metazoa > Chordata > Testudines > Emydidae > Emys > Emys orbicularis. The sequence continues at coordinate 6,732,244 of NC_088693.1, forward strand.
CTGTCTACTGTATTTTTCACTCCATACTTCTGAAGAATTGGGTCATAGCCCACAAAAGCTTATGCTCTAATAAATGTGTTAGTTTTTAAGGTGTTACAAGACTTCTCGTTGTTAATGCAGTAACTGTATATCATAGTGGCCACATTTTCCAAAACATATATTTTATTGAGCCAGTCAGGAAAATTCTGGTGGAATGATTTTCCAATGGAAAATGAAATTGCTGCAAAACAATCAATATTTTCCATGGGAAAGTTTCAATTTAGCCAAAGGGTTTTTTTGATTTTCTGTCAAGAAAATCAAAATTAAATACTATGTTTCAGGTTGCTTTGACCCAAATCTGAGTATTTTGTTTTGTTGAACCATCCCAAAATATTTCAAGTCAGTTAAATATTAAATTCCATTCTCCTATTTGGCACATTGCCTCATGGGAGTTGTAGTGCAGGCCCCCATTTTATCTTATTGGTTGGGCTCCCAGAGGACAATATCTCCCATGATGCAATAGGGACTCCATTGCCCAAGCTGCATAGCACATCTTGGGAGTTACATGACTGGGGAGATGTAGTTTGGATGCCTGATGACCCATTCTCTCCAATAGGCTAGGCACCCTGGCCAGACTACATCTCCCTTGAGTCAATGCACCAGAATTGGGAAATGCAGTTTATTGGTGACCTGACTCAAATTGAAGTGGTGTGGGCCAATTCAGAAAACTAAAACAAAATATTTTGATTTGGGAAACTTTCAACATTTCTGAATAGATATTTTTTGGAATATTTTCTTCTGTGAAATGATTTGATATTTCAGTTTTCTGGCATGATTTGAGAAGAAAACAATATTAAAATGTCAGAATTTCCTGCTTGACAGAAATGCCCAAATTTTGCTCAGCTGCACATATTTTTCTATAGTAAACAAACCAACTAACCCACCCAACATGCTTGTGCTTTTATAAGGGCAACTGTTTGTTCCAATCTTTAAAAGGTACTGCTAATTTGCAAAGCTCTGCATGCAATGCTAACACCGGCAAGATATTGGAACATTTATGATTTAGCACCTGAGTTCAACAGAGAAGAAAAACCAAGAGCTAGTTGAAAATTTTTCCTCCGAAGCTTTTGTCAAAAGAAGGCTTTTTGATAAAATAGACATTATGGGGAGGGGGGGTGGAAATCATTAAATTGCTATATTTTCATTGGAGAAAAAGACAGCCCCAAAACACTAAACCATTTTAAATTTAGAAAAAATAAATTTTAATTTTTTTTAAACCTTTCAGAAATTTATTTCCCTTGTAAAACCTTTACTTGGCCTACCTAGTGGGAACTTCCATAAAAATGAATCTAAACGTGATTACAATGATTCTGCGAGAAGCCAACAATAATTCTCTCTCCAGCTGCTGTTTTCAAGTAACAGAAAGGACATTCCAGGAAAGCGAGTACAATCTGAATGTATGTAGATCTGATCCTCAGAAGATCTTGCTATTGGCTATATTATCCACTTCTATTCCAAACTCTGTTTTTCCAGACAACAAGCGCAGTATAGATAATGGGGGTGAAAACATATGGCAAATTCTCATACTAGTGTGCTTACACTTTGTTCTGCAGACAGTGGAAAAGAGAAGGGAATCCTGTCTCCATGAGGCACTCGAATCTGTCACGTCTATGCTAGAATTGCCACAGGTGAATACAAGTGTCATTTATGGTGCTGATTTCTATTATTCTGACATCTACCAGGGCATGGTCTGACTCATCACACCCTAGCTGCCAAACACCTATCTACCTGAGACCAATGACTCTGAACCTGAAACTCTCACTCACAAATGAAGTCCCATCAATTTAGAGAAGCTGATCTGGTGTTACCTGAACTCCTACAAAATTATTCAATTTTTTTTTAATGGAGTAGAATCCCAGCCACTCCCTGCTTTTCCTTCTTTCATTGCACAATGTAAGATTACAATTTAGGGCTCTCCTGCTACAGCTGCAGCACAACAGCTGGCAAGGGCTTTTGGCCATTTCCAACCTGAACAGGTTTTAAAGTGGTATCTTAGGGTACGTCTACACTTACCTCCGGGTCCGGCGGCAGGCAATCGATGTTCTGGGATCGATTTATCGTGTCTTGTCTAGACGCGATAAATCGATCCCGGAAGTGCTCGCCGTCGACGCCAGTACTCCAGCTCGGCGAGAGGAGTACGCGGCATCGACGGGGGAGCCTGCCTGCAGCGTCTGGACCCGCGGTAAGTTCGGACTAAGGTACTTCGAATTCAGCTACGTTATTAACGTAGCTGAATTTGCGTACCTTAGTCCGAAGTGGGGGGTTAGTGTGGACCAGGCCTTACAGGAGAAAGATTTTTGTCTCCCATTAACCAACACCATAATACACATAGCCCCCTCCATGGCTCTTCACTTGTCGTCTGAGTTCTCTTATTCCTCTGGGTACAATCATGAGTTTGCATGGCCAAATCCTTCCTAAGTTTCTACTCAGACTTTACTCAGGCAATTTGAACCAAGGACAGGCAAACTCAAGGGATTCTGCCTCTTTCATACTAAAAAATATTGAGTTTAAAACTTCCCAAAATATGTGTGTGGACGTACAAACCATAAAGTATTAAGAAAGGTAAACTACATTGTAGCTATGCTTTTTGATATACATATTTACTATTGAATGCCATGTATTACATTGTAGACACATTGCAGTTACTGTGTGTATGAAGGAAGGATGACACTGTGGTCCCATATATAGCAAGAATATGTATTTATGAGTAGCTACAGTTCACTTTGACTTCTTCTGTCATGTAAGCAGCAAAGACAGATACATTAACACATGTACTTTGCTCAAGCTTCTATGACTAGAAATAAATTTACATTTTATTGTAATAGTCTGTATAACAAAAAAAAAAAGGTTACTCAACTTGCACAAGCAGGGTAAAAAGTTAAATAAAAACTACACGTGTATACACTATACCTTATGCACCACTACTCTTCATGCACATTGTAACGAATATGCAAGCAGTGGAGTCAGTTAATGTGCAGGATTTTGTGATATGTACATGCATCAACGTGTGTAACTACAGCACACCATCCTAAGCATAGCACAAATGAGACGGTATTTGGGTTGGAGTCTGAAATTTGAGAATCAACAGTGTTTGAATAGGTTCCCATTTAGGCAAAATTATTTCCTGAATGCCTGATTACAACCAATACATCTTGTATTTAGCTGTGACACTGAATAAGTCTCTCAGACCTGAAGAAAGAGCTCTGGTTAATCTTGTCTCTCACCAAACAAAAGTTGGCCCAGTAAAAGATGTTACCTCACTTGCCTTATTTCTCGGATTATGACCAAGTCATCCAAACTGATTGGGCCAGTTCCTCCTCAGCTGTTGGAAGCACATAGCTCCAATGAACTCTCTAGAGATTAGCGGAGGATCTGGCCCATTGTATTTAAATTTTAAAAGCTCTGAAGTGATCTTAGAGCTGGTAAAAAGGTGACAGATTAAGAGCAATGAAGAGTGAACTCCCTATATTCTTAGAGAACAGGTACAAGAATCAGCTTCCCTCACACACACAGCTGTGCCGCGGTGACTGAATTTTGACCTGGAGAGATCAACCTCAAAGAAAGGGTTACACTGAATAGCATTACAACAATCTAAAACTCATTAAAATAGTAGCAAATGTCCCAATGAAATTTTCATTTGACTTTTTATAAAGTCACTGAAATGCCAATTTGTCCTTCAGACTTCTCCTAATATATGTGTAACAGCTACCGTGCATTGGATAACTAAATGTAACTCCCCAATATTAATTGCTTTAAATAGAACTGTGTAATAACTATTAGAATATCATATGTTGTCTTAATGAGGATTATGACATTAATTTTAAACTAAACAATAGTGCATGTCATGTAATCCATGCTCTGTTTACAGTCCAACCACTGCTAAGCTGTAGGAACCATTGGGGTTAGACTTATGCAAAGACAAATCAAGGTCCAACACATTTGATGCTTAGTGGCTTTGTTGATATACATATTAAAAACTCTAAGGCTAGGTCCACACTACCCGCCTGATTCGGCGGGTAGAGATCGATCTTCTGGGATCGATTTATCACGTCTCATCTGGACGCGATAAATCGATCCCAGAAGCGCTCCCCCGTCGACTGCGGAACTCCTGCTCGCCGAGAGGAGGAAGCACTGTCGACGGGGGAGCTTGCCTGCGCCGCGTGGACCCACAGTAAGTAAACTTAATTCGATCTAGGAAACGTCGACTTCAGCTACGCTATTCTCGTAGCTGAAGTTGCGTTTCCTAGATCGATCCCCCGCCCCAGTGTGGACCAAGCCTAAGAAACAAGAACCTGATTTGAACTGGGCACATTTTTTTTGCATTTATTCCCCAAAATAATGTCATTTTGGTCAACCTAAACTAATCATGAATTGGACATGAATTCACTAAATTTCAGCCAAAATAAATGTTCAATATTTAGGTGCCATTGACAAGGGAAGGAGTGGTGGTGGTGGTGGTGGTACCACATAGGAGGTGGGAGATCCAGCTTCATTTGTTCTGTGTGGGAGCATAAGAAGTGAGAGCACGAAGACAATGCAATAGTCATGCTTTATTCCTTCCTCCACATATTCTGTCCTCTCCTATCAAGTGCTTCCTGAAAGCTCTTTATAGTCCTAGATATTCCAACCAGAATACTATATCGCCCCCTATTGGGAAGCGATCATAACACCCCCTTTGTCACCTTTGATAGCAAAATTAACCATAAATCCCATAACCTGCTTCCATTCTTAATAGAACTGTGTAAATTGCAAGCAAACTGGAAAATTGGCTAAGAAACAAACAAAGAAAATAATTGAAAGGTTTTGTTTTGATTTCAATAATTGGGGGGGGGGTCATTTGGTTTATTTTCACAATAACCTTTCAGGACGTTTTTAAACAAAGTCCTTTTGAACCCCCCATTTGGCAAAACTGACAAATTCACAATTTGTTTTGGTGTAGCGGAATCTGCATTTTGAATCAAAAAAATTGCCCAGCTCTATTAAACTTGCGTAAATCTCTCTCATTCTATATGTAATTTTACACCCGTGCTTAGGTAAAAAACAACAGAAACAACACTGTTTGATACTAAAAAGTATTTTCCTGTGAGTTTTGGAGGTTTTCTTGTTGTTCTTTCCTCTCCCTCCCTGTCTCCCTAATCTAGAGCTACATTTACACTTGGAACTAGCAGCAGGATTCCCATCTTTCGTAGACATACTCATGCTGGCTCTCATGGAGTGAGCATGCTAAAAATAGCATAGCCATGGTAGCTGGGGAGCAGCAAGCGGCAGCATGGACTAGCCACCGTAAGTCCACACCCACAGAGTCCAGGAGAGAACGTGCTCGGAGCAGCTAGCCTGTGCTGCTGCAGCTAGACTATTTGTAACGTGCGAGCTCTCAGGAAGCTAGCATGAGTACGTCTAAGTGAGCCGGGAATCACACCAAGTGCAGATGTAGCCCTAAGATGTAGCCAAAGTCTTGTGTTCACCTTGTAGGCTGTTTGCTATTTAAACGTCTCCCCGGAGGTGTCAGGAAACGGCTTTGCCCTTGGTTCTCCAGGCGGTATGATGTTTTGAACGTCTGTTCCTACGTCTATTGGTTGTTTGTCAGCCTCTTTTCCTTCCGTTTCAAAAAAAATAGTTTGATCCTGACAGGGTTGCCTGGTTGTAGTGCCGGGAGGCCTTTAGCAGTAGGTTTTGGCCTTTAAGTGTGTCTCTTCCTTTTAGTCCTACTGCTGCCACAATTGCCAGTTATAGTAATGCTGGGGCTACAAGCACCAACACGTGCATCTTGACATCAAGCGCTGAATCGGGCTGCTAGAAAGGACTTCTGTGGGAGCGCTTCTCCAGTCAAGAATGGCTTACCGTATGTTTTGGCAAGTTTCTTTAATAGAGTCTTAGAAATTTTAACTGGCTGTGCTGCAGTGATGATGGGATATGACTGAATTCCCATGCCCATGTAAACTGCACAAACTCACTGCAAGGACATTGGGGTCCATTGTCTGAAGCTACACAGTTTGGGACAACAAGGAGTCTGGTGGCACCTTAAAGACTAACAGATTTATTTGGGCATAAGCTTTCGTGGGTAAAAACCTCACTTCTTCGGATGCATAGAGTGAAAGTTACAGATGCAGGCATTATATACTGACACATGGAGAGCAGGGAGTTTCTTCGCAAGTGGAGAACCAGTGTTGACAGGGCCAATTCAATCAGGGTGGATGTAGTCCACTCCCAATAATAGATGAGGAGGTGTCAATTCCAGGAGAGGAAAAGCTGCTGCTGAATGAGCCAGCCACTCCCAGTCCGTATTCAAGCCCAGATTAATGGTTAACAGTTTGGGACAGCATGCCTACTGAAATTCTTCATTGCTCTGCCTATGGTGGTCACTGACAGTTATCTAGTTCCCAGAACTCTGATTATTATCTACAATAATGAGGTCATCTATGCAATTTGCAGGGAAAAAGTCAATTTCTACTTTGCTCCGAGGTCTGTGGGGAATGCTGTGGGGTTGTTGTTTTTTTTGGCTGCTTGATCTAAATTTTCCTGCATGTAACAACTGCTAACCAGCTCTCTGCTATCCTTGGTCATCTTTGGCCAGTACACGATGATATCTGTGGTTTTCTAGAAACAGGCTTCTATTGCAGAATGGCTCCGATGTATTCTTGAGAGAGAATTTCAGTTCTCAATGATCTGAGTATTATGATTTGACAGTCTTTATATGTGATGTTATCCTGTAGGCTCATATCAACAGTTCCAATATTCTTGAGATGCAGGTGGGGTTTCTGGCCATCCTGACAGAATGACAGGCATGACCCCTTGTAAATCTTTGTCTTATATGGTTGGTTCTCAGATTCTTTCCAGTCCTTTTCTAGAAATGGGCAGATAACTGGCTTGGTTGATGCTTTGTGTTTTTCTGTCTTTCTATCAAGTTGAGGATCTCATATTCTTGTTCAGACGCACTTCTTTCATGCAGCTATATACAGCTCATTCCCTTTCTTGTAGCATACATCTCGGCTGTAGCATTGCGGTTTCAGTGATATGCACCAAAAGTAGAGGGGATTGCTAGATATGCTTTAAAAATAAAAATAAAAATAAAGTTTGCTAGTGCTTTATGGTCACATTCTACTCAAATGTTTCCTTGAGCACCTGGGTCAAAAACTGTTCCGCATGCACACTATTACATGAAACATTCCTTTTCAATTTAGACACATCTTTGTTCCATTGGTGATAGTGATCATGATGAGCTAATGGCTGTTTGATGCCCCATGGCCTCAGTTACACATCACATGGTATGGTTGCCTCTTCATTCACATTCAGGATGAGACAGTTGGTCACCTGCTCCTGGATACGGTGATGGCTGCATCACGTTGGGGGCTGCATCACGTTGGGGGACCCCATGATCATGCTGCATCTCTATCCACTAGCCACCTCAGAGGTTTGTGAACATCTGATAGCCTTGAAAGAAATTGTGTCCGTTTACAAATCCGAATAGGCTCTGAACTGGTTTACCATCTTCAAGCATGGGCATGTGCAGTATTGCTTTGATCTTTTCCAGGTCAGGTTGTAGCCCTTGAAGAGTCAGCAAGCGTCCCACTTACAGTACTGATTCTCTGGCTCTTTCTAGCACACAGAGGAGGTTGTGGTCATAATCTGCCACAGCTTCAGCCATGCTGTCTCCGCAGGCTTGTTCCAGAATGTTATCAGTTATGACGATAACCTTTGTGAGGCCTGCTAGTCCATGTGGCTGGTAGTGTTGATATTCTCCTTCTGCAGGTTTGATCCCAAACAGCATTCTCAACCATCTGTTTCTCTCCACTGGTGTCCAAAATGTGGCAAAAGTAGCTGCTTTCTGGATACAGTAGCACTTCCAATATCCACTTTGGCATCAAGTACTGAGGGTATTCTTGCTTGTGCCAAGTCAGGTAATATTTCTTCAGTTGTAGACATTTGGGAGCTCTTAGACTTTTGTTTAAATTCCTTGGATCTATGCAAATATGCAGCTTGCCTGGCAGCAGTGGTTAATAAGCAGTTTATGCAACTTGGGGAAATGTCTTTCTTTTTCCACTTGCTTTCTTGCATCCAGTACTACTTCTCTTAATGCAAGGAGTACTCTGCAAGGCAGGTGCAGTACTGGGTGAACTGTTATCTATTTCCAGGTACAGCATGCCTGGAAGCCCCCCTTGTCCTTCAAAAACTTCCTGGCAATCTTTTGGCAGCTTTGCTGCAGGGATTCCACCATGCACTGTTTGCTCTGGATAGATTCCCCCCCCGTTGTGTGTCTATTTATGCATTGCTGGTCTCAGGTTTAGCATCCCGAATCTCATGCATTCGTTTGCATTAGCTGAAATAATGGTCTCTGTGTCATCTGTATTATCTGAGGCTTTGTCTTCACTACCCGCCGATCCGGCGGGTAGCAATCGGTCTATCAGGGATCGACTTACCGTGTCTAGTGAAGACGCGATAAAATCGATCCCTGATCGCTCTGCCGTCGACTCCGGAAATCCACCACGGCAAGAGGCGGCAGCGGAGTCGGCGGCAGCGCGGCAGCGGTCGACTTTCCCCCGTCCTCACAGCCAGGTAAGCCGACCTAAAATATGCAACTTCAGCTACGGTATTCACGTAGCTGAAGTTGCGTATCTTAGGTCGGACCCCCGCTGTAGTGTAGACCTAGCCTAAGATTTTAGCCTGTACACATTTCCTTGGTATTTTGCATGTAATTTAGACTGTCCGGTGGTTTACGGTCATGCCATCATATTTCAATTGGGCCTTGTTTGCTTACAATTTTGCTTTCTTCTGTTGCATAATGTAGGGTTACCATCCGTCCGGGTTTCCCCGGACATGTCCGGCTTTTTCAGCTTTAAATGGCCGTCGGGGGGGATTTCTAATAAAGTAGAAATGTCCGGGATTTCCCCCTTCCCCTCATGCAGAGTGTGGCGCGGCTGATTGGACGGCTGGGCCTGATTGAAAGCCGCTCCCAGCCACTGGGGCCTCTAGCAGCCAGAGTCCCTCCCCCTCCCCCGCTCCCTCCTCCCCCGCAGAGCAGCGCCACAGTGTTTGGCTGCACGTGGAGCTCGCAGCTCTCCCTCGGCCTGGGGGGCTGTCAGGAGAAGGGGGTGTAGAGAGCGGTTGGGGCAGGCAAGGGACAGGGACCAGGGGGGTTAGATTGGTCGGGAGTTCTGGGGGGGCTGTCGGGAGAAGGGGTGTAGAGAGCGGTTGGGGCAGGCAAGGGACAGGGAACGGGGGGGTTAGATTGGTCAGGGGTTCTGGGGGGGCTGTCGGGAGAATGGGGTGTAGAGAGCAGTTGGGGCAGGCAAGGGACAGGGAACAGGGGGGGTTAGATTGGTCAGGGGTTCTGGGGGGGGCTGTCAGGAGAAGGGGGTGTAGAGAGCGGTTGGGGCAGGCAAGGGACAGGGAACGGGGGGGTTAGATTGGTCAGGGGTTCTGGGGGGGCTGTCAGGAGAAGGGGGTGTAGAGAGCAGTTGGGGCAGGCAAGGGACAGGGAACGGGGGGGTTAGATTGATCAGGGGTTCTGGGGGGGCTGTCAGGAGAAGGGGGTGTAGAGAGCAGTTGGGGCAGGCAAGGGACAGGGAACGGGGGGGTTAGATTGATCAGGGGTTCTGGGGGGGCTGTCAGGAGAAGGGGGTGTAGAGAGCAGTTGGGGCAGGCAAGGGACAGGGAACGGGGGGGTTAGATTGATCAGTGGTTCTGGGGGGGCTGTCAGGAGAAGGGGGTGTAGAGAGCAGTTGGGGCAGGCAAGGGACAGGGAATGGGGGGGTTAGATTGGTCAGGGGTTCTGGGGGGGCTGTCAGGAGAAGGGGGTGTAGAGAGCAGTTGGGGCAGGCAAGGGACAGGTGGGTTAGATTGGTCGGGGGTTCTGGGGGGGCTGTCAGGAGAAGGGGGTGTAGAGCGGTTGGGGCAGGCAAGGGACAGGGAACTGGGGGGTTAGATTGGTCGGAGGTTCTGGGGGGGCTGTCGGGAGAAGGGGGTGTAGAGAGCGGTTGGGGCAGTCAGGGGACAGGGAGCAGGGAGACTTAGATGGGGGTGGGGTCCTGGGGGCAGTTAGGGTGGGGGGGGTTCAGGAGAGGGTAGTCAGGGGACAGGTAGGGGGATTCTGAGGGGGGCGGGAAGTGGGAGGGGGCAGGGCTGGGGTGGGGCTAGGGTGGCACCCCGTGTCCTCTTTTTTGATTGTTGAAATATGGTAACCCTAACCAATAGGGTCCTATACCTGCAACATCCCATCTTCTCCGAGTCTCTGCTTGCTTCCTTAATGCCCCCCCCCCCCACACACACACACACACTCACTTGTCTGCAAGCTTTGCCATAACGATTCATCTTGGCACAAATTATTGCCTATGACCCTTATGCCAGGCATTTTCCATTATCATGTTTTTTTCCACTGTAGCTACAAGTCTTCCTTTGCATTGTATGTGCCTCCTCTTGTTTTTATTTGTGCATTTGCTTTTTCACAAATTTTGGTGCATTTTCTCCTTGTATCATCATATTTTCACTGTGCTACTCAGCGAACTATCTATGTGTCCGCTCCAGCTATGCTCTACACATGGATGAAAGCATGTTCAGTAGTTTTTCACATGCCTATAGCTCTTGGTAGAAATAGCGTGGGATCTCTGAGCATTCCTAGTCAAGCTCCTACATCATCATCATCCTTTTTCACCGATACTGCTAATCTATACCAAAAGGAATTCATCTTTCATTATTTGATAATTGCCATGAGTCAGCCATTTTGCCCAATTTAGCCGTATACTGATCTATTGTTTCCACAGCCTCTCGATTACAATAGTTGAAAAGCTACCTTTGTATAGGATAATGCTTGAGGGTTGAAAATGTGCCTGGAGCACTTCCAGGATTTTCCTTGGATCCTGGCATAGTTGGATGCTGTTGGTGCTTATGAAAAACCTTTGCCCATTATAGCTAAGGGTGTGGCTGTTTGTATTTTGTTTCCTTTTTTTCCTAAGCCCATTGCAATTTTATAGTTACACCCCGTAGTGATCGAAAGACTGCGCAATGGATGAACACATCCCTTTTTCATGTCCAGCTGTGGGATGAGGAGTTTGGTAGGCCACCATGATTATTCTCTTAAATGACAATATTCTAAATTTCTGATTTCACATCCCTGTGGGAGCCAACTCACTTCTGAGATCATGTACAGTGCGAGAGCATAAAAGGAAGAGAACCAATGCAGTGCAATATTCAAGTTTTATTCCTTTCGCCACATATACTTAGGGTTACCATACGTCCGGGTTTCCCCGGACATGTCCGGCTTTTGGGTCTTTAAATAGCCATCGGGGGGAATTTGTAAAGAGCTAAAAATGTCCGGGATTTCCCCCGGACGGCTATTTAAAGATCCAAAAGCGGCTGACAGGGCAGCCGCGCCGGCTGAAAGTGGTACTGGGAGCAGCATGGAGCGGCCGCGAGAGGTGGGTGTGGGCGGCCCGGCTCCCCCTGCCTGGGGCTCCCCTCTGCAGCACTGCCCGCCGCGGGGCTGGGGCTCTCCCGGGGCTCTGCCCTGCACGCGCCCAGCACCCCCGGGGCTGCTCCTGCCTCCCTGGGCTGGCCCCAGATCCCCTTCCCCAGGGGGCTGGGGTCCTGCTGCAGCTTGCGCCCCTCTGCCTCCTCCGCGGGGCAGGCAGCCCCAGGGGGTTGAGGCCACGCCACCCCTTCCCCAGCTTCCCTCCAGCAGCCCCCGCACCGCCCTGCCGGGCCTGTTCAGCCCTCGGCCCCACCGCCTGCCCTGCTTCAAGCAACCCCCCCACACACAGCGTGCGGTGGCCAGGCCTGGGGGGGACTGGGGGAGCCGCAGCAAAGCCTCGCCCGGAGCTGGTGCAGGAGACGAGCCTGGCTCTCAGCCCAGGCTCCGGCATCAGCCTGCAGCCGGGAGCGGAGCCACCCCACCGCCGGCTCGGCTCAGCCCAGCCCTGCTCTTAAAGGGACAGGGACCCCACCGCGGCTTGGCCCGGCCTGGGGCACGTGGGGGGGTGTCACCTCACCCCCCCCCACCTGGGGGGCCCAGTGAGGGGGGTGCTCGGCCCCATAGCAGTGCAGAGGGGAGGCCAGCGATGCACCTTACTCTCTCTTGCACTGCCAGCCACGGTCTTGCCTCCTTTCCCCAGCTCTGCGAGGCACTGTACACCTCAGAGCAGCAAATGGTAGCAGATTCTGCTGTCTCCAAGCAGAGTCTAGCCCTGAGTGTTTATTTCCGCAGCAGTGAGTTTTCGGTTTGGTCCATTCACTCCTGATCTCCCTGGTAAAGTGTAACAAAAGCCCTTGGCATTCATTTTCTCAGTGTTTCTGGGAATACCCTTTTCAGTTTCATAGATTGATCTGGGATCTTTCTTTTGCTGTTTCCGGAGAGAACTGTTGACAGCAGGGAGATATGTCCCTGACTAGAGGACAGGAAGCAAATTTGACTAGACCAGTTGTGACTTCCTTTTTATTTGTTACTATAAAATGTATTACACACAAATAGATTGCTAATAAACTTCCACCTTTGGGTTTCTGGAAAACAACTCACTCTAATACTTGGAAGATGCAGGGACCTTTGGTCTTAAAAAATGAAACATCAGACTCATGAATTTGGGGGAAGTGCAGTGGTCCATTTATGAAATTTCTAAAAACATGATTCAAAAAATCCTTCTGAGACTGTATTTTAATGCTGAGATCCCAATTGTCTTACTTTCTATTTCTATAGTAAGGCTAAGACATTCTTGATCCAGGTCAATTAGAGCAGTGGTTGTCAATGTTTCCAGACTACTGTACCTCCTTCAGGAAGCTGATTTGTCTTGAGTACCCCTCACTTAAAAACTATTTGCTTACAAAATCAGACATAAAAATACAAGTATCACAGCACAGTATTACTGAAAAATTGCTTATTTTCTCATTTTTACCATATAAATTATTAAATAAATCACGACTTCCAGATTGAGAAACACTGGTATAGTATATAGAGCAGTATAAACAAGTCACTGTCTACGATGATGGTTGCATATGCTTCAATAATTAGTTTGGCAAGGCCTTCTATATCAAAGTTACACACATTTTTACATAATATCAGGCAAACCAGCTTGGATCTCTCACTATTCATGTCTCTGTACTAATTGTGCTCTGCATCATTTCACAAAAAAGTTATTTAACTGAGCTTGAAATTTGTCATTATACTGAGATTTCTAAAAATACCCTTCTAGAAAAACTTCCATTTGGCTTCCCAGTAAAGAAAAGGACTTTATATAGCTTGTTTGTTTGAACTTTGAGGCCCATACAGTCCCTGAAATGACACTGCCTTGGTTAGTGTTGTGCCCCATTTCTCACAGTACTCATGATGGGTTGGATTGTCACAGCCCAGCTCAGCCACACAAGGGAGTAAATATTATCTTTTCCAAGTAGACCCCGCTGATATGGGGATGCCCCTTTAAAGGAAGGCCCCGGGACAGGTATGGACAGGGGAGTCCCTCCAGTGGAGGGAGAGGTGAGTGTCAGAGGTAGGGTTACCATACGTCCGGATTTTCCCAGACATGTCCGGCTTTTTGGTCCTCAAATCCCCGTCCAGGAGGAATTTCCAAAAAGCCGAACATGTCCGGGAAAATAGGGAGGCATGGTAAGGGGACCGCCTCCTCCCCGGGCTCCAACTTTCCCGGCTCCTGCCGCTCTCCACCGCAGCGGGGACCGAAGCAACTTCCCCAGCGCAGCAGCCGGGGGGCGGGAGGGAGGAGGGGGAATGTGGGGTGCTCGGGAGGGGACGGAGTTGGGGTGGGGAAGGGGAGGAGTTGGGGCGGGGCCGGGGACGGGGAAGGGCGGAGTTGGGGCGGGGGCGGGGTCCCGTGGAGTGTCCTCTTTTTGCACTATTGAAATATGGTAACCCTACATATACTGTATTTCCCATAAAGTTCTTCCTGAGAGTAAAAGTTCTCCATGTTCCTAGACAGTACATGAAACAATCATACTACACTGCCCCCTATTGGGCAGTTATCTATCCAACAGTTGTGACAAATATGGCTATTTCCTGCAATATTCCTGAAAAAAATCTTAGTATAAAGTGTATGTATTATTGTGGACCAGGATTGTACAAAACCTGGGAGTTCAAAGAATTATATTGAAAAAGTGCCATATAAGTTGGACAATAAGGGTGAAGTGGATTTCCTGGGGAACATACAGGGAGAGGTTAATGCAAATTCTGCACCTCCCGTGATGCAAATTCTCAGCCTTTTGAAGCCCTAAGAAGTGTGTCATTGTCTGATGATTATCTGTTCCCAGATACTGGATATCAAAGTCCCAGACTGCGTAACCAAATGGCGGAACTGACCACTCTCTTCTGGTTCTGAATCTGAAACAGTTATGAATTGTAACCATGGGGAAAACCCAGATCTGGGTTTGGAAGGACTGACACCTACCAGAGCCCGAGGTTGGAGTTAGGGCGATCCCTGGTAAGCTTTTTAGCATGTATCTAGGTCATTTTATTGTTTTACTATGTTTTCTCTGTAATGCTTACGAATAAATGTGCTTGCTTAGAAAGAGCTGGGTGGCAACTTGTAACTGCTGGCAGTACATGTGTCATGGTCTTCGGTGAGAAAGCAAAGCACAGAAGCTGGCCTGTTGAGGCAGTCTGGCTTGCTGGGGATATCACAGTGTAAGGCAGAGAACTGTGTAGCCTTAAACCCCCACTTAGGAGGGAGTGACACCTTGGTCTCTGCCTAAGAGATGCAATGGCTGGGAGCCAGAACCCTAAAAGTGGGTGCTGTTGGTGGACTATGGAGGGGGAACACAGGCGCGCTGTTTCCTGGAAACTGACACCAGTAACATCCTAACTGAACCATGGCATCATTGAACAAACCACAATTAAGCTGCTTCTCACTAATGCAATGGGCTTTGGATCAGGCGCAAAATGAGACAGCTTCCACCTAGAAGTAGGTCAAAACTGTATTAATTTATATGAAGTCCCTGAATGCTGGAGGTACAGATAAAATAGGACTTATATTCAAAGAGCCCTTGATGTTGGATTTGGTTCTGTAAAGAAATCAAAGCCTTACAGATGTTCAAACCTATCGGCAATGTAGACAGCTACAGCGTCTCCCAGGAGAGCAGCACAGAACTCAGCTGTTTCAGTTGAGTGGGGTTGTACAGAACTGTATTTTACTTCCAGGTGGAGTTGGGTCCACACCAATGCCCTAGCTCTGGAGGCCCCTGGAATTTTGGGAACAGGGTGTTGGAATACGAACGTGACTGCAGGAGCCTTCCCGTATAACCAAAACAGCCCTAATCTTTGTAGAGCTTCCAATCGGGATCTAGATCGGAATTTTGCAACTAAGGCTCTGAATCTTGCTTTTAGTTTGTTATTTGGGATGTAGATTGGGGGGAGGGGGAAGGGGGTAACCTGAAAATCAAAACGGATTCATTTCCTATCAGAACCAGGGAAAACCCAGAGGTCTGAAGGGTTGCAGTGCCAAACCACAAAATCATCCACTGGATGACTCACAACTTGCTTTTTATGCAAGTTTTGTCTTCTCACCCCATGACGTGCATTACACACACCACTAGTGAGGACTTTAAAAAAAAAAATGGGCCATTTAAATGCCAGCTTGTTCAATTACTGCAAGATACAGACATCCAATATTTTTGAATTTGCCCATTTGTGATTGGGTCTTTTGAAGCCACTGTTCCCTTCTAACTCCTTTACAATGCATTCGTCAGGAGTTTAGCAGGACTTTCTTCTTATTATTATTCTCCAGCTATAATAATCCCTCCTTGGCATTTATCAATAATTTAAAAGTTTCTCTATCAAAAGATAAATAACAGTGCTCTAAACCCTTTCCTACCCTCCATGTTTCAGAACAAATACGACATCATAAGCAGCAGGTAAATGTAGAACAGTTCTTTTACTAGGACTTGTGACATTCTATTCTTACTCATCTTGAAAAGATGTATCGCCATCAAGGAAAAAACTCCTCTGTGAAATGAATCACTCAGTGACTGCTTTTCCCTCCTGGTTTAATCATGAGGTTAATTTTGGTTTCAAAAAGCTGAAACACTACTTTTACTCGGATAAATGTTTTCGTGGCGCTCTTTGATTCAGGGCTTGTACCAGGACAAAAAGTAGCAGGAAAATGTGTGTTTCTTGATATACACAAGCTGGGATGAGAGATCTCGGTGAGATTTTGCAATGACTCCCTATATTTCTCTGATGTTGTCTCTGTTTAGAAGCCCAGTTCTTTTCAGGGAGGCAACCAAATATATATATATTAGTACTTTCCCCACCCCTCCACCCCAAAACCACCACCAAAATCTTTGAAACAGGGAGGCCAGGACTGTGCACTACGATATTCGCTGTGTTCAAAAAAAAGAGTGAAAATTATGCTAGTTGGGTTCCACAAACAACTGGAGCAGGTTGGCCCAGAGGCAGATTTGAGTACGGGCTTCTTTATTGTGATACTTGTTCCCCTCGACCCAATTGTTGAGTAAGCACTGGATTAGTTACAGCACACTTTTTATTTAAGTTAGTATGTACATGCCTACATCCGGTACAACACCCCAAAAACCCTTATTAAGTAATAGAAACTCCCATACTATGATTATGGCTAATGGCATTTTGGGCTGTATAAGTAGGGTCATTGCCATCAGATCGAGGGACGTGATCATTCCCCTCTATTCGACATTGGTGAGGCCTCATCTGGAGTACTGTGTCCAGTTTTGGGCCCCACACTACAAGAAGGATGTGGAAAAATTGGAAAGAGTCCAGCAGAAGGAACTGGGATTGTTTAGTCTGCAGAAGAGAAGAATGAGGGGGGATTTGATAGCTGCTTTCAACTACCTGAAAGAGGATGGATCTAGACTGTTCTCAGTGGTAGCAGATGACAGAACAAGGAGTAATGGTCTCAAGGTGCAGTGGGGGCAGTTTAGGTTGGATATTAGGAAAAACTATTTCACTAGGAGGGTGGTGAAGCACTGAAATGGGTTACCTAGGGAGGTGGTGGAATCTCCTTCCTTAGAGGTTTTTAAGGTCAGGCTTGACAAAGCCCTGGCTGGGATGATTTAGTTGGGAATTGGTCCTGCTTTGAGCAGGGGGTTGGACTAGATGACCTCGTGAGGTCCCTTCCAACCCTGATATTCTATGATTATACCCACCCCTGACTGATTACAGCATTACGCATATTATACACATCTTTACCTTGAAAATACATTTCTTTGCAATGATTGTTACTACAAGTTCTCTTAATCAGCAGTTCTCAGGGGAGGGAGGACGGGGCCATGACCCAGGGCTCCTTTAAGTAGCTGGGAAAGGAAGGAAGGGGGAGAGAACACTGCTTTACTCAAAGGGTACAACCACATTTTTTATGCAGCTGCAGTGTTTATTTATCCCCAACAAGCTGAAGGGGAGGGCGAGGGATGACACTTATCTATCAAGCGAAGAAGAAATGGTGCCTGCCTGTGACTACTCCCTAATACCATACCAGCACACCAGCGGTGTCCCAGGTCACTCTTTAACCTTTACATATCCCAACAACATTTTCATTGACAGAGATGCATTCTGTAACCTAACTTTGCTCTCAATCAGACAGGTGTCCGACATGCCAGACCAGTGCCCTAACAGGCAGGGAACGCACATAAAGACATTCAAAAAGACTTTTGTTTTGTTTCAGTGTGAAATGAAAACTTACTTCAAACCCTCCAAAGCTGTCGCAAAATGGAATGGTGATGTTCCGGACAGCTCTACTTGCTCATCAATGTAGAGTCAACAATTCATAATCTGGCCCCTAATTTTCCACTCAAGGAGAAAGGAAGTTATGGGAAGCTGGGGTGGAAATATAAATTGAACCTGTGGGGAAGGGGGCGGGGGGGAAGGTCAGCTCACCCCACCCTAGATACCATTTTGACAGATACATGTGCACCTCAACCAGTATCAGAGTGGTTAATTGATGCAAGTGTCAAAACAAAACAAAACAAAAAATCAAATAGGAAAGTAAGATATCACTGTTAAAGTAGATTTGGCTGCCCCAGTTTTCTTGAGTGTCTTACAGAATTCCTCCTTTCCCTCTCACCCCTCGAAGGGTTTTGTCACTGCACAGAAAACAGAACAAGAGACATTGACAAGCTAGCCTCCTCAGTCACTTAAACACCAAGACAGGCCACTCGCAAAACACTGCAGTCTGGATGCTGAATTCCTTACTCAGGCAGAACCGCAAATGAAGTCGATGACTGTTTTGAGCAAATTAGGATTAAATGACCAGACCATAATGTAGCTAAACACACTAAAAATGAACAATGTAGGGTAAGCATGCCTGCAGCTGTCAGGAAATGAGGTGAAGCTAACAATGTTTACTGTTCACATCAGCAGCTGGTTACCCTCCAGAGGAAAGTGCTGAACTCTTTGGAAATCTGCTTGACTCCTTGTGTGAAATTTACAAAACACTACATCTCAGCTCTTGAGTAACTCAGTCACAAAAGCACCTCTATTACTCAGCGAGGTCAATCTTGGTAAGAAAATAAAAGTCTGACACTACAGATTCTGTCTTCTATAGCATACACCAGAGAACACATGCTCGGTATTATACCTGCATATTTTTATAAAAGATCAGAATTCAAGATTGCTGTTAGCTGGGCTTGCTTTTCTGTTTTGTTATTTACAATGCATTGAATTCTGTACAACAAACTCCTTTCCAGTTAATCAGCTACATATATTTATACTACTGTTAAAGTTTAACTTCAGCTTTTGGGCATAACCTCTTAAACCTGGTCTTGACCTAAATTTTAGGTCAATCTAACTACGGCACTCAGGGGTGTGAAAAATTCACACCTCTGAGAGACAGTTAAGCAGGCCTAAGCCACAGTGAATTCTTCCATTGATCTAGCTACCACCTCTCAAGGGGGCGGATTTACTACAGCAACGGAAAAACTCCTGTCACCTTAACAAGCGTCTATATCACAGCCGTATAGCTGCAGCTACAGCTGTGATGCTTATTGCGTAGCCATAGCCTTAATGTGGCTGCGGAAAAAGAAAGGACTGAGCACTGGGTGGGCGGGGAAGGGTGAAATGGATCCCAGCGGGGGCCCCATCTCTTGCTCTACCACCTCAGACCTAGAACTGTGCAGCAAGTACAGATGAGTGGGAAACCGTCTTCCCATCCTGCAAAACTTTGAGATTTCACATAGTGTTCCATTCTGCATCCGGATGAGACCATTCAACAGTTTTTGCAAACAGACAAAGATTCAGAGCAGGGATTTCACCTGGGTTTCTTACATCCCAGCTGAGTGCCCTAACTACTGGGCTATTGACTAGTCTATGATAGCTGGGTGTCTACCTCTCTCTGACCAGAAACTCCATCCTGAACCCAAGAAGCCTCTCAATGAAAGTTTAGTAGAAATAAATACATAGCCGTGAAAAGTTTTGGTTTAGACAAATCTGCATTTTCCAACCAAAACAAAAGTTTTATCGAAAGATTCCTAACCAGCTCTAACAGGGAGACCCCACTTTGGGGACACTGGGACCCATGCAGTGTTTCCTCGTCTCCCAGCTACGTGACCTGGAAATGACCTGAAAGGGGGAGCCAGTCAGAGACTAGACTGTCTGTGCCCTGTGCTGATTGGTTGTTCGTCTGCCCCAAATCACATTCCCTTCATCTGAGCGTTACTACTCACCTATCCCTCTTACCTTCTACCCCTTGTGGCAAACCACTTCTTTTCTCTCACTGGACTTAGCGCTTCCCCTCTGGCGATGGCGGGCCTGGGGTAATCAGCCCCACTCAGGCAGGGTTTGCCTTCCCCCTTCTATGCTCCCTTGGTCCTATCTTCAGGGTAGGGGTGATCCTCCACCAAACAAAAGCAAACAGTCTCAAGCAACCTCCCGCCCTGGGGGGGGGGGGGAGGGAAGAGTACCTTTCGGTGCCCGCATCGCTGGGGCAAGATGTCATCCGGTTGGTTGCCCTGGGGTGTCAGTCCTTCCTAGAGCAGGCACTCAGGTTGAGCTGTGTCCCCCTATAAGCCTCTCACTCTGGAACAGCCTATTTTCCTCCTGCCACGCTACTCTCTCTCCTTTGCTCTCCCCAGAGGAGGAGTTTTTAAAGGCCTCAGGCAGCCCTTAATTGGATTCAGGTGTCCCTAATTGACCTGAGGTAACCCCTTCTCAGCTTGTAGGGAAAAAGGGCCTTTAACATTCTAGGGCTGATATATCGGCCTTCCAGGACTTTCTTGCAGCCGTCCGGCCTGACTGTCACACAATCCCATTCTCACCTGCTCTCCCCCCCCCCCCCTTCTCTGTGCACTTGTCTAGTTTAGCTCATCCACACCTAACCCACCTCCCATCATAGAACTGGTGTATTTGCCATCACAGATCACCCTTTTTCTATGTTTTCTCGCTTTCCCTCATCCTGTGTCTGTCTTGTCTATTCCACACAAGAGCTGGCAGGTGTAAATACCAGCTCAATGTGACATGCCCATGCTAGAGCACTAAAAATAGAAGTACAGCCATTGCCACAGGAGGGGCTAGCTGCCCCAAGTATGTATCCATGGTAACAGACAGGGAGCGTGTCTAGTCCAATATGGCTCCAATTTTAGAATATCTCCATTTATTTATATCTCTTAGAACTGGGAGGGACCTTGAAAGGTCATTGAGTCCAGCCCCCTGCCTTCACTAGCAGGACCAAGTACTGATTTTGCCCTAGATCCCTAAGTGGCCCCCTCAAGGATTGAACTCACAACCCTGGGTTTAGCAGGCCAATGCTCAAACCACTGAGCTATCCCTCCCCCCCTAAAATGAGTGCTCCAGGGGAGGTATGAACTCACAACTGCAGCATCACTCCACCCAGCACTGCTCTATAAGTACTGTGCGCTAACCCATTGCGCCACTGGAGCCCACCGGTTGAGCACTAGGCACTACAGTAATGAACATGATTAATAAGCTACAGTTTATACTTTCACAATATTTTGGATTTAGCTAATTGCCCATATGTTAAAAACCAAACATTCCTGGTACATTGTCAACACTGCCAAGTTTGTAATTTGGCAAAGAACACACAGCAAAAAACTCAATGTGGAAAAAGAAATCCACAGTAGTGGGGTATCTGAAGAAGTGAGGTTTTTTACCCACGAAAACTTATGCCCAAATATATCTGCTAGTCTTTAAGGTGCCATCAGACTCCTTGTTGTTTTTATGGATAGAGACTAACATGGCTACTCCCTGATACTTGACAATAGTGGGGTAATATTTTACTGATATTTACTTGCAGTGTATTACACAGCCACTAGATGTCTCTGTGCTGTGTGGAATACAAAACAAGGTGTAGTCTCTGGTAAACAATAGAAACAGAGCTGGAACTCATGCTTTGTGGAACCCATTTCTTTGCCTGCAGATGTTGCTGTTGTCTTTAATAAATGCCTCCTCTTTAAGAAGATCTATGATTGCACATGTGATAAATATGGGATAGAACATGTTTAAATTAGGAGGAATGTGGAGAATGTTTAAAAAAGACAATCTGGCAGTTGTTGCTTTCTCATTACTGTCCCTAAAGTAAGAGGTAAAGAGGGAAATTATCTTAAAAAGGGCATTCACTTTAGCAGTTAAAATCCAAGAACTAATTTGCTTTATACCAGCTGAAATTTCTATCAGACTTCTGGGAAGTAGTACACTGTTCTCTAGTGAAAGTGGCAATATGTAAAAAGTTAACCAATTATAAAATAAGTTATTCATAAACATAAGGAAAAACTCTTAGCTAAAGCAAGTGGAACCATCTCTAAGTATTATGCAGAGCCATTACATTACACTTCCTCAGGTCTAGGAGGGAACCTTGGAAGTCAATGTAAAGTCTAAAAATCTTCATTTAGGTGTCAAAACAGGTTTTTTAAGTGACAACTTTCTTGCTCAGAGAGGCTTTTGGAAACTAAATGCAACATAAAACTTTACTCAATTTCTGAAGTCTCTGTAGTGTAGTCTAGCATGTCTACTGTATTTGATTTCTCTTCCAAAAGAGAGGGTAGAGGTGGCTGTTTTTAAAGATTTTAATAGCTCGTATTTCTCTAGAAGCCTACCGCTGCTAAAGGAATCGAGGGCCAGACAGCAGAGTTGCAGTGAACTCTCACTCTTGTTTTGGTATGGGAGAGCAGAATGAAGAAAAATGCTGTGGACCCAGGTGCTTTGGAAAATCCCACCACAAATGACTGAGGAACACAAGACCCATTGGAAGTCAATGAGCTTTGCTCTTCTAAAAAAAAAAATCACACAAGTGCTTTTGAAAAATACTCCCTTGTCCCTACGTATATTAGGCACTTCCGAAGTGCTTGTCACCATAATACCAAAGCATTAGATGCAGTAGTTTAGACTTAAAGGCATTGTCCATAATGGACATCATAATGGATTCTGCTCTTCACTTCCATAAGGAAGTTTTGTTTATGGATTGAGCGGTAGCAATTCCATACTCTGGAGAGCGATAGATTTTTGTCTCAATCTTATCTCTGCAGAAAATTTCTTCTGCCACAGTCAGGTACCTTTGGCCAAGAATATTTTGTCTCTAGCTTTCATGAGCTTTACCTTGGCTTTGTTAGAGGTCTTATTCCACTGGAGTGATGCTGTCTCAGTGGGTTTTGGATGGAGAGCCAGGCTATGATGCAGTAGCGCTCTGACCTATTGAGGGACTTAGTGATTAAAACCCATGAAGGATGTGGAACACTGGTAGGATGTGCCAGATGGTTCATCCTACTGAGGAACTGGGCTGTTGCATCTTGCAGCAGCTTCATTTATAGATACAGCAGTTTTCAATAGTCCAGTCTGGAAGTGACAAATGTGTGAGTTACTGTGGCCACATCTGAGGGGAAGTTGCATGGTAAACTCCTAATGATCACATTCTGGAATGGAGAGGGTAACATAATGGACTTGCTGTGAAAACATTTGACTGCCCTGAGAACTGAGCAGACAATGGCATTAATTGTTTTCATACTTTGGAAATGTTAACTGACAATAGATATTATATATGTGCCCGATGATTAACTCTTGTATAAAATGGGACTTACTACATAGTGACAATCACTCTGATTTTATTTTGGGGAAAAATGAAGTAATTGGGAGTCTTATGATGCATGAGCATGTAGCAAAGGTTGGGAATATTGCTTCAGTCAAGAGGCATGAGAATGAAGCAATTAAAAAAAAAAAGCAGCGAGTAGTGAAAACTTTTGACTCAAGAGTTTTCCATAAGACATTGAGACATTTTGGGACCATGGCAAATTTTAGCAAAACTTTTTATGAGGGAAAACAAAACAAGTTGTTTTCGCTTTCATTTTGATGTAAAAATATTTCAAGAAGATAAAACTGTTTCCCTTGGCTTCATCAATTTGATTATTTTTTACTATTATGGAATATCTGAATATTACAATATTTAAAAATCAAAATGAAATATTTTATATCTTATTGATTAGATTAATCCAAATTGAAATTATTTGGAATTTTCATTCCATGGGAAATTTAGACTTTTCATTCCAATTCAGAATGAAAATTACTTTCAAGATGTCAGAACCTCCCCCAGATTGCAAATTCTATATCCCAATCAGCATTAATAAAAATATCTGCAGGGATCAGCAAATACTTCAATTTTCCATTGTTTGGCTTGTCTGCATGTTTTGAGTAAAGACTAACTGTCTGTTACAGCTGTATCTATTCCAAATGCTTTGCAAGAAAAAGCAGTAATCGAGGAATCACTGACAGTTCTATGCAAAATTGGGCTGTCCAGCTGATCAGTACAAAAACTGTCGGGGGGGGGGGGGGGGGAATGATCCATGTTCTCAAAGTAATTGCCAAAGGAGTCGTGCTGGGAGCCTTCATTACCATGTTCTCAAAGTAGTATTCATGGCACTTGAATGGGTGTCTCTTTCCCATTGATGTGAAGCGTAATCCTCAACTAGATCCACGCACATGTAGGCTCCAATTCTCCTCTGTCTCACTCCAGGAATAAGCCCATTGAAGCCAATGGATTTACAGCTATATAAAATCACTCTGAGGTGAGACTCAGGCCATAAGCTGCAATTCCATCTACATAATTAAATGGTGTAGTCTAGAAACAGTCAAGGTACTCACAAAACACCCACCCTATACTGACAAGCCAGCCAGTGAGCATCAGTCTAACAAATGAAAGAACACCAAGCACTGAATTCTAATCAATTAAACAGCACCAACTCCATGAATCCATCCCCACCTCAACATTCAAGACAAATAGATCTAATTTGTTACACTAGGCCATGCCACCTCAAATGGCATTGACAAGAGTGCATTGGCAGCACCCCTCCTCCCTTTGGATTTTGTAAGTTTCAAATATGAAGAAAAATCTGGATTCATCGGTGTTTTTTAAAAAAAGCTACATACTGATCCCAACATACCTGTGATTGTTCTCCCTTTGATCTCTGCAACCTGCCTTTTTACTAACTGGTGCCACACAAAAAAATCTTATGTTATTTCTCTCTATTCCTGTACTGGCACGTCCTGCTTTTTGATTTACTAAAATGTCTCAGTCTTGGAGCTGATGCTTTCATAATTCAGTCCATTTCCACCCTCAGATCCTCCTGCTGATAATAGGCAGTAGCTCCTTTGGAGGTGGGGGTGGTGTTTAAACCCTTTCCTCATTATTTTTACACCATTTTCTGTTCAGCGGCATAAAACACTTGTCAGTCTATGTCCTGGCTGTTTGTTTGCTGCACTGCACAAATGAAACCTCTTTAGGTTGTAGTATTTGCACTGCAATCTTTGAAGATTCATCAATCAAAGGGAGACGCGACATGTGGGGGCAAAGAAATACCTGCCATTAGAGCCTGTAACAGGCAGACTGAAAGCACCCATTCGGCCCCTCTGTAATTAAGAGAACATTGTTCACACAGTCTCACAATTAAAAATGCATTTTATTATTTAAACATTTCAGAAGGGTGGGTAGGGAACCCCTGCGGCAGACAAAGCTGAAGTGTAATCAGGGTAACATGCTCACTCCACACTATGGGAGAGAAACAGGATTTTGCTGTATCAGAGGGAATACAAATTTACGAAGCCTGTAGCATTGGGGGTTGGAAATGCCTGGTGTTAACGACAAATGAAGGCTCCCAGCACGACTCCTGTGGCAATTACTTGCAGGTCAGTTCCACTTTGCAGCCTTTATGAAAGAACCTCTAACAGCTTCGTAACTTTTTGCGGATGCTCAAACCCACTGATCGTACAGTAACTCACTGATGCTATGAAAATACTTAAGCCTTAGGGCTCTGGTCCTTAGGCAAACCAAATATCCCTTGGACTTCAGGAGCAGTTTTGTTAGTCTGGGGCTCAAACTTAGAAACAGTAAACATTGGAGGAATATTATTTTCTTGGAGTTTCGTGTTCCATGGATTTTTAAAGCCAGAAGGGATTTTCATGCTCATCTAGTCTGACTTCCAGCATAACACAGGCCATCGATTTAACCCAGCAATTCACATATCACACCATCAGCTCATGGTTGAATGACAGCATAGCCTGAAGAAAGCCAGCTAGTATTGCTGAATATTTACAATACCCAAACTGGTTCACTTGTCTCTTGATGGGAGTACATAGCACATGGTGTCCTCAAAGGAATGGGATAGGAAAAGTGTATCTCTTTGCACTCACAGTGTTCGAGGCTGCGGAGACTGGCTGGATTTTGCTGGCTTGCTTCCTTCTTCCTCCTCCTTCAGGATTTACTTTGTAACTGTGGATGATTGCAGTCCAAGTACACATGCTGGGAACCAGGTCTTGTTATCAAGGGCCATTAATGGCTGCAACAGGTTACCCCTTTAAGGCTACTGGAAATTGTATAAAATGGTCAAAAGAGAAGAAAATAATCCATGAAGGAGGTGGGGAGTTGCCAGAACGTAATGTCTTGGGCTTAATCCACACTTACAAACTAAGTCAACATAGCTCCAGTAGAGCTTCAGAGTTACCATCACCTTGGGAATGGAGGTTGTTCGTACTTCTGAGCAAAACATTACGGTGGTTCTTTCAAAAGTTTGCAACTGAACATTGACTTAATACAGCTTTGAAACGTTACTATGCAGAAGACAAATGCTGCTTTCCCTTTATTTTTTATTAGTTTACATTTAAACACAGGACTGTACTGTATTGGCTTATGTATTTATTTTGGTCTCTGCTGCTGCCTGACTGCATACTTCCAGTTTCATAGGACATTGAGGTCTGTGGTTGACTGGTCCGTTCATAACTCTGGTGTTCATAACTGAGATTCTACTGTAGATCATTCAGGAGGGTGAAACAAAACAAAACCCCACCCCTGACTGACATTGCTAAGCTAACCTGACCCCCATTGTAAATGTAGCTATGTTGATGGAAGAATGATGCAGTCATGGTCGTTCAGGGAAGGTGGTGTTCCTACCCTGATGGGAGCATAAGTCACTACTATAATATAGGGTTATGCTGGCATAAATATGCTGGTATAGTGTTTGTAGTGAAGCCATGCTCTAGAACTTGGCTAGCCAAAGACTTAATGCTGACAACCCTGTGATCATAGAATATCAGGGTTGGAAGGGACCTCAGGAGGTCATCTAGTCCAACCCCCTGCTCAAAGCAGGACCAATCCCCAACTAAATCATCCCAGCCAGGGCTTTGTCAAGCCGGGCCTTAAATGATGTGATGTGATTGGGTCTTTTGTTTATCGCTGTTTTGGCCCTTGCTCTTCCGCCATACCCCAAATCGGGGAAAGACAAAAATCAATGAAGAAACTTCAATCGTTAGCTGACAGACTACAGGCCCAATGGTGACAGGTTTCAGTGGTAGCTGTGTTAGTCTGTATCAGCAAAAAAAAAAACAAAAAACAACCACGAGGAGTCCTTGTGGCACCTTACAGACTAACAAATGTATTTGGGCATAAGCTTTCGTGGGCTAGAACCCGTGACTTCCAAAGACTTCCATGACTTTGGCCAGAGCTAGCCGGGAGCTGCATGGTCCCCTGCCCCCTGCGGGGTACCCCTGCTGCCCCAAGTGGCAGGAGCCACCTGCAGCTCCCAAACCCTGGCAGTTCTCGGCCACCCCGGACAGCGGGGGGGAACCCCTGGAGCTCCCGGCCCCCCCCCCCACTGGTGGCAAGGGGGACCCCCGCCACAGCTGGCAAGGGGGCCCCCGCAACTTGGAGCCACCAGCAGAGGGGGACCCTGGAGCTCCCAACCCTCCTGCAGCTGCCCCATTTTGACATGGATATTTTTAGTAAAAAAGTCAGAGACAGGTCACAGGCTTCCGTGAAGTTTTCATTATTGTTCGTGACCTGTCCGGACTTTTACTAAAAATATCCCAGTCAAAATCGTAGCCTTAGTCAGAAGACACATCCCCGTGGTACAGAATATCACAGCACAAAGCCAAGCGTCTCTCCTGACCCAGGACGTTTAGTTCATAGCATCACAAGCCTCACTGCAATTTTAGATTCATACACACACACTTTCATCACAGATCAGATGGCAGGGGGTGGGTGGAGTTATATTATTTGCACTTAAAAATGAATTGTGTCATACTGATAGGTCCCAATTTTCAGCTTCTTCTGATCTCAGCCTCTAAATTATGCAGGTGCTATGTTGCCCCCACAGTAGCACTTATACATCTTATGATCTGTTTGCATCCACAAGGCAGGTATTTAGATGCCTAAGTGCTGCTAGTTTCTTCCACAAAATTAAAGGTTGTAACTATAGCAGATAAGAGCCAGACGATTTCCTGACATTTCCTCGGTATTTCTCTGATTCCTAACCTACCGCCATCACACACAAATGCACTCAATTTTATCTGACTTCTTCATGGCAGGAAGCAGCAGCAAGACGTGTAACCTACGTACAATTTGCTTTATCGAGAGCACTGGTAAAGAGCCTCAGGGCACAATCCAGCCTGCCAGTTTCAGTGTGCCAGAGATTGTGTGTTTACAGTGTATAACTGCATCAGAGGAGTTGGCAGTATGGAAACTGGATGTCTTGTCAAGCGAGGAGGCAGCAGTTGGGCATTTGTCATCTGGGGATGTGTGGGAGGCAGTTTGGGATTTTGAGGAACACGCACTAGCTGGGCGTTTCTGCTAAAATGTTGAGGTTCTTTAGATTCCAATCTTATCACATAGACCCCTATGGAAGTGAATGGGGCAGTTCCCCTCTAAGAGCTATTGTTTTAAGCTTCCTGCAGACTCAGAAAGACACTGCATCGTTTTACACTCCACGTCGCTAAAGGTTTTCTTTTCAATTGCAAGAGCTAGAGACTTAGGATCCAACTCACTGGTACGCTCTGGCTACTTTGCATTGTCCGATGCGGCTTTAAAATGAAATCTTGGCTTCTCTAGCACAATGCTATGGCAAAGGGCTGGTGTCTGTGCAAAGTTCAGCGGCCACACAATATCCAGAGCCATGCACAGTGGAGTCCTTTCCTGCCTTACTCTCAGACTGAATCATTTGTAGGGGCAGAGGGACTGCCTACAAGTTATATCCAAGGAAACCCACATCACGAGTAATCAAAACATTACACCAACTCCTTCGCATCCCCCTCCCACGTTCCCGCTCTATGCTTTGGTGTTGTACCACGTTCCCGCTCTATGCTTTGGTGTTGTACCCTATCTACAACTGCTTATTTACTGCATGCACAAATGCTATTTGGACATTCATTTTAGACCTTTCCTCCCTTGGCTTCCTACTACATGCTGGGTAAAGGTTCATTTTTGCAACTCTCTCTCCATCCCTCTGCCTATGCACAGCCATGGAGCTTGTGGTCTCCACCCATACCCCGCATTACCATTTGCAGGGGGCAGGAGGAAGGGGAGATGATTTTCTGTGAGCTCATGTATGCCCAGTCTAGAAAGGCACTTAAATGCATATCTAACTTCAAAAGACACAAATAGTCAATGAACACATGCTTAAGTGCTTTGCTTGATGGGGGACTTTGTGTGCATTTCCTTAGTACAGTATTCTTACTTGTTTGATTAATGAATTTGTCACACACAAAAAATTGAGGTTTCCATCCTATGGGAAACTGACACTTTGAATTCATTTCCATCTGAAATAGAGATGAAAAAATAATAATAATAAATCACCAGATCAATTTCTCATAGAATGAAAAAGTTTCAAAACATGTTTGATTAGGAGATGCTGAAAAAGTGTTTCAGCTCAGCTGCAAGCTACACCCTCCTGAGCGTCAGCAGTGCTTCATAGGAGTTTTAGTTCAAGTACCCCTGCACTCATTCTCCCCTGTTGGCCAGGTTCAAAGTCCAGACTACATCTCCCATGATGCACTGCAGCAGAACAGCCAGAGTTGGGAAGAGACTGATGGATCATGGGAGATATAATCTAGCCAGGAAGCCTGGTCCATAAAGGAGAACGAGGACATGAGATACCCAAACTTCCAACTCCCATGATGCACAACAGAAGCTCAAGCCGACTCAGATTAACATCAAACTGACCGCAAAAGAGTTTGATTTTCCTGCAGAAGATTTTGATTTCAGGGAAAACTATATTTCTGTTGAAAAACCATGACGGTACATTCCCCATCTGCTCTAATTGCTGTACAAGTACCACAACTCAGCAAAATTTCCAGTGCACAATCCAGCAAGTGAAGCAGTTTAATTCTGTAAAGTAGTTTGAGATAATGAGGAAAGAAGGAATCCCTGCCAAGAGAGATTAGGTCCTTGACTCTCAGAAGGATCTGCAAGTGAAAATGGATTGAATGCACTTCATCTGCAATAGGTATCTTGTAGTCCTTCAAGAAGATTTCACAAATCAAGCCAGAAGCTTTTGGGTTTCCACTCATCACCAGTTAGGGAGTTTTAGAGGTCTATTCTTCATTCATATGAAATTATTCCTTATCCCCATTCCCAATATCTTACTTTTTTCCCCCTCCTATATTTTCTGACACATGCAACTAACTATTCGGCTTCAGGCTTGCACCAGCACTAGATCCTCCTTGACTTGCTAATATTCTAGTAGGAATATACCATGCTGGATCAATCCATTGGTTACTGTGGTCCCATAGTCGGTCTCCAGTTGTGATGAGTATTTGAAACTTCACAGGCAAAAGCAATGCATCTGGCTTAATATACACTGGTGTGTGTGGTGGGGGAATCCTTTCCTGACATATGTGGCATTCAGCTTGGGCCTTGAAGCCTGACATTGGAGTACCCTTCCTTTCCTAGTGTGCATGAGATACTAAGACAATCATATTCCAAGCACGATGTTTTGTTCCATTAGCTCCATTGAAGACAGTGCATGGGTAGCTTTACATTTCCCATCAGCCCAGGAAACCTCTAGTCATAAGAATGTGTTCTTCCCGGGTGACCCTGATGGGTATTTTCACACTCTCCATGAATGTGTCTGTTACTATTTATGGATACCTGGAGCCCTTCTTGCACATTTTAAAGGCCAGCTATTCATTTTCTTCATCTCACAAGAAGTCTATAGGGTCATTTCCCCCTCCAATTTGATTGCTCTGGAACTCAATTTCCTTTGGGCATCTCCAACCTTCTTCCCTCCCCAGACCCTTTCTATTAACACCCCTTCCCTGGACATCTATCCATTGGGTTAAATTCTGCTCTTATTTACCTGGGTAGAATCAGTCTATGGAAGATGTGCTCGTGAAGCAGAGCGCGGCATTTGTCCCATGAGTTCTAATTACAGCTACAAGTCTACGGTCAAAGTCGGATTAAGAACTTATTTCGGAAGCCATCATCTTCCTTCCTAAATCGCCTCAAACATCCCTGTTGAGTAAGACAAATTGCTCCAGGGTCCATAAATGAGCATGCCACCTTGGATGCATCCCGAATGACCACTGATATAGACGGACGATGGGAGGGAAGGGGAAAGGTTTGGAACTTCCTTATAAAACATCTTTTCAGTTAGTACTTCACAAATTACTACACAGAGTAGTGGCCACTGGGTAACGGAGAGCCAACATTTTTAACAAGTTTTGGAGTTACTTCACTTGAAGACATCTTTCAGTGAAAAGTTCAGGACAAGCTTAACCATGCTGAATTAATGCTCAGTTCTAACATTTACTCAGAGAAAAAGCAAATAACTTAGAAAAACAGGTCTCTCCACACACTCAAGGAGCAGCATAATATGTTGCTCTGTTTGTTTCCAAGACATGGATGGATGAATGGATCTGGCTGTGAGTGAGGCTGCCTATATCTATATATCCAGAAATTACAGTCCGTGTTTGACTGAGGTGCTACCACTAGTTAAACAACCAGAGCACATGCCATTCTGAGACAGGTTGTTCCGTTGAATAAAGAATGTTTAACCAAGTGGCTCAGATAGTATTTGTTGAACCAAAAGGAAAAAAAAAAAAATCCCTCAGTGAATTTAGATCAGCTTTATTTCACAAATCATTTGCAAGCCAGTCTTGACCCTCACCCTCCAAATTCTGATCGTCATACAAATATTAGCAAATAATGAACAGTATAGCAACACGGGAAAAGTACATGCGATTAACTGAATTAGTCATTTTTTTTCATGTTTCTATTAACTCCATCAGCCAGACAGCTCTGCACATGAATAGTTAATTTGTGATGTGTTATTAGATTTAAATTACTGAAGCATTTTCCTTTGATTATCACATTGTATCTACAACTGTTACACTGAAGGTCTCTTTCCTGCTAAGAGTTCAATGGGAATTAAGCTAAGAAATCCACTTTTTCAAGAGAATATGAGTGTGTGTATTATATATATATATATATATATATATATATATCTGTGACAGACAGTAATTGCTACCAAGAAACATCCGAATCAGAGAAACAAGTTGGGTGAGGTTATATCTTTTATTGGACCAACTTCCATTGGTGAGAGACACAAGCTTTCAAGCGGAGGCCATGTCTACACATACAGCACTACAACAATGCAGCTGCAGCGCATCTGGTGAAAATGCTCTAAGCCAATGGGAGAGACCTCTCCCAGTGACATCATCTATATTGGTGGGCGAAGCTCTCCCATTGGTGTAGTAGCATCTTCACTGAAGATGTAAATGAAGACAAGCCCTCAGGTAGTTTCCCAGGCCTGAAGATGTCTGTGTAAGCTTGTGTCTCTCAGCAGGAAATTGGTCCAATAAAATATACTGCCTAACCCACCTTGTCTCTAATATTCTGGACCAACACAGTTACAACAACATTACATACCAGAGTAAGAGGTATTAGCACTGGGTATTATTTACTCAGCTAAGAGATTTGTTTTAATATCCATATTATTTGCCATATGCACTTATGTGAAATGAATCAGATTTAAAATTCCTTGAATCAATTCTACCCAAGTAATAACCTGTTTAGGATCATGGTGGATTTTCACTGAATTAGTTACCAGTACAGCAGTGGGCTCTTTATTATGGTATGGTAGATGTCTAAAGTGGGGGGGGGGAGGGGGGGAGAAACTGTCCCTGGGTCAGAGCTTGAGTAACAAGGTTGTGTGTTAGGGAAGAAAGGAATCTTCCCCTTAGATGCTTTTGTTGCCATTCCATGACCTTATGAGGCTGTGTATAAGAAAGATGACCATTTGTATCATTGTTGCTACCACTGTTATACAATTGCAACAAACCTTGTAAAAGTATGTCATATAAGGTGTCAATGGAAACGTTATGATGTCCTACTCATATGCAGGAATCGTCTTTGTATCTAAAGTTATGAATATTGGCTTTGTACTTGTACCTTACACATGTTGTATTCTTCAGTGACACCCCCCAGATAGAATTTACATCAAGGCTAGACAGCTGTGTATTGATGGCCTATTAAGAACTCCCCAATCTCACAACGGCCCATAGAAGAAACTCATCCCACCCAGCTAGCTCTTCCCGAGGAAGCCATGGGGGGTGGAGGGGTGGGGAGAAGAGCCAATGACCATGCCTTGTGATTCAGCAAAGCACCCAAGGGCATGTCATATGCTCATGTGGCCCTGGATTCCATCTTGGGCCAGTAAATTTCCACCTACAGGGGCTGTGGGAAAAGGGTATAAAAGACCCCTGAGAGATCGCCATGTTGTCTTCATTTTCTGCTACATTTCTCTGGACTAGATTTCTAACATACAAGTGATTTTCAGTGCTCATAGAATTCATTAGCCACTCAATAAGTCTCTTCTTTCTTATATTATTAAGCCTTCAGTTTTTAGTTACTAAAGGATAGGCATCAGTGTGATTATTGGGTAAGAGCAGAGTTGTATATTGACCTGGCTAAGTGGCTGATTCTTTGGGATTGGGATTGGACAGACCCTATATCTGATTATACTGGTTTTTGGTAACCATTGATCATACAGCCCAAGTGTCTGGGTGGTGAGCCAAGGGCTGGAATGCCTAAGGGGACTGCATTTTTGGCTTCTTGTTGACCAGTGCGGTGATACAGAAGCGAATTTATGTTACTGGTTTGGTAATCTCCACTGATAGAATAGCCACCAGTTTGTGGTGTGCCTGCTCTATTTCTCAGTATTCTGTCCTGAATTTGGTATTCTCAGCCAAGACCCACTGAGGCACAGTGTCAGGCCTATCTCAAGATTTTATATAGTCACCCATCCACATGGCATCGGAGTTCCTAAGGACTGCAATAACCATCGTGGTTGATACATTTCTGCCTCCACTTTGAAGAGGGGAATTGCTCAGGGCAAGTCGACACTTCAAACACTGCATCGGTGCAGCTGTACTGGTGAAACTGTGCCACTGGCGGGCTTTAAGGAAGATACGCTAAGCGGACAGGAGAGAGCTCTCCTATTGGCTTAGTGAATCCACTTCCGTAAGGGGTGGTATCTGTCTCAACAGAAGCTCTTTCACCGACATAGCGCTGTCTTCACTGGAGCTTAGGTCAATGTCACTATGAAACTCAGCAGTATTTTCACACCCCTGAGTGATGTAGTTATACTGAAGTATCAGGGGGTCCTATGCATCCGAAGAAGTGAGGTTTTTACCCACGAAAGCTTATGCCCAAATAAAACTGTTAGTCTTTAAGGTGCCACCAGACTCCTAGTTATACTGAAGTAATTCTGTAGTGTAGACCTGCCCTCAGTTGGCTGCATAGTGCTAGATCCAAAAATCTCCCATGGCCTGCACCATCACTATGCACAGAAATACACAGGCTGTCCCTGGAGAACTGTTCAGACTACATGTGTGAGTTCCCCAAATACTCCCATCTGGTTCCAGTGCATCCAGCGCCACTTATGTCAATATAAGATGGTTTTCACAAGGATGGGAAGAGAGGGGTTTGTCCCCTAAGAATTCATTTAAAACATTTTGTTTGAGCAACCTCTTGGATTATTCATCACTGACAATTTTTAAAACAAGATGGGATGAAAAAAGGTACGCTCTCGGAATTATTTTGGGGAAGTTCTACGGCCTGTCGTATATGGGAGGTCACCCTATCACAATAGTCCCTTCTGGCCTTGGAAATCTAATAATTTTATTTGAGTAACCTCTTAGCACCTTGGCTTTTATTGCAGTCTGCCAAAAGCAGTCTCAAATGTTCAGTCTGACTAGTGCAATAAAAGAAAAAAAATAATAATGTGATTGGGGGCTTTTTTTTACATAAATATTGGAAACTATATACTTGGCAGAGTCATTCCAACTCCATTCAGCTAACACACGCTCAAAGAGAGCCTAAAGGAAGTGGCTAATGATAGCCATAAATCTCCTTCAACACCTTCCTACGGCTATGTAGGAAATAAATAAAATCAAGATTCTTCCTAACTGACATTTGAACTGAGGTCCTTTCAGTCTTAAAAGTAAGATAGCTATTCCACAAGAGTAGTATGAAATATACGTCTACTTAACTCTTTCCTGGTGTTACTGTTGGTGTACAAGTTACCACACTTGTTCTGCACCAGAGGACCTACCAATACCAATGCTATTTTTACTATTGATTTTTTAAAAGTATAGTAATTGTATTACTTTTTTTTTTTTGAGTGGCGTTTGAAAATTCCACTAATAACAGTTCATGTATATAGAATGCATCTTCCTCTGAAGATCTCAGAGCTCCTTGCAAACAATTAATTAAAACTTTCAGCAGCCCTGTGAGGTAGGCAAGCAAGTGTTATTCTCATTTTCCAGATGGGTAAATCACGGCACTTGAAGATTTAGGGCCTGATCCAAGCCCACGGAAGTGAAGAAAGACTTCCATTGGCTTCACTAGACTTGCAATCACCCCCTCCACCCCCCTCGGTGTCCAATCCAACTGCCAGGAAGTCAGTGGGATTTGGCTCAGGACCCAAGTCAGAATTTTATAAATGGTGAAATTTGCTTCTGTCTTAGGACCCATTCAATGGTCACAAGGCCTTGTATATGACCACTGAGATGAGTGAGGACTTCTCTGACATAAGTAAGGGTTTGCAGGGCCAGATTTTAATTCAGGACTGTCTGAATTCATGCTTACACAGCGTTTGAGATAGAAAAGCACTATGCAGAGAACCTGCCCTCAAGGTCAGGCAGCACGTCAGTGTCAGGAATGGATAACATTGAGTACATTCATGTCAAATTGTCACAGAATTGGTCAGTTTGTTTGCATGATAATACTCTAGTAAAATCCAAGACTATTATAACTTCACGTTACAAAGACTTTCACAGTAGGCCTCTGGCTCCCAAACTTAAATTCACGATACATATAAAAAGTGGAGGAACGACCGCAAAGTCCTCCTGAGATTTGCCTCCATTTAATTATAATTAACTGTGTCATGTCTGAGGCTTAAAGAAACACCATCTGTGCTTCCCAGGGACAGTAACTTACACGGACATCATTATAACCAAACAAGTTCCCACAGAAGCGAATGGGGAGTGTGTGTCACTCTGGAACAAAATTAGGAAGATGAATTAAAACAGATGCTCAGTGGTAGCTACTTCTTGCACTTAATAAGCTGAGTATTGCAACAATTGTATCAGTTAAATGTGTTTGTTAATTACATGTGATGTGAAGTTTAAGAACTCATTAGAAGGGAATTACACTTATCACTGAATGATTTGATTGTGCAGGTGCCTCAAAAATAAGCTTAAGTCAAACATTTACTGAAGCAGGGTCGTATTTATTGCTTGGCTACCGCGGAACACAAATAAACCATCTGTTCTTTGGATAGGAATCCTGTGTACTGGAAGAACAGGTGTGTATTTCAGAACTGATCCTAAACATATTGCTTTCTTAAAGGCTGAACAGAGACGTGCATGCAAAGAGATTATGGGGCTGATCCAAAGCCCCAAATAAAGTCAAAGCTAGATTCCTGTTTGGAACACAGTCTCTGAATGGATCTATAAAGCCACGACCCTAGTCTCCTCTAAATCCCTTCTCAAGCCCTACTTTTGCTGTGACACCCACAAGAAATCTCCTGGCAAATGATAGTCTTGTGGGGAATAGAGAGGCAGAAAAGAAACCAACCAAATATATATCTATATATGTTTGGATATTTGTTTCTTTCCTTCATCCATTGTACATGTCTTCTTAAGGCCCGATTCAAATCCCATTGAATTCAATAGAAATATTGCTCTTAACTTCAAAGGCTTAGGCCATACATTGTAAGTTTGTCAGAGCAGGAAGCATGTCTTTCTTCTGTATTTATTCAGTGTCTAGCCAAACAAATCCAAACCAACTCAAGTGTTCACCACTTTCAAGAAGCAGAGAACGCGGGCTTGCCAGAAAATAACCATTCTGTTTTGCAAAAACAAAACCAAGAACTGAGGTTTCAAAACATGAACAAGAACTTTCAATTTCATTTGTGAGAAAATAAACAAGACCCCTCCCACCCCAGAATAGCCAATAGCTGGTAGTTAGGGCACTCAAGTGGCTTGTGGGAGATTGAATCAGGCAGAGCAGGGACTTGAATCTGGGTTTTTTGCATCCCATCAGAGTACACTAACCACCTGGCCTCAGATTAGTGGATAGCCTCTCTCTCACCCAAGAAATTTTCCCCAATGAAATCTCTCCCCCCGCCATCCTAAACGTAAGGAACATTTGTCAAAACCAATACATGCCCATGGAACATTTCAGTTTTGACAAAACAGCATTCTAAAACCATGTCTAAACAGAAGACCTTCTGGTTCAGTGGCCCATTACCAATTTGGCCAAGACACACACATTTG
This sequence comes from Emys orbicularis, assembly GCF_028017835.1. NCBI lineage: Eukaryota > Metazoa > Chordata > Testudines > Emydidae > Emys > Emys orbicularis. Next base: position 6,769,283 of record NC_088693.1, read on the forward strand.
AATTTTGACCCTCCGTGTGGGCCAAACTGTAGATCTTAAAGAAAAATAAAGGAAGAACCAGCCTTCCTGATGAATTCAGCAACGGAATTCCATTTGCTTCACTGGGAGCACAGACCGGTGCCAGAGTGACTTTGATTGTATAATTTGTCCAGAGGGAAGTTTCTTAGACAGCACAGAGGAAGAAGCATGGAGTTGTGCCTAAGCAAGATCCCAGTTTCTAATCCAGGCTTTGCCACTGACTCACAGTGTGGCCTTGGAAAGGCACTTGGCCTTTCTGCCTCAGCTTCCTCATCTGTAAAATGGGATAACAGTACTTACCGATTTGCCTCAGAGACACTGAGAGGATTAGTTTATGTCTGAGGTTGATCCATGTCCTAAAGCAGGAGGATTTACATCCTCCTGTGGCTGAATTATATGTTATTAATACTTTAAACCTTTTTTTATAACCCAATTCCCTGAGCTCCTCATTTCCCAGCCCCAGGAAATCCTAGAAAGATCTTTGTAGACCCCCCCCCACATCATCCATATTTAAGAGATTAGTGGAAGCTCACAATATAGTGAAGCAAAGTTTGATGCATTTAAATGGATTTCCCCAGAATTAATTGTTTCTGTAGTTACCTTTGAAGGAGGCAGGGATGGGGGATATATTTTTGCAAGCCTATAAACACTGAACTCCTCCACACTGAGGACTAGTTCTTTTCTCATGTGTGTCCCATTCTTTTACTGAAGAAAAACTTTTCATAGGTTTTTAAGAAAAAAATAACCCAACAAATTAAACTCAAACCCTTGCATTGTAGAAAACTATCAGCTGGTGGACATTTGACACTAAGTCCTGACTTAGCCTCCCTGCAGCATCTTTAAGGGGTTAGTTGATTTTTGTTAGCTGGACAGCAATAGTGATAGCAGCTCCCTGATGTTGGAAACCTCCTAAATATTGCTCCAGACCTGCTTTTTCCATTAATTAAAAAGTTATTGCTAGCCGCAGTGCATGTCCAATTAATGTAAATGGCATCAAGGGTCTGCCCATATTTTCTCCTCGAGTTAATTAGGATGGTGAGCGCTTTAATAACATTGCACTTCCTTTGCCCTAAATGAAGAAAATCTTCGTCCTTGTACTTCTTACTTTCATTTCAATAGCAGCATGCGAAGTGGACTAGGTCCCTAATGAGCCTTTCCATCAAACAGCCCTGTGAACTTGCTGAGGCATTGCAAGGAAAGATGTACAACTACAAGTGGCTGTGCTTAGTCCTTTACAAATCAGCAAGATTCAAAGGAAACGTCTTCCTCATTTGTAACATAGGGATTTGAGATTTTGGGGAAAGAACATCCCAACAGAAGCTGGTTCGGAGATAAGCATCGCTGTTATCACACAGTATCACCCAAGGCTACTGCACCAGCAGTTTCAAATCCCATTAAACTCAACCTGTGTAATAAGAGTCATCCATCCATTGAACAGTTCTCAAAGAAAGTCATCCCAGAATTGTTTAAGTCCATGAAAGTAAAACTAATGTCTCAAGCAAGAGCCGAGCCTGCGGTCATTACTCATTCACCACGTCAAGCTCTTGGATGTTAATGGGAGCCAGGGCCGGCTCCAGGCACCAGCCCACCAAGCTTGTGCTTGGGGCGGCACCTGGAGGGGGGCGGCGCAGCGCTCCGGCCGCCGGGGAGAGCGGGGCCACGGCCGGGCTCGCCACCCTCCCCCCGGCGCTCTGGCCGCCCTCCCCCCCGGCGCCCTCCCCCCGGCCGCCGGGGGGAGAGCGGAGCCCCGGCCGGGGCTCGCCGCCCTGCCCCCGGCGCTCTGGCCGCCGGGGGGAGAGCCGAGCCCCGGCCGGGGCTCGCCGCCCTCCTCCCAGGGCTCCGGCCGCCCTCCCCCTGGCCGCTGGGGGGAGAGGCGGGGCTCGCCGTCCTCCCCCCGGGGCTCCGGCCGCCCTCCCCCCTGGCGCCCTCCCCCCGGCCGCCGGGGGGAGAGCGGAGCCCCCGCTGGGGCTCGCCGCCCTCCCCCCGGGGCTCTGGCCGCCCCCCCCCCCCCCCCCCATGGGGGGGGGGGGGCGGGCGGCCGGAGGCTTTTTTGCCTGGGGTGGCAAAAAAGCTAGAGCCGGCCCTGATGGGAGCTTGCAAGGACTTCAGGATGGGGGCCCTTAGTTCTGATGTAGAAGAGCAGACTGACTGCTGGTGCACCCCCTCATGGCTGGGCATGCTTAATCAGCTCTGACATCTCTAGCACCCTTGCTGACTAGTGCTCTTGGCCAGCAGGAGTCTGCTTCTTCTCACAACTCAGCCCTCTGGCTAGGTCACCTTTTAACTCCACCCCTTCCATGGTAACAAAAAGTCCAACATGCTTAAATCAGATCTCTGGCCCTCAACTATGGGTCCTCATGGTCTCTTCCCTTTTGCTCAGGGCTTTTAGTCATCCGTATCTCCATCTCAGGGGCCTCACACCACCTTCCCCCAGTGGCTTGTAGGGGAGCCAAAACTCTCTCACTACACCGGATTCCAGTTCAGGGACCCTATAACCAACAGCCAAGGTCCGCTCTGACTCCTTGCTACTGCCTCCCTAGACTTCTTCCTACCATCAACTGTCAGCAGACTTCTCCCACAGCATCTCTAAGTGACTATTTTTTCAGAGCAGCGAGTTGCAAGGCTCTGCCCTGCAATGCCCCATTAAAATCCCAAACAAAGTACAAACCTTACCCCAACTTACACCCTCCTGAAGCTTGACCTTTCATCCCTCCTAAGTTTCCCCTGCTCAGTTTCTCCATTGAGCCCCTCCCCGGGCTCTCTCCCCAGAAATCCAGAGCCTGCCCTTTATCAGAAATTACCCCTGGATCCTGCTGCACTCCCAGTGGCTGCTTCATCTTTCTACTGGCCTCCAGCCAGACTTCTCTACCCAGGGGAGGATCCCAAGGCCAACTTCCCACCTAGAACCTGTCAGTCAGTCAGTCTCCTACTCTCTAGTGCCAAGAGAAGGATGACAAAGTTCTATCCCTTTCTTCCTGCACCCTCTTTTTAGAAAGAAAAGAACCACACACTAGTAGGGTTACCATATTTCAACACTGAAAAAAGAGGACACTCCACGGGGGCCTGGCCCTGCCCCAACTCCGCCCCTTCCCCACCCCAGCCCCGCCCCAACCCCGCCCCTTCCCCAAAGCCCCTGCCCCAACTCTGCCCCCTCCTCTGAGCACCCTGCATTCCCCCTCCTCCCTCCCGCTCTGATCTTGGTTGGGGGTTGCTAAGTGCTTCCCTGCTCCCCACTCGCCCTGCAGCCCCTCCGCCCCTGCAGCCTCTGTGACCCCTGCTCCCCACTCGCCCTGCACCCCCGCCCCTGCAGCCTCTGCGCCCCCCGCCTGCCCTGCCCCTGCACCCCCCGGCCCCTGCAGCCTCTGAGACACCTGCTCCCGACTCGCCCTGCAGCCCCTGCACCCCCCCGCCCCTGCAGCCTCTGTGACCCCTGCTCCCAACTCACCCTGCAGCCCCTGCAACCCCTGCCCCTGCAGCCTCTATGCCCCTGCCTGCCCTGCTCCCCCGCTCCTCCGGCAGCCTCTGCCTGCTGGGGGCTTCAGACGCTCGGCAGCGCGGGTCCCTGCAGCCCCGGACGCAGCTTCCTTCCTGCCGCCGAGCTCGTTCCCCGGCCTGTCTGTCCCCGCCGGAAACAGCTCCCGCGGCGCCGGGTTCCAAGCTGTGCGGGGCAACGGGGCCACAGGAAGGGTCCCCCAGTGGCCTGAGCATTGTAGCATTGTAGCTGGGGCAGCTGGGCTGCGCTGCGGACCCGGCGGATCGTGCTGGGCGGACCCTGGCTTATGCCTCCCTATTTCCCCGGACATGTCCGGCTCTTTGGAAATTCCCCCCGGACGGGGATTTGAGCACCAAAAAGCCGGACATGTCCGGGGAAATCCGGACGTATGGTAACCCTACACACTAGTCACCACACAGCTACTTTCACAGCTGGGCTTCATCTTCAATTAGGCCTGATCTACCATCCAGGTGCAGCCAGATGGGTGACTTGGCCTCCCCGGTACACGTTAACCCTTTCAGGTTCAGGATGGGGTATGTACTCCAGCACATCTTAGAATGGCTCAGCAGCTGAAGAATTAACTAGCACATTGCAATGGAATGTGTGGAATATGCATAGCGGACATTCGGTTTCCTAGGTATTGCACCTTTAAAGAAAAGAAACCTGATCCTAGGGGGTGGGGCTGAGGGGAAATCATGGAGGATGGAACTCGCCCTGCTATGTAAGGTAGGAAGTCTTGTTTATTCAATGGGCTCTTCCCTGGCTTGCAGGGTGGATTCCATTAACTGACACTAAGGGCAGCCTGTCTACACGGCAGTGCAGTGTGGGTAACAGGGCTGTGAATGATAGAGTATGTTAATGTGTTGTACAGAACACATTTAGCACAGTCAACATGTCACATCCCTGTAGTCCACACTGCACGGCCATGTAGGCAAGGCCTTTGATAGTAACCTAAGTGGGGACTTGATCACACATGTAAAACCTAGACCCTGGCCTAAAACTTCTTTCTAATCCCAACAGCGTCTCTCTGTATCATGGGAAACCATGTCATTTTGAAGTTTAAGCCAACGGCATGTTGCCTGCTTTGCCAGCTTCATTCTGAGCCTTACCATATTAAAGAAAGTATGTATCTCTAACTAGAAGTGCAGTTGTTAAATTAAGCACACTTCACTGAAAGCCCAGGAGTTATTTTTTCCCCCCTATCTAAAATTTTCCAGTCTCTACTCTTTCCTTTGATGGTTTCATAATCCTGATGAGAGTGTCTGCAGGCATATCACTTTTCCCAGCCTTCTCCTGTCTCACATGTGCTGAATAATCATGTTGTGGCATACACGACTAAGTACACAGACTACTAAACACCATGGTAATGTTAATTACTTGCTAATGTAAACTGTAAAGGCTCCAGCCTCAACCAGTCTGTACAGCAGCATTCTACCTACAGAAACAATAACTAGCCAGTCTCCAATACACTCTTCCGAAAAAGCACAGACAGCATTTTTTCCTACTGTTGGAAGGTGTTCAGATACTATACCCATGGTCCTCAATAGAAGATTATCTCCATTTTATAGATGTGTAAACTGAGGCAGGTAAGCAGTGACTTGTCAAAAGTCTCACCGTGCGTGAGTAAGTGATAGAATCGGGATTTGAACTCAAGATTGTCCGGCTCCCAGTTTCTTGTATATCAACTATACTATACTGACAGCTTACAGAGGTGCTGTTAGGGTGTTTATATTGTGCTATGTAAGGGATAATTTTCCAGGAACATAGGATGCTATATAAGCAGGGCTGGATTTCCAGTTAGGCACAGGGGGCACGTACCTAGGGGCACTGGTGTTCTAGGGGTGCCTAAAAGTTAGAAATGGGTTAAAAGTTAATACGTACAGCTCCCCTGCGGGCGCCCGGGCTCCTGGTGCAGGTTGGGGCTGCCCGGCATGTGGGTCAGAGTAGGATGAGCACCCGAGTTAGCCCACCTGGGTGTGCAGTGAGCTGCGGCTGGGTGAGGCAGCTGCTGAAGGTGCTGGCAGCGTCCCAGCCCCTTCCCAATCTCAGCCGCCCCGCTGCCCCCACCCCATGCCAGGGAGGAAAGAGAAGGGCATGGCCGGCACCCCATTCATTTGCACGGGCAGAGCCGGAATGCGGCTGCCGCACCAGGCTGCAGGAGGAACAGAATACACCTGGGGACTACTTGCCATGGGGAGAGGTACAGTCCCCTCATTGCACCTCACCGGGGGCAGGTGGGCTGCGCCCCGACTTGGGCTGGGTGCACCATGCGTTTGCCTTCCCGGGATGCGGTGTTTATATTTCTTTTCGTTTCATTTTTTATGGAAAACATGAAGATCAGCTCTAGGCAGGGTGGGGCTGGGGAGGGCAGTGTTCCCTCTAATTGTTTACATCCATGGGCGGAATGAATTTTGTTATGGGCACCAATATGGAGCTGATGTGTGGCGGGGGTGGGGCCGAGGGGTTAGGAGCATGGGAGGGGGCTCAGGGCTGGGGCACAGGGTTGGGAGGGGTGAGGGCTCTGGCTGGCGGTACGGGCTGTGGGTGGGGCTGGGAATGAGAGGTTTGGGGTTCAGGCTGCCTGGGGCGGTGGGGAGGGGAGGGAGACACTCTCCCCTCACCCCTTTCTTGCCATAGCAGCTCGCAGTCTGGTGAGAGGCACCACTTCCTGGCCGCAGCAGCTCCAGCAGGGCTGGGCTGGGCGAGAGGCATGCGGCCCTTGATAGCCTGCCGCGTGGCTGCGCAACTTAGAGGGAACTTGGGCAGAGGCAGGGCACTGAAGATGCTATGCATAGGGGCACAAAAGTTGTATAATCATTTTAACAGGGCTGGATTTACTGTATATAGTGTGGGGGGGGGGAAGAGGGAAATAAGTGAGAAAAGCTGACATCTGGAAATGAAAATTACAGCATAAAATGGTAGGAAAAACAACTTTGTCCTGTGCCTAGCAGTCCTGAGCTGATCTATACCTACTCCTGAGGGCATTCTGCACCAAAGAAAAAAAAATCTGCACACAATATTTTAAAATTCTGCAAATTTTATTCATCAAATAAATGTGGAGGCTCCATCATGGCATTGGGGAGCACAGCCCACTGTCTGCGCAGAGGTGGGAGATCACTGTGCAGCTTTCTCCCCCCTCCCCCAGGACACAAAATCAGCAGTGAAGCTACACCCATCCCTGACACAGTGCAAGAACTGGGCCTGCCCCAGAAACACCCCAGGGCCCTGCCCCTCTCTGTGGGCAGGCCAGCTCATCAAGGCATAATCCAAGTGTGGAGGGGCTTACTATGGGGGGGATCCAGGTGTGGGTGGAGAGGGTTCTGTGTGGGACAATCTGGGTGCGGGCAGCTCAGTGGGGGATCCAGCTGCGGGTGGGATCTGGATGCACAGGGGCTTCTTGGAGAGGGGGGGGGGGGGGGAGAATCTAGATGCAATGGTAATGGGACTCTGAAGGGGGTGATGGTGGTTGGGGCTCAGCGGGAGGTCTGTGTATTGGGGAGACAGCTTGGCACAGGGGTCTGGGTGTGTGGGGCTCAGTGTGGGGGGGTCCAGATGCTGGGGGAGTGGGGCTCAGTGGGGTGGGGATCCAGGTGGCTCAGAGGAGTGGTCCAGGTGCAGAAGGGAGTGGGGCTCATCGGGGGGGGGGGTGTCTGAGTGTGTGTGGGGTGAGGCTTGGCAGGAGGATTGGGGTATGAGGGGGTCTGGATGCATGGGGGTTGGGCAGATGGGGTGTAGCTTCCTGTACAGGTGATCCCTCCCTGTGCAGCTGAGGAGGGATGGGTGCAGGAAGCCAGGGGTTGGGAGGGGCAGTTTGCAGAGCTTCCTGCAGCCGGGGGAAAAAAATCTGGGGGTCAGTCTGACCCAGCCCCAGATGCCATGCAGGGGGAAGAGGAAGTCCCATCCTCCCAGCTGGGACTAGCAGCTGAGCCAGGTGCAGGATAGGTTCCACCAGCTGGGTCTTCCCCAGTCCTGACTCCTGCCCCACAGTGATTTGCTGGCTGCCCTGGGCACCTGAAACATACTGCTGGGGAGGGTCACATGACTGCTCATGGCTTCCCTTTGCTTCCCCATCAAAAAGTCATTTTTCTGCAGGGAGGCAAAGAAACCTGTGGGGGACATAAATTCTGCACATGCACAGTGGCACAGAATTCCCCCAGGAATATCTGTACCCAAGTGGCTATTATCAATGAACTCAGTCCCTTAGCAGGAATTTCTGAATCATGAAATAGAATCAGTAGCTAGTTTGCCCTGCCTGCTAAGCTAACAGCTTTGGCATACAGCTCCACTAAGAGGGATAGCTGATGCTGATGGTAGGTTCTGGGGTGTGAAGCTCTTTCTAGGAGGGATAGGACATTAAAAGGCAGTGTTTGTCAGTTGCCAGAGAGAGCTGGGCCAAACTGGAACTCGTAACAGAAGAGTTAAAGCTGCTATATTAGAGTGGTGTAAAATAATCAAGGAATTGGTGCAAATGGTTTCCTCCCCCCCCCCCCCCCCCCCAGTATCCTCTGCATGGTTTTGCATCCTCAGCATTTTGCTTTATTAGTAGTTATTGATACAGCAGAAGCACCTAGAGGCCTTAAGCAAGGTCAGACCTTTACTGTGTCAGTTCCTGTACACATACAAAGACATGATCCCTGCTCTAAAACAAACAAAAAACCCCATAAAACTTACAGTCGTGGCTAATGAAAACATGAAACTGCAGGATAAACCAGTAGATTGGAGATGAACAGAGGATGAGGTAACAATAATACAAACATATTTTAATAGTTAAACTGTGCACATAAGGCTTTTGAATTTTGAGTTCGAGTGAGCCCAAAATCTCAGTCTGAAACTCGGTCAAAACTTCCCAGAGTTTGACTGTTTCATACCAGCACCAGTCAAGATTGTACATGTTCTCCCATGGTTTAGATGACGAACACATGCTCGAGCCTAAGTTCATTTAAAAATTTCCAGAGACAAAGGCTACGTCTACACTACAGCTTATGTCAACATAAATCTGTGTCGCTCAGGGGCGTGAATAAACCACCCCCCTGAGCGACAATTACATTGACATCAGCACCGGTGTGAACCGCGCCATGTTGGTGGGAGAGGAGAGCCCTCTCCCGTCATCATAGAGCATCTTCACCAAACGCATGGCAGCAGCTGCAGCACTGTCCATGTAGACAAGACCTTTCAGGGAATAGGGTCCAATTATAAAATAAACCTAAAACTGGAGTGTCACTTCAGTTTAGATTTGGTTGTGAAAAGTCTGATCCTATTCCATACCTTCTATCCCCCTCAGCCAGTGCGAGTGTGTGTGTGCGCGCGCGTGGTCGTTCAAACCAATATCCAAAAAGATAAATGAAAAAAATCCCCAAGCTGACCACACAAGATTTAGAAGTTTATTGTTTTTAGGGAACACAAAATGAAGTGGAAAAATCGTAACCAGAGAACACGATTTTAAATGGACAGAAAATGAAAGATGAAATCATACCGCCGCTTGCAGCCCTTTCAAAATTAGTTTTAAGCCTCAAGCCTCTATCAGGCGAACCAGGTTTTAATCAGGGAAAATAATTTTCTATCAGGGAACGGTTTCAGAAAAGTAATTACAACAATATCCATTTGCCCTGATAAAGGCTTCCCGGCTGATAAGATAGAACCTGGCAAAGAGATCTCATTTTCTCCGAATTTGAGATTATGTCCTACTGTTGAATTTAATGCCTAAAGAAGATGCTTTATTGAGCTTTCTGAATAGGAGATTGGTTTCCTGTTGCCCTCTGAAAAGGAGACAGTGTATTTTAGAACAATAAACACTTATCACATATCCAGAAGTGAAGAAGAGCGAGAGGGAACAAAAATACTGCTGGTGAATGCAGTATTTAAAGAGGATTTTCACAATGCAGCAAGATGAAGAGCTTTATCTAACACCCAGTGAAGTCACGTCAATGGGACCTTAATTTTAATTAGGCCCTTACAGAACAGTTACAGTAATAAAAATGTCTGCGATTATATAGTGTCAGTCTTCTAAAACGGTTCCAATCACACTTTACGGGGCTGCGTGTATAAATAAATAACTTACTTTGCAGCCCCATTATTGTGGGCACCATTAATCCTAGGAGTGTCCAGCAATAGCTAGATGTTCAACTACCTGGTTGTGACCCTAAGAGTACCCCAGTGTCAGAGAGCACACTGTTGTCATGTTATTTACCCAAAAAGTGGCATGTAATATATCATTGGAGAACTAATAACTCACTGATCATTAATATTCTTGCATGACGTATGTTAAGGTTAACCCCACAGAGAACTTTACAGATGTGTTGGAAATTCATGACTAAAATGTGTTTAAACCAGGCATATTAGGGGAAGTTGATAAACAAATTTTCCCCAGACAAAGGAAAAAAGCCCAACACCTCAACCAGTGGGCTATTTTTGCCCATTGGAGGTTGCAGGAAGAGATCATTTGCACTTTAAAAAATCATGAGTGGGGAAAGAACCAGCAGTCTACACCAGACAGGGGAAAGGAACCTTATCTGGGGAGACCCCTCAGAAGAATACATTTAAAAGGATTACTGGACTGTAAAGAGAGGGAGAGCGAACCCCTAAGTTACCCATCCCTTTAGAGAACAAAGAAACCAGGACTGTGATTCCCTAAGGGTGGATCCAGTCACACTGGAGAAGTTGCTGTAAGTAGGGAAACCATCTTGAACAAGAATTATAGCTGGTTAAGTTAAGTTTGTTTTAACGTGGTATCACTTAAACCTATGCTGTTTTGTTAATGGACTTGTTTTACCTTTACCATAAACCAACTCAGTGTTTTGTTTGAAGTAGGTGGTTTGTCAAACTCAGTCAAGTTGCTAAACTGCTGCAGCTTGTCACTTTAAAGGAGCAACAAACTGAATAACCTCTGTGAGTGTTCAGCGAGCGGGCTGGACCCTGCAGAGTTGCGTTCACTGATTACAAGTCCAAACCTTGCCCAGCAGGTAACAGAGTCCTGAAGAACTTGCTGGCAGGGCAGAGACGCTGGTGTGCCAGGGAGCTGATGCAGTGGCTAGCAATTCTTGGAACCCCAGCAGGTTGTCACATTGGTGCCATCTTCAAATAACGCAGATGGAGATGGACCTATCTCATAGAGCTGGAAGGGACCTTGAAAGGTCATCGAGTCCAGTCCCCTGCCTTCAGTAGCAGGACCAAGTACTGTCCCTGACTTTTTTTTTTTTTTTTTTTTTTTTTTTGCACCCAAGATCCCTAAATAGCCCCCTCAAGGATTGAGCTCACAACCCTGGGTTTAGCAGGCCAATGCTGAAACCACTGAGCTATCCCTCCCCCCTAAATATCTGCTGCCTATCATTTGGATACCCACCAGAATAACAGAAGTGGAATTAATACCCAGGTATTTGTTATTGTCGTTATACACACACCCATTAATCACTGTTCTGTTTCTTTACATGGATACACAGAGAGAAACATTCACCACCAATGAAGTTGAATTCCCTGTGGGGCATTGCTGTTTAATAATGCACACACAATGACTAAGTAGATCAACCCACGAAACTCTCTCTCATCACTGAAGGGCTTCTGCAGCCTTCAGTCTGCTGGAGTAGTTTACAGAGTCATTGAGTTTTCATTCCATAGCATGGAGGAGAATCGTCTTTCAACCAACCCTCCGAGCCTTGCAAAATCCATTTGGCTGGGCCACATGAAAACAACCAATGTCAAGGAACAACTGAGAATGCAGAAGCATCGCCAAACACAAGCAGCCACGGCTAGGAATTTGGATTAGGATGCGTCATGGCACGAAATGAAACTATGCTTTACGGCATAGTTAATGTCTCACAGTTTAATTAGTAATATTATTTCCCCTGGCTGAGGGTAATCAATCATGTTGCAGTTAACTCCGTTTACCGCTGTCTAAGTCGTGATGCTTGATGGGTTTGTGTCTTCCTCACCTACAGAGGGCATGTGTGCAGTCGGGGAATGGAGTGTCTCCAAGTAACGGTAAACTTGGAGGGGAAGATTATCACTCGCCCCTTGGAGCGTGTTTAGAAAAGTGACTGAAGACAGTTCGTTTGTCATACTTATTGTTCTCCCTCGGTGAACCCCAGGCCAGTATCCAAGTTAGGAGAAAGATTTTTCTAATTGGGAGCAAACACTGCAAGCACCGCCTGGTGCCGGAAAATAAGGCTGGCCCTTGTGGTTTAGATTCACAAAAAGATTTAGGAGCCTAAATCTCAGAATCAGGCCACACTGGGATTCACAAGCCACCCACTCAGCTACCACTGAACCCTGCATGTGCCTAATCTAGCTCACCTAGTTTTGTGCAGTACGAGTTCCCTAGCCACCTATGTTTCTGCCTCTGAGAAGGTGCATAGCAGCTTCGCTCTAGGTGAGTCCTGACACCTAAGCCGCAGTGTGATGCGCAGACTAGGAGGAAGATGGGTGTCCCTGTGCCCAACTCACCTGCGGGGGGGGGGGGCAGAAAGTCATTGGAGCAGGGGACTGGATTCTGGGGTTCCCACCTCCCAGGTGGGTGCTCTAACCACTAGGCTACAGAGCCAGTCTCATGCTTGAGCTCTCCCCCTTTCACTCTTTCTCGGCCCTCTCCCCACCCCATTTATTCACAGTGGAACAGCTTCAACGAGAGAGTCAGAGTACCCCCCCACCCCCATCAGAATAACCCAAAGCCCAGTGATTAGGGAACAAACTCATCTGCGAGAGGTCAGAGCCCTGTTCAAATCCCTTCTCCCATCAGACAAAGGGGGTGGGGGGGACTTGAACCAGGGGTCTCCCACATCCCAGGTGAAGTACACTGACCACTGAGCTAAACGTCATGAAGGAGGGCCTCCTGCCCCCGGCTTCTTGCAAAAATGGCATAGGAACCTAATGCGAAGGGATGGTTTGCAGCTGAGAAGCCCAGGCAGAGTGAGTTGCCTCCCTGCAACCTGGATTTAAGCACCCAGTTCCCTGACAGGCGTGGGACTTAACACACAATCTTCGCTTTAGCATCTCTCATTAGCTTTTGCAGAGCTCATTACGAGGCACCTCTCTCCCGCCCCATTCATTGTGTAGGGAGCTTAAGCACCTAACTGAGGCCAAGTCTACACTACAAACTTACAATTGGTATCACTATGTCATGCAGGGGGGTGAAAATCCACCCCCTAAGCGATGCAGTGATACTAACCCAACCCTGGGTGCAGGACTGGCTTTAGGCTGATTCGCCCCATTCCCCGGAATCGGGCCCCGCGCCGGCACCTTTTTAATTTTTACTCACCTGGCGGCGCTCTGGGTCTTCGGTGGCATTTTGGCAGCGGGTTCTTGAGTGCCACCGAAGACCCAGAGCAAGTGAAGGACCCGCCGCCGAAGTGCCGCCGAAGACCCGGAGCGCCGCCGGGTGAGTACGAATTGGGCCCTGCACTTGCTAAAGCCGGCCCTGCCCGGGTGCAGACAGCATTACGTTACCACCCCTTGTGGTGGTGGATTAACTACGCCAGTGGTTCTCAACCTTTCCAGACGACTGTACCCTTTTCAGAAGTCTGATTGGTCTTGCGTACCCCCAAGTTTCCCCTCACTTAAAAACTACACGCTTACAAAGTCAGAAGTGTCACACTGCACTAGCGCTGAAAAATTGCTTCCTTTCTCATTCTTACCATACAATTATAAAATAAATCCTTTGGACTATAAATATTGTACTTACATTTCAGAGTGATACTTGAGCCTCTTTTTTAGTTGTAAAGTCGAAACCCACGTCCTGCCACCCACAGCTGAAACCAGAGCCCGAGCCTCACCACCTGGAACTTAGCTTCACAGGGCCCACCTGTGGGTGGAGCCCCAGGCAATTGCCCTGCTTGCTTCCCCCAACACCAGCCCTGTGTACATTCCCGTGGTTTTATTGGTTACTGGCCATCTCCTGTCTGGGACTTTTAACACAAATACCTGTGCCAAAATCATAGCTTTATATGGAGAGCTGTATAAACAACTCATTGTATGAAATTTTACTTTGTACTGACTTTGCTAGTGCTTTTTACGTTGCCGGCTGTAAAACCAGGCAAATATCTAGATGAGATGATGTACCCCACACCCAAGAAGACTTCTGCATACCCCCAGGGTAGGAGAACCACCTCTGTAGCCCTGGTTGAGAACCACGTCGGCCTGCCCTGAGGCTTTGCAAATCCCATTAATTTTCTAAGCACTTAAAAGTTCAGCATAGTGACACTCAGTTTCACCATGCATAAATTCTTTTGTGAATCTAGCCCCTTTTGCTTTGCGCCACTCATCTACAGTCAGGATGTGGTTGATTGTGCAGAAGGCCATGTAGACGACAGCTTGCCCTTGTGTATCTCTATTGTTTCCACAGTGCTTCTGTATCCATGTTGTCGCCACAGTGCTGACTACAGTAAAACAAAATAGCTTCTTTTGGCAGCAAATCTAAGTAGATAGGACTTGGAAGAAGTCCAGGAAGTAGATCGGAGTGGTACTGAGGTTACAGCTTTGACAGAGTCATTCTTCTGATCACCGAGTCGCTTTTCGAATTGCCTACTGCTTAATGGAGTTCTCATCCATTCTATCAACATGGGAGCAATTAAAAAAAAAAAAACCACCACCATTTATTTAGTCATAGATAAGAACATTCTTTCCAGACCACCAGGGTAAATGAAAACTTTCCCATTTTCTAAGTCTTCTGCCTGGGTATTTTCAGTACAATAGAAGTTATTGCAAATACTCCAAGCATTCATCAAATGAAGGAAAGAATAATTCCCTCCATTCCAGGAATTACTGGGTGTAATTAGGGTGGGTCAGATACATTGACAATGGTCCTTTCTAGCATTAAAGAATATCAATTGGAACTCAAGGGTGTGTGAGGGAGGAATATCCATACATGTTGAACAAAAACGGTTTTTAAGCATGTTGGTAGTCCACACCAAAAATGTAGGAAGATTTATCTCCACGCTCACATGGACTGAGTGCTCTGGGCCAGCCTCATCATTTGAAACTTCAGCTCTACATCTGCAATTCACAGTAATTTAAAGCCACAAAATCCTTGTGTGTCAAATGCAAATCACTTATAGGTTCCTAATTTAAACCAGCTTTTTTCTGACGGGAGGTTTGTGGGCATGCAGTATCAGCTGATTTCATCAACCCCACCCCCAATGTACAATTTAATTTTTGGACCATGCTCATTATAATTCATCAGTAATTCTCATTTTGACAATCCTTCAGTTGTACTTCCAACCCTATTCTAGTCCGTTCTTGAGAATCCTTTTCAATCTTCAAACAGTGCTAGTATAGCCAGAGATTAGGGTAAAAGCATTTGGGTCTCTTGGAAGGATCAATAATTTTATGTGCCATGTATTTTAGAATACATTGTGTAGCTGACTCAAATATTTCCCCTGTACTGCTAAATATGAGCCAACAAACAATGTGAAACTCTGCTCACAACAGACTTTAAAATGTATTGAACTAGCTAGCTGTAAATTCACATGCATAAACCAGCTTTAAATATAGTGGAGATAAAAATGGTTTCAAATTATATTTCTATAAGGCTAATTGATTTGTAAAGTGATCTCATTTTGACTGCATCCTGTTGAGATGTGAGGCCACCCAGAGTGACTAATGCCAGAAAGTGTTTCAGTTTCTTACACCATCTGTGGAATGCCTAAAGTGCATGTAGAGAGAGAGTTTGTCTAAATTTTATTTCACCGTTGATTGTTTGCCATCCAAGCAATAGTGGGCATCCAATCAAGTGCTTAGTTGAAGTGTCCAGTTGAAACAGTTGTTATGCTATGTAAGTTATTCATATAGCAACACACGATATTTTGGGTAGACTGTATTTTTTCTCTAGTCCATTCTTTTAGAAGACAGGAAAGAGATTTGGGGATGGGGGAGCCACTAGAAGACAAACTAGCCACATATATTAGAAACACTTAAGGCCTCAGGCAATATTGTATCCGGAATCACACAGAGGTTACCAAAATGGTTTTCACCACTGGAGATACTTATTTGTAATCCATAGTATGGAGCGTACACAACATCCTACTTCTTGTAGAAAGATTTATGTTGTCGTTTCTCTAGCAGTGAGCTGAATAGTAAGGAACTGAGTGAGGAAAGAAGCATTTCTTAAGTAGTATGAAAGTCCAATGAGCCCTTAGTCGCGTGTATGGGTTATGGACAAGCCGTGGACCAAATACAGGTGTTCAATTAAAATTACCTTTCATAAGAAAACAAACACCACAGAATTGAGAGTGCTAGAGATGGAAACGACCTAGCACAGGATTGGTCCCCACAGGATATTTGATAAAGATTTCCCCTTCTCCTTCCCCCAATATAGTTCATAGAATATCAGGCTTGGAAGGGATCTCAGGAGGTCATCTAGTCCAACCTCCTGCTCAAAGCAGGGCCAATCCCCAGACTGATCTTTGCGCCAGATCCCTATATGGCCCCCTCAGGGATTAAACTCTCAAACCCTGGGTTTAGCAAGCCAATGCTCAAACCACTGAGCTATCCCTCCCCCTAATGAGACATTGAGAATGTCTCATTCACTTCCAGCACCTATCATTTCCAACCTCCTTTTCCCTCTCCACCATGTTATTCTTCAGACTATGGTTAGAAACAACATGCGTTGAACCTATTTTTCTATTACTTTGAACCTTGTGCAATCATTCTACACCAGTACAAAGTGGATGTAGAATGCTACCATTCTAATTTGATAGCAGTTTGCACTTTTTACACTACTGCAGGGTAACAGATTTGTCTAGAAGTCTAAGTTTGGCCCTCTACTGGCCACAAGATCCAACTCAATTGTTTATGTCAGCATCTGGTGGCAAAATATTAATTTGCAGGCTCTAGTTCCAACATCTAGAGCTGGTTCAAAGTTTTTCAGTGGAACACTTTTCCATTGTAAAATGCTATTTCATGGAAATAGAAACTTTACATGGGAACGCATTGATATTGACAAAAATTTGTTTTGAACAATTAAAAAACATTTCAATAAGGTTGAAATGTTGCTTATCAGAATAGAATATTTTGTATTTTTTTAAAAATTTGAAATCATTTGTTTCTTTTAAAAAGTCAAAATTGGCATGAAACGTTTTAATGTTATTGAAATGGAATCTTCAGATCAATTCGAAACAAAAAAGTTTTCAAAAATCAGTTTTGCAGAAAATTTCTCTCCCCTCTTCCCAATCAGAACAAAACCAAAAAATTTGAGATCTTAAAATTTTTCATGGAATGGAAATTCCAGTTCTCGCAGACCTCTACCAACATGTCCAAAGGGTGTTTAGTTACATTTCTGACTCTTGACTGCAGCCCATTGAGATTATATATGATTGTTTCATAGGGTTATTATAAAACATTATTAAACACCACTTAATGCTTCCAGAGCACCATGCTTATCAGGATGAGGCTCTCTGACCACTTTGAAATAAATTAATAGGCATGAAAATTGACAAACCCCAAAAGAGATTCAAAACTAAAGCTGATGGAAAACCAGAAGATATTTCCCACAGGACATTCTGATATTTCAATATTTGTTTTCAGCCCAATTCAGGTCAAAAAGTTAAAATCACAACACAACACTTTTCACACAATGAAAAGTTCCAAAAACTTTGGATTCAGAAAATGTCAGCCACAGGAGAGAGCATGGTGCATTATGGTCAGCACAGGGCCCATAATGATGAGTAGAGACATAAGGAACCTGGAACTTCAGCTCCCATGAGGCACTACAGAAGCTCAGGAATAAACAGAGATTAAATGCCAATCCAACCTGAAATTTTGATTTGCCTTTTGCAAAATTTCACCAAAATGGATTCCACCCACTCCAACATGCACCGCCCAGAAAATGTCTATTTCAATGAAACCCCATTGTCACATAGGAAAAAGTTTCCTCTGAAATTTTTCAGCCTTCCCTATTCAAAACAAAGACCTCTGCTTCAGATCTGTGTGTCATTGCATCAGAAGCGTCAAAGGAAACCTAACATAACTCAGGAGCTCGTCTTTAAAAAGGAGATCCAGTCATTGGCATATTTCAGAGGGTACTAAATATTTGTGTTTAAAAATTGGGGGAGAATAGCCACAACACAAACTTGTGAACATTTCCCCCCCTTTTTTTCCAACTAGCTCCACTGGACTGGTACACAAGAGACCAGTGTACACTTCCTATCTACAGTTCCTCACAAGCTTCCTGTGAGACCCTGAGAGAGTCACTGCATCCCTTTTGTACGATGGGGATAGTGCTAGTTCTCTACCTCACAGGGATGTTGTGATGATGATGATGGGGGCCATAATTGTGTTTGTCAATGGCTGACTGCAACTTTTCTTCTTTTGGTTGAAAGGAGCTTCATGAGGTAAAGTATGAAATTATCTTAGCCTCACACTTAAGTCATCCTTCCATATTTACAGGGGGAAATGGTCTTCAGTTCACATTTTAGCTCTCCACTACACTAGTCTAAACAGACATCATCTATATTGTGTATTGCTTTCCTCCAGCTGGGTGGTGTTTGTTTTGACTGCCACTACCTATTGTGCAGCAACAATTTGCGCTTCAGGCTTTAAGAGATATTCCTCTAATAACTTCCCCACTCACCATGATTCAGTCCATTCAGCTGCCATCCCCTCTACTGCGTCTTTGTTTCAAGACTCATTCAACATTTAGCTGCACTGAACTATATTTGCCATCCATCAGCCTTAGGTGCTCAGATGATCCAATACTTCTCAGACTTCACTGTGCCTCATTATTTGCTGTTCCCCATAATTTAGTAGCTTCTTCAGCTTTGGAAATTTGGCTTTGAATGCTATCATGGAGGTAATTTACATCAATAACACAAATTGCAAGACATGCAGGATAATACAGAGCAGCAGCGAGCATAGTGGTGGCTACACCTAAGCAAACCAACATGAAATCACTGTCTAGTTCTTTTTATGATACAAGACTTGTTCCTCTGCTTTGAAAGGGGTCTGATCCTGCTACTCTCACCAGTTCAAGTGGCAAAATTTCCATTAATTTCAATGGTTCAGGATCAGGTGTGGTTTATAAACGGCTGAAAAATAGGTGTAAAGAGTAAAGCTAGTTGAAACGAGCATGTTTTCCCTCACACCCACTTCGAATGAGACATTTCCATTCAAAAGTTTTCTATTCAAACTAATATAGTAATTTAGATTTTTGGAAACTGAAGAAAGTAGGCTCCCCCCTAGGTGTTACTGGTGTATTTTTTTTTTTTTAAAACACAATAAAATGAATGATGGTCAGTTACTCCTCCCTCTCCCTGAAGTGTAACTTTTGAAAACTTCTCCAACTTCAGAGAAGTTACAAAATGGAGAAAGAAAACCAACCAACCTTAATTTTTGCAGTGTTGGTCCCAGGCTATGAGAGAGACAAGGTAGGTGAGAAAATGTTACCTCACCTACGTGACACTCTGTACCTCAGGGGAACACCTTACACCCACATGTTCATCTTTATAAAATGATGGTGTGGTATCCAATGCAAAGTTTGTCATGTTGGGTGTCTTCGGAAGGCTCATGATGCACTGAGCATTGTTGTTACAGTAATGTTATAGGTTATAATTTCATGTATATAATTATGAGGCTGAAAAATGTGTCCTCATGGCTTAAAATAAGCCCAGGCAAAAACTCTCCAAGAGGAGAGAAGCAGTTCACACCTCATCAGGGCACGTACGGGACAAACCCAGCCCGCCTCACAGGAACAAAGGACGCTGGCCTAGGCAGCAACAAAATGATCTGTTGGACTCCCCAGTGAGTCACCCCCCTTCCTTTGGTCAGTTTGGGACTGCAATGAGGTAATGCTGATCTGATTCTGAAGGTGGGGGGCAAAGCCAAGAGGGAAGAAAGAACATGATAAAAGGGAGAGATGTTTGCTATGCTCCTCCTCTCTCTTCCATCTACATCTACAGACACCACGCCAAGTGACTGAAATGCTGATCAAAGGGGAGAGCCTGGCTGAAGAGCAACCAGCCAGCCTGTGGTGAGAAGCACAGTTTGTAAGGGCATTGAAAATGTTAAGATCAGCTTAAGTTAAGATCACCTTCCGAAGACACCCAACATGACAAACTTTGCATTGGATACCACACAATCATTTTATAAAGATTAACATGGGGGTATAGGGTGTTCCCTGGAGGTACAGAGCGTCACAACCTGTCTTTTTCAAAAGAGACATCTTACACATTCATTTGGCTTCATTCAGTGGCAAAAGAGAGAGTACCTGGAGGTGGTGGCAGGGAACCACGGAGAAGAGAGCAAAAATCCTAGGGGTTTTTTGTTTGCTTGCTTTTGAAACTGAAATCTAAATATCCATTCAAAACTAAATGAATATTTGTTCAGAAATTTCCTGTTTTAAAAATATTAGATATCAGGTGGGCGTTTTTTTGGGTCAATTTTCAAATAAACCCCATATTTTGGTGACAATTTTTTTTCAGGCAAACTACAGAGCGGCTCCATTTATTACAAAAAAAGAAAAAAAGGGAAGTAATTAACTAGAGACATGCAGAAAAAATTCCTCAGTTGGACTCTGCATGCATTTTCTGGGAGACATCTGAATATTACAAGTAAAAGCATATATTTCTTTTGTTGCCACTTTCCCTCTGCGCATACTTCCCTCCCCAATCTCTTTATTTTTGAAGGCATCTCCTCACAAAATGTTTTGCCTGGGATACTTTTTAGCTACAAGTGGGCTCAAACCAAAATCCCAATTTTAGACACTCCTAGACGTTCACATATAAACTTTGCAGAGTTCCCCTAAGTCTATAATGGGCCAAAGCCAATTCTGAATAACCCCAATCATTGGACAGTCACAAATTGTGCAGCTTAGTTCCATCTCTATTCATACTCATCCTGAACAAACAGACCTGTTTATTTTATGGTAACAGTAGGTCATCCCAGTCCGCAAGTGCCATCACAACATCAGTTAGAGTCTCCTCTCAGAAGCATGGAAGTCACAGGCTAAACAATTTCTAAGCAACAGGATATCAGGTTTCACACTAATTTACTTCCATAATTCAGAGAGCAAACAGCTGATCTACTTTGGGTTTCCTGTTTGGCCAGCTGGCTTACAGTATTGGGAAAATAATATTGTAAAATCCCTGCTATAGTGCTGTTTTCATTTCCAGAGATTGGGAGGGTGGGGTGGAAAGCGGGGGGGGGGGCACACCTCTAAGCCATTCCTGATATTATGTTATACAGGAACATACTGTAGCAGGGGTAATATCAGAAAATATGAGTGATGCAAAGAAGGCATATTTATGAAGTGGAGAGTGCTCTATAGCATGTGCAATTAATGGCAGCAGCTTCCCACACACTGAATTGAAAGCATACCTTACTGGTATTTTTCTCAATTAAAAATAAAATAAAATAATAAATAAATACATAAATAGAAAAAAAAAAAAAAAAAGAGGAAAAACTACATTCCAAACCATACTGATGCAAGTGGATTTGTCTCACTGGCAGATAGGAATCTTGTGCTGCTCCCTGTAGCAAATGCACAGTAATGATGTTAGGGAAGAAGAAGAAAAAAAAAAAAAAAGATACCTTATAAGCCCAGGAAAGCAAGCATGAGACACACCTCAGGGTAGTGGTGGATCATTTCACTTAAACCACGTGTTCGCCAACAAGAAGTAAAGAAAGCCGTGGGATATTTACGCCCATTATGTATGTGGATATAGACAGAGGAAGCTCTTTTGGCACACAGTTCCTCTGAGTACTATTTTAGGGCTCCAGCTTGTTCTCTGATACGCAGTGCGTCAGACACCATGTGCGGTGTACTCCGGTGCAGGAACTGATTTCCCATGATGCAGACATGAGAGACCCATTGGGGAAGGTTGGGGGTGGGAAGGGGAGTGCCTGGTTTATTTTTAGAACCTAACGAGCCAAAAGATTAGTCTTCAGAATTGCTCTTCCTTGATAGTTCAGCTGAATGATTTTATGGACATTGTTTTTATAAACATGTGAGGAGAACACAGTATTGTGGAGGTAGCATACAAGGTTTTATGAGCATGAATCTGAGTTAGATATGCAGATCCTACCGAGCACCGATATGCCATTTATACTAAACCACATCATCATCTCACCTCTACACGCAGCAAGCTTTACAGAAAACCCAGAGTTAAATTATTACTCATGGTTTGCCTTATCTGGATGTCCCCCCACTAAGGTCAGGGCACAGGAAGATTAAGTGCCTTGCCCAAGGCCATACAAAAAGTCCATCCTTCCTCTTTAACAGTGTGACTGGGACCATTACTCATCTCTGTATGCAAAACCAGCTGGACTGGCCTCAGAAGGAGTGGAAGTTTGTCAACAACACCGTTTTAGACCTCTCAAATTTAAAGAAGAAGAAGTTGTTTTTCTATACATAACTCCATGATGTTAAGAGCGGATCTCTCAAGACCTTCCAAGTGTATAAGGCAAGTGCTACATGTCCCACTGGAAAGCGTGTAATCTCTCCACTGTTGTGGGAGCAGAAGGAAAGAGCTGGCAAGGATCTCCAGGGTCACTTATTCCCTCTTCCCCTAGTAATTGTCTTTTCCACTAGCTCCTTCTGTGTTTTATCTGGTCTTTGAACACACTTCTGAAAAGTTACCATATTGCTCGCATATATTACTTATGAGAGGATTCTGGGTACCAGTTTCTCATGGCCTTAGCAGGGAGCCAGATGGGTGCAGGAGAAACAACAGAGCTAGATGATCTTGCGATCTTGAACTGGCAAAACTGCTCCTTTAGCTTAACAAGAGAAACGGCTGGAATTTGGAACTGCAGCTCCAGACCGAGCAATGCAGTTTCCTTCTACTAATGGAGCCCATACTCCTCCCTGTTTGGAAGCTGATCCTCTGAAACCTGCTGTTTAATAGGCATAGTTTGTTACTGTATCAAATATAATGCACAAATGTCAAGGTAAGGAACCCAGATTCCATGGTGATGGATGCCTTAAAATGCTAATAATGAATAAATACTACTACTCCTCCTCCTTCTCTAATGTAGAAGTTAAGGAAGTCTCTTCCTCAGTCTAAAATGAGTCCCAGAGAAAGTACATTGGGAGACCCAGAGCAGTAAAAACAAACCAACCAAATAACTAAGGTTACCCTACACACACTTAACTCATTTCACCTATCATGGAAACTTGATGTGGACAGAGCATTAAATCTGTAAGGCGCGATTTGAATCAAAGGTGCCCAGAGTTTTGGAGGTCATAGCTTGTAGCAGGGAAGCAGGCACAAAGACAGCAGTGGCAGAGATAAGTAAAGAGGGTTGTAAGGCTAGCATGATTGGCAGAACAAATCACTTTGAGAATGATGACACAAGATCTAAGATATAGACCCGAGCAGAGTTAGGCGGCATGTGCAGGTAAGAATGAGAAGTTTCACTTTGATATGGTGGATGTTGGGGGAGGGGAGAAGACACGGCCTGATCGAGCAATAAGGAAGACTGTTTTGATCACCGCATACACAGAGAAATTCAATAAAAACAAAAACTTCAGAATAACACACAAGAACAAAAAACAGAAAGACAAAACAGGCTGCTCTCGAAAGTAGCCAAGCACAGCTCACCTCACCTTGCTACTTTCAGAATGACTTGGATCACATGCTTGCTTTGCTACAGAGCCCACTAGCCTGCAAGCAAGACCAGGAAACTGCCCTTGCTTGCCCCTTCACTCTCCCCCCCACCCCCCACCGAGTGATAGCTTGCAATGCCAACATAGTTCTCAATACACTTCAAAGATCGTTTCAGTAGCAGTATTTGAGTGGCTTGGAAGATGAAGTAGTTAAAGTGGAAGATAGAGATTGATCAACCAATTTTTCACAAACTGACATTTTACTTTTGAAATGAAAATTGTTTCTTTCTAAATTCTCTGGTTTTGCCAGGGTCATTCCCTATTTCTTTCCTCTGCTTCCCCCCCTTTTTCAGTGGCAAAATTGAAAAAGGAAGAGAGAGAACGAAGAAAGGTAGGGGAAATAAAAACAATTTTTCCCCCACTGGAAAGTTTCCAAGGGAATTTCAGAAAAAGCAAGATGTTTTACAAAACTGTCAAGGAAAAAAAAGAATACCTACAATTTTTCAACCAACTCTACTAGGAGATAATGAGAGCATAGACAACACCCTAGCCATCAGCATAAATATCTTAGGATCATATAAATGTAAGGCTGGAAGGGACCTCAAGAGGTCACCAAGTCCACCCCCCTGCACTGAAGAAGGATTAAACATAAAATGGAAGGGGTACATTTTTTATTTGTTGTGGAAGAAAAAAGAGTGGCAAGATTTGGACACAGCCTGAATGTATGGGGAGTCATACGAATCCGAGGTTGCAAGCCTGAGTGATGGGAGAATTATGGTGTTTCCAGTGGCAATGGACAAAGGCAGAAATGGAGATGATTCAAGAAGAAAAACAGTGAGTTCCGTTTTTAGCTACTTTGAAGTCGAGCTACTGGCAAGTCAGTCAGGAAGACGTGTCAGAGAGACGGTATTAAGTGTGGGACTGAACAGCCTGGAAAGGTATAGGTTTGTCATTAGCACAGAGGGTATTGTTAAAACCATATGGTGTCTCCCAGGGATAAGGTCTCAGAGGGAAATAGAGAGGAATCTAGGTGGGGTTCTTTTGGGGTTGGGGAGGAGTAGGATTCAAGGCAGAAGTAGGAATCATAAAAGGAAGTGCTGAAAAAAAGATGGTCAGAATGATAGGCACAGAACCAAGGGAAAGCAGAACACAAAGGAAGAGGCAGTGATATACAGTACTGTAAGCTGAAGAAAGGTCAGAGGGAGACAGTGGGGGTAGAAAACCCAAAAATCAAGCCAGGAAGAAGTCATTTATGGTGAGAGCAGTATCAGTGGAGAAGAGAAGGTGGAAACCAGGTTGGAGTAGATGCTAGAGTGAGTTAGAGAAGGGGAAATGGAACGATAAGAGTGTTTTTCGGAGGATGTGGGACTCTAGGGTAGGTTCAGGCAGGACTCTAGGGTAGGTTCAGGCAGGAGAACAAGGAGCCAAAGACAATGAGGAGCAAGTGGCAGTGAGGGGAGGACAGTAGTTGGGATGGACAAGAGGAGACTTAGTGAGAGAATTCAGAGCTAATGACAGGGCTGAAGGCAGAAAAGGAGGTGCTGGAAGAGGGAACATGCTGGAAGAGGATCATTCGAGATCTACTCAATCTTCTTCTCCAAGAAGACAGCAAGATCCTGAGTTCTGTCTCTTTTCCAAGCTGAACAGTTCTAGTATTTTAAATCTTTCCTCATCTGGAAGCTGTTCCATACCCCTGATCATTTTTGTTGCCCTCACCAGAGTCTGAAGATCCAACTCTAATATATCTTTTTTGAAATGGGGCAACCAGAACTGCACACAGTATTCAAGATGTGGGCATACCATGGATTTATGCAATGGCATTATGATATTTACTATCTTATTATCTATCCCTTTCCTAATGGCTCCTAACATAAGAGGGCAGTGATCAATTGTTCTCCATGTCCACTGAAGATAGGACAAGAAATAAATGGCTTAAACTGAAGCAAAGGAGATTTGTGTTAGATATTAGGAAAAGCTTTCTAAGTACAAGGATAGATTAGCCAAACACTGGAATAGGCTTCCAAGGCTGGCTGTGGAAGACAAACACCTGTCAAGGAATCTCTAGGTGTACTTGGTCCTGCCTTTGTGCAGGGGGCTGAATTATATGACTACTAGCGGTCCTTTCCAGCCCTACATTTCTATTATTCTCTTCCCTGATTGGATTAATATAAATGGTGGATAGAAAGAATGTGGTACAAATTATTATTAATTCAAGATTCGCTTTCTACCAAAATTCTGCAGTATTTGTTTAAAGTTAACTGGTTTTGGTGACCATTCCTGCCAATGATACTGTTTTCTGGTATATTTGTGTTAAGTGAACACAAACAGTGTTAACTCTTTCACCCAGTTAAGCCTTTCATTGCTTAAATACACTATCACAGTTAGGGTAAGGACTCCCAGTTCTCTCTCTAATGCC
This sequence comes from Emys orbicularis, assembly GCF_028017835.1. Classification (NCBI taxonomy): domain Eukaryota; kingdom Metazoa; phylum Chordata; order Testudines; family Emydidae; genus Emys; species Emys orbicularis. Next base: position 6,794,735 of record NC_088693.1, read on the forward strand.
TAGACCTCAGCTGCACAACAGAACCTACCCTCTTCAAAACCTACCCTCAATTTTCACAATGAGATTAAGTATCCAGATGCTTTTTGAAGCAAACAGGGAAGTTGTTTAGAAGTGGACTAGAAAGAATGTTGGAAAAATACCAGAGCTAGTGAAAAAATGGGGGGGGGAAGGGGGGGGAAAAAAACAAAAAACAGATTTTCCATGTGTTGTGATGTATATGTTGTAATACGCTATAGGCCATATGGGCCTAGTATAAATGCTGTATGCTTGACATGAGTACGCGAGTTGCGTGTTGGTAACTGAAGCAAGGATTTAAGGTTATGAGTGGTCAAGAATTGTCTGTGCTAAACAAACTTTGTCATGTCCGTAAGAGGAAATAGAAGGTCTTGGATTATGGCAGCCTGCACAGAACTGCTCTCCTGGAGTTATGGATGGAAAGAGCTAATGATGCGACGGACTGGTCTATAAAAAAGGTTGCTTGCTATAGCTGAAGTTGGAGTCAGACACTGACCCAGAACCCTGACAAAGAAGGTGCGTGTAATGTGGGGCTCCCCATGCCTTGTGATCGGACTGAATTTTGACTGGCCTTCAGGATTTCCTTCAGATCTTCAGACTCTGGCGTAGTATGAAAGGAGTGTGAATGTGAAGTGAGTGGGGTTTATATTGTAATCAATAAAAATATTTAGAGTGTTATATACCAACACGGTGTCTGGTATCTGCCTGCGCCCCCATCCAATAGGGAGACCTCTATCAGAGCCCAACACATGGGCACTTAGTTTTTTGGTCTGTTTTGACAAGCAGCTGTCAACTAGTTGTGAAACACTCACACTCAAAACTCTACACTGACCTGCAAAATATCAGAAGTCTTCTGTATCTGAGAGGTGTTTTCTGAATCTGAATTGCTGGACAGATCCAGCATCGTAGGTCTGAACTCTGCCATGGCTTCAGTCTTTATAGTGCATATATTTTTTTCTAATATACCTCTAGGGGGACGGAGTGTAGTCCAGAGGATAAAACTGGTACTTCCAGCTCTGGACCTTGGTTTCCCCATCTGTAAAATGGAGACAATACCTTATCTTTGCAGGGAATCCTGAGAGCAGATTCTGCCACATACTGGCTTTCTGATCGCAGTTAGCACACGGGGGAACCCAACAACGTATGACAAACACTCACTGTGCTTGTAGTACCTTAAATACTGACCACATCACTTTCTGTTGAGACCATAGCTTCAAACACCACACTGGAAAAACATATACAGGAGGATTTAGTGGGGTTGAGGATTTTCACAAGGTCTGCAGAGCTTATTCTTCTTTGGCGTTTCATGGAACATTCTTCCCTCCCCTTTTAATTAAATCATTGTTTCTTTCCAGCAAAAACTTAATTAAAAATCCAAATTTCGAACTTAATGGAACCCTGTGCTATATAAACAGTTATTCTCGGTTGACAACTGTTCTTTCCTTTGATCTACTTGCTGACTGCAATGAATGAATAATGCTCTGAATTCTACATTAGATGCCATTCGTTGTTTACCCTGAATACAGTGCTTGGGTTAAGTGCAAGTGCAGGGCTGAGTGGAATGCTTCTCAGTTTGTGTAAAGGTATTACAATCGGGCCTGTAGCTATCCAGATGTATTCCAGTGGCTGAGCTTACCTAGTGAATAATTGTCACAGTCCTAATGAAAGTCTCCCAATAGGGCAAGAGAGTTATATGGTGACGTTTTATTTGAAAATACCAAGGGTCAATTGTGCAAACCTTAGTCATTTTGAATACCTTACTTTCTCAATGAAAAATCTTAATGAAGTTGATTAGACTCTTAACGGATGAACATACTACTGTCACGCTAATTGTGTGAAGAGTCTGGCCCATTCTAGTAGACCTATAACAATCTTGAGCTTGTTTTGCTGTTGAGTTCTCCTTTTGTTGGTGGGGACATGGGTTGGAGGAGGGGTTGCATGTTGTTACTTTTCTAGTCAAAGGAGAGATACAGGGCAACCTTTTCTAAGCCTGTCTCATTTCAGAACTAATGTCTGAGGGAGATTTCCTGTTTCTCTCCTTAAGGTTGTTCCAAGACAAGTAATATACTTGTTTGGAATTATTAGTAGCCAAAACACGCCAAGGGCTATGTAGCGGACAATAAGTTGGATATGAGCTTGACATGCCAGAGCAATTTTGGGTGACGCATACAGAGAAGCAGCAATGATTAGGAAGGTAATAGCCCCTCTTTAATTGCATTGTCTACCCTACATTACCAGAAAGTATTGATAAACCAGAGAGAGTTCAGAGGGGAGCTCTCTTTTGATGGGCAGGGAAGGGCTATACATTACTGCTCTAGTGCAAACACCAAGGGTGGACAGGTGTTAAATGAGACCATAGCTACTGCAGGAGCAATGGAATGAAATGAATAATGTATCGAGAAGATTCCCAACAGAGAGATTCATTAGGCAGTGGAATAGTTTCCTTAAGAGAAGGGGCAAATGCCCTTGGTGCTTGAGAGTAGCTAGAGAGAAAACACTGAGATGTGTGTGGTGGGGGACAGCTCTGCTCTGACAGGGAAGTGGACTGGCTGACCTACAAAACTATTTCGGTCTTTAGTGTCTACACATTCAAACCCAGGAGACACTGGCAAAAAAAACCTTAAGTCTGCCTACTGCTGTGGAGGCGTAACAAACCAGGGCTTCTTGCTCTGCTGTTTATTCTGTGGAATAGTCCAACGTTATGCCAAATTTCCGACCATCGGTTTGGCACCTTAATTCCAAACACGTTCCAGGCACGCATTCATCATTTGGGGAGTTCTCTCCCCACCTCTCTGCTCCCTTTTCCCCGCCCCATCTGAAACACTGCAGTGACTAGCGCAGGCTTCAGATAGAAAGCAAGGCCGAGAAAGCCAAAGGCATAAAGCAAGGTCTGTGTCTCCTGCTCCCTCCCTTTTTGAGTGTCATTGGGATGCAGAGTATTCTCTATGAGGAGAATGCAGTTTCTCCCTCACAGCCCAGCCCAGATGAGGTCACCTGTCCCCAGGCAAAATAGATTGTCCCTTTCCTCCATTGCTTTGCATACTGTCCATGGAACCTATTGCAAGAGAGGAAGGATGGCCCAGTGGTTAGGGCACTAGACTAGGACTCAGGTTCAATTCTTTGCTTCACCGCAGTCTTCCTGTGTGGCCTTGGGCAAGTCACTGTCACTTAACAGTTGGGGAGCAAAGAGACTAAGGCTAAGTCTATACTAAGGGGGGGAGGTCGATTTAAGATACGCAAATTCAGCTACGTGAATAGCGTAGCTGAATTCGGGGTATCCTATTCGACTTACCCCGCTGTGAGGGCGGCGGCAAATCGACCGCTGCGGCTCCCCTGTCGACGGCGCTTACTCCTCCTGACGAGGTGGGAGTAAGCGTGTCGATTCGGGGATCGGTGTATCCGTCTAGATTAGACGTGATAAATCGATCCCCAAGAGATCGATTTCTACCCGCCAATCTGGGCAGGTAGCGTAGACTAGCCCTAAGTGAAAATACTAGGACTGGCCTACCTTGCAGGTTGTTGTTAATATGTTAAGATTGTGAAGCAACCAGATGCAATGGAGAGGATAGTTATGCCCAGGATACTTGGAACACAACTGGTATGATCATTGAGGAGCTGGTTCAAAGGATCAGCTGCTATGCATTGGGTTTCACCACAGTTTTTCTGAATTCTATTTTACCGGCTACCCTTAGCACTCAAAAGGAGTTCTCCCTGGCTTGTCACCCTGTGGGACAGGCAGCCTTCATCCTCGGTTAAACAGATAGACATTCACATATTGAGTGATGCTGCCAACTTGTTTGACTTAAATTATACCCCACTAGCAAATCAAATTAGAGACGATTTGAATAAATCTGCCTTCTAAAACAAAAGCGGATTTTCTCCATGCTCAGCTATTTGTGGGATTAACATGTCTAATGAGTTCCTATGTGAACAGTGTTTTTGTTTTCATGGACACTACAGCTGGAGGAATTATTCATTTTATTTAAAAAAAATGCATATTTAGCCTTTTTTCCCTCCAATTCACAAATCAAGCATCTGTCGAAGTCAGGGTTTTGTTACTCAAAGATTCACTGATTGCTCACTCATACCAGTAATGCACATGTCTACATTGAGGGCAGCATGAAGCTTTCTTCCCCATGGCAGGAGATCCAGGAGGAATTCTTCCCTTGAGCCCCCCTGCACATAGTGTGAGCTTACTTGCAGCTACATCAGGGGGCGCTGCTGGCTAGTGTATGGGGGAAGAGGAAGGGGCCATTGTCCTGGTCTCACCTCATTGCCATCCCTTCCCAAGACAATCCAAGGAGGTGGGAAGGAATGACAATCATGTACCGCTGCTGTGTGGAGGCACATGGAGAGCAATAGATCCCAGTACCCACCTCACAGCTGGGTGCCACCAGGCCAGGGATAATTTATGCAAGAAGTTATTGAAGCTCCAGGTTGTTCATATTGTCTACTGGTTTTTTGTGGCATGTGATTGGTGACCTGTCATATCACGTTGTTTCTATTCTTGAATTGAATGACAATCTTTTTTAACATGAGAACAATCAAAAGCCAAGAGCATGTAACGCACTTGGTATAGGAATTTTCAGAATAATCATTTGTGCTAAAATTTGTTCGATTTCCAGAATTCCCCAACTTTTTCCTCCAATGCCCTGTATTTCAGCGTTCATGTCATGCTCCCGGTCAGTTCCTGGGCCAGGGAAACTAATGATCCAACCAGCGAACCAAATTCAGTGATGAATCCTGGTCACATGCCACCTGAGGTATGGTGCGCATACGCTAAGAGGTAGATCAAAGCAACCGGCCCCACAAATGCCAGCAGCCAAACACATAGCTTTGATTGGTGAAAATGTGTGCAATTTTTTTTTTTTTTTAATTGCTTGCCCATCCCCAAAGGATACCGTATAGTCATGGGACAGTACTAAGCTAGGATATTGTATCACACTTTTGGGTATAAGCCAATCTCCAGTTGCTGGGACCTGGGAGAAAGCTTTCACCGGAGTCAGGTTAGCCCATAGTTACCTTCTGCAAGGTTTCCTCTGAAGGAAACGGTACTGGCCACCGTCTGAGACTAGACAGACTGCCAGTCTGATCCATTGCCAATTCCTGTCACCATGCTCCCCTCTCCCTCAGGTTAGCCCATAGTTACCTTCTGCAAGGTTTCCTCTGAAGGAAACGGTACTGGCCACCGTCTGAGACTAGACAGACTGCCAGTCTGATCCATTGCCAATTCCTGTCACCATGCTCCCCTCTCCCTCAGGTTAGCCCATAGTTACCTTCTGCAAGGTTTCCTCTGAAGGAAACGGTACTGGCCACCGTCTGAGACTAGACAGACTGCCAGTCTGATCCATTGCCAATTCCTGTCACCATGCTCCCCTCTCCCACATTAGGCATGCCTTGGGGGGGGGGGGGGAATTAATATACTAACCCTGGGCTCAGAGACCATGCTAATGGTCCATGACAGTAAAGGAATTAGCTATTGAATATGACTTAAGAATAAGAAACCTCCAACAAGGATATATATTAAGGGACAAACCCCACCTTTTGTCCTCAAATGCAGAAGACGTTGCCCACCATGGAGATGGCCTAGTCCTGAGGCATGGGATGGCTGGATTTGAGGTGTCGATGGAGGAGTTTTACACCTTTTGCACTCCATGGCGTGTGCTCCCTGCGCTACATTCTGAAAGGACAGAAACTACAGAAGAGAGTCAGCGGCTACTGTCTTGCAGAGGGCTGTCTGCAGCAGAATCTCACGCCACTGAAGTTCCACGTTGACCCTGATGATGTGAATTGATTAGTGTATGAGCCATTAACAATGATTTGCTTTGAGGTCAAGGGAAGCTTTCTGTCAGTCTAGAAACGGAGGCAGACTGGAGAAAGGACAAAAAAAAAACAACAAAAAACTACTAACTACGAAGCTATGAATTATAAGAGATTCCTAACAGAGCTATGACAAACTCAGCTGTTTCTCTCCGCTGGGATCCATATAAACAGCTTCTTTAAATCCAGTCCATACTGTGTTCCCTTCAGTGAGCTGAGAGCTCCAACAAACAAAAATCTCTAAAGGAAAAACTCCACCAGCCAATGAGTTTCATGTCATTTATCATCAACCCATGCCTTTGTCCTGGTGCCAAAAAGAAATCAGACAGCATCCGTTTTCCACACCCAGCGGAGTTTAGAGACAAGATGGCAGAAATTTCATGAACATGCCGCTGTGGCATCTGAATTCAATCCTGAAAACCCAGTCCTGGTTTGTCCGTCTAAATGCTGCATTCTGGAGAAATCCCTAAATAGAACTGGACCGAACTCTTCCTCCTATCTATCATCACAGGATTTCCAGGCACTTCACACAGATCAGTGTTCAGTCTCCTAACACAACTCACCGACCTCATGGGAGCAAGGAGGGTGGAAGAGAGAAGCCTCCATTTTTGAACTGGAGAAAGTGTCACAGAGAGGCTAAGTGACTTGTCAAGGTCACACACTGGATAAGTGGCAGACTAACTTCCAGTCCGCTGCTGTAATAACTAGATCACATTTCCTGGGTTGCCATCTTTTGGCCATTCGTCAGCTAAGAGATTCACCACTCAGTAGTTACACTGGAGTCTCTCAGGAGTAGAGCACCAATTTTGTCTGAATTCACCAGGGAGGAACACCAGGCACAACAGGAGAAACTGAAATTAGTTCAAGGGTTCTCAAACTGGGGGTCGGGACCCCTCAGGGGGTCACGAGGTTATTACATGGGGGGGTCGCAAGCTGTCAACCTCCACCCCAAACCCCGCTTTGCCTCCAGCATTTATAATGGTGTTAAATATATTTTAAAAAGTGTTTTTAATCTATAAGGGGGGGGGGTCACACTCAGAGGCTTGCTGTGTGAAAGGGGTCACCAGTAAAAAAAGTTTGCGAGCCACTGTTAGAACAGTTCCATCTCACTCAAAGGTCCACACATTACTTGCAGTATAAGACGTTCAGATCATCCATTGAGAATAAGCTACTCAGACTTTTGATCTATAGTTCATTTATTTAGGCACTATTAATTCATCTCTATTAATATATGGCACCCACCACTCGAATACATCTTAAGAGAAGTTTCTGGAAGTAGAGTTTGTGACGGATTTTATATTGTCTTAACAAAATGCTGTGCTGGCAGTCTCTGAACATGAGCTTCTGCCAGTATTTTCCAAATTCTGTGATGCTCTACAGTAGATTTGCAGTGCTATAGAAAAGCAGGTAGCATTTTGCAGAGGCAACATTTAGAGCCAAGATGATTTTTTTCCATCTTTCCGGTGAAAAGACCAGACAAGGTCCCTCATGACACATACAAAATTCAAATGGCTACATGCCTTCTCTTTTAATAAATTACTTTCCTATATTTTTGCAGCAAATATTGAGACGCCTACTGAACAGCTGTCAGGGCAATTTTCTTATTCTGCTACTGAATTCTAGGGTTTGGGTATTTTTGTTTTGTTTTAAACCACACATTGCTAACAGGGTTGCTAGTTAAAAATAAGATACTGATGTATTTTGGCATCCACTTCCTTCTCAGAATTCTATATTGCAATGTTGTCATCACTTAAAATTCCATCACTTCCACTGATCCAGTGATCAGATGACATTATCAAGCAGCACAAATCTGCACAGAGCAATTAGACAATGCAGAGACAAAATGAACGCAAAGAAGTTCATTATCAGTGACATCAAACCAGCACTGTGTAGACAAATTCTCTTGTTTCTCTGACACTGGGCAGACATGCTTATAACTGCAATGATGCCTTCTGTTTCACCTACTGATCCAGCTAAAGTCTCCAGGAACTAAATGAATTTCAGACTTAGTTACACAGGGCCAGATCCTGTTGGGCTCCACTCTATCCTTTGCCTTAAATGGGAGTTTGCCTGAGAAAAGGCTGAAAAAACTGTACCTTTAAGACACTTTACTGACAAGGGGAATGAAAGGAAGCAGCCCCTGCACTCATTCCATTGTACCCAGCCACGGTTGCACCCTTCCACTTTTGTACACCTTAGTTGGGCTTAATTTCTCATTCTAACTTGCTACGTCACCCTCTGTGCCTCAGTTCCCCACCTATAAAATGGTAATAAAACACCACTGATCTGTGAGCTAAAATTAACAGACACTTGCAACATTCTTGGAAAGTGTGTGTTAAAAGTGTTGTTATACCCAGAATCGCAATATTTCCCATAGTATGAAATCACATGTTTCATGTTACCCTAGAATCCATTTGAAAACAATTTCCTCTTGCTGTTAATTGCATGAAAGACTTTGCTGTGCTTTCATCATAAACAAAACTGCAGTCAGTTCCCTTGTTTGATAGAGATACTAATTGCCCTGTGAGTTGATAATGCCATCTGCTTGCTGGGAGCATGATCCAAAGCCCATTGCAGTCAATGGAAAGACTCCCGTTGAACTCACTGGCTCTGGCTCAGCAGAACTAAGTAAAGATAATAATGCAATGTACATGATACTAGGTGTTGATAATCAGGGTGTCTGGAGGGCTTTGGCATTGCATGGGCCACATTTTGAGAGAGATACCCAGAAGCCCTTGCATTAGTGATCGTGTGATTCCCCCCTCACTTATAGTCACACATCTCTACAGTAACTATATCAATTCCTTACAGACAAAAGTAAAGTATTAATGAATTTTAGCTTCTTTTAATGGCCATTTAGGAACTGAAGACAAAGAGGAAGAGCTAATACCAGGGGATCATCCCACTCTGCATAGCCTACCAGCAAGTATTCCGTAGACCACATTTTGAGCATCAGTGATCTACCCAATGGGTCTTCTTTATAGTCCCATGAAAATCAATTAGCCTATGGCAAACCTGCTGCTTTTCTCACTGTTGACCAACAGGCACCATTTTCTCATTTAAACTAGTGTAAATCCTGACTAACCCCCAGGGTTCGAAATAGCCAGAGCTGGAGTCGCTACTGACTTTATCACATTTAAATCTGTCCATCTCCATTGACTTCAACGTAGTTCCTCTTGATTCAGGGCAGTGCAAACTGAGATTGGAGTCAGACCCATCGTGTTTTTTGCCTAAAAGATTCCTTTGTCCAATAAATCCTACTTGGTCTGTCACGTCTGTTTCTATGACCATCTTTCATGCTTCATTCAACTCTTTGCCTGGCCATGAGCCACAATAAGTATTTCATTGAACAAAACAAAAAGAGACGTAAAGCTATAATCTCCTCATATAAAACCTGATCCTGCACCACTGCAGTCAATGAGAGTTTTATCATTGACTTCCCCAGGAGCAGGATCTGTTCCATAGGAGGGAATTTAAAAGGCTTGATGCTGAACATCCACAGCTTTGATTGGGTGTTGCAAATGGGATTTCAGTGGAATTTCTCAGAATCAGGCCCTAGATGCTAGTGGATTGGCTCTGTTGAGTCTGTGTGTACAGGGGCGGGGAAGAGATTGTAATGGAAACATGGCATTAATTACTTAAAGAATAACTTTTTTTTCCCATGGGACTTGGGAGATGCCTCCCCTCTAAGAGAGATTCTTAACTTCCCAGATTTCTTGCCCATGTGAGAGATGGCAGTCAAGTAAAAATTTACACTTCAGAAGGGGGAGATTATAAAAAATAATAGAATGTGCAATATTTTAACTCTGAAGAGGCAGACACAGCCTGTATATTGTAGCGGTCAGTATTCTCTTCATAGCTTTAGTTTTCAGTGCTTTACTCGTCAGTGTTTCAGAGTAAATGAAGGAGCTGTCCAATGCCCATGCTACAAGTTAGCTCCACTTCTCCTGAGATGGGGAAAATTAGCATTTTATATATACATATGTATGTACACACATGCTCTCTCTTCCCTATGTTGTGTTATTACTTTTTGTGCATACTATAAATAGGCTGTATCCAATCAGAGACGATTTAGGAATAATTTAGCCACCAACCAGCATCTCAAAACATGCAATTTTTTTTTTTTTTGTTCAAGAAGATTTAATCTATTTTATGCAATTTTTTCCTGCCAGCTGATGAATGTAGAAATTAAAATGTCACAAGACTATGTATGCAACATGGCTTTCAATTTGTTTGTATCTATTTTCTGGTAATTAATATCTCAGGGAGAAATCATGTTGCTACTGTAGTTATTTAATGTAATAAAGCACTTCAATGAAGCAAGGTTGAAGAATTTATGGATTTTTAGTAGCATTAGGTAATTCTAACCTCTCTAATGACGTCTACTGACCCCTGGCCCACAGCTTCATTTCAAAGCAGATTCTTTAGCGGTTCTTTGTTTAGTTACAAAAATATAGCAGAAGTGGGATCATGAGACAAAAATTCAGAGATGTGAGGTAATTAACTCACCCAATTGCAAGACCTCTCATAAAAAAAAAAAAAAAAAAAAAACCACGACAGTTGAAGGCAGAAGTATATGCAAAAATACAGAATATAAAAATTTAGCAGTCTCTCACGTTAAGAATACAAAACCTACATTACTGCTATATTTGGTATTAATAGAACTCGGTATCAGAGTTGATTTTTCCCTACTCCAAACACAGTTCTTGTCTGCTAAAAACGTTGGGCTCTCAGGTCTGTTCTTGTTTATACTAGTGTAAATCAGGAGCGACTCCATTGAAGTCCGTGGAATTACCCAGGGTAAATAAGATCAGAATCTGGTTCCTTGGCCAAAATGTTCAAGCGTGGAAGCCTTAATCCAGGCTTCTAAATCCATATTTTGGCTCCTAAATGGAAGCTGCCCAGTTTTCAGAGGCTACTGGCTACTCACAGTTCCCCTCAACTTCACTACAAGTTTCAGCGCTCAGCACCTCTGAAAAGGAGGTATTTTGGGTATCTAAATGTGGATTTAGGGAGCCTAATTCTAGGCACACGGAGATGAACATTTTGACCCATTTATATGTTTTTAACATATTGTTTCAAGTCCTCCGATGATGTACAGTAGCTTAATTGCACTGAAGTCAATAGAGCTAAAATTTTGTATGCCAGCTGAAAATCTAGTCAGAAGTGCCAAGATTTTTTTTTGAGAGGTGAAGAGATTTCATCCCAGATAAAATGATTGTGATTTGTGTGTGTACAAACTCCCCAAAATCAGAATCTTGCTACAAGTCCCCTAGTACCTTATAGCGATTACAGGTTCACATAGACTCTTTAGCTTAGCTCCCAGGAAAAGCACTTAAAGCCTACTTCAGGCTAATTCATTGAACAATGAATAAGTGAAATCCGTGCAGTATAATAAAGCCATTGATCATTAGGCTTTAAAAGATTGGCTTCTAAATATTTAGGAAGCAGTGTGTATTCAGGGGAAATGTTTATTGGCACTGCGATATTAAACTGTCACCCATGAAATAGTAAAACTCATTAACGCAGAGTTTCCTTTTAAATGTTAGAAATTAACTTTATTACTGTATCATTAATGGCAACCCTGAGTCTTAAATCGCCTGCCAGTTAGTATTTGTGAATATTATTAAAACATATTAACCATATTTTAATTGGTCCAAGAAAAAAAAAAAGTTCTCCCCGCCCTAGCGTTTTTGTTATTCATTTAAAAGCAATTGAACAGAAGAAGGGGGAAATATTCCTATTAATATATTTATGGTGTTTATTGAATTTACTTTTCCCCCGTTTATCAAACTATTCTCTTTCTTCAGCTATGTCAACATGTGAAAATATGCCTCTTTTCAGCCTGCCTCCTTCCAACGTATGGAATCTATATGGCAATAGTGACCTCTAGTGTTCAAAAAGATATCAGAACTCAGGCAGTATTTTATTCAACCTCACTACAGCAAAAATTTCATTTAGGAGAGATTCTTCTACCCTCCCCCCCCCATAGCCACCATTATTACAGGAGTCAATTATATTTACAAAATGGGTTAAAAACACATCAGGAGGTGTGGATATTAATCAGCTTCTACTTATTTCATGACCTGATTTCTGAAGTCATTAATAGATCTTTGGATTCTGGACTTCTTAAATTCATAACATTGACCTCTATCACTTCACTAGCAAGAACTTATAAAAATACAATTCAATACCTTCTGGACAGACTCAGGTATCCTTCTTTATGCAGAGTCTTAACATTTCCCACCATTTCTTGTTTCAGTTTATAACTGCCATCTCTTACTACTATTTATTTTACTATTATTAAGCATCACAAAAGGTCATATTCACCACCTGCATATTCATTACTGCACCAAGGGTTAGAAGAATAAAGAGAGACAACCCTAAGTTCCCCTTTCACTGTGACACAGCAGATCATACCATGCCTCACAAGGATCATTGTCTGCAGTGACAAACACAGCTGGCATAACCTTAGGGCCAAAACAAATAGAAGGAGGGGGGGTTGCTTTGAGGGAAATGATCTTACGGGATTTCTCTCATCTGATGAAAAGGCAATAGAAGTCAGACTTGGAAGAGAAAGATCTACCCATTTTTGGATGCTAGGGTAGGAACCTCTAGGACACTAGCCATTGATCAAGTTTGGTTTAAATGTGTTATTTAAAAACATAGCACCTTACTGACTGCAGAGTCTTCTGCATTCATCCTTCACACCTATTCATGCTGGGTGAAGGTTTGATTTCAGAATGCAGCGTGTCATTCATATCACTTTAGAAGTCTACAGGGTTTCACATCTGGACCTCTAGCAGGAGATATTGCCGCCTGGCTATCCTAAAATTTATATCCGGAACACAGTTAAAACGTTTAATGTCCTGTGGGCATGAGCTAGGTAAGAAGAGAGACTAATTCCAGTTCGGAGGGGGGGGGGGAGGGAGAATACCTTTAACATACTGCAAAATCCAAGCTACAAGCCTAGACCAACAGCGGCTCACTATAGGCATCTCTGCGATATCGTCAGTCGCTTGTACAGTGAAACAGCAGCGCAAACAAACAGGGAACCAGGCAAAGAATGATCAACATCCACTTCAGTCTGAAGCCCCGACAGGCAGGACTGTTGCAAGGAACCGCTCCATCTTACTTGAACTTTGCATTTCAGGGATAACAAACTCCTTAACTAGAACGCGGATTTAGCAAACCAGGGGCTTAGCTAACTTTCCTAGAGGTCATGCCCAAGACCCTAGTCGGTAGCTTTCCTCCACCCTAACAAAACACCCATAAAGCAGCTCATTTGTACAGGTCTCTGGCACGCCCGTAGCTACTTACAATTTGTTGCTGTTAATCCCAGATGCCACAGACTGAAGAGCAGCAAAATCAAACGACTGGAGAGTTTGGGAGCAGAATCCATTGTCTGCACAGGGCGAGCAGGGGTCTGGCTCCCTAATCCCCAATTTCAGACTGCCAGCCGGGCTCTCCTCTGGGTTTGCTCCCCTTCCCTTTGCTCATTGACTTCAGCCACCATCCAGACACTCCAGCTGAAGCTGTAGCGAGAGAGACCCTCCTACAGCAATCGTCTTAAAGGAGCAGGTCCAGGCAAACGGCGGACCCGTGCAAATCTACATTTGCAGAGCTCACATCCAGACTCAGCAAACCAGGCGCTGGGCAGCTCCTTATAGGCGACAGGAGCTGCGCGCCCCACCTCCCGCTGCCTGGGAGGACCCTGCTTGCAATCTTCAGGCGTTGATGATCAGCATCACAGTCACCGTGTAAATCAGCTGCCCGGAGCAGATCTCTCTCCCTTTTTCCGGGGACTGCTCCCGCTAGCGCAGCTTCTAAGCGACCCCAGCGAGGAACGAAAACATCATCGCTCCCCCCCGAGAAGGTGGACATGGAAAAGCACCTCTTGAATCATCCAGTGCATCTCCCCCGCGAATCTCCATGTGTAGGGAAAAGGGAGTGTGGGTGGAGGAGGGAAGCCGAGGTTATTATGAGTAATGGCGAGCTGCCCAAGAGTGCAAATAAAGCCGGACTCATTTCTGGTGCAAAGAAATAATAAAAGGGGGGGGGGGGGGGAAGCAGGGACGTTGTTCCTTCTGTGTCTCTCTCTAGCCTAAGCTTCAGCCGCAAGATCCGATGAAGAGTCCGTTATGTTCACATCGCCTGCGTGTTGGGCTGCGCTTCCCAAACTCATTAGGACACCCCGTGTAAACAGCCCCGGTTGGAAAGGGAGCGAGGGTCCCGGGTAGGCAGGCTGGGTCAGTCGGAGGCACGTGGCTAGGTGGGGGTGATAAGCCGGTTAGCAAGATTCGTGTTTGCGGTAGCTGCTCGGATCCGTCCCTAAAAGCAAGGGGAGACCCCCCAAGTGCACAAACGACTAGGGGACGTGAAGATGCGAGGTGGACATCTCAGCTTCCTGGCTGGACGTGCTATCCCCGGCCAAAACGGAGTTCACTGCTTGGCTGATGCGTCTCAGTTGTTAGCAGCACAAAGGGTGGCAATTATCGTGTCTGGGTGCCGGGGAGGGGGGGAAATCATCATTTTACAAGGTGTTTTTCCTGGGGTATAAGACAACGCACTCGGAGACTATTTTGCAGGCGCCTTATTGCATCGGTTTTCCGCTTCGGCCTTGCATATAAGGTCCTTTCAAGAACACTGGGCTTCATGATTCCTGAGACTTCACCTCCTTGCTTTGATGCGGCTTCATCCCACATCAATAGAGTGCTGTCTCAAAGTCGGATCAAAACTGCATGAGCGATCCAACTTTAATCCTGGAGGAACATTTATGGGGAGCATTAGGGTCTCTGTGGTGAGCAATTCTCTGGCCCCGGGCCATCATAAACATTCCTGATCATGGGCAGAAATAATGAGAAGGTTTAGACCATTTGCTATAGTGCTTATGAGCTACCGGTGGAGAGCTGAGTTCTAAATTGCTGGCATGCTGCAAAACTCCTATGAAAGCAAGGAGCTGGGAGGAACCACTGCTTGCTTAATGCCTGCAGATGGAATTAAAAAGGAATAACAAATAGCATTCAGCTGTAAAGGGACAGGCCACTCAAACATCACATATCTGCCTGAATATTTGTACCTGTTGTTCTTACAAGCAACACCTAAAATGGCGTTTCCTACTCTTTTAGGTATAATGTTGGATTATCTACACTGGGGTTGTTAATGGGCAGACCATGAGCCAAATCCACACTGCCAGATGCTTTTGAAGGGACAACAAAAAGATTTTGTTTACTTATTATCATCATTACTGTGGGGTGATACATGTTATTCTGGGGTCTGGACCATGACTATGGCTTGGTCAAGAAATTTGGACTGTCACCAAAAATAATTGACTACCCCGGTCTACACGGATATCAATTTGAGTAGAGCCAGTTTCACTGGATTCCCTGTATAGTCAGTCATATAGGCCTAGATACTGCAAAAATGTAGCTAGTGGAACTATCAGCAGGTAAATTTCCAGAACACCGCCAACCCCCTTGTGGAAGTACGCACCTGAGTAAAATCAAGTCTATTTTTAAGTGTATGCATGATTACAAAAATGGGTTTAGTTTCCCCTGTTGTTGCATGAGTTCTTAGTACATGAAGGGAGAGGAAACCTATTTAGAAAATGTGATTGTAACAGGACAGGGGGATGCAGGGTGAGGATCTGAAACAACTTTTGATTTTTTTTCCCCTTCAATTGACTAGATTTCAAATTTCCCAGTATCCCTTTAAGTTGCCTGGCACAATTGTATGATTTTTAACTGACTCTGGGAACTAATTAGCACTTTGTTTATAGGAAAGCAGCTGTAGAAGTGAATTGTGCAGTTTAATTAAGAGTTATTAGTAAATACGGGCCTGATTCTGCAATGGGGCTCACGTGGGGGGGTGGCTGGAATTGACCTGATTTCAGGATCAGAACCTGATTTTCTGGAATGTTTTTGCATCAGTTTTCAGTCATATTTACAGCTTGCTGTTTTCCTATCAGTCACATCAGTTCACCAAGCAACTTTGGATCTTAAGCAACAAACCTATGTGTTAAGATTTGTGACTGTTTGGCTACAGGAATACTATGGATTTGACAGGAGGGGAGGGCTAAGCAGCTGTTCTTTGCAGACATTTACGTAAATAATGCCATGTTCTCAGGGCTTTTTGCCAGCAAGATTTTTATTAGGAGCAGAGTTATTAATCATTATTAGACTTATTCAGATGAGAGAGGAATCCAGTTTGGAATTACAGGTCAGGACACCCCTGAATTTTGGGAAAATTCATATCTGGATCCAATCTCCACATACCAGGCCTGCATCTTTTTGATAGGCCGTCAGTAGAACAGTTTGGTTTGACAGCCTTCAGAAAATGAATTAATGCTTTAAGAAGAGTAGAATGCAAACTCTTTCTGAAATGGTGTCCCACATTCTGGCCCATATGTTCTCCTCCCTCCATAGAATGAGTGAAAAGTTGGTCTCGTGGTTAAGAGGCTGGACTGGGAGTCAGGAAACCTGAGTTCAGTTGCTGACTCCCTGTGTGACCTAGTGCCAGTCACTTAATCTCTGTAGGCTTCAGTTCCCCATCTGTTAAATGGGGCAACAATACTTCCCCATCTTACAGGGATGTCATGAGGATACATTCATGAGTGCACATAACGTGTTTAGATACTGTGTCTGCTTAAGCTCCCATCTAGATGGGACCACTGGATGTAAATCATGCTGAAGTGAGGTGGGACCATACAGGATGAGACACCACCACCTTTCAGTCTAGCTAAGTTTTCACACCATCCTCATCACCGTGATATTTCAGTGCACGTGGTATTAAACACTTATGCTATGAGGTGACTGGTTACAAGTGGTCTGGCCTGCCTGGTGGCACAGAGGAGCCAAAACTGCTGATCCTCATAAATATTCAGGGTGCTTGACCATATAAATAAAGATCCCCAAAATAACTGAGCATCTCTGCATCTAGCCTCTGCTGATGCCTGCTTGAATTACAAAAGGAGGTGTGCATGTAGAAGGTTCCACTCATGTACATCAGACTGCAGGAATGGGGCTAAAATTAAAATGGGAACAAAGAGGAGGAGAGGATAACAGAGGGAGGAGTAGGAGAGGGGGATGGCCACTGGGGACAAAGCTGTCACAGATGCCTGTTCTAGATGACCGAAATCACACTGGCAGAAGATCAGAATGACTGTTGTTCTTGCTAAATATATCACCCATCTCTTTGGCTTAGCTTAACATCAATACGCTCTTCAGGGGGCACTCTGATCCTCAAATTAAAATTGTATTTCTTCTACCTATCCGCTGCCTTTATAGGTGG
The DNA here is from genome assembly GCF_028017835.1 of Emys orbicularis. Lineage (NCBI taxonomy): Eukaryota > Metazoa > Chordata > Testudines > Emydidae > Emys > Emys orbicularis. The sequence continues at coordinate 6,811,859 of NC_088693.1, forward strand.
AGAAGGGGGAGAGAGAGAGAGACTGTTTATTGTTCTGTCTGTTGGAACACATTCACATACTACAGTGATTTCAGTCTTACAAGATACCTGGACAGGCACATATTACAGGATGAATTTGGTCCTGGAAGTAGAGCTGGTTGTGTAAAGGGAACCTGTATTCTTTATATTACAATAGTGCTCAGAGGCCCCATCTGAGATAGAGGACCTGTGCTTACATATAGACCAGGGGTAGGCAACCTGCGGCACGCAAGCTGATTTTCAGTGGCACTCACACTGCCCAGGTCCTGGTCACCGGTCCCGGGGGAGGGCTCTGCATTTTAATTTAATTTTAAATGAAGCTTCTTAAACATTTAAAAAACCTTATTTACTTTACATACAACAATAGTTTAGTTATATATTATAGACTTATAGAAAGAGACCTTCTAAAAATGTTAAAATTTATGACTGGCACGCGAAACCTTAAACTAGAGTGAATAAATGAAGACTCAGCCCACCACTTCTGAAAGGTTGCCGACCCCTGATATAGACAGTCACCGTCCAGAAGAGTTTACAGTCTAAGCGGACGAGATAGGAAGAATTCCTAGAAGTAATCACGTTTCTGCAAACACTTCCATTCATACAACAGTTTGTGGAGGGAGGTGCTGCTATTTATATGAATACCCATTTTCATATGCAAACAAGAGGACATTGTGATTCATTACATGATCTCTCTTCTCCTTTTCCCAGAGAGGCAGTCATCCAATCAGGCAATAAAATGCCATTCGAATTAACTGAATAATTGCCTACAATGAATAAGTACTTATCTACATTTTCAGACGGGACTAGTGATTTTGAGTGTCCAAGTGGGGCACTCAAAAATGGTCTGATTTTCAGTCTCGGTACAGACTGGAGCATCTCGACCCACTAGTCACTGCTGAAAGTTTATGCCTCAGCTCTCAGTTCACCCCCTCAGCCATACTCTCATTTATTGAGACAAACGATTTGATGGACCATTACAAATAATGAACAACTCTGCATCACTTTGCAGAAAGTTTGCAAATGGGGGCAGGAAGGGCTAAATTCATTAAATAAATCATTTGTGACAAATGGTTCACCCAGCTGAAGTGCTGAGTATTATTATAAGCAGCAGCTGGACCAGGTATGACAGGCTATATTCCTAGATGGAGGGATGCTGTTCTGTTATCCTTTAGTCCTTTGCCTAATCTCCGTTATGGATGGAGGTCAGTTTTTTGTGGAAATTAATGGAATCATTAGGCCATTTTAACCCTACTGTAATTACCATGCAGAAGGAGGCAATTGATAACCCTAGAGTGCTAGATTGTGATTTAGTCTGCATGCCCACACAAGGGAGTAAGGGGGAGTAGAGACCACCACCCTCCGTTTGATGTTCTCATGCAGGCTACCCGCACATTAGGTCTAGTCATGCAGCAATAAGCATGTTCTGATCCTCTGATGGACGGCAGGAGAGAGATCACTTGATCATTACCTGTTAGGTTCACTCCCTCTGGGGCACCTGGCATTGGCCACTGTCGGTAGACAGGATACTGGGCTGGATAGACCTTTGGTCTGACCCAGTACGGCCATTCTTATGTGCTTATGTTCTTCTTATGTTCTCCGCTTACTCCCCTCCCTAGAGCGACAATGTGCAGAATGTTTGGCATCTGGGCTCCACCTCCCTACACTGCTCAGCTGTTCTGATGCAAGGGGTGTCATATTTTGCTGCTGGTACGAATTGCTACCCCCTGGGAACAAGTAAAGGAGGAGTTGTAACTCAGAGGGGTGTTTAAGTCACAGCACCTCTTGGAGATGCTCGTGGAGTTGTGCAGTTTGTGCACAACCCCCTTGTTCAGGGCTGGGCCTGAAAGCACAATCTAGGTTTACACTCACTGACCTTAAAAAGATGGTTTCCTCTTGGAACAAGATCCATTTCCATGACAATGAATCAGTCCTGTGTGGTCACCCTCCCATTTTGGGGAGTAAAGAGACTTCAGCCCTGTAATATATGGCTGATTTTGTCCATCAAGGGTTGAGACAGATGCACTCGTCTCACCGCTGAGGCGAGCCTGCTAGAATGGTGGCAGAGCCCTAGCTCTCTGCCAGATTACACAAACGTTACTGAATCTCTTGTGTTAGTTAAAGATCAGCTGACAGCAGAGGAATGTTAACATACTGTAGTGGTGCACAGGCTGGATGCTTGTGGGTTCCTTTGCAATCGATTTATGTTGTTTTAGTTAAAATAAGATTTTCAATTAGAGATTTTAACAACCACCAAGACCACCAAAGAATCCCTTTGGCTTTTTCTTGGCCTCCCCCCCTTACATACCCACCCACCTTGGATACCAAAACAACATCCATATTTAGCTAATAACACTTATATTGGAAGAACTGCTGTGAATTCTTACGCCAGGGGTTTAAACTAGTGCAAACAAGTCCCTGTAGGTCCTCTTAAAGAGGAAAAAATCCTAGCTCCATCCTTTTTTAATTTGTTAGATCAGTGCTGAGCAATCTGAGGCCCAGATACAAAGGGGAGAAACATTACGCTGAACTGAATGTGCTGTTATGAAATGGAGATGCTCTTGGAAGCAGGCATGGTGCAAGGGACAGGGGTGTCCCCGAATTGTGAATTGTTGGGGGGAGGGATAGCTCAGTGGTTTGAACATTGGCCTGCTAAATGCAGGGTTGTGAGTTCAATCCTTGAGGGGGTCATTTAGAGATCTGGGGCAAAAATCTGTCTGGGAATTGGTCCTGCTTTGAGCAGGGGGTTGGACTAGATGACTTCCTGAGGTCCCTTCCAACCCTGATATTCTTTGATTAACAGGAAAAGAAAGTGTAAGGGAGGAAACAGAGAGGGTAGAAAAAATAGCTTGGGTGGAAGTTGCAATCCAGGTGGCCCACATGGCCTTTGACTCAAAGAATGAACACATTGGTGCTATCTCTCCACTGCTTCTCTACGGTCTCCTAACCCTCCTCTCCTTCTTCTCTTCCAGGGGGCAGAGGCCTCAGGCTGCAAAATGAAAGCTGTCCTTGTCAGTCCCTTACAGAGCAGTAGCTCCCAACAAGCAGCTGCAGGGTTGTCAGTAGCTGTTTCACATTTTCAGATTGCTCAGGATAGGAGGAAGGAGCTAGGGACCTGATTCTGATCTCATTCACACTGTCATAAGCAGGGGCGGCTCCAGGCGCCAGTGCACCAAGCATGTGCCTGGGGCAGCAAGCCGTGGGGGGCGGCCTGCCGGTCGCTGTGATGGCAGCAGTCAGGCTGCCTTCGGCGGCATGCCTGCGGGAGGTCCGCCGGTCCCGCGGCAATTCGGCGGCGGGTACGCCGAAGGCGCGGGACTGACGGACCTCCCGCAGGCATGCCGCCAAATCCGCGTTACAGAAGACTGTTTTCACCTCCTTGTTGATCAGAATGAGATCACGATGCAGAAAATGGCAGGGTTCAGAAGAGAGCATGAAAAAGACTTTGAACAGGTGCTGCGGCCCTGGGATCTACAGATGAAAGAGGCCTGCATGAGCAATGTCATCCATGGTAGGGTTCACGAGGCCATTCCAGCTCAGAATGAGAAGTTGGACAGCCTATTTACAGCAGTTAATTGAATTGCCAATGTACTGCTAATGGCTAACCAGTACCCAGATGCACCCACTCTCCTTAGGGGGCAACCCACACTGGAAAGATCTCAGGCACCACTGCTTGTCTCTGCCAGAGACCAACCCCCACCCAGCCCAGAATCTCACATGGCTTAGCCATCTCAGTCATGAAAACTCCTCCCTCCCTTCCTTTCTCTTGCTCTCCTGTTCTATCTCCTACTCTTGCCACCTCATTTTGCTTTTCTTGTTCACTGTTCTCCCACTACCTCTCACCTCCTTTTGACTCCTCATCTGCGTCCCCTCCAACTCCTTCTCTGACTTCCTCTGTTTCTCTGACCTTCCTTGTACTCTCTCCCATCATCTCTCTACCTCCCTCTCCAATTCCCTCTTCTCCTCTGACCTGTACTCATCATCTCTCCCCTTCTCTGTTCACACTCCTCTCCCTCTTTGTATTCCCCTCCTGTCCCTCCATGTATCGCTATTGTAGCCTTCTTCCACTGCTCAGTGAAGTGTTTCTCCCAACCCCATTTCTTATGGGGCTGGGACCTCACTTATAGCTTCCAGCTGGGAATCAGAGCCAATCAATAGCTGCTGTTTAGCTGGATTGGCTGGTTCCTAACACCTGCCTTCTGGGCTTCTCCTTAGACCAGGGCCTGCTGCTCCCTGGCTCTGCAGATCCTTAAAAGGGAAGACCATCCTATTACAGGGGGACATGTGCCACTAGGGTTAGGCACCTCTCCCTATGGTAGGACAGGCCATGTTGGGTCCTGACTGGGGTGTGGTGGCTTGGGCAGGGCATGTGTGGGATATGGTTTTGTGCAGAAGTGTGGAAGGGGAGCTGAGGGCCAGATCCTCCAAGATCTGTAGCATTCTCACTTGCATGGGACCCACCATGAGGTAGGGGCCTCTGGGCTTTGTAAGACGCTGGCCACACCCCCTTCTTAGCTAACAACCACCCCTGGGAAAACTCTCCTTCAAGGACCATCTCTCTAGGTCCAGATTGAGGCTCTATGTAAGGGTTGTGGAGGGACACTGGGCATTTTGCCACAACATCAATGAGCATTCATTTGTAATGTAGCTCCCACCAATGTCACTCACTCACTCCACCAACTTAACAACTCCACCTCCGCGACAGGTGTAGCGCTTCGGTCAGAATAAGGCCACTGCCAGTCTGCAACTAGCCCCCATTCCCTGGGGCAGACTGCAGTATAGGCCACTCATCACAAGCAATGTTGGGTTTGGACCTGCTGCCTTGGCCTAGCCCTGGGCTGCCCTCTGCAACCCCCAGTACCCCTTGACCTCCTACTAGGCCACAGGCTGGAGCTCCCCAGCCTTTTCCCAGCCCTGCTCCACTCAGGTACCCTGCGTGTAGCTCACTGCAGCCAGGCCCTTCTCCCTCTGAAGGCAGAGAGAGGCTCTTGGCTCCCAGCCTTCTTATACAGGCCAGCTGGGGCCTGATTGGGGCGTGGCCCAGCTGTGGCTACTTCCCCAATCAGCCCAGTAGCTTTTCCCTTTGCCCCAGCCCTCTGCCAGGGCTGTTTTAAACCCCTCAGGCAGGAGCGGGGTAACCACCCCGCTACAGTCTGGAATTGAATCCAAACCATCCTTCCTCTCTTAATTGGTGTTTCCCATCTCTTCCTTCATCCTGTGAGTCAATAACCCATTTCATAAATGAAACAACTCACCACAGGGTGTGAATTCATCAGACAAAGCAGCACACATGATTCAGTCCCCAGCACTCCCAAGATACTCAGGGAACTAGTAGACACAGTCCCTGTGGCGTGTTATTGTTTGTTTTTAGGTGTTAGTGGTGTTCAGTTATTTTAGACGGAATACATGGGCCTGAAGATTCAAAGGTGTTAACATAACCCTGTCACTGTCCAACATTAAACAGTTTTAAACAAGGTTCAGGGTTTGGTACACAGAGATCTCAGCTGGCTTAGTACCATGGCAGACACCATTACAAATCTTTTTTTAGCCTCTTATTAAAGATATAGGAAAAAGGAGGAAAAAAGTTACAGCATTTGAAATGTAAAGTATTAAGTAAGGCTTTCGTTCTAACAACAACCCTTGTTCTCTTTCCCTTTAGCTGGAGAGACTCTTTAAAGATCCTTGCTTAACAGTCTCTTAGTTGGTATTAAAGATGGTAATAACTGTCCTTTTGGGAACAAGAGAAGTGAGTTGAGATGGACTGAAGCTGTTGTTGCTAAAGTCCGATCCCATTTCCTAAAAGAAAGACAAAACAAACACCCACAAAAGGGGGAAAGAAAGAACAGCAAAGACAGAAAATTCAGCTTCTGTCTCTAGTGTCGATTTTCACTTGCAGCCTCACTGCTGGAAAAATACAGGCACAGCACACAGTCTTATCAGCCATTCTGAGACATGGCAAACTTATACCAGCATTGGGATGTTTAGGGCATTGCTTTTAGCTGCTTTTCTGGTCCTTGTCTACACTACGGGGGCAAGACGACCTAAGTTACACAACTCCAGCTACGTGAATTAGGTAGCTGGAGTCGACGTAGCTTAGGTCGACTTACTGCGGTGTCTACACCGCGCTGGGTCGACGGGAGACACTCTCCCATCGACTTACCTTATGCTCCTCGTTCCGGTAGAGTACCGGAGTCGACGGGAGAGCGATCTGCAGTCGATGTAGCGGGTCTTCACTAGACCCGCTAAATCAACCACCGGTGCATCGATCGCCGCAGCATCAATCCCCGGTAAGTATAGACATGCCCCTGATTAAAGGCTTACAGCAGTGTTGCACAATATGCAGCCTTGGCCAGCTGAGCCCGGCTTTTATTAGACAGAAGGAAAAAGGAGAGGGATAGGAAAGAGAAGAAGTGAGGTAGGGAAGGAAATGGACACATGGGGTGCAGGGAGGGGAGACAAAGTCTCATATCCCAGGGATTTAGCAGGAGCTGGTGGAAGTGGAGATGTCATTTGGTTCCCTCTCTCTCTTGTGTGTGGTCTGGACATCCCTCAGGATTAGGATGATGAAGGTCTTGGGTCCCAGGAGATGGTAAGGGTGGCAGCCATGATGGTGGAGCTTGCTCCTTTCCCTTCTCTTATCTTTTAGTCAGCCAGCTTCGCTGTAGCTCACTTCCCCTCCCTCCCACAAGTCTCTTTTTGAGGAGCCCAAAAGGGAGTGTTCAGCAGAATAGTCCAGACTCTTGTTATTTTGTTGACCAATTAGCCTAATTTCCAACATAGCAATTTTGCTTAATTGATTTCTAGTCCTCTTGTTCACCAGTTATAATTTTAACACAGTCCTTGAGTGGTATCAGGAAAACCCTTTCCGATTCAATTAACTCACCTCTGTCTCCTTCTTACATCTTTTCCTAAAGAATTTTACGTAACATGTCATTGGGACAAGTTATGAGCTTTCACTCATTTTTTAGAGGTGAGCTTACCGTTAGGGTGAATTTGTAGGCCCAGTTATCACAGCAGGGGCCCGAGATGATGAGATCCATCCTCACTGATGCTGCTTATAGTCCCAGAGGAGGTGGAAGATCTGGATAGTGAAGAACTTGGGCACGGACAGGTTCGTGGAAGGCAGAACTAAGGGTCTGCCAGTACGAGGAAGCAAGTGTGGAAATCGACAGAACTTACTGATTCATACACTATACATGTGTGAGTGCGACTTGCACATTTCATTTATTATAAGAAATTCAGTTCCCACAGCACTATTAGAGCAGATGGTTAAACAAGATGCAATATATGGTTCCCTTTATGACGATGATCACATAATTCTAGTTTTGCCGCTTTTAACTGATTGCATGAAATACTGATTAATAAAGCTTTGAAAGCCTGCAGGGCAGGACATCTGCATGTCTACGTGTTATGAGCTAAGTTACTCCCTGGTATAATTCCCCCACCCTCGGAAAGATAATGGAGCTGTACCAGAGATGAATGTGATCCATAAGGTCTACTATGACAAGTATTAGACCAAGTATGGGCATTCCACTCTTACCCTGCTATTTTCCTTTTTGGTTTTCTCTATCTGTTCTCTCACGTGATCTATTTACACTGTAAGCTCTCTGAGGCAGGACTATCTATTTTTTTTTTTTTATTACATAGGTGTGCACAATGAGGCCCTGATCCCTGACTGGAGCCTGGAGGTGCTCACACAATGATAATAAACATCAATAACAGCAGAAATAATGCTCAGTCTGAGAGAGCCGCCAAGGGCACCGAGGCCTACAATGATGCACAAGAAGAACAATCCCAAGAAGCTTAACAGATCCAGGGTTTAATTTTTTTAGCACAAACGACGTGTTATCTGACTGCTGTTTCATGATTTAGTATTATTGCCAGCAGTCAGGTGTACCCAGTACAGTCTCATAGACTCATAGACTCATAGACTTTAAGGTCAGAAGGGACCAATATGGTCATCTAGTCTGACCTCCCGCATGATGCAGGCCACAAAAGCTGACCCACCCACAACAGAATCTTCCAGCCTGCGACCCCTGCCCTATGCTGCGGAGGAAGGCGAAAAACCTCCAGGGCCTCTGCCAATCTACCCTGGAGGAAAATTCCTTCCCGACCCCAAATATGGCGATCAGCAGAACCCCGAGCATACAGGCAAGATTCTACAGCCGGACCCTCATTTTACCTGCGATGGCACGTTAATGCCTAATTGACTAAAATCACATTATCCCATCAAACCATTCCCTCCATAAACTTATCAAGCCTAATCTTGAAGCCAGAGAGGTCCTTCGCCCCCACCGTTTCCCTCGGAAGGCTGTTCCAAAATTTTACCCCTCTGACGGTTAGAAACCTTCATCTAATTTCAAGCCTAAACTTCCCCACGGCCAGTTTATATCCATTCGTTCTCGTATCCACATTACTACTAAGCTGAAATAATTCCTCTCCCTCCTTGGTATTAATCCCTTTGATATATTTAAAGAGAGCAATCATATCCCCCCTCAGCCTTCTTTTGTTTAGGCTAAACAAACCGAGCTCCTCGAGTCTCCTTTCATAGGAAAGGTTTTCCATTCCTCGGATCATCCTAGTGGCCCTTCTCTGTACCCGTTCCAGTTTGAGTTCATCCTTTTTAAACATAGGAGACCAGAACTGCACACAGTACTCCAAATGAGGTCTCACCAGCGCCTTGTATAACGGAAGCAGCACCTCCCTGTCCCTACTAGAAATACCTCGCCTAACGCATCCCAAGATCGCATTAGCTTTTTTCACAGCCACGTCACATTGCCGACTCATAGTCATCCTGCGATCAACCAGGACTCCGAGGTCCTTCTCCTCCTCCGTCACTTCCAACCTATGCGTCCCTAACTTATAACTAAAATTCTTGTTAGTCATCCCTAAATGCATCACCTTACACTTCCCACTATTAAATCTCATCCTATTATTGTTACTCCAATTTACAAGGTCATCCAAGTCTCCCTGCAAAATATCCCGATCCTTCTCCGAATTGGCAATACCTCCCAACTTTGTGTCATCCGCAAACTTTATCAGCCCACTCCTACATTCGGTTCCGAGGTCAGTCCCTCCACTTAACTGGGGTGTGCTTACAGTGAGGTCACTGCTTTAAAGCCACACCTCCCAAGGAATTGATTTAGGCTAGCCGTAGTAAGTGGTCATAACTTCAGCTTAATGGTTCAGATTCACTGATTTTTAAAGCCAGATGGGACCATTGTCATCAGCTAGTCTGGGTCTCCTGAATTAGTAAATATGTTTCTAAGACTGAAACATTTGGCCAGTACCAAGGGGTCAAATGGTGCTTAACTAAGGCTCAAACAGGTGCATATGAGAGGCTGAATGCCAGTTTTCAAGCGTTTTGGGTCAGAACCACTGCTGGTGCCGTATAAATCAGTACAGCTCCATTGACTTCAGTGCTAACTCACACCAGCTGAGGACTATAAGGTGCTAAAAAATAATACACATGGGCCCAGGCTACGAATTTTTTATCTCAGCTCCAACCTAGCTCAAAAATTCAGGCAGTTTAGAGCTGGGGTTTTAATTTTGGCTCGTCTCAAATAAATAGTAAATGAAGAAAACGTTTTCAATGACGATGAAAGGCAATGAGAGGCATTTTTGTTCTTCTGTTCTATTCAGTAAAATGTCTTGTGCCACTGTAAGTCTTTGCCAGCATTTTTTTTCTTTAATGGTCTCTTCTTTGAATGGTATCTAGGGGTAGCCGTGTTAGTCTGGATCTGTAAAAAGCAACAAAGAGTGATGACATCTTCATCATCTGGACCCAGGGGAAGGAGACTCTGGAAGAATTCCACCATGATTTCAACAGCTTCCACCCCACCATCAACCTCAGTCTGGACCAATCTACACGGGAGGTCCACTTCCTAGACACCATGGTACAAATAAGTGACGGTCACGTTAACACCGCCCTATACCGAAAACCCACCGACTGCTATGCCTACCTTCATGCCTCCAGCTTCCATCCCAGACACACCACATGATCCATCGTCTACAGCCAAGCGCTGAGGAACAACCGCATTTGCTCCAACCCCTCAGACAGAGACCAACACCTACAAGATCTTCACCAAGCATTCTCAAAACTATGATACCCACACAAGGAAATAAGGAAACAAATCAACAGAGCCAGACATGTACCCAGAAGCCTCCTGCTGCAAGACAAGCCCAAGAAAGAAACCAACAGAACTCCACTGGCCATCACCACCTACAGTCCCCAGCTAAAACCTCTCCAATGCATCATCAGTGATCTACAACCCATCCTGGACAATGATCCCTCGCTTTCACAGGCTTTGGGAGGCAGGCCAGTCCTCGCACACAACCCACCAACCTTAAGCATATTCTCACCAGCAACCACACATCACACCATAGTAACTCTAACTCAGGAACCAATCCATGCAACAAACCTCGATGCCAACTCTGCCCACATATCTACACCAGCAACACCATCACAGGACCTAACCAGATCAGCCACAACGTCACCGGTACATTCACCTGCACGTCCACCAATGTAATTTACGCCATCATGTACCAGCAATGCCCCTCTGCTATGTACATCGGCCAAACTGGACAATCCCTACGTAAAAGGATAAATGGACACAAGTCAGATATTAGGAATGGCAATATACAAAAACCTGTAGGAGAACACTTCAACCTCCCTGGCCACACAATAGCAGATTTAAAGGTAGCCATCCTGCAGCAAAAAAACTTCAAGACCAGACTCCAAAGAGAAACTGCTGAGCTTCAGTTCATTTGCAAATTTGACACCATCAGGTCAGGATTAAACAAAGACTGTGAATGGCTAGCCAACTACAAAAGCAGTTTCTCCTCCCTTGGTGTTTATACCTCAACTGCTAGAAGAGGGCCTCATCCTCGCTGATTGAACTAACCTCGTTATCTCTAGACTGATTCTTGCCTGCATATTTATACCTGCCTCTGGAAATTTCCACTACATGCATCTGATGAAGTGGGTATTCACCCACGAAAGCTTATGCTCCAATATGTCTGTTAGTCTATAAGGTGCCACAGGACTCTTTGTCTCTTCTTTGAATGTGGATGATATACTATCTATGGGGGTTCTCAAATTAAGAGGGTTTTACTATGTTTAGGTCTTCATAAATTGAGAGCTTTGTGAATGAGTTGTGTTCACCATCATGTGTGGGATAGAGTAAGTTTTTCACCAGGAGGGTGGTGAAGCACTGGAATGGGTTACCTAGGGAGGTGGTGGAATCTCCTTCCTTAACGGTTTTTAAGGCCCAGCTTGACAAAGCCCTGGCTGGGATGATTTGGTTGGTGTTGGTCCTGCTTTGAGCAGGGGGTTGGACTAGATGACCTCCTGAGGTCCCTTCCAACCCTGATATTCTATGATTCTGTTATTCTACCAAATAATCCCAGGACTATCTCCAACATCCCAAATTTCTCAATATCTTGAAAGAGCTGACATTTGAAAAAATAATAATTAAAAACAATCTAGATAAATATTTCTGTCAAAAATGTATTCTTCCCCCTCAACTCTCCCACACACAATGCCCTGAGTTTAGACAAAAATTTTACAGGTGTGTTCCCCTGTTTCTCACCCAACTATTGAGCCAGTTAAAAGTGTTCAAATTTTGAATTTCCTGGGGGGGGGGGGGGGAAGGGGGGAGAATCACCATTTTGTCCCCTCGTTTTCCAAGCTACTCTAGAAGAGAGGCAGTTCAGAGATGGAGGATGGGAGACCTTCTGTGTGCTTGGGAGAACATCTGAATATTGTTGTGTCTCTTTCCAAGGGGGACAGCGCTTCTTCTGGAAGCCACATACATAATGGACTTTAATGGCGTGATGTTGTGGGTGAAATTCTGGCCCCAGCATTGAGGCCTATAGCAAAACTCCCATTGGCTTCAGCACAGTCAGGATTCCACCATGTTGTTTGTAACCATCTACTCTGCCCCAGACGGACTTCCACTGCATTTGTCTGAGCCATGCACAATGCCTCCTGGAGCTCCTCCTCACCATCCCCAAAGCAAGACTGTGTCTTAATATAGTCCAGAATTGCAGAGTGGCCACTACATCCCACAAATGGGCAGCATATGAGCTGGGTGCAGCTACACCAGCCTTTGTGAGTGAGGTGAGGTCATGGCCTTCCTCTCTCCCCACTACTCTGTGGAGTCTTGCACTAATAATGGTACTATTCTTGCAGTGGCCTTGTGCTCGGGAGAGACTGTGCCCAGTCCCACACTGGGGCATGGGGGCAGTAGCTCCTTGTTTACCTATGCAGGGCAGGCCCTTGCCTAACCCTTTGTTTCCTATAAGGAAGGACCGGGTTTGGGTAGCAGGAGCAGATCAGATGTAGTCAGGATGGCCCTTTATTTGGGTTCAGGTGAGTGATGTAAAGGTAAGCAAGTCTGGTAGAACATGGAGAACAATGGGACCAACCCTTCAGTCCTTACTCAGGCAGAACTCCTATTGGTTACAGCCAGTCTTCCAGATTGAGCCCTGCAGATATATTGTAATTATAACTTGATTTTTTTAATGTGACTGGAATTATGGTCATGCGGGGCTCACTTAAATTCAAGTGAATAACCCAGTCACATCAAGGTAACTCAGAAGGGGGTAGGCTGCAAAAAGATTTAAGGCTTTAAGCCACCTTTGTGCTCCCCAGACCTTTGCCAGCTGTGCATTGGGCCAGTCCCTTGATTTCGGCTCCAACATACACCAGCTACCAATAGCCTCCAGGGGCCACCGGAGGAGCCAGAGCGGTCAAGGTGCAGGAAATTGCAAGCCACGCCCCCTTTTTCCCATCAGCACCCTCTCCACAAGTGTCGAGGAAGAGGAGTAGCGTAGGAGCTATTTTCCTGACTCTACATCACATGAGGTTCCCTTGACATTGTGATGATCATGACAGGGTTGGATAGAGCAATTTAGGATTGCTTTGTACCATAGCAAGACTCAAGGCCTTTGGGAACATGTGTTTGAATAGCACTCGGCTTTTTGTCACTGAAGTACCTGCAACATGAGACGATCATAACAGAGAAGTCAATGTCCTGTAATGTCCTGTGTAAACCTCACTGAATTATAGTTTATAGTGTTCAAAATGCAAATAATTATGTACTCTAGTGGGAATGTTCGGCACTTCTGTGGGAGGAAGACATAATTAACAAGATCTCCGGGGAGCATTAGAAACTTCAAAGAACTGTTTGGGACAATGTATGTAAAGTCCTACAAAGTACTTGGGAGGAGGGAAATGCAAATTCTCACCTTCAAAGCCAGCCTTTGGAAGAGAAAGGGATTGTCTAGAGATTACCTGGTCCTTAAAACTCCAGTTCAAAGATCTCTGAACTGTATAAAGGATGGACTAAACTTTTCATGAGGGTTCTTATTCTGGGCAAAAGGAAACCAAAGGAATACCCGTATGTGTGTGTGTGGGGGGGAGGGGTTAAAGGGCTGTTCACTTGCCAGATCCCATGTTGGAGTAGTAGGGGAATCTCGTGTAAGCTTCCTAGGACTTGAGTAGATCCTTTTATTGTTTTTACTGTGTTTTTTTCTCTGTAGTGCTTTTACCTCAGGAACAATATATGCTTGCTTAAAAAGAACATTGTGGTAACTTATAACTGTAGCAATTGCACAGTGCACTGTCTCTGATGAGGGAAGCACAGCAGGGCTGCTTAAGCAGAGTCTCTTTTGCTGGGAACAACACAGTGAAGGCATGGAACGGGTCAGCCTGGAAATACCCCAGTCAGGAGGGAGAGAGACGTGAGTCTCTGCCCAAGAAAGGCAATAGCTAGGGAGTCGGAAGCCTGAGAGTGGGTGCCCCTGATGGACCATAGAGGGTGAATCCAGGTGCAATTGTCCGGAACTGTGACAATGACATTTTTACAGCAAGCTATCTCCATGCACCACAAACTATACAGCTGAAAATGTCTGAATGGTCTTTAAAGGCCTGCTCCAAACCCCACTGAACTCAATGGGAATCATGGCACTGACTCAGTGGGCTTTGGATCAGGTCCTAAGTGAGGCACACTTTGTTCTCACATGAGTTTGACACTAGTGGAACTTCACAGCTTTCAAGTTTGCACCAGTGAGAGAGAGAATCAGCATCAGGCCCAAGTGTTAATACTATTTGACTTTTGTCTGTCAAATTACTAAATTACATGCTTTTTCCAAGCATCTACTTTTCAGCAGATAAACAGTTATTCTCGCAGACACCGGGGATTACATAATCACTGGCGTTTTCGAGCTCTCGGCTGGCTGTAGATTTCTATCTGGAGTCCGGATGAGAGACACATTGTGAAAATATATATAACAAGGGTTTTTTTATTGACATTTTTAGTAAGGCTGAATAACTATTGGCCTGCTGTCAACAAGGCGTGTTTTCAGGAGGGTACAAAAAAAAAAGTTATGTCTAAACAGCCGGTCAGGAAAAAATAACATACTGTGGAGTTATTACAAACCCTGAAGAAAGAATAGAGCCGAATAGACCGATTGGCACCTGTATGTTTTTCTTTTCATATCTTCGATCTTGCTGATGTGTTCCCTTGCTGTTCTATTGTTCCTGTCAACATGCCACACAGTTTTTTGGGTTTTTTTGGTCCTTGGAAACCCCACTGTGCAAATATTTAAAATAAACAAAGCCTTTGTTGGTAGTTAAAAAGGCTTTTAATCAGCAAACAGATAGATTCTTTGTCTGTTTGAAGAGGAGCTGCAATTACCAGGGTGAATTTCATTTGGAGTGGCACATAATGCTGTCAGTGTGGGAGGTGCGGTAGGCAGGCATCACAGTGGTAGGTTATAATTTTGCTTATTATATCCTTTCAATGTTACTTTGCTGAAGACAGTGTGTTACTTTTTCCGAGGCCCGCAGGACGTCTGGAACGGCACAGCGCCCCGCGTCCAGGCTATTTCCCCCTTCTCTAAAATTAAGCAGAATTGAAAGTGCAATTGTAAAGCTATCTGGCCACAGAAATCATGTCCCAGGGAGGTGTTTGTCTTGCAGTAAATGGTTGCAGTCCCTTTATTGCTAAAGAAACCACATACAAGGCAGAACTCTTCTCATTCTTCCAACTCTCTCTCACGACCCTCCTTCACCTTCTTATCTGCCCCCTCACTTTGAATCCCTTATTTAACACTCCATCTTTTACTTCTCTTTGCTCCTAAACTACCCGAGCAACAGATCTGTTCACACACCCTCACATACTATCCTGGTGTAACTTCCTCTATGGTTCCTTGCAGTTTGCCTTTGGTCTTCTTCACTAGGAGTGCTGGCACTAAAAATCACCAGCAACCTCCTCCTGGCCACATCTAAAGCTCCCTTTAGTGCCTTAGTTCCCCCAACCAAACTTTTGCGGAGTCTATCACCCTCTCTTCCTTCCTTCGGTTTCTGTAATATGCTCCTCACTTAGTTATTACTTTGACTGCTCCATTGATGCTGCTCTGGTCCCAGAGAGCGCCAATTATAGGTTTGATGTCTGTCCTTTTCTCGCCTCCCTTTCTTTCTAATCTGGGAGAGAACAAGCTGGATTCACATTCCAACCCAGCAGGGGCATTTCTATCTCGCACACTCCCTTCATTGTTATTATTATTTTAACATGTCTTCATCTGTCACGATCTGCTTCTGAATTCAGAAATGGTGGGTGGGCTCTTTATTACAATAGTACCCTGCCATGGGTGAGAATATGCTAATTGGAAAGGGACAGAGCTAGACGAGAACATTTTCAAACTGCGATGGTGGGAACTGTTTCCAGCCAGATCCTCAGATAATATCAATCAGTATAGGTCCAATGAAGTTAACAAAGCTACATACCAGTTAGGGACTTGGTCTTTGCTATTCTGAATCACTAACTTTTAAAATGATCATATGAATTGCTTATCAATGACTTTCCAGTGCTCATTACATGGCTTCTGTGGGTTGTTCTTTGGTGGATACTCCTGCTGATGGCTGGTCATATCTTTCCACGGCTTGGATATGTAGCTGTTAGCTATTATTATTATTATTTGTATTGTGGTAGCAACTAGGAGCTCCAACCATTTACCACAACTGTATTATGTTACGTGTTGTACAAACACAGAACAAAAAGATGGTTCCTGCATTCAAAAACTCCAACATAGTGATAAGTCTCTGATTTTGCCTGAGCGTATCAGCTTTATGTCATACTAATCTAACTAATTCATATGTTCCAGCAAGAAAGACACGTTTTGTTACCAGCATTGCAGAACGACATCCAATGGGGCACTGTAAAAATCGAAGGTCTCTTCTCAGAGACTAAACTTCTACATGAACCACCTTGATCAACAGATTCCTTTATACGTTTTTACCTCTCCCACTGAATCTTTTTTTTAAAGACTAAACCAGTCTCACAATACCCTGACAGCCGCTTGCACAAAATAGCTGATGTTCACATTGTGACATTCTATACACCCTGGGTGATATTACCTGGTGACCCTCCTGGGATCCTTCATGTCCGTCAGTGTGCTGCATACAGGTGTGAATGACATGCCCCTTGATGAGGCACGTGTCCATTCTCACTATCTGCTGACTGGGCAACTGCCTCCAGTACACGCACCCTCCTTTCATTCAGATGCACTGTGACAGATTTTAGATGGTCCATTTGGCACTTCCTTGTATGCATTATTTTGCATCCTACACGCATTTCCTTGTAAACGTGAGCTATAAGGGCTTTGGCAGTGTGCTGGATGCTCTTTTGAAAGTTATGAGTCAGACCGTGACTCCAATGGAGTTACACTAACACCTGCTGAGCATCTGGCCCATGTCTCTACCTTACCCTGGAGAAATTTCTGCTGTACCTTGCTAGAATGTGAACACATTCCACATCTATATTTGGCCCTTCTTTTCTGGGCTTCATACTTCTCCTTCTCCCCGCCAAAGATAAGCCAGAATTCTCTTGGTAACCCATGAAAATATATATATATATAATTATAAAGACTCAGAAAACATCACACATTAGAGATTTATTTAAACGTTGACAGGCATCTAGCTTTTCAGAGGGTGATTTACTTTGGATGTGTTAATAATATATTTCAAGCGCTAAGTGGCAGTTCTCCATTGCTGGTAAAAAAACTGATGATTTTAATAAGGCTTGAAACTGCAGGCATGATATGTGCTGCGTTAGTAGGTAGGATGACCCCTAAATGCAAAACCAATAATACTGAATGGTTCCTGAGTAAAAGCTGTCGCTAAACGGATCCTCAAGGGCACTGGGACAGATTTTAACAGCAGTCATGGAGCCGCTGAATGTTACAGGACTTTTTCGCAGTGTGGGATAGTGGGCAGGGCACTGGACTGGGAGGCAGGAGTGGAGCTGAGGGAATAATCGATTTTTTCAGCTTGGTGGCTGAACCTCTTTGGGCTGAACCAAACGTTTTAAATGTCAATTCAAAAGGACATTTCCTTACGCTGAAATTACTATTGGACGAAAAAAAATCACCCAGCTCTAGCCAGGAGACCTATCTGCTGTTCCCAGCTCTGCCGCTGCCCTCCTGTGTGACCCCAGGCAAGTCACTTCACCTTTCTGTGCCTCTGTTTTCCCTCCCACCCATCTTTTCTATTTCAATTGTAAGCACTTGGGAAGAGGGGAAGCCACTTTCTTATACAGCCTACGTCTGCATTTATGGCAGCGTGTAGCATACAGACATTTCATGCCCAACTAGCACAGGTATAAATAGCAGCATGGATGGTGAGACGTGGCTTTGACAAATAAAGTAGAGTAGGGTGCCCTGCATGCCCGAAACCCAGGGTATGTACCCTAGACAGGCTCTTGACATGCCTCCACTGCTATTTTTAGCAGCATGAGGTCCTGCTGCAGAAGACTTTTCCTGCTGCAAGGAAAGGCTCCGGCAGTGGGGAAAGGCTCCGGCAGTGGGGAGACAGCAGGGAAAGGCTCCGACAGTGGGGAAAGGCTCCGGCAGTGGGGAGACAGCAGGGAAAGGCTCCGGTAGTGGGGAGACAGCAGGGAAAGGCTCCGGTAGTGGGGAGACAGCAGGGAAAGGCTCCGATGGGGAGAAAAGGGAGGGGGGCTGCTGGAGCCTGTCGCTGTGGAGTATAGCTACATGTGTAGAGTCTATATTCTACACCCCACCTTATGTGTAGACATAGCATACAGTCCAGTGCTTAGCACAATGAGACCCTGATCCTGGCTGAAGTTTTTTTGGCACTGCTGTAACACAAACGATACAATAATAATAACAGCTTCACCTAGGCAGGTTAATAGGTACAGGCATTAGTTCTGCAAATCCTCCTCCCCTTCATTAATTGGTCCCTTCTATTCATAGTCAATCTAGCACACAAGAGTTTTGTGAGGACTGTATTCATGATATAATGCTTGCAAAGTGCTTTGACAATACAAGGCTGGATCCCCAGCTGCACTTAACACAGGTTTGGACAATTCAGACAGCATAAAGCTGGCACAGTCAGCTAATAGTGTATTGTTCTTGTGCCAGAGAATTCTTGGGTGGCACACAGCAACTGTAGAATCTCCCCTCTCCTGACCTCCAGGGTAGGAAGTCTGCCATAAGTCACCTTGGGGGTGAAGCAGAGTTGGACCCTGCATAGCTTTCAGGTTGATCTAATCTGCATAGTTGGGACTGGCCTGATGTTATCACAGGTGAGGATTTGGGTACAAATAACGCTCATACCCTGCTCACTTAACTGGCCAAAGCTCAGGAGCTGGGCCAATGTTTAAAATAGCTACATAGATAAGCCATTTTCCAGGTTAGTGATCATGATCTTGTTGTTGCAACTCTATACAATATGATTTCATGTTTTCCTCATGCTTGACACAAGATCTGATTAATGGGTTTCAAACTCCACAACCTGACTTTCATTCTGTTTCTCATTCCCTGGAAATGAGCACAAGGTTTCTGGATAGGTCCATGAATTACTAGTATGCAGTTTGAAATTGATGGGCCTAGGATGGGATTCAATTAGAACTGGGGGATCAATGGTGGGGGGGGGGGGGGAAAGGGGATTAGCAGCGTGTGTACCAAACTTCATCTTGATCAAGCCTTTCATGTCAGGAACTTTAATTAATTCAGTGCTCCATCACCACAGCATGCTGACATTTCTCATGCTATTAAACAATAAATAAATAAGGCAGCTGTCAAGCAAATGGAATAGTGGTGTAAGTGTGAATGGTGTGTGTGTGTGTGTGTGTGTGTGTGTCAGTTTTATGAATTTGCTGAGGTGCCAGATAGGTTTGTAAAGCTGAAATCTCACAAGCTAGTTTGATAAGTGTTATCATCAATATTGAAATGAAATTTAATTAGGATAACTCCTTTATATTGAGTCCAGGGAGCACTAGTTTATGAATTTTAATGCTACGTTCATTTCAGGTTGACGTTTACCTTGAACAGTAGATCAGGACCCTTAGGTATTCTTAGACAATCATCACATTTATTAATTTACCAAGAACCACCTAGGTATATAGTCAATAGTTTAAGAGATTAAATTTGGATATTAGATACTCTAGGAGGCATGTCCTGAATACATCATAGCATCCTTCAAGTGATTTACATGGACAAGCATTGAGTTATACCATCAAACAATAAAATTGCCTAGACTTTGTATTACATTTACTTATCAGTTCTTTAATAGCTCACTAATGTGTTAATCATGCTCTGAGTAACTCTCCCAGGAGTAAATATGCAATTGTCTCAAGCCACTCTTATGAATGTGGTCCCTGAAATTTCCAGTGCTTGCTTTCTTGCTTTGAACCTCAGTTTATGATTCTTTAGACAAGGTGTTTCACACTTTGTGATGTGCATGTTTCTCTCTCATTGTCCCTAAAGGAGGAATGAACATCTGGAATAGATAATGCCTGGAATTCTGGTTGTGTGTGTGTGTGTGTGTGTGTGCATATATATATATATATGGGGGGGGGGGGAAAGAGAGAGATACCTATCTCATAGAGCTGGAAGGGACCCTGAAAGGTCATTGAATTCAGCCCTCTGCCTTCACTAGCAGGACCAAGTACTGATTTTTGCCCCAGATCCCTATATGGCCCCTTTAAGGATTGAACTCACAACTCTGGGTTTACCAGGCCAATGCTCAAACCACTGAGCTATCTCTCCCCCCCCAAGGAGAGGGAACTAGAGTAATTGTTTCTTGACTGAAGAGGCAGAGAGAAGCTATAATACTTATTACCAATATATATTCAAGGCCTGTTTGCTATTTATACATCTCACAGTGTGGATGGGTCAGAAGATAACAGCTCAATAATGTAGTTCTTATCATAGAAGAAAATTAAAAACCGGAGAAACTTTGATTTAGTTTAAAAAAAAAAAAGGGGCGGCTAATTCCTGCCCTGCCCCTCCCCTGAAGTCAATGGGGGTAGAACAGGACAGAATCTATCGTAGGGGTTCATACTGCTGCCCATCACCCTAGTGTCAGAGTCCCTGCTTCATAAACTAGTGGACTTCACGAAAGATTGTATTTATTTTTGGGGACTGTGGGGGGCAGACGGGAGTATCCAGTATATTCTGACCCTCAGCAGTGACGGTTCTCCTCTTCTTCTCCAAGGCAGCAGCAGCAACCAGCAGTCCGGCAACCAGGCAGGAGGGACCCCCCCAGGTAGGAACACGCAGTGCTGGGATCCCTCACTCCCCCTCTGGGGAGTGGGCCAGCAGGGCCCCCAGGGAGCAGCCAGGGAGTCCACCAGCCAGCAACATAGCGGGGGGGGGGGAGTCTGGCCCAGATGAAGACTGCGAGAGTGCTCTGGGTCTGCAGCAGCAGCTCTATACCCAGCCAGGTGTGGGATAGGGTGTTGGACAGGGACTGCTAAGCCAGTCCTCTGTCACTCCAGCTCCAATTAAGGGAGGTAAATTGGAGCTGGCTAGAGACACCTGTACCTGATTCACAAACAGGAAACTGTTGCCAGCCCAATTAGCCTGGGGCTATATACAGGACCAGAGGCAAAGAGAAAGGGGGAAGCCAGAGAAGGGAAGGAGAGGGGTAGCTCTCCCCTTCTGGGTGCCAAGGCTAAGGAGTCCTCAAGGCTGAAACCCCCAGTGAGATGTGCTGGGTTTGTACTGTGTCAGTAAACTGTACCCGTGACTGCTGAGCCACAAGGTCTCTGAGTGATATTTGGAGCAGAGCAGAGGCAGGACCAAGGGGGGCCCTGCTATGCCCTGTTACAGAGAGATACGTAGGAACTAGGACAGTCGGAAACTGCACTTTGTAATACTTTTCCAGAAGCACGAGAGAGAATGAAAGAGGGGGAGTGGGGATTGAGTCCTCAACCCAGCACTGCAAGTGCATTTGGTGCTCTGAAAATGACAGAGAGGGTGAGCTACTTCAGAAGCACTTTCCTTCCTCCAGCGACTTCAATTAAGAAGCACAGTCCTTGCGAGTCTGAAGATCATCTCCTTTATATTTTAGTTTTATTCCTCCTCCAAGAGCAAGCTCTCTCATCAGGGAGGATTCCATGAGCCGGTCCAGCCCTAGTTTCACCAGGCTTCCATTAACTTTTCTTTTTAGCCTCTTTTTTGATTCCCATCATTCCTAAAAATATCTGGAGAAACACGTCCCAGCAAAGTTAAGAGGCCTTATTGTCACAAACAAACTCAATACATATTACGTGCAAAAAAAAATCTCATATTGTAAAGAATATTAAGGCCATGATTTCAATTTCACAGAAGTCAGGCAGCTCAGAGAAGTGAGACACTGAGACTATGGAGCTCCTAAAATAAATTTAAATTGCCCCCTTTGCATTTAGGGGTTTTAAATGAACTTTACTGGTTTTAATGTTTAAACTGTATATACAAACTGTTTAAAAAAACCAGAATTTTCCTTTTGTAGGAAATTTCACCAGGTTGGATGTTATCCTCTGTTCCGAATTGGAAAGAAAAGTCAACATATTGAAAGTTTTCAACCAATGGGGGAAAAAAAATCACTGAAAAAGGTTCAAACTGGAAATGTCAAACCAGAAAATGTTGACATGTTAGGTCAAAAGAGAAAATGTCAATGTGTCAAAATGAAATTTTTTTTTCTTTTGAACTGACATTTCCAAACAATCATTGTTCGCAGTGTTGTTATAACCATGTTGGTCCCAGGATATTGGAGAGACAAGGCGGGTGGGGGAATAAATTTTATTGGACCAACTTCTTTTGGTGAAAGAGACTAGTTTTGACAATACTTTTGTCTCTCTCACCAATGGAAGTTGGCCCAATAAAAGATATTACCTCACCCACCTTGTCTCTCTAAGGCTTTGTCTACACTATGCACCTTTTAGCGACATGGCTGTGCCACTAAAGAGAGCTCTCCCGCCGACAAAAACCTTCCACTCCCAACGAGTGACGGTAGCTTTGTCGGCAGGAGCGTGCTCCTGTCGACAAAGTGCTGTTCACACCAGTGCTTTTCATTGGCAAAACTTTTGTCGTTGGGGGGCATTTTTTCTTCACGCCCCTGAACGAGAAAAGTTTTGTAGTTCAGTTTCCAGTGTAGACAAAGTCTTAGATTGTTAAGCATAAGAGGTTCACATATATGGTAGGAAACCACTTAAAATGAAGTGGGAAATTAGCACCTCTGCAGACATAGGACAAAGGAGGGTTCGTAGGCAGCAGGGTGTGTTGCAATGGGCCATACACCAAACCAGAGTCTCTGTTAAGCCCATGATCTTTAGTATTCAGCAGTAATATCAATTTAAGTTCTCAGGCTCATCTTTTGAAGATGTTGTCCAGGTTTCCTTTGACTAGGGCAGAGAGGTCATATATGGAATGATCACTTTGTGAAAAGTGTTTCCCCACAGGTGATAGGTTGTTTTTGTGTTTTATAATTTCTCTGTGTTAGTTTATTTGAAAGTGTAGTGACTGTCAAGTGCTCCAATAATGACATGAGTGAAACCAGACAATCACTACACTCTCGAATGAACTGGAAAAATCTCATTACCGTACAACTGGCATTTTTAATCTGACCTCTCAAGGGTCCATTCTAACAAAAGGAAGAATTAGTTTAAAATCAGGAGACTAATGAAGTCTTTTAAGGCCACCAGATCCCTAGAAAAAAGAAAGCATTAACCTACCCTAAAATATATTAATTTCTTTGTTCATGCACTAGAATACTCCAGTTTTGGTGGGGTTCTCTGTTTGTTTTAACAAAGGACAATGTAGAATATGTACTATTTAACATTATGAACAAACTCCTTACACTTCATCAGTGTATAATTTGCAGCATGTCAGGGACACCTAGTTATATATTATTAAGGAACACTTATCAGATAGTTGTTCGGCTAATTGCCATTATCTCCTTTGTCATCTTCCATAATTTGGTGTGAATCGTTTTCTTTATTGTCAGGGCGGTAATAATCTTCCTCCATCATTAAAGAACTCTTCTCATCTCGTTCCTCTCATTGTTATGATTCCCCTCATTTCCCTTTATAAGTGACCGTTCTGTTTTTTGCAGTCACCTTCAGCCAGAGATAGCCAGCCAGGAATATGTTGGTCAGCTGCACCAATGCCGCTCTGTGCCTGCCTTTACATGGATGCATTGTTGCCCTGGATTTGAGGGGTGTGTATACCCCAGAATGTGATCAAGCTAATTGCAACCATATTATATGCATACAGCCACCCTGAAGTAATGAAATAGAACACCATGTAGCGTTAAGGGTTAATTTGGAGACAGGCTTTAAGAAGCAAGGTCATATCTAGTTGGCAGTTTCTGCTAATCAGAATGGGAGGAAGGGATAAACAGGTAAGCAATTGAGACTGAAAACCTTGGTGGTTGGGAAACCTTGAGTCTAGATGCCTCTGATATTAAAAGTTTATTGAAAGTTAGAAAAGTGATGATCCAGTAGGGGTCATTATGTAGGGTTACCATCCGTCCGGGTTTCCCCGGACATGTCCGGCTTTTTCAGTGTTAAATAGCCATCGGGGGGATTTCTAATCAAGTAGAAATGTCCGGGATTTCCCCCTTCCCCTCATGCGGAGTGCGGCGCGGCTGATTGGAAGCCTGGCCTGATTGAAAGCCGCTCGCAGCCACTAGGGCCTCTAGCAGCCAGAGTCCCTCCCCTTCCCCCGCTCCCTCCTCCCCCACAGCGCAGCAGTGTTTGATTCCAAGTGGAGCCCGCAGCTCTCCCTCTGCCGGGTGAGCGGGGGAGCAGAGGCTGCAGGGGCAGGGCAGGCAGGGGGCGCAGAGGCTGCAGGGCGAGTGGGGAGCACGGGGCACAGAGGCTGCAGGGGCAGGGCAGGCAGGGGGTGCAGAGGCTGCAGGGCGAGTGGGGAGCAGGGGGCACAGATGCTGCAGGGGCAGGGGGGGTGCAGAGGCTGCAGGGCGAGTGGGGAGCACGGGGCACAGAGGCTGCAGGGGCAGGGCAGGCAGGGGGTGCAGAGGCTGCAGGGCGAGTGGGGAGCAGGGGGCACAGAGGCTGCAGGGGCAGGGGGGTGCAGAGGCTGCAGGGCGAGTGGGGAGCAGGGGGCACAGAGGCTGCAGGGGCAGGGGGGGTGCAGAGGCTGCAGGGGCAGGGCAGGCAGGGGGCGCAGAGGCTGCAGGGGCAGGGCAGGCAGGGGGCGCAGAGGCTGCAGGGCGAGTGGGGAGCATGGGGCACAGAGGCTGCAGGGGCAGGGGGGTGCAGAGGCTGCAGGGCGAGGAGGAGCAGGGCAGGCAGGGGGGTGCAGAGGCTGCAGGGGCGGGGGGGTGCAGAGGCTGCAGGGGCAGGGCAGGCAGGGGGCGCAGAGGCTGCAGGGGCAGGGCAGGCAGGGGGCGCAGAGGCTGCAGGGGCAGGGCAGGCAGGGGGCGCAGAGGCGGCAGGGCAGGCAGGGGGCGCAGAGGCTGCAGGGCGAGTGGGGAGCACGGGGCACAGAGGCTGCAGGGGCAGGGCAGGCAGGGGGTGCAGAGGCTGCAGGGCGAGTGGGGAGCACGGGGCACAGAGGCTGCAGGGGCAGGGGGGTGCAGAGGCTGCAGGGCGAGTGGGGAGCAGGGGGCACAGAGGCTGCAGGGGCAGGGGGGGTGCAGAGGCTGCAGGGGCAGGGCAGGCAGGGGGCGCAGAGGCTGCAGGGCGAGTGGGGAGCATGGGGCACAGAGGCTGCAGGGGCAGGGGGGTGCAGAGGCTGCAGGGCGAGGAGGAGCAGGGCAGGCAGGGGGGTGCAGAGGCTGCAGGGGCGGGGGGGTGCAGAGGCTGCAGGGGCAGGGCAGGCAGGGGGCACAGAGGCTGCAGGGCGAGTGGGGAGCAGGGGGCACAGAGGCTGCAGGGCGAGGAGGAGCAGGGCAGGCAAGGGCATAGGGGCTGCAGGGCGAGTGGGGAGCAGGGAAGCACTTAGCAACCCCCAACCAAGATCAGAGCGGGAGGGAGGAGGGGGAATGCAGGGTGCTCAGAGGAGGGGGCAGAGTTGGGGCAGGGACTTTGGGGAAGGGGTTGGAATGGGGGCGGAGAAGCGGTGGGGTTGGGGTGGGGCCGGGGGCGGGGCGGAGTTGGGGCAGGGCCGGGGGCGGGACCGGGGCCCCGTGGAGTGTCCTCTTTTTTAAATGTTTGAATATGGTAACCCTACATTATGACCTGTGTGGTTTTGTAGAAGTTAGTTTTAAAAGCTTAGCTAATAGAGTGTGCTTGGGACCAGTCCACTGAAGCCATCTTGAGAGACATTTTTCCTGACACCCTTTCTCCCCGGTGGGTGAGCAACTGGCCCCTGTGAACCCGCTGTTAAGTACTCAATACTGTTCCAGATGTTAGGTAAATATCTGGGATGTACTAAACCTATCGCTTATGTCTGTGTGTGCTTAAATCTAACAAAGTGCAATTTGAGATAGCGCACGCTTACTTGCATGAATCGTATCAGACAGAAGTGCTGTGTTCCTGTGGATCTATTCCTTACACCGCCTGGAGTGAAATAGTTGTTTCCCCTGTTGGGAGTTCAGGTAACAGCATCGGTGAGGGAGAACTCAAGGAACCTTCCTTCCTTTTTACACCACAGAGCACAAGGACTAGACATAATTGTGAAAGGAACAGGGATGGGCATGGTCAGGCCTACTGGTCAGAGCAGGAATCAGGCACCAGGAAATGGAACCGAGGGTTAGAATCAGGGTCAGGGGCCAAATGCCAGAACCAGGGGTCAAGCCGGAGTCAGAGCCGAAGGTCAGAACGGGATTACCAGCAGTCAGGGAAGGCAGTAACAGCGCTGGACCTGAGGTAGGAGTAAGGCTCGGACAAGGCAGACGCCCAAGCTGACCCAACCACATACAAATACTTCCAGCGCCCTGCTGCTGGTCTTAAGAGCAGGTCTAGCGATCCCCTCAGCCAATCAGGAGGTCTAGCCAATCAGTCTAGCCAATCAGAACGGCCCAGCTGTGCTCATTCCACTGCCGAGGGGGTTAAGCAGGCTAACTGTGGGTCTTTGCTTTTCTGGATGCAGAGTTTGCTCTCTGCTAGCATTCTGTGGCACAGGAGCTGATCCCTATTTCATAACAACAGGACAAGGCCACTGTCCCTTGTTGCACTGCATTCAACTTCTTTCTTCTGTAATAATATAAATGAAAGAACATCATGTGCTCTATATTTTGTGCGGATAGTAACTCAGCACCAGGCTCCTGTCACAACAAACTACATGAACGGATTTCCTCATGAAAAAGAAGGTTCCCTACAGGACTTGCAAGCTGCCAGCTGTATTTCAGCTCCCATGATTGGCTTTTATTTCCCCCTCCCCTTTTGCTAGCTCTTGTGACATTTCTCTGGAATATTTCTTCTCTCTCGAAGGCTTTCCTGTTCCGTGGGCACAGAAGGAAAAACAGCTAGAGGCTTAAAAGTTTAAAAAATAAATGCATTGTAACAGCATCTGTGATTTGTGCAGGCCATCATTTACTGGAGTCCACATGACTCCAGTCAGCAAAATTAGGCTTTGCTTGGGTTTGCATTTTGGGCAATGCACTACAGTTAAATCTAGGGACACAACATAGCGGCCAGGGGAAAAAAAGGCTTTTCCATGATTATATTTTTCTGCATACTCAGTATCCTTGAAATCCATCTTCAAAAACCACTTCTTTTCTCACTTTATGATTAAATCAATGGTTGGCTCTGTTGCTTGGCAGCAGAACTTTGTGGAGACCCGGGCTCAGGGTCAGGAATGACCTTGGATTTCTCACTGGAATCCCACGCAGCCCTTGGGGAAGACGCAGCTAAACTCTGGGTTATGGTTCATAGGTTCCTCTTTACTGGCCAGTCTTCAGCCTCGAGACAGCAAAGTGCATCCCTAATATTAGCCTCTGAGTAAATGGGATTAAGCACATGCTGGTTTGGGGAATTAGTGAGGCATAGGAATCAGCCTTATCCACAAGGAGGACACTGGTACCTATTTCTGGCTAGAAAGAGAATGGGGTTTCAAGGACAGTCACCAACAGGAGAAATTCCAATGAACTAGAGTGGTGGTACCTCATCCTGTGGTCCGCGGGCCCCTGGGGGTCACAGAGTACATTTAAGGGGTCTGCAAAAGGTGGTTGTTACCATATAACAGTGGTTGTAGTCTGCAGACCCCTGGGGGTCCACAGATTATGTCTAAGATTTCCAAAGGGGTCCCCACCTCCATTTGACATTGTTTAGGGGTCTGCAAATGAAAAAAGGTTGAGAACCACTGAACTAGAGAACCAGAAAGGGGCTGAGGGACGCCCTAGCCACTCTCTCAGCACAGGCGGCCTTGGCCTCCTCTGGACCACCAGGTTCTGCAAATTCTGGGAGCGGAACCCCCACACACTTCTTGTTTTTCCTCAGACTACAAGCCTCCCCCACCCCTCCAAGGGGAACCTCAGTGGGGTTGGCCTCCTCTCAGAGGTTTCTGAAGGAAGGAGTGACAGTGCTCTAAGCCTCTGGAAGCTGTGAGGTAATTGCTTCAGTTACAGCCCAAATCCACCAGGTGGCAAAAGGAAATGTACTGTAGGGTCCCATGCTTGGTAGCTTCTGTCAGCATTTAACCCACCAGGGGCTCTTTCCCTTCCTCCCACCAGTGCTCTGTGTGCCATCCCCCCATCACCCTCTATTTCAGGAACTCCCTCCCAATGCCTCATGTGTAACCCATGATCCCCCTCCACGACATGCCAGGGGCGCTATGTGTCTCCCACAATCCCCTCCCCATTGTCCTCCATTCTCTCCTCTCATGGCAGGGTCTCTGTGTGCCCTCAATTTCTTCCTTTCCACCAAGTGTCTGTGCTCCCTCCCATCTTCCCCTCCCCTGACTCCAGGTCCCTCCCTCATCACCACCATTCCCACCCATTTCATTCCATTGTGGGTCCCTGCTTTGCCTCCCACTCACTTACTTCCCCCCTCAGATCCCTGCTTTCACCCCCATCGACAAGTCCATCCCCCTCAGAGTGCCCACTCACCCATCACTGACCCCCATTCTGAGTCACTGCTTTCCCCGCTCTCTGCTTCCACTCCCCCACTCCAGGTCCCCATCCCCCATCCCTTCAGTCCCTGCTGCTTTCTCCCTCTCAACGCATACTCCACTTCTGCTCCCCCCCCCCCTCCCCGGTCGTCTCCTGTAAGACCCTTTTATTTTATAGAATCATACAATATCAGGGTTGGAAGGGACCTCAGGAGTCACCGAGTCCAACCCTCTGCTCAAAGCAGGACCAACCCCAACTAAATCATCCCAGCCAGGGCTTTGTCAAGCCTGACCTTAAAGCTTGCACATCATTAATGAAGATGTTGAACAAACCAGCTCCAGGACCTGCGGCACTCTTGACCAGTGTGCAACTGAGCATGTTCCTATTAGGGTTCACACCTGGAGCGAAGTGGGGAGTGGAAGGCATTTCAGCGAAAGGGAACCTGCTATCAGGTTCAGTTCCAAAATGTAACCTCATGTCAAAGAGTTTTGGCCTAGCGGGGAATGGTTTTAGATTCCCAATAACCATTACTTGTACTTAAGTAATGAGAATTCTGGCCTATCCAGAAAAGACCAGTACTATTTAACAGTAAAGTAGGAAGGCCTAGGAGTCACCGAACAATTCACTGCTCTGCCACGCACTTCCTGTGTGATCTTGGGCAATTTTCAAAATCACCAAAGTGACTTAGCAGCCTTAGGTCATTACCTTTCAGTGAAAAGCCTAAATCACCTAAGCACTTTGGGAAATTGCACCGTATGTGACTTGCCCAGGGCCACATATCGATTCCCATTGATTTCAGTGGGAGCTAGGCAGCTAAATACCTCTGAGGATCTGTGTCTCAGTTCCCCACCTGTAAAATGGGCATAATAGCACTTTCCTATGGGACTGTGAGGATAAATCGTATTAAAAATTGTGAGACAATCGTATGTTATGGTAATGGGGGGGAGGGTGTATAAGAGAGACAGACAGAACATTGCTTTAATGCTAAGTACTTTCAAATCGTAACTGCCAACAATTTGATGGCAACCACTGTGTTACAAAAGAAAAATGTGTCCCACAAAGGAATTATAAACAATATTCCTCAAAGCACCGCTGCATGTATGCACTGCAAAAAATCTTTTTTTTTTTTTTACTTATAAATAGATGTATTAAGTGACAATTAACCCCATTTGCCCTTCAAGCTATTAACTGGTTGATTTCCTCTAGGCATCATGGCAGACCATATAATGCTTCCTTCACAGTGTAAGACCATAAAGATATTCCATCAAAACCACCCTAGAGAACTGAGAGCAAATGTTTAAAATAACAATAATAATAATAATAATAAAAAACAACTAAAGATAACCATTCTGCTAAAATATTTATGTGGAAATGAATTATATTTCCTGCCTTCCCTACATATTAGCACTTGTTAGTGGTGTCCCTAAATCATTAAACATTAATGCTTTACACAGTTGGGGGGAGGGATAGCTCAGTGGTTTGAGCATTGGCCTGCTAAACCCAGGGTTGTGAGTTCAATCCTTGAGGGGGCCACCTTGGGATCTGGGGCAAAATCAGTACTTGGTCCTGCTAGCGAAGGCAGGGGGCTGGACTCCATGACCTATCAAGGTCCCTTCCGGAGATAGAACATATAAATTTGTCTTGCTCACTTTTGTTTTTAATCTGAAATCCTTTATGAAGTGATTTCTTGTATATTGCTGAGTGTTCAGATTCTTTACTTCTGTTTGCCAGCTATTGAGTCATACCATGTTTAGCACCACCTCAAGTGCTTGCAGTTTTTTGAAGGATTGCCAGCCTGAGCGTGGGTCTTGTGACTAGACTAGGTAAAAAGTTTTTGAGTCTGCTGCTGTCTTCAAGCCCTAGAGGTTCATGGAGAGCTAGGAGTACTGGATCCATTCCACACACATGACCCATCTAGGGACATCACGAGAGGGTCAGATAACCCCCCTCCTCCCGCTTGTGTCTGTATCCACCTGTTGTCTCTTGTCTTATACATAGGGTTTCTCTACACGGGGACATTTGGGAAAGTTAATCCAAATTAACTAAAGTTGTGAATGTAAAGTGGATTAGTTAAATTGCATTAAAACCCTGTATGGATGCTCTTATTCAAAATGAAATTTACCTTAATTTGGTTTATCTTAATTCATTTCCAAAGTGAATTAAACTAAACGAAATTAAGGCCACTTTAATTCTGAATAAGAACATCTATGCAGGGACTTCATGCAGTTTAACTTTGAAAGTTAATTTGGAGAAGAAGTTTCCTGAGGCCTGGTCCACACTAGAAAATTAGGTTGGTTTAAGTAGGAGTGTGAAAAATCCATGCCCCTGAGCAGCAGAGTTAAGCCAATCTAAGGGTACGTCCAGACTACCCGCCGGATCGGCGGGTAGCGATCGATCTATCGGGGATCGATATATCGCGTCTCGTCTAGACGTGATATATCGATCCCCGAATGCGCTCCGGTCGACTCCGGAACTCCACCAGGGCGAGCGGCGGTAGCGGAGTTGACGGGGGAGCCGCGGCCGTCGATCCCGCGCCGTGAGGACAGGAGGTAAGTCGAAATAAGATACGTCGACTTCAGCTACGCTATTCCCGTAGCTGAAGTTGCGTATCTTACATCGACCCCCCCCCCAGTGTAGACTGCGTATCTTACATCGACCCCCCCTCCCCCCAGTGTAGACCAGCCCTTTGTCCCCCCTGTAGACAGTGCTAGGTTTATGGAGGAATTCTTCCGTCAACCTAGCTACCACCTCTTGGGGAGGTGGATTACCTATGTAGGATTTTAAGTGTAGACAAACCCTGAGTGTCCCCATGTAGACAAGCCCTTAGACGCTTTGGGGGCAGGGACCATCTATGTATTCTGGGTTTGCACAGCCCCTAGCACAATGGGGCTTTGGTCCAGGACTGGGGGTCCTACCTAACTACATCAATACAAATGAATAGTAAATGTAAATAATAAGAATCACAGGTGCCGACTTTCTAATGTGCCGGGGGGTGCTCGACCCCTGGCTCTGCCCCACTCCACCCCTTCCTCCAAGGCCCTGCCCCGCTTCTTTCCGCCCCTGCTGCCCCCTGTCCCCCCACTATGCCGCAGTCTTGAGATTTCTTATTTTAATAAGGAGAACAAAAAATGATGATTTTTTGCACATTTCCCCCAAGCTCGATTCATAATTATAACACATGTATAGCACTGTTCATCCAAGGCTTTTTGCAAACTTTACCGGGCTGCTTGCAGACGGGGAAGGGGGTCATTTCACCCACCCCATTGCTACTTATTTTCTGAGATTTGACAGGATCACAACAAAGGGTGGCTGGAAAGTTTTATTAGAAGTTTTTTTCTCTCCTTTGGTGTTTGGACATCCTAGCTCCCTCCAGATGTGCATTTAACCCCTCCCCCTCCCTCTCTGTGTCCTAGCATTGCCATCAGTAGCTCCTCATAGATTTCCGAGCTGCTGTCAAATTTGATTTCCTATCAAAAACAAAAGAAGACCACCTTCTCCCCCCCCCCCGCCCCCCCAAAACAGCTAAATCTGGAGCAAAAATCAGCTTCAAATGTAGGGTGACCAGATGTCCCAATTTTATAGGGACAGTCCTGATTTTGGGGTCTTTTTTTTATATAGGCTCCTATTACCCCTCACCCCCTGTCCCAATTTTTCACACTTGCTGTCTGGTCACCCTATTCAAATGTAGCCATTAAAGGAATTACAACTTGAAAGCAGTCCACTGCAAGTGAATGGAGCTGAGCAGGGGATTTCTAGATAGCCGTAGGATCAGCTATTTTTTTCTTCCTTAAACTTTTGTTTAAAAGACTTGTTTGGGAGCAGCAAACTGAGCCAAATGTGTAGCACAGCAGACTTGATCCTCAGCTGACGTAATGTGGTGCAGCTCCAACACTCCCTCAGCGGGTGTAAATCAGCATCGCTCCATTGATGTCAAGAGAGCAATGTTGACTTATACCAGCTGCGGATCTGGGGCAGTGTGTCCCAGCCAAACCTGGTGATAAACTTTGTTTTAAAACAGGTTGTTGATGAGTAAATTCCTTTGAACAATGTTTACTGTAAGTATTCTAGATACAAAGGATCTTATCTGTTACAATCTTTAAAGGAACAAAATCTGTGTCAGTGCGGCCACTAGATGGCCATGTTTCTGAATCGAGTATGTGGTGAATAGATTAGCACAGGAAGTGTGCTTGTTCCTTTTAAATGATGAGGGAGGAGTTAATCAACCGGTTATAACAGTGTCACAGTTATAGGGCTAGCTGCACCTCCGCAACCATTTTCGCCTCTGAGTGCAGCCACCTCTGGTGTTTAGCCTCATGCCCTTACCTCTCTGGAGTGGAATCTCACTAGCCTTCCACCCCAGAACTGGACTCGGATTAACTGCCCACTTATTACCCTGAAGGTCTGGCTGGGTTTCAAGCACTGACATTTCCTCCCTGTGGAGACGTATGACCAATGATAGTGACCAACAGCCTTCTTAAAACAACATTTTTATTTAGCATTTGGGGGACAACATATTAGAGAAAATCAAATTTAAAATCAAGCAGACTAATTATATATTTAGTCTCATCTAATCATACACATCACTACAAGCTAAGTTAAACAGGCTTTCCTCTTCTAGTCTATATAGGTTTTCATACTACGAGCCCCTTCCGGCAGTGCATTAAGCAATGTGACGGCACATCTGTCATATGCTGTTTGTTCTCTCATCCGCTTCCCAGAAGGAGAAGCACGTGCAGTGGAGTGTCTTGTTTTGATTACATGATTTAAAAAAAAAATGCTAACATACTCGTTGCTATGTGTTTATGTTAATGAAGGCAAGGTCAAAGAAATGTACCTTGCACTTGGAGCTGAAGGTGGGAAAGTGTGTAATGGTCCTTAGTTCCTGTGGGAGCTTAATTTGGACTGGCCCCCAGAAGAAAGTTCTGCCTCCTACACAGACTGCTGTGGGGTTTGGAAGGCCTGTGGCGGCAGGGGAGCTCCGGTCACTGAGCAGCTCCGAGGTCCCTCTGTTGCCGGCGCCGGCTGGGAGCTGCGGGGTGGGCCGGCTACTCGCGGTGGCTGGGGATCTGCAGGGGGACACCCCACTCCCCTGGGGCCACTGAGCAGCTCTGGGGTCCCTCTGCAGCGGCAGCTGGGCAGCTCAAGGGTCACTGCCGGTGGCTGGTTAGTTGTGGGGGAAGCTGGGGCTGCTGCAGGGGCCCCCAATGTCACGGAGGTCACTGGAAGTCACGGATTCCGTGACTTCTGCGACCTCCGTGACATAATCTTTGCCTTAGTCACGAGCCAGGAACCAGAGGTCAGAGCTGGAGTCAGAGACAAGACTCAAGCCAAACATCAGAGCCGGAGTCAGAGACAGGACTCAAGCCAAACATCAGAGCCGGAGTGAGAGACAGGACTCAAGCCAAGAGTTGGAGCCAGGATCAGTAGCCAGGTGTGGGGCACAGAAGCAGGGATCTGGACCATGGCAGGAGGGCAGAAACCTTACAGGAAGGAGGGAAAAAGGAACAAGCCTAGGCTCAAGAACCAGGCAGGGTCCACTGGGCCAGCCAGGGATTCATTTAGTTGCCAGACAACTTCCTGTGCCTCCTTCTGTCTTGAATAGTGAACCTGAGCCAACAGGGGAGGCCAGATGTCTCTTCCAATTGGGAGCTTCATGGCCAGTGACTGTGGTTAGAAAGGGTCCACCCCACCTATACCCCCCCACTGGTACCAGCAAGCTGCCAGGCAGTGACTATAGTCTGAGGACTACCCACAAACTCAAATTAGAGATCATTGCTGAGAGATTCATTGGGTCAGAGGAGAGTAGTTGACGACCATGATCGTTGTCCCAAAACCATGGATGGTCTTTCAGATATCTTGGGCCCATCCACGAGGTGAGCTCATCCAGGTACGGGGCCATCTTGGTGGCAGTGGTGTGATTGTATCTGGTGAAGGCAGGGCCGGCTCCAGGCACCAGACGAGAAAGCACGTGCCTGGGGCGGCACATTGTAAGGGGCTGCATTCCGGCCAATCTTGGGGTGGCACATTCCGGCCACCCTGCCGTGGTTCTTTTTTTTTTTTTTTTTGCTTTGGCAGCTCTGGAGCCCCCGGCCGGCTCCCCGCACTCCGCCAGTCCCAGCCCAGCCCTGCAGGGGCACGGACCCCGGCCCGGGAGGGCAGGAACTAGTGATCCCCGCCAATCACCGTGCCGCCGGGCTCCCCGGGACGCGCCACTCCCCGCCAGCTGCACCGGCCTCTGCCTCCCACACCACTCTGAGCCTGGCCCAGCAGAGCCGCCTTTAAAGGAGCGGCTGAGCCAGCGCCTCCTGCAGCCCCTGGGGGCTCTGCCTGCCCGGCCAGGAGAGGCATCCGAAGGCCGGAGGGGGGAGCCCCTCTCGCCCGGCTGTGAGGTACCGCCCTTCACCCCCCGTGAGCCGCCTTGACCGCCCTCCACGCGCTCCCGGCCAGACTGCCGGCCTTTTTTTTTTGCTTGGGGCAGCAAAAAAGCTAGAACCGGCCCTGGGTGAAGGATAGGTAGAGCTATGTGTCATCTACATATTGCTAGCACTTGAGCCTAAGCCATCTGATCAGTTCACCTAGGGGCTGCATATAGAAGTTGAATAAGACCAGAGAAGATAATTTATCCTTGTGGAGCTCCACAAGTGAGGGGTCTAGTTGTGGAGGTGCAGTTTTCCACTACATTGAGTTACAGGCATAAAACAGAACCAATTACATTCTCCAAGCAAAGCCCACCACATCTTTTGGTGTCAGGGTCTGGTTCTCCCAATCTGACTCATCCAGTTCAAACTGGTTTGGGGCTCCCCAAAAGGAGAAGAGCTACTCTGACATTGTCTCTCAATGGCCATTAAGAGTA
The DNA here is from genome assembly GCF_028017835.1 of Emys orbicularis. Classification (NCBI taxonomy): domain Eukaryota; kingdom Metazoa; phylum Chordata; order Testudines; family Emydidae; genus Emys; species Emys orbicularis. The sequence goes on from NC_088693.1 coordinate 6,847,033, forward strand.
AACTGCAAGGTGATTATTAGAAAGGGCCTCCTTCTTCCTCCCCCAGGTAGTTGGCTTTGCTACCTGGATAGATTTCTGAGTGAAATATCCATTCCCATATGTGGTACATAAACACTACACTAGTAATAGTTCCAGATGCAATATTAATCATTATTAAAGAGCACCTTTGTCACAAGGAGTCCTGCTGTTTCTAATGCTAATCAAACAGAACAGAGCAGTGAGAGTACCTACTTCTGGCAATGAAGATTCTATTCTATTCTATATAGCAGGGATCGGCAACCTTTGGCACGCAGCTTGCCAGGGAAAGCCCCTGGCGGGCCAGGCCGGTTTGTTTACCTGCCGAGTCCGCAGGTTTGGCCGATCGCGACTCCCACTGACCACAGTTTGCCGCTCCAGGCCAATGGGGGCTGCAGGAAGCAGTGCGGGCCGAGGGATGTGCTTAGCCTGGCGGGCCGTGTGCCAAAGGTTGCCAATCCCTGCTATATAGGTTCCTAGATAGTATGGTATAGTATGATTATAGTATCTGAGCACCTTCCAGCAGGGAGAAAAGCAAAGTGACCGCACATCTGTCAGATATTGTTTGTTCTCTCATCCTCTCCCCGGAGGGAAAAGCATGTGCAATTCTCTTCTGCCTTGGTCTAGCCCACCAGGTTGGAGGTCTTACCCTGATAAAGTACTCAAAGATCAGCACTCTTCAGGGGAAACCAACTTTCCCAGGGTAGCAAGGGAAATTCTACTTCATTAATTACCATCAAACCACTCACAGTGTTAACTATTGCACAGGGGAAAGGAAGCTTTTTAACTGCATCATGTTGTACCTGAAGTCCAATTCACGTGCCTTACTAGCTGCTCCACCTGATTGCAATTCTTACACCTTACCATCCCTTTGTCCTTCTGGGGCAGAACATTATTATTCCTGCCAGAGACTACAAAACCACGGAGAAACGATCAATAGGTATGTACGTGCTTGATTGGCATTCCCTTATAATTAACAATCACTTTGATTTTGACGTGGCTTGGGGCTTTAAGGTAACAGGCCAGTATCTATTACCTGACTGATCACTAACTGGAATAATATTTAACTTCTATACATCCAAACACAGGAATCTGCTTCTCCACTTAAAACTGAATTGTACTAAGGCTGGAATGGCTCAACCTGAAATGAGGAAAGACATCACTGCCTAATTAAACAGGTTTCAGTTCTACATGGTTCATTCATTTCTCCAGTTAAAAGAACAGAAGCTGTGAGGCTCCAGGATTAGACATTTGCATCTCCTGAAATGAGATTACGCCCACATTATTGCCTTGAAAGTATCCCAGTTCCAAACCAGTGGAAAGTCTTCTGTTGTTTTAGTCCAATGATTATCAATAGTCTAGTGAATCATCTCTCTGAGCTATATCTGTTCTGTATATGTTCAGTGTTAGTAAATGAAACATTGAAATATAATCCAGTAAAGAAACAACACATAGGCCCCAATTCAGCAAAACCTTTAAAAACATGCTCAAGAATTTAAGCACACATTAAACTTTCAGCACAGCACTTAGGCACATGGTTAATCAGGGCCTATAATGTAGTTTGGCACTGACTTTATTAGCACCTAAGCACGTGCTGAAAGTTAAGCATATGCTTAAGTGCTTTCTGAAGCAGGGACAGAGTGCACACAGTTAGGGCCTGATTCAAAGCCCACTGAAGTAAATGGTTGTCTTTCTATTGACTACAGTAGACACCAGAACTAGACACCGTATTCCAGCAGTGGCCATGCCCGTGCCAAATACAGAACTAAAATAAACTCTCTATTTCTACTCAAAATTTCACGGTTTATGTATCCAATTATTGCATTAGCCTGAGATCGATATCAGACTGACTTGCCTATAATTACTCAGATCATCCCATTTACCCTTTTTAAATATTGGCACAACATTATTTTTCTTCCAGTCTTCTGGAACTTCCTCAATGTTCCAAGACTTATTGAAAATCCACATTAACAGTCCAGTGAGCTCCTCAGCCAGCTCTTTTAAAACTCTTTTTAATAGTATCTGAATATATCCTCACTCCCCCTGTAAAATATAGAATATTATTGTGCTCATTTTTCCATATGGAAAGCTGAGGCACACACAGAATAAGGCCACAAACCAGCTCTCACTGGACTCTGCAATGGAAAGGCTCTGATTAACTTCAACAGGAGTTGGATCAGGACTTAACTGATTTGCCCAGATCACCCGGGGAGTCTATGCTAAGTGCAGTGAGCTGAACCCAGAGTTCCTGAATCCTAGTCCAGTGCCTCATCTGCAAGACCATAATTCAAATTCACTAAGGCCCTCATTCAGCAACATGCTTAAGCACGTATATAAACTTACTCACATACATTGTCCCATAGACTCATGTGCTTAAAGTTATGCCTGTGATTAGCTACCTTGTTGAAATGGGGCCTAAAACCCCAATTCCTCTTTGTAAACACACCACTTTATTTCATCTATAACCGATAGTATCTTTACATTTAATTTCCTGACATATGTAGCAAAGAGAAAACATGGGACATGAATCAAGGCAACGACAGTTAATGCTGGCTTGCAAAGCTGCTTGGTGGTTCATTTTTATTCTTTGTAAGCATGTGACGGGTTCAGTCACAGGGATCACCTTGGGACTGTCACCTGATGTGCTGAAATTACCTCTGAGCCTGTTTTCCCTGCCAGCTTGGGACTCCATGGCAGGATACGTTGGATACATGTCCCAACATACCAAACGACATGTAAAACCTACCCAGACTGTGGGCAAGCAACAAGCAAACAAGCACGTAGCAGTAACAAAATCTGGACTGCTACACCACTTCATTCTCAACATCACAGGCCTAGCACCTGGGTTTCGCCATCCATCGCACATCAGTGTTCTCATTTATATAGGAGACTGGTTCGTCCTATATCCCAGGAAAGTCAGTTATAAATAAGACATTCAGAAAAAGCATTTTCTAGGTCAGCCTACCAGTCTTTTACATGACAGTGCCTTCCCCTTCCAAGCATCGTTCAATCTTTGCTCTTTGCTCAATCCTCTTCCTATGCCACTTTCAGGGTAATTGAGTCCATCTTTTTTTTTTAAAAAAAAAAAGATGCTTTAATTCCAATATATTGAAGGGAAATCATGTAGCAGACATTGCGCTGACTCACTCACCGATATGTGATTTGGTGCTGTACGTACAATTTTTAAAATATTGGTCAAATGTTGAGTCATAGCCAATTAATTAACACTCTGGTTCCTAGGCCCAGACAGCAAGTATGTATCATTGGTCAATAGGTCACATTCAAATAAGTGGGCGGTAGCCCAATTCATTCTTTGCACAAGGCAAGAGAGTCAGGCCTCACCAAGACATGTCCAGTCCCCCCATTGCATGGGAAAGCCTGATATATTTTATTCCTGGACCATAATAAGGGCACATATGCCAGGTCCTTTGCATACCCCCGCATCGGGGTCCCCATAGGACCACTCTAACCAACCCCATGCCCAGCCCCTACTTACTCAGGACATATGAGATGACTGCTGGGTTGGCGAGGAGCTCACCATCACTCCTCTCTGGGCAGAATGATTCCTCCCCCTCCCTGGAGCACTGCTCCCTTTTTGTTAGGCAGGATGGGGACCACTCTTGAGGAGGGAGGACTCAGCCCCCACCTGCCTGAACAGAAGACTGTGTATGTGAAGCCCCATGATGACTGCATCACAAGATAGGGACGTATGTGGGAGTGTGTGTCTGTGGTGGTGATGGAGAACTCACCCTCTGGAGCATCATGTTTCAGCGTTAACCCACTGAGATGCATGGGGCAGTACATACCACTTAGACCTCCTCTTTCAGGCTCTCTCCAGACTCAGGAAGACATGGTTATACTTGGCTACATCAGTCACAGAACCATGAGGACTAGAAACAGTTTCTCTTATAAATAAAAGCTGAGATTGCGTGCAGTTCTGGTCTCCCATGTTTAAAAAAGATGAACTCAAACTGGAACGGGTACAGAGAAGGGCCACTAGGATGATCCGAGGAATGGAAAACCTGTCGTATGAAAGGAGACTCAAGGAGCTCGGTTTGTTTACCTTAACCAAAAGAAGGCTGAGGGGTGATATGATTGCTCTCTTTAAATATATCAGAGGGATAAATACCAGGGAGGGAGAGGAATTATTTCAGCTCAGTACTAATGTGGACATGAGAACAAATGGATATAAACTGGCCGTCGGGAAGTTTAGGCTTGAAATTAGACGAAGGTTTCTAACCATCAGAGGGGTGAACTTCTGGAACAGCCTTCCAAGGGAAATAATGGGGGCGAAAGACCTCTCTGGCTTTAAGATTAAGCTTGATAAGTTTATGGAGGGGATGGTTTGATGGGATAACGTGATTTTAGTCAATAGGTCAATAACGTGCCATCGCTGGTAATTAGTAACAATGGTCAATGATGGGATATTAAAAGTTACTACAGAGAACTTTTTCCGGAGGGTCTGGCTGGAGAATCTTGCCCGCATGCTCGGGGTTCAGCTGATCGCCATATTTGGGGTCGGGAAGGAATTTTCCTCCAGGGTAGATTGGCAGAGGCCCTGGAGGTTTTTCGCCTTCCTCCGCAGCATGGGGCAGGGGTCACTTGCTGGAGGATTCTCTGCGACTTGAAGTCTTTAAATCACGATTTGGGGACTTCAACAGCTGAGTCAAGGGAGAGAATTATTCCAGGAGTGGGTGGGTCAGCTTTTGTGGCCTGCATCATGCGGGAGGTCAGACTAGATGATCATAATGGTCCCTTCTGACCTTAAAGTCTATGAGTCTATGAGTCACCACATGATCCAACAGCCTATAATGGCTGGCTATGTGAAGTGGTTATAGAAGAGTGAAACAGCAGGGGGCGATCTCACCACAGCAGCCAAGTCAGAGGGGGATCTGTGGAGGACTGCTTCTTACCCAAGCCAGGGAAAGGAGGAAGAGCTATTAGCAAAGGAGGAGGTGCTACAATCTCTCTCTCTGCCCTTTATTTTAACCCCCTTCCGATGCCTTAAAGCAGCCCTGCTTTATTCTGAGTTCCTTTTCCAGTGTGGGTAGCAAATGACCGTCTGTGATTATTTGCCATTGTCACATGCCATTTCTGTCCCCTTCTGCAGAGGAAGCACTCCTTGGCATGTTTTGAGTATGACTGCACAGGGCTGCAAAGAACATTTTTGCTCCTTCAGAGATGAATGAGAGTCAAACCTCTTGCCGGATCCTTTTGCAGCAAGCAGCACAAAACTGCACATGCTAGTTTGCACTTTATCTACAAGGTTCTGCTTCATATTAAAAGTGGGAGGGAAAAATGGGCTTTATTCAACATGAAATAAAGATCTGGACTTCAGCTGCAATACGCCTGGTATTATCAGACCTGTATCTAATCCAACAGACACCCTGCTGCTGAACGGCTTCTAATGCTGGTAGAAAATTAGTAAATGAAGGCACCTTTCTTATCTGCATCTTGAGCTAGGCAGGGAAACCCAAAGATCATCACTTAGGAAGGTCAGATAATCTGCGGGGGTGGGGGATCATTAGATAACACTTGTTTAAAAAAAGCTCCTGATTATTCAGGCAGGATTTGAATTGTCTCCCTGGTGCATTTGAGGTGTTATTTTAAGATTGGTTATGGAGATTGTACTTTGCAGTTAAAATCTCCTTTGCACATAATCTCCTGCTATCTCCTTTGTTCTTGTCAAATAGATGAAGGAAAGAACTGCCTGCCTGCCTTTACTTTTTCTCATTTGGCATATCACTGTGAATTGTACACATGGGTCCTTAATAGCTGGGGAATATACATTATAGGTGTATAATTGGAGGCCAGCGACAAAAAGGAAAAAAAAAAAAGAAACAAACCTGTATCATTGCTGATTGAGCTTCCAGTTGTCAAATTGTTAAGACAAGAACAAAACATTTTGGTCAGTTGAATCAATACTTTTGCCTTTGAAACTTTCTGGCTGCATCTACTGTGTAATGCGAGCCCAGGAGATGGGACAAATAACAGGAATTCTCAGAAAGCCATGTAGTTTTCCAAAAGAGATCTGAAATGCTGAGGTGCCAAGACTGAAATCTAATAGTGTGTGTCATGTTTACAGCATGTTGTGACGTTGTGCAGTCTATATGGTTTTATAAAAACATGATAATAAGTGAATATAATGTAACTGGGATAGTTTTATAAAGATTTGATAAGTGAATATAATGCAACTGGGATATGCTTCGTGCAAAAGGTCTCTTGTAAGGTATCATTACAAAGCTCATAATCTACTGAGTGTGATCATCCTATTTGTAGAAATGTACCACTCTTGTATCTAAAACTAGAAATATAAAACATAACTCTGAGGGCCTATTGTAATTATGTAAAGTGTGGGCCATTAATGATGGTTTGGAATCTTGATGACTCCCATTAACAAGGACCATTGTCTGCAGATGGCTGTGTTTACCTGTTAGTCTTCCTGTATATGTGTGTGCTGGCAAGTGGGCAATGAAGTCTTGCAGTGACATGTGATCATGTCACCTGAACTGGAATCCATCTTTAACCTGGGTGCTTTTCCAGTGAGGGGGGGGTGGAAACCCAGAGGGACAAAGGGTTCCCGCCTTATGCAAAAGATATATAAAGGGGTGGAAGAGAACAGAGGGGTAGAGGAGCCATCATGAAGAATCCCCTAGCTATCACCTGAGCTGCAACAAGAGCTGTACCAGGGGAAAGAATTGTGCCCAGGCCTGGAACGTGTCCAGTCTGAGAAAAAACTTACTGAAGCATCTCTGAGGGTGAGATTATCTGTATTCAGTTTGATTAGGTATAGATTTGCGCATTTTATTTTATTTTGCTTGGTGACTTACTTTGTTCTGTCTGTTACTACTTGGAACCACTTAAATCCTACTGTCTATATTTAATAAAATCACTTTTTATTTAGTAATTTACTCAGAGTATGTATTAATACCTGGGGGAGCAAACAACTGTGCATATCTCTCTGTCAGTGTTATAGAGGGCGAACAATTTATGAGTTTGCCCTGTATAAGCTTTATGCAGGGTAAAACGGATTTATTTGGGTTTAGACCCCATTGGGAGTTGGGCATCTGAGTGCTAAAGACAAGCACACTTCTGTGAGCTGTTTTCAGGTAAACTTGCAGCTTTGGGGCAAGTTATTCAGACCCTGGGTCTGTGTTGGAGCAGACGGGAGTGTCTGGCTCAGCAAGACAGGGTGCTGGAGTCCTGAGCTGGCAGGGAAAACAGGAATAGAAGTAGTCTTGGTACATTAGGTGGCAGCTCCCAAGGGGTTTCTGTGATCCAACCCGTCACACATGTATGGGCATATTTATACATCTTCCATGCTAAAAATATAAAGCAGTTCTATGTAAGTGCTCTGTACTATTATTACTTATACAGTGTTATAAATATTCATGGTGCTTTACATGTAAAAAGTGTGTACGTAAAAAAGAATGAGTTGTATTCTTCTCTCACGGTACATCAGTGAAAACCTGTAGTAACTCAGCTCACTGTATAGACTAACTCTAGATTTACACAAGTGTGACTCAGCCCTGGTCTACACTGGGAGGGGGGGAAATCGATCTAAGTTACGCAACTTAAGCTACGTGAATAACGTAGCTGAAGTCGACGTACTTAGATCTACTCACCGCGGTGTCTTCACTGCAGTAAGTCGACGGCTGATGCTCTCCCGTCGACTCCGCCTGCGCCTCTCGCCGAGCTGGAGTAGAGGAGTCGACAGGAGAGCGCTCGGGGGTCGATTTATTGCATCTAGACTAGACACGAGAAATTGATCCCCGCTGGATCAATCGCTGCCCGCCGATCCAGCAGGTAGTGTAGACATACCCTCAGGAGCAGAATCTGACCCATTGTAAGGAAAGAAAAATTGTGATAGAGTAATTACAGTATACACTATACGTAGGGCACCTTCGGAGTCACTCTGGATTTTGAGGAGTTTTTCTATCCCTAAAACCTAGCACAGGCTTCTCTATAAACCAGATTAAAACAAAAACAACTAGCCACGCTTTCTCTGCGCCTTGCTCTGCTTCCGCTACTCCCAGCTGGCAAATGCCTCTTTGGTAGCCATTACGGGGCTCCTTTTAGAGCAGCTTTAAGCTATGGTGTAAAACTGGTTTGGGGACACTTGGAAGCTCTTCAGGGATGGGACTGGCTCTTTGTTCTGTGCAGCGCCTAGCACAATGGGACCCTGATGGGAATCTTTAGGTGTTACTGCAATAGAAACAAACAACAATGGTAAGAGATGGGATATCAGGAAACGATCCACCCCACAGTGGCAATGCATAGCTGTGCAGTCCCCTGACCAGACTGAGACTCGGTGACAATATGGTCCTTAATTCTCATCTTGTTCCACTGCTGAGTCTCTTCATGTCCACTGGCTGCTGAATTACAAGGGTGAAACCAATACCCTGGCCCTCCCACATGAGGGAGCTCTTCTCCCAGTGCTGCTGCCTGCTCTATGGGTACCTGTAGCAGAGGAGTATGGGGGAAAGTTCCAATCTCACTCTAAATGGGTGCTGTGCTTGTCACTCTGGCATCTGAGTCCCTTACAAACTCTAAAAGAAACACAACACATTCTCCATTTCTCTCCCTCCTTTCCCCCCTACGTGAGTGGAAAGCTATAATGCTGTGTACTAACAATACGAAGGACAATACTTAGGGCTATTTACCTCTGGAAAAAGCGAAGACCCAAGTGGAATCCTTGCAGGTGAGGGACCGGTAAGAATTTTTGGCAGGGGGAGAGGTTTTGCAGGAAAGCTCCTTCACCACACACTGCTCGTCGAGTTGGGGCTTAGGGACAGAAGCATAGCACTTCTCCCCTGGGAGCTGGGTAGTTTCTCCTGCTGATTCAACCTAGCTATGGGAGAGGTATCATTGCCAACCTCAGCTGTTCAAAAATCAGGAGTCAGTCCCCCAAAATCATGAGATTGCTTTAAGAATCATGAGATTTTTTTTTAAAAAATGAGTTCTTTTTATTTGCTTTCTGGCTCCTGATCTTTTAGTGCGCTCTCTCTTCACATTTCCAAGCTTTTCTGTGCAGGCTAGAAACGTACTGATGTGATTCCAGGAGCTGGGGCTTTAAAAAATACACAAAAATCACAAGAGCCATGATAGAATCGCGAGAGTTTTTGCAGCCTAAATAGATGTTTCCTTTGTAATTGGTTCTTAGCAGCTGCTCTTCCTGTATCTTAGTAGGATAGTTTAAGGGCTTTTTCTTCACTGAAATAGCACTGACATATTTGGAATCAGGTAAAGTGGTTCAGATGTACAAGTGAGGAGTTTTGTGAGCAGAAGAAAAAGTAACACTACCGCAGGCATTTTGTAGTCTGGCCAGCTGGCAAAACAATGGAATAAGGCTATGTCTACACTGGCACTTTTGTCGTTAAAACTTTTGTCGTTCAGGAGTGTGAAAAAAATCACGGCGACGAAGCTACTGCTCCTCGTTGGAGGTGGCTACGCAGCGCACCTTACAGTGGTATGGTTGGAGTGTCACAGCCACGCCGTTGTAAGGTGCGCAGTGTAGACACAGCCTAAAACTATTGAGTTTGCAGGCTCCTGTCTCAGCCAAGTGGATTGTGCGAGAGAATCGAACAGTATCCCAGACACCTGTTCCCTTTCATCTCCAAACCTCTTCTGAAATATAAACAAGGAGTTCCTCCACACAGAGTTAAATAGAGGCCTATGAATGAGGGATTCCCTAGTCAGAGTGTTTTCCTTGTGGTTCCATGATTTTTTTTTTTTAATGGTAATGAAAGCTTTAAATCTACTGCCCTGAATAGTCCCCTTGTTCTTGGATTATGAAAGAGTGTAGAGAGAAGTGTCTGATTTATCTTCCCCATACCTCACCTGCATATATCATGTCTCCTTTAATTCTCCTTCTCTCTAAACTAAACAGTCCTAATCTATTTCAATCTCTCCCATCATTACTTCATAATGGACCATCATGGCTAAGAGGACAAGTAAGGAGGAAGAGATGACAGTAAACAATGTTTTTTGTTTTTTCCCACAGAGAGCTGATTGCACAAATTGTTTTTGTTTTACACATATCTTTATCGTTTGTCTCATTTACTGATCAGGCAGCAGAGTGGGATAGATCGTGACAGTGGAGGTTAACAGTGAGAAGGTAGAAGATATAAAGGCATTTGCAGAAGAGATTTGAAGTCACTTGGAACAGGCAAGGAAAGGGTGTTTCAGCTGGAAAATGGTAGCATGAGCAAAGACATGACACTGGGAGAAAAAGAAGGAAATGTTGGGCCAAATTCAGCCTTGCTGTAAGCGGTAGCATCGATTGATTTTTTTAATTGACTTTTTTTATGAAAAGTGTTAGTGCTGCACAAACACAATGAGGCCCCATTCTGGGTTAAGCATTCCTTAAGCATTCCCATAGCAGGCATGACTCATAATAAGAAGATGAATACAATGAAAAGTCCATGGCAAAATCTCATTTTGGTACAAAAATTCCAGTTTTTCATAGAAAAAACACAACAATTTGTTTCCAATTTTTGGTAAAAAAATATATTAGTTTTTGATATTTTTTTCGAATTTTAAGAAAATTAAAATATACAAAAATGCATTTTCTAATGAAAATGGTTTTCAAAAACTGATTTCTTTTAATTCTGGTTGTTTTTTTTTCCATTGCAAATGACAATAATCATGGAGGTTGAAAAAAAAAATAATTAAAAAAATTCCCATAAAAAGCTGCCATTTCTTGAGCAACTGTAATGAACAATCAAAGTCAATGGTGTTGTAGTTGTGTTGAAAATGGACGAACAGGAACAGAGAGCAAAGAACCGGAGACTTTGATTGTAATCTCTATAGGGCAAGAACCATCCTTTGGCTCTGTGTTTGTACAGCACCTAACACAATGCGGTCCAGATTCATGACTAGGGTTTCCAAGTTGCTATGGTAACACAAATAAAAAACAATATGGGCCGTGCTGTATGATTACTCTTTCTTGATGAGTTATCACATCTGCTCAGGTACAGCTGTTAAAATATTAGCTATTTTTATCAAACTGGCTGTTTATTTTTCTTTATAACCCACCACAAAGAGTATCCGTGAATGTTTCTGTATCTGGAAGTCTCGGGTTGCACAGTTCCACTTCCTGTGCTCTGGTAGACCACGTATTTAAGAGTTAGTAAAGAAGCAGCCAATAATCCATTGATTCCTCTATGTAGGCATTATGCTATGGCATTTCTGTGCCAGGACGAACTCCCTGCGTGATCGCACACAGACACTAACCACTAAAGACAATCACAAAAGAGATGCCAGACAATAGCAAACGTTACTGAGATGGTACATATCTTTCAATAGAGAAAGGCAAGGGAATTTAGATGAGACTTTTACTGGTGATACACAAGGCAGAACAAAACTCAGCTGACTATTACAGATGTGCTGGCTTTGCAGGGCTAACTGGGATTAAAGAAAAAAAAATGTGTCTGTGCCAGTCGACAAGTCAGCCTGACTCCAAGATACACAGGGGAACAGATAAGAAGACAGCTGTGTCAGATCAGGGAAACAGTGAACAGGTTTGGGGATTCAAGATGAATGATGATAAAAGGCTCCTTGGAGCATGGTGAAATCACAAAACTTCTTTCCACTCTAGTGGCAATCAACACCAGCCAGGGTCTTTTCCTAGGTAGGGTCTGGTTCAAAGGTCACCTCGGAACTCAGGAAAAAAAAGTTCTCACTCTTGTCCCTCAAGACTCTGAAGCACTGTAGCTGAGCTCAGCCAATCTCCATTTCATAGGACAGTTCTCGGTCAATCCCTGACCGATGGTCAGAAACCTGTATCAGAGCAGTTGCTCAGGAAATTATAATTAACCCTTTCCCTGGCCTTCATCAGTGGGTGTTGTAAACTCATCAGTGCATTCCCGTCTGCTTTCCTGACTTTAACGTCTTCCTAACGTTGCAAGAAATGTCTCACTTGTAGCCTTCCCTCCGTTTGCATGGCCTCAGACTCTGACATGGCAATTTCTTAAGAGACAAATGGAAGTGACAGCCAGACACTTGAGGTGGCATCTGGCTGGCCTTAGTTTAGTGACAGAGTTAATTTCAAGCCCCGTTAAATACTTGCAATAGAACAGAAATTACAGTTTAATTAACTGCTTAAGCAGCAGTGAACAAATAATCCCTCGAAATACAGAATGCTCTCAGGATGGAGGGAAGAGACGTTAGCATTGGGCGCAGTATACAGGAGCAAAGCATGGCATTTCTTGCACTTCACTAGAAGACAGCTCTTGTTCCTCAGAAATGCCTAGCTCCCTTCATTATTTGGAGGTACATTTACATTTTAAGGGCTTTTTATTTTTTTGTTCTTTCTAACGGATTGTCCACAAACAGCGGTTTATCGACTGCCTTTGCTGCTCCTTTAATCTAGACGCCACTAAAATCAATGGGACGCTGGAATATTTAACTGCATTTTTTCAATAGTTGATCTTATGTGGTTAGGGACAAAATTCAATAATTAAAGTGTCAAACAGCGGGATTTTAGCCCTGCTCTAATTGCAAATCTCAGCGCAGCTTTAACTATGGTGTTACTACCCTTGCCTCTCTGATAAGTGGTAAGATTATAGGCTATGGATATAACACCCTTACCTTCAGTCTTGGAATCAGCTACTTTAAATTCCATTTTCCCCTTCTATCCTAATCTTCTCCCCTATCCTCACACAAACTGAAGTGAGGCAAAAAGCAAGTATGAACAGAAAGATGAACACATGAGGGAACAGCACAGAAGGACAGTGAATAAAATAGCAATTTATTATGGGTGATCCCAAGCTAAATATTTGAAAACCTGTGGCATTTTTTGTTAGGGTCTATCAAGTCAAGACAAATACCTCTAGAAAAGGGAGTTTATTGTAGCTTTCATAATGGGGGAAAATATTGTGTAAGGGGCAGCAGAAAAATAAATTGCCAAATGACATCCTTTCCAGCAGTTGACTAGGGAGTTGTAAAGCTAATATGTATTAAGAGTGCTATCAAAAGTCCATTAAAAAGAAAATGGAGCAGACATCAAAGATCCTGCCTCAGCCAGGGACCCAGATGCTTTGACATGACAATAATCTCAAAGCCATCATCCTTCTGGGCTATGATTGATAACCATGGTAGAACTCAGGTTGGAGACTGTCTCATGGATTTCAAGAATGGATTAAAAAACGGAGGCCCAGAGAAATATTTCCTCAAAAATAATAAACTTGAATGTGGACTTAAGTGAGAGTTTTAGTAAAATGTACAGTATAGTCTAAGGGACAGAACTATGGGTTAGGAGGTGATCTCAGCTGAGGTTTCCAGGATGCTGCTATAATAACAATTAATAAAAATAATAACAGGATGCTGAAACGTGCAGGTATAGTGAAACAGTCTTACGTGATCAACCAATGGCCTATGAAAAGTCAATCATTAAGAAAAAAAGAATATTCAACTTAAGGTTAAACAAAATCGCACTAGAAATTCCTAGGGATACTTTACTGTATATTCATTGTAAGTGTTTTGAGGTGAAGAGCCATTGAGAAAACAAGGCGACACAGCCAGATTCTGATAATTTTCATCAGTGTTAATGCAGAATAACTTGACTAAAAGAAATATAGCTATTATTCTGGATTGACACCAGTGTAAATCAGAGCAGAAGTTTGACATCAGATGAACCAAGATCAGAGGGGAAACTTGAGCATCTCAAGAAATGTACAAGGCAAAACTCAAATTAGAAAATATATATTCAGTTCATGTTCTGGACAAAGTCCCTACTACCTTTATGTTTTCATGGCACCTCCTATGGAGCTTTAAAAAGCAGAAAAGGAATTAATGTTCCACGTTTCCAGCACCATATTCATCCCAATCAAATCCTAAGGAACTGAAACCAATGAATAAATGTGGTTTGGTGTCTTACAGATTTTAAGCTCACCACGTCAGAGAGCTTTGTATAATCGGTCTGCGGTATTACTACAGTGTTACTCACTGCCGCTTGAGGTTTTGTTAAACAGTAAACAAACCAGATGATCTTTCTAAACATCTATGCTCTGAAAGCTGATCTCAACCAATCATGCTTCTGCAAATCTCTGCTGAGGCCACCCCTTAATTACTAGGAGAAGCACTGTTTGCAACACACTATTTTGGAATTTTGAGAAGACAAGTGTCTACACACGAAGCCAGCTAGTGTAGGATACCATAAGAACAAAGAACTGGAAGGGCACTTCCTGAGTCATCAAGTCCAGTACCCTGCTACCAATGGTCATATAATCCACTTCATAAATATATCAAGCTCCATCTTAAAACTAGTTAATGGCCCCCATTATTCCTATTGGGAGGCTGTTCCAGGACCTCACTCCTCTGATGGTTAGAAACCTCCTTCTAATTTTCAGTCTAAATTTACTCATGGCCAGTGTATAAATCAGTAAAGGGAGGATCAATCCCACCAGGAAATAGATCCTCTGCCAGAGTAAAGTGGAACATATCCATGATATGAGGCATTTAGCAACTAGCCTGGATGCCTGTCATGTTCTTACTCTTAAAGTTTTTGGTCCTGATTCCTCTCTGACTTACATCGATGCAAACCAGGAATATCCCCACTGAAGCCATTGGTCCTGAGTCACCCATTCTGTTGCATCCATTTTACATGGGCGTAACGCCACTGATGGGGAAAAAATTGTGCATAGGAATGGAGTCCCATTGAGTTACACAAGTGAGGAGAGGACCAGTCCCACTGGGAGACAAATCTTCTGCTGGTGCAAACGGTCACATATCATTGCCTTCGCTGGACCTACACCGATTTATGCTACTATGGACCTGGCACCCGGCATTTCCACCTGCACTGGGCACATGCACTCCGTAGGGGACTCTCATTCTTTCTGTGAGCTGTGGGGCAGGAGGCACACTGACAAAACATTTTGTGGGTGTTCTCAAACTAAGGCTATGGCTACACTAGAGACCTTACAGCGGCACAGCTGTACCGATGCAGCTGCACCTCTATAAGATCTCTCATGTAGCCGCTCCATGCCAATTGGAGAGAGCTCTTCCATCGACATAATTAAACCACCTCCAACAAGCGACGGTGGCTATGTTGGCAGGAGAAGCTCTTCTGCCGACATAACACTGTGCACACTACCACTTATGCCGGTGGAACTTATGTTGTTCGGGGGGCGGGGAGGGGAGGGGGTTCACACCCATGAGCGACATAACTTTTGCCGACATAAGTGGTAGTGTAGGTTGTCATGGTGTCAAGGCTGATTCCCAGCCTGGCACTTTGAGTACAGAAGGTGAGAACCCGCAAGGATTCTAAAAATTAATACTGGCCACTCCAGGCTTGTATTAAACTCCCAAGGTTACAGCTTCTCTCTAACCTTGGATTGATAGATGCTGCCACCACCCAAGTGCAAAAACCCCTTTGAGAACCCACGAAGGTGCACTGGGGAATTCCTTCCTGTGGGGTACCCTCAAGCCCTTTCACCCCCCTCCAGGGAAGAGCTGAGAAAGAAAACAAAGGAAATCAGCTATTGCCACCAACTAATTAAACAATATGTGCACAAACCTCTTAGGGACACACAAATCCAATCGTGTTCCAAAAAAAGGTAAATTTTATTAAAAACAAAAAGGAAGAAAATATATCTGGAATTTAGGCTTTTTGCTAGATTTAAAAAAAAACAATTACAAGGATTAAGCATCAAGATAGCTTCTTGAGGTCCAGTTTAAACGTTACAGGCAAAACAAAAGCACCTGGGGTTAGCACAGAGGAGTCCACAAGCCATAAAGAAATAAAAGAGATAAACCTAATCACATCTTCCTAGACATTTCCTGATCTACTTACATATCTGGGGTTTCAAGTGAGTAGTTTGTAGGTATGATCTGATCATCATTTTCATATCTGGCAAAAAGCTTTTTACAGCATAGTTCCAGCCCTGTCTCTGCTCTCCGGGAGAACAACACCGACAGACAATTGGAAGTTTTTTCCCAATTTTCCTTTTACCTATGGACTTTTTAACCCTTTACAGTTAAAGCAAGTAGAGAACAGCTACTAACAGTGGCTTTATAGCTAACTGGCTGGCTGGATGTCCATAAAAGGGAGCTCCCCCCACCCCCCAGCCCTTTCATTTATCACACATGGCCTAACAGAAAAGGTCTCTAACATTTTTTTCTTTGTCTTCCAAGGGACAGCTAATCTGTTTGCCTCGGAACTTGTGGGAGAAATTGTGAATCTAGGCAGAACTCTTCTGATGCTAAATAGGTTGGTTAGTTTCTCAAAAACAGCCAGGCTAAGGATGGTAATGAAAGTGCAAACAAAGTGCAAACAATGGTGACCTCGCACTGCACCACAATTTAAAACATGGGGTTTTAAAGATTAGCATTTTGTTCAAGATACCTTTCCGTTTTAAGAGGAGAAGGCAAGAACTTCATGTTTGGGGGGAGGGATAGCTCAGTGGTTTGAGCATTGGCCTGCTAAACCCAGGGTTGTGAGTTCAATCCTTGAGGGGGCCACTTAGGGATCTGGGGCAAAATCAGTACTTGGTCCTGCTAGTGAAGGCAGGGGGCTGGACTCAATGACCTTGCAAGGTCCCTTCCAGTTCTAGGAGATAGGATATCTCCATTAATTTTTTATGGCCAAGCTGTGTTTTTAGTCTCTTCTGCTCATGTTCTGAGTCTGCCCTCATCACCATGATAGCCAAGCACTTTCCAGTAGTGCATCACATGACACGACTAAAATCTTTCCCTCTCTCATCCTCTCCCCAGGGCACAATAGCTAGATTTATTTGGTGCAGGACCCAGGGTGGGAGTAGAACAGACAACTCTAAGCCCCCTTTCCACCCCCCTGAGGCTCAGCTTAAATGGGAGCTGAACTGTCCCACAGCTTAATTTGCAGCTAGCTGTGAGCTTGGGGTTACAAAAGCAGAAACTGAGGCACCAAGGTGCTGACCAAGATCACCCTGGAAGTTACTATTGTTAGAGTCTGTGATAGACTCTACATCTGTCTCCTAGGCCTTAACCACAAGACCATGCTCTCTCTCTTCCAAGTGTATATAAACCAATAAGTTAAAAAAGTGTCTGTGTGTTTTTGTGTGTGCATGAGAGAGCGAGAGAGAGCGAGAGCGAGAGAGAGATAAATTTTATATTTCAAATTAAAGGAAGCAAATCAAGGTTCCCTCCTGCCCTCGGGGTTGACACTGGGGACAGCACAATTGTTCATTCAGTCAGGCAATCTGATGAACGGAACAGTCCAATTTAAAATATATATTCATGTTAAGGGAGTCAGAGTTGTCTTCTCTCTGCACCAATGTACAATTTTTATCAGAACAACATTCTCCTCTGCTTCTCCTCTGTGTTTCTCTACAATTGCATCCTGGGGAAAAAAAGAAAAAAAAACTTCTTCCAGCCGTAGCAATCAACTGCCTGAACTGTTCCTCTCCCTTCTCTAAAAAGGCTTCCCTTGCCCAGGTAATTTGACGGCGTGGCTGTTTTCAGTGGAGAGCCCGCTGATTTAAGGGGAGGCTAGCCGCTTCCACCGATGTCTCTCATGTGCTGCGGTGGCCGGTTTTGTAGATTTCAAAGAGAAAGGAATATGAGGGGAAAATACTAATATGAAAGAAAAATTGACTTCAGCTGGTGGCTTTACACCTTGATCCAAATACCGCTGATGTAAATGGGGATCTCTACATTGACTGAAGAGAGCTTTGGAAAAGGCCCATCGCTAGCTTTGTCTCACCCCTTTCACTCTCCAAAAACCATTGACTTTTGGGGATACATGAAGCCATAGGTTGAGCAGAGAGGACATCAGGCCATGAAAAATGCAGTGGGCGGAGGATTACTGAGACATAAGGGGTCCACATGGCCCACAAGGTTTGCACATGGTCAGTATGAATCAAAAAAGTGGGCGGAGCTGGCAAAATAGGGGTGTGGCCATGATGATGGGGTGGTGCACTGAATAAGTGGGTTTCCAGGGTTATATCTATTGTGTGGGCTGCTCCGGAGCCCTGGTTGCCATTTAAAGCTTCCATCCACCTGTGCAGTATAGCTGGTTGAAAACCTATTTTGGGAAAAAATTGTCAATTGTGAAACTGTTTTCACTTCAAAGTGTTCAGAATTGATCTCCTTTTTGGGGGGAGGTAGCAGGCAGGTGGGAGATCCATTTTTATTTTTTTTAGAAAGTTTTCTCAAAATGATTGCAAGAAACCTGGTCTTTGATAAAGGAAAAAAAATAGATCAACATTTCAAAAAAGATTTTCACAAAAGTTTTGAAAAAAAAAAAAAAATCAAAGGCGCAGATTGTTTTGGGAGAAAACAAAAGGTTTTGACAGTGATGACTATTTTTCATGAAAAAGTTCATTTTCAAGAGAAAGCCATTTTCTGATTGAAAAAAATCATTCAAAAATGTTGACCAGGTCTACTATTGAACCCTGGTGTGATGTACCATCTTCTGTCCTCTGGTGATCAAATCCCCAACTTGCACTATATCAGCCTCTGCTGGCTGAATGGTGCTTGATTCGGTGAATCTTACTTTGATTTCACACTGCAAAATGTGTCACCTGCCATCCAATATGTTTGTTAGGGGGGCTTATTTTAATCCCCTATTTATCTGCAGAGAGATCATTCCGTGTCAGAGTTGTAGATCAGTTTTTTAAATAGCCTTTGAAGTTTTGCTCTTCAGATTTCAATAGACAACACAAGAGTTTCTAGCAGATTTTCTCTCTCCTGGCACCTGATGTATGCATAAAAGTCTACATTAAGTCTAGCTGGTTGCATCTGCTGTTTTGAGCTAGTGGGAACTATTAACTCACAGGCAAAACTTTCATATAGAAAGCTAGTGACCCTGGTTTTTTTCCCAGCAGTCTCTCCATAATTTATTTAGTGCATAGTGGAACATGGTGCTTTGATCCTGCAGGGAGATACGACATAGCTACTAGATACAGTTTGCTGAACTGGCCTTTATATGGCCCAGAAAATATGCATCTGACACAGATGTTTGACACAAATGACATGATTTTTTTAAGCTATATTTTAAAACTAAATCTGGTCCTGTACAAACTCTGATGTCCTATCAGGTCTTATATTCAAGGGTTAGTGGTTTTATGGGGAATCTGCTGTAATTGCAGGGTTACCACAGAAACTTAAAAAAAACACTGGCACTGACTCAGGGTCAGATTTACACCTTACACGCCCCGAGGCCCAGCATCTTCAGCATTTCCCTCCGCCTACAACTGACCTTCGTGTTTTCCGTAAAAAATGAAACAAAAAGAAATATAAACACAGCCTCCCTGGAAAGGCACGAGACTCTCCGCCATGCCCCATGCTCCCAGCACGAGCCAGGGTACAGCCCAACTGCCCGAGGCGAGGCACAAGGGGGAGGACTGTACCCCCCCCCCAAGGCGAGCGGTCCCTGAGCGTCTTCCGTCCCTCCCCGGTGGCGGCGGGGCGGCCGAGATTGGGAAAGGGCTGGGATGCTCCCAGCACCGTCAGCAGTTGCCCTGCCCGGCCGCGGCTCACAGCGCCCCCAGGCGGGCTGACTCAGATGCTCACCCTGCTCCAACCCCACACGCTGGGCGGTCACAAACCTGTGTCAGGAGCCCGGCCAGCTGCAGGGGAATTGTATGTATTAACTTTTTAACTTTTAACCCACTTTTAATTGGGTTAAATTTCCTAATTGGAAATCCGGCCTTGCACTGACTTGATCTGGATCAGTCTAATTGTGTACTACACTCTCACCTTGCACTTGCTCCTGGGGTAATGCACAGCTGCACTGAACCACGACCAAACTCAGTCACAATTATTGCCCCGCTCTGGGGGAGGACAATGTTACTTCACCCCATTTTCATGATGCAGCTCTGTCCCATCTCTGGAAAGTGAGTTGGGGGGCTGAGTCAGTGATCCTGCCACTCCCTACCTAGGGTTGCCAATTTACTAATTCCAGAAAACCGAACACCCTTGCCCTGCCCACTGCCTCACCCCTTCCCTGAAGCCCCACCCACTGCCCTGCCCCTTCCCTCAGGCTCCAACCCCGCTCACTTCATCCCCCCTCCCTCCGTCGCTTGTTCTCCCCCACCCTCTCTCACGCACTCCCTTCTCTTTTAAAAACTTGTTATGAAATGAATACACACATATTTTATGTCATCAATATTTTTGTGCGCAAGCCAGCAAAAGGAATAAAAGTCAAAGAGTTAGGCTGCAAATTTTATTCACACAGGTATACACACATGCAGCAATACACACACCTTCCTACACAAAGACACACAGTCTCTTACACAAATACAATGCATACATGCACACACTTGCCTACACAGAGACACTTTTTCCAGGGGCTGCCTAAATCATCCAGCCGGGAAGGGCTAGAGGGGAAAAGCTGGGAGGGGGCAGGTGGAGGAGAGAGGATGGGGAGGGAAAGAGGCCAAGGGTACAGGGCTGGGAAGGATAGGTGTGGGGGGCAGGACAGGATGGGACGGGGGAGGTATGCAGTGAGGGGACGGGGGTGAGGAGGGGTTGAGACAGGGAGGGATGCAGTGATGGGGGTGTGGAGAGGTTGGGACGGGGGAGGGATGCAGTGAGGGGGATCGGGGTGCAGGTGGGTTGGGATGGGGGAGGGATGCAGTGAGGGGGATGGGGGTACAGAGGGGTTGGGACGGGAAGGGATGCAGTGACGGGGGATGGGGGTGCGGAGAGGTTGGGATGGGGGAGGGATGCAGTGAGGGGGATCGGGGTGCAGGTGGGTTGGGACGGGAAGGGATGAAGTGAGGGGGATGAGGGTGCGGGGGGGTTGGGATGGGAAGGGATGCAGTGAGGGGGATGGGGGTGTAGGGGTTGGGACGGGGAGGGAGGCAGTGATGGGGGATGAGGGTGTGGGGGGGTTGGGATGGGAAGGGAAGCAGTGAGGGGGATGGGGGTACAGAGGGATTGGGATGGGGAGAGAGGCAGTGATGGGGGATGAGGGTGCAGGGGGGCTGGGATGGGGAGGGAGGCAGTGAGGGGGATGGGAGTTCGGGGGGGTTGGGACAGGGAGGGATGTAGTGAGGGGGATGGGAGTTCGGGGGGGTTGGGACAGGGAGGGATGTAGTGAGGGGGATGGGAGTTCAGGGGTTGGGATGGGGAGGGAGGCAGTGAGGGGGATGGGAGTTCGGGGGGGTTGGGACAGGGAGGGATGTAGTGAGGGGGATGGGAGTTCGGGGGGGTTGGGACAGGGAGGGATGTAGTGAGGGGGATGGGAGTTCAGGGGTTGGGATGGGGAGGGAGGCAGTGAGGGGGATGGGGGTACAGAGGGATTGGGATGGGGAGAGAGGCAGTGATGGGGGATGAGGGTGCAGGGGGGCTGGGAGGGGGAGGGAGGCAGTGAGGGGGATGGGAGTTCGGGGGGGTTGGGACAGGGAGGGATGTAGTGAGGGGGATGGGAGTTCAGGGGCTGGGATGGGGAGGGAGGCAGTGAGGGGGATGGGAGTTCGGGGGGGCTGGGATGGGGAGAGAGGCAGTGAGGGGGATGGGAGTTCAGGGCTTGGGATGGGGAGGGAGGCAGTGATGGGGGATGAGGGTGCAGGGGGGCTGGGAGGGGGAGGGAGGCAGTGAGGGGGATGGGAGTTCGGGGGGGTTGGGACAGGGAGGGATGTAGTGAGGGGGATGGGAGTTCAGGGGCTGGGATGGGGAGGGAGGCAGTGAGGGGGATGGGAGTTCGGGGGGGTTGGGACAGGGAGGGATGTAGTGAGGGGGATGGGAGTTCAGGGGTTGGGATGGGGAGGGAGGCAGGGATGGGGGATGAGGGTGACAGACACACCACACACCCCAAACTGCTGGGTGCCGGCAATGGGGGTGACAGACAGACCACGGTTCGCCGCACGGCACGCGCCGCAGCTCAAGCCCAGCCACATGAGCAGCGTGAGGAGAAGAGCCCGGGCAGCATTGGGATAGGTGCGCGCCACAGCCGCTTGCTAAGTGCTTGCGAGTCACGCTCGCGCTAGTTCCTCCCCTGCCCTGACCCAGCCAATGGGAGCTTTGCTTCCGGGCAAGGGGCGGGGCAGCACACGGACTCCCCTGGCCACCCCTATGCCTAGGAGCCGGACATGCCGGCTGCTTCCTGACCCGGGAGCCGCGCGGCACAGTGGTGCTGCTGCCAACCGGGCAGTCAATGGCCCAGTCAGCGGTGCTGACCGAAGCCACCAGGATCCCTTTTAACCGGGTGTTCCAGTCCAAAACTGGACACTTGGTCACCCTATCCCTACCCCACTTCACCCAGTGCTCAGGAGAGCAGCTCCTGCGCCTCCCGCCCATGGTTGACTCACAATCTTAGGACTTGTCTACACTGGCAATTTACAGCGCTGCAACTTTCTTGCTCAGGGGCGTGAAAAAATACCCCCCCTGAGCGCAACAAGTTTCAGCGCTGTAAAGTGCCGGTAGCTACGCCCATCGTGGAGGTGGTTTTTTTAGCGTTGCCAGTGTAGACTAGCCCTTCGTTGTGAGTAATGGGAAGGGGAAACTTTACAGCGTCTTACTCCTCTGCAAGGCTGAGCCCCATGAATTCAGGGAAGATTGTGAAGGTGAATATACCTCTTAGAAATGAGGGATGGAAAAAGGAATGCTTGAAAGAGCAACAGAAATGTATAAAGATTTAGAACATTAATGTCAATAAGTCCAGGTACTCGTTCCGGTGTCACTGCACGTTTAAACCAAACCCACTCTTGTCATCAAAGAGAAAGACAGCATCTACAAGAAATCATTTTCTCCATGAGAGTGACAGTCTGCTGAACACGTTTGATTAATTTTGTGACTATTAAAGAAACTGCAAGACACTCTCCGCTTAGTTAATATTGCTAATGCTAACAAGGACATATTTGTCACTCAGAATACAACATTGTTGTTATTATGGTATTAAATATTTACTCTTTACCACTGTTATTGCAGCTGCCAGAAGCAGGGCCGGCTCCAGGCACCCGCGTAGCAAGCAGGTGCTTGGAGTGGCCAACAGAAAGGGGCGGCACGCACGGCTCTTTGGTGGCAATTCGGCGGTGGGTCCCTCAGTCCCTCTTGGAGGGAAGGACCTGCCGCCGAATTGCCACTGAAGAATGAAGCGGCGGCGGTAGAGTGCCAATTGCGGCTTTCCCCCCCCCCCCCCCCCCCCGCCGCTTGGGCCCTGTTTCAGCAGACCATTTAACTTTAAACATGCATGCGGAATCAGGACAAGCCTATGCATCATGGGATCAGGAAGGAATTTGCCCTCTTGGTATAAAAATCACACAGTTGATCATGTTCTGTGTTTTGCAGGGTTTTTTCCTACAAGGTATAACATGATCCAATGGCTGGAAGGCGAAGCTGGACAAATTTGGACTGGAAATAAGGTGCACATTTTTAACAGTGAGAGTAATTAACCATTGGATCAGTTTACCAAGGGCCATGATGGATTCTCTGTCAGTGACAATTTTAAAATCTTGATTGGATTTTTTTATAAAAAGATCTGTTCTAGGAATTATTTTGGGGGATTTCAAGGCCTGTGTTATATAGGAGGTCAGACTAGATGATCACAGTGGCCTTGGAATCTGTGAATCTTACTCTGGTGGTATTATATAGAGATTCCACAGAAGCTGAACAACAGACTAGATAGGAATTCCTCTGAGCAATTATCATCACTGTGGAGTTTGCAGATGATTCCTGGGTTCTGGGCAAGAGAGATTTCAAGAGTAGAGAAAAAATGCTGCCTTTATTTCTTCCTATTGTGACTTTATTTCGTTGTTCTATTCATGTTGCCCAGCCTCCTTTAGCCTGTTAAATTAAATCAAATTGTGTTCTCTAAGCATTTCCATCGACAACTTTGATAAGTGGGATTCTCCCCAGACTATATTTCCATAGACTTCACTGTATTGCCTTTCACTGCAGACCATTTGTTATGAGACGGTACCAATGCTGCAAACTAACGGCTGAGGTTCCTTTTCGTAATACTGCTGGCAGCAAGCAATCAGATAGGAGATTCTTCAGAATTTTGAGAAGAAGGAGATCATGCTTTCCAGTTTTCTGACACAAGGTCAGGCAGAAGTTCAGTGCTTAGGGTTTCAGTCTGGGATACGAGACACCCTAATTCAATTCTCTGCTGTGCTGCAGACTTTTTTGTGATTTGGGGCAAATCAGTCTCTTGGTGCCTTAGTTCCCCATCTGTAAAATGGGGATGATAATTATACTACTATAAGAACATAAGAATGGCCATACTGGGTCAAACCAAAGGTCCATCCAGCCCAGTATCCTGTCTACTGACAATGACCAATGCCAGGTGTCCCTGAGGGATGGTGAACCTAACAGGTAATGATCAAGTGATCTCTCTCCTTATGAGAACAGGGTGGGAAATAGATCCTTCCCCCATTAGAATTTTCCAGAATTAAAAAAATATTTTTCCCATCTCAAATTGGAACCAAAAAAAAAAAAAAAATCTAAATCTCAAAAATTTTCATTGAATTAAAAAAAAAAATCAGATTGGGTCAATCAAAATATCTCATTTTGAGAACATTTTGTTTTGATTTTGACTTTTTTTTTTTGAAAAAAGCTTTAGTATAAATTAACTAGCATTTTGAACCGAAAAGTCATTTAGAACAGGAAAAAAAAATCACTTTGAAAATGTTATCAGGAGTCATTTCAATAATTTTGAAACATTTTGCATCCATTTTGTTTTTTACAAATCTGTAGATTGGTCAAAACTGCCCCTTTCCCATGAACAATTTCGGTTTCAGTGAATAAGCATTTTCCAATGGAAAAATGTGTTGGAAAATTCCCAACCAGTTCTCTTCCCTCATAGCTGAGTAGTGAGGATAAATACATTATTAGAGATTGTGCGGTGCTCAGATACTACAGTGCTGATGAATATCTGAATATGTAGGATAGATAATGGAAGTGTCTTTAAAATGAATCCCTCTTGAGCCAGTCTCTCATAGACTTGCAGGGCAGTATTTCCTAAAGACAATATCCCCAAACCTCCCTCATGCTATTGTAGATAGATCACACACAGAGAGCATGGCTCTGCATTCTGCTATGAGGTAAACATTGGTTCTGCTGCCCATTAGCTTTGGGGTATGTCTACACTGGGACGAAAAAAACAAGGAACCGAGTTTCAGAGCCTGGGTCAATTGACTCAGGGTCACCGGACTCGGGCTGCAGGGCTAAAAATAGCAGTGTGCACATGTTCCTGATCAGGCTGGAGCCCAGGCTCCAAGACCTATCCCCCTTGCCAGGTTTCAGAGCCCGGGATCTAGCCCGAGCGGGAACATCTACACTGCTATTTTTAGCCCTGCAGCCTGAGCTCTACGAGCCCCAATCAAGGAACTTGGGCTGAGAGTCAGTGCCACAGGCTTTTCATTGGCATGTAGATGTACCCTTAGCGGCTGGTGGGGACTCAAGGTGGATTTTACCCTCAGAATAACTTTGCTAGCTGTAGTTAATCAGATAACACCGATTGACAAAGAAATTAAGGGCTTGACCCTGCCAAATGCTGAGCAATTTGACTGAAGCTGTCAAAGCACTTCAGCATGTGTTGAACTTCAAACATACGAGCAGTCCTCTGGACATCACATTAATGGGACTTTAGCATGTGCCCAAGTGCTTTTCTGAATCAGGGCCTTGAAGCTGTTCATTTTTGTTTTCAAAAGTTCAATGAATTTTTCTCAGCAAAATTTTGATTTTCAACACAAACAGGAAAAAAAACAGATTTCTGACCAATCAAAAAGTCCCTTCAAATATTTGTAATTTGCCCCATTCTCTGCTCCATTTTTCCACTAGTTTTTTTTCCTATCAGCTCCTCTTCTCATATCGTCTTCCAAGAGGCATTCTGATTAGCATTTGCAGCAAACTACTGAATTCAAGATATCTTCCATAAAGGGAATTCTGAGGTGGTCTAGAATCAACACAGTAGCTCTGAACCACCCCTGCCCCTGGGCCCTAGCACAAAGGGCATTCCCAGGGGAAAGCAGATTGGGGACAACACCTTTGTACTCTGGCTACACTTGACTGCTAGAACAGCCCCTTAGGTACATAAGTAGCCTTCAAGCTGCTTTAATTTACTGTGGAGAGCCTAAAGTTGGACCCCAACCCTAGTCTTGTTCTGACTTCAGCTCAAATGGAGCAGAGAATGAGGCCAAAGATAAGGAAGTCTCTATAGAACACACCCCCTCCAAAAATATGACTTCCTCAATCCAGCTAATCAAAGGTTGTTGAGGTAAATTTGCAGGGCCGTAACCAGGACAGGGCAAACGGGGCAACTGCCCAGTGCGCTAAGCCATGGGGGTGGAAAAATGGGGTGGAAATAGAGGCTCGGTCAGGCCAGGCCTGCGTGACAGGGCTCGGTTGGGCCAGGCCCATGCAGCCAGGCTCAGGTACGGAGCGCTACCTCCACCCCCTGACTCTGCTCAGTGGGCCACCCAGCCTGTCTGGGTTGGTGGGGCTCAACCAAAAAATCAGGGGGGATGGGGCAACATGATCCCACTTGCCCCCACCCCATGCATTGCCTCTGGGAGAAAAAATGATGGGAAAAAAATGGTAAGAGCACAAATATGCTTGCTCACCCCAGGCACTAAAATGCCTAGTTATGGCTCTGTAAATTTGTCTCTCTGTAAAAACACGCACACACAGGTCTGATTCTCCTCTCTCTTACACTTGTGCTATACCAGTGTAATTGCACTGGCTTCAAGAGAATTACCCCTGATTTACCCTGGTATACATGAGAAGATTATCAGGGCTTCTATAATTAAATGTAATGTAGAATGTTAATGAAACTCTTTGAGTAGCCGCCTGGATATTTGCAATGAGCTTGCCACCGTGTCTCTCTGTCTGTCTCCCTGGTATTTATACAGCTCCCATCCCTGAAGTACCTGGGCTTCCTCTCTGCCTAGGTGGCTGCTACTTTCCCATATGTATAAAAGGAAAAATCCAATAGGCTGGTGGTAGCACTCAGAGGGGAGAGGGCGGCAAAGAAACAGTGGCTGTTAAAGTGCTCTGCAGACACATCCCTTGTTAGAAACCATTAGCGTGCCCTTGAGCTGACTTTCAAGACAAAGATGTCCGTTGATCATCAAAGCTCCCTAAGAAAAAAAAAACACCTCTATTTAGAAATGTGTTTAACTAAGGAGAGGCTTTCAAAAGGGCAGAAATGACAGCCTGTTCCAGGAGGAGCCCTTTCATTAAGTTGTTACCTTCCTGATGTCTTTCCTTTAACTAGCTTGCTCTCTCAGCAGTTAATAAACTGCTGGGGATGTTTAACATGTGTGCTTTCTGGGCCTCATGCGGCTGCACGTACACAAAGGAGCCATGCGGATTTCCAAAGGCCAACTGGACTCCGCTCTCTTATTGCTTTCAATTATGGCTGTATGGGGCTTTTTAATACCTGAAATTGTATTCTTTTCAAGTGCTTGCTCCTATGTCAGACATAGGAGAAGCCAAAATATTTGCATGACAAGACCCCAGTGCAACTGGCCTCCATAGCAGTTAAGGGATTCCACTAGGGCGACCAGATGTTAAGGGGAAAATATCGGGACCTCCGCGGTGGGGGAGTTGTTTGGTTTTTTTTATACTCACCTGTCCGGGAGTTCGGCGGCAATTCGGCGGAGAGCTCTTCAGTCGCGGACAGTCTGTGGCGGTATTTCAGCGGCGGGTAATAAACCTTGCCGCCAAAGACAGAAGCACCCGTCGCCGAAATACCGCTGAAGACCGTCCGCGACTGAAGGACTCTCCGCCGAATTGCCGCCGAAGACCAGGAAATAAAATATCGGGACAAATGGCGTCCCGACCATACCCTGGTCAGGACGTGGGACAAACTCCTCAAAATCGGGACAGTCCCGATTGTATCGGGACGTCTGGTCACCCTAGATTCCACCAGAATTAGACCACGGGCTTCATTTGATGGTTTCCTTTTTGGGCTTCTTTAAGGAGCACGGGAACTTTGGCTGGGTGTTGAGTTCAGGAGTTTTGCTGATGCGATTCCTTGCCAGCTTGATAATCACTTCTTCACAACTGGCAGGCAGTTATTTATTGGACGGCTGCATTTCGCAACCCTGAAGGGCCCGCCTCAGAGTGGTTCCAATGTCCCATGCTGTGAACTGAAAAAGCCCCACAGCTCCCTCCATTTAGATAAATAATCCCATTCTGTTCATGCAGCAGGGCACAGAACCGGTTGATCTGCGGCATTTCAGGATCCATCTCTGTTCTTTAGAGCGTAATCATTTCTACACGATCTGTAGAGACAGCCACATTCCAAGTGTATGTCTTTAATAAGTTCCTTTGTACTTAATTTCAGACAACATTTGCTGCTAAAATGGGCCACAAGGCAACTAACAAACTGCTGTTAGCTTAATGTATACCCTGGTATCAGTATGGTGTCTACGCGCTGTCATCGCCTTCAAAAAGGGGCAGCTCAGGTGGTTCACGGAGATGGAGATGAAGAGAAACTTTTGGATGCATAATTAGAAAAACTGAGCCCGATCCTCAGGTGGTGTAAATCAGCACATCTGCACTGAAATGTATTTAGATCAGTTGAGACCCTAGACAATTGGGTCTAGCATAATGGGGGTCCCAGTCCTGATGGGGTCTTTTGAGCATTACCACGTAGAAATACACCACCCTAGCTATAGAAAAACAATAAAAACAAGAAAGCAAGAGAAAGATACACTTAGAAAAGAAAAGAGGGTGGGGGTAGTGAAGGGAAGGAAAGAATATGATATAATAAAGGGATACAAATGGTGCTTGATATGTTTCTAATGCTTATTATTTTCTCCCTGCACTTATGGACCAAGGGTTTTTGCTTTCTTTTTAGAAAATACGAACTCATCACCAGCAGTTTAATTGTATCTAATTAGTATATTTATAGGTGTTCCGGTAATATGGCTAGCTGCATTTCTGCCACCTATTTTTATCTCCCTGAGTGCACCCACTGCAGACGACAGGCCTTATATTCTTACCTGTCTTGGGCTGGAATTTCCTGATTCTTAGCCTGGGACCCAGGTACCCTGTACAAACATCTCCCTGCAGGTCTGAATGTGTTTCAAGTACCTGTGCTGCTCCCCTTTGGGCCAGCCTTTTTCAGACAGCACATTTTTATTTAGCAGTTGGAACAAGGCACTAGAGAAAAAACGATTTTAAACCAGCAAATAGCCTATATGTATATTTAGTCTCATCTAATCTCACACTCCATGACAGTTAGAAAGGCTTTTCTCTTACATTACAGGAACAGAACAGAACCCATTTACACTTTCTCCTAGCAAGCCCACCTCCTCCTGTGTGTCTTTTGGTTTTCTGAGGGCTAGATTCACACAGGAACTTAGGCATTTGTCCCCCAGATGTAGGCACCTCAGTCCCATTTTTAGGCACCACTGCAATTCACAATACTCTTGCTTAGTAGCTGTCCAACCCGGTAGTTGCCTAATCTCACTCAGTGCCTAAGTTTCTGCAGTAAAAAGGTCCCTAGGCGCCTATGTTTCTGTCTCTGAAGCATGCACACCATTGCCTCCCACCAGGTCCCCAGGTGCCTATCTCCCACCCAGAGCGATTCACAAATCAGGGGAAGATAGGCGCTGCTCTGCCTAACATAACTTCGGGGCCTGATCTGGTAGGTGTGCTCAGAGACCACCTAATGCCACACAAAGCAGAGGGTGGAGGGGGAAGATCATAATTCATAACTTTTAGCCCCATGGTTAGGACACTCACCCAGGATGTGGGAGACCCCTGGTTCAAGTCTGCCCTTTGCCAGATGAGGAGAAGGCTGTATCACCCGCTCAAATCCCACTAGTCTAGTGCCCCCAGTCTGAACCCATCCTTTTCAAACGGGGTTCGGTGTTCCCCAAGGAAAGCAGGCTACAGCCAACAAAGTTATTCTCTCTGGCATTGTCTTTTAATGACCCTTAAACGTAAGCTGTTAGGTGACTATTAGAAGGCCCTCTTTCCCCAAGTGAGAGCATTAAAACTATGTCACCCCCATTTACAAGTTAAGTACATAAATCGTATTTTAGGCTACAGATTGAAATATGCAAATAATACAAATATTTATGGTCATATTTTGTCACAATGGACAGTTCTGTTTTATTCATTGTTATAGCATCTGTTTATATAATAGGAAATGCTTTAAACATTTTTTTCCTCATATGCCATTTTCTGAAGCTTTAAGGCTCTGAGCTTAAAAAAGCACCTTGTTTTTTTTATCAAAGATCTACTCTAGTGGCGCCAACAAAACAAGATATAACCTTTGTAAATTACTCAGCATTTGAGAACAGGAGTCAAAGAGATTAACATGGCATGTCCTCAACCTAGAATATTTTGTTGTTTAGAAAGAATAATAATAACAAAAAGAGATTAAGCATGTCTAGCCAAGATCTAATTCCTATTGTAAATGCAAGTGTAAGCTGAGGCATTGACCCCCACTCAGATATAACAGCTGCATCTTTATCTGAATTATGGGATGCCCCTACAAGTTAATATTTATGTACGGACTATCATGCTAGAGAAATGATTTGCTGTGATGTGGACAGCTCCGCATATGTAAGCTAGAGTGTGGAATGAACACAGATGAACAGTGTTCCTGTGTGTAGCTGATATGTACCTGACAAACAACAGTCCCAAGAAAATCATTTCAAAACCCCAGACATTTGTAGCGATGTCTTAATTTGTTTAATAAAATCAGAGATGAAAGACCCTCTGTGGCACCACAGTCCATTACCCTGCCAACACACGATACTGCCATAGGGTATTACAAAGTTTCTGTTATTATACTCTCTATGGGTTTATTTATTATTATGAAACCATAATAATTTCTAAATTATTGCTGGGATTTGGGAGTCAGGTGCCCAACTTCCAAAGAATTTCAATGGGATTTGGGTGCCTAACTACCTTAGGCTCCTCTGAAAATCCCTGCCTAAAACATCTAGAAATTAATTTCTGATTCTTTCACTTTGCAAATGGCATTTCTATAACGATATCATAAGGGCTATTCCTGGCCTGTGTTGTGCTGGTCTGCAAAAGTGGAAGAGAGTGCAGGAGCTTGTCCTGCAGACCAGAGTGGGATGAAGTGTTGTCCCATAGTTTGGGTTCTCGTGTGGGGGTTGGGAGATGAGAGTTCAATTCCCTGCTCCACCACAAACTTCTTCTGTGACTCTGAGGAAAGTCACTTTGTCTCTCTGTGCCTCATTTCCCCTTCCCCATCTGTGAGATGGGTATAATAGCACTGCCCTACCTCACAGGAGTG
This sequence comes from Emys orbicularis, assembly GCF_028017835.1. Classification (NCBI taxonomy): domain Eukaryota; kingdom Metazoa; phylum Chordata; order Testudines; family Emydidae; genus Emys; species Emys orbicularis. The sequence goes on from NC_088693.1 coordinate 6,878,201, forward strand.
TTAAGGCTGAACATTTGAAAAGATACTGAGGTGCTCAAATACTATGGTAATGGGGTGCCGTATAAGTTCTTATGATAGGCTGACAACGTTAGCAGGATAGGTTCTCCTGGAGGTTTAGCTACAGTACCAGCTGGCATTTCATGGTCTGATCAGCATGCTCAGTCATCCTGCAATGTGAATTCTGCTCAAGAACAGGCTCTCAGCTGCTCCTTCTTACAGCAGCAGTAAGAGGTTCTCCAGAACACCTTGTCCATTCCAACCAGGGCATTTGAGTCATGAACAGGGCCGCCCATAGGGGGAGGCAAGTGGGGCAATTTGCCCCAGGCTCTGGGCTCCGCAGGGGCCCCCACGAGAGTTTTTCGGGGCTCCTGGAGCGGGGTCCTTCACTCGCTCCGGGGGCCCCGGAAAACTCTCTCGGGGTCCGGGGCCCCGGAGCTTCTTCCGCTCCGGGTCTTCGGCAGCAGTTCGGTGGCAGGGGGTCCTTCCGCTCCGGGACCCGCCGCCGAAGTGCCCTGAAGACCTGCGGCGGGGGGTCCTTCCACCCCGGGACCCGCCGCCGAAGTGCCCTGAAGACCTGCGGCGGGGGGTCCTTCCGCCCCGGGACCCGCCGCCGAAGTGCCCTGAAGACCTGTGGCGGGGGGTCCTTCCGCCCCGGTACCCGCCGCCGAAGTGCCGGGTCTTCGGTGGCAATTCGGCGGCAGGGGGCCCCCGCCGCCGAAGACCTCAGGCCCCCTGAATCCTCTGGGCGGCCCTGGTCATGAAATCTTGCACAGTCTTGGAACTTCATGCAACCACAGCTGTTCTGCTATATCTCACCACCCTGTTCCCACCCATCACTTTTGCTCATATCTTATACATCAGTGTAAAACATACATTCCTAGATTCTAAAGCCAAAAAGATAATTATCTAGTCTGAGCTTCTGTATAACACAGGCCATAGAACTGCATAAACGTCCTTAATGTATGAGTCTGTATCTACAGTATCTAAATAGCTAACCTGATTTTATCTACTTATTAAAATCTATGGGGAAGAGAGCTTGTCTTCAGATTTGTATGTGAAGTGCCTCATATGTTGGTGGTACAGCAACAATAACAATATAGGAAAATGTAATGGAAATATAGAGGATATGGCCCCTAGTATGGGGATGTGCTAGCATAGGTCGCTATACCAATTCAGTGTACCATGTATAGTAAGTACAGCTGGGCAGGAAACAGTTTTCCCAGCCCATACGAATTTTTGTGAAACATGGGGAAAATGTCCTGTTGTGAATGAGGACAAAGTCAAAAATCTTGAAAATTTTCATGAACCAAAAATAAATAATAATAGTCATTTAAAAAAAATCAGATGGGGCCAATCAAAACATTTTCTTTCAACCATGTCTTTAAAAAACGTTCCAATTTTGACCTGGTTAATTTTCCCTTTTTCTTTTCCCTTTTTAAAAAAAACCCTTTTTCTGGCATATGGCAGCACAAACAATAAATTAGATGTTGGGTAAGAGATGTAGCCAGTCTATCATGGCAGCATCGTCCAGAGATGTCAAGTGCATCCATCCACTCTCAAGATGATAAAGAGGGCAGATGGCACACAGCGTGTTCGTTCGTGAGCTCCACAGGGGCAGGATGGGGAACTCGAGAAGCCGCTGTGGTAAAGATGTAAGTTAAACTGTCTGTATCCTCTTGTAATGAAGAAGGATGTTTCAGTTCATGTGATTCTTCTGAAGAGCATGTGAGAGCTGATCTGCAGAGACTAGGGAATGCAGATCGGAGTTGTCTATCTCTCAAGAAATGTGCCATCTATCCAAAGTATAGATCCACAACATGTGCTACCTCTGTTCCTTTGAAAGATGGTGTCTGATGTACTGTCTGAGAAGCTCCACTATTTCAGAAAAGGGGCATCTTGACTTAACCCGGGGGGATATGGCTTTGAGATGAAATTGTGAAGTAAGCTGTCTTGATAGTTGGCTGCATGCACTAATGCAGCCTGGACCCTGCCTTCATGCCCAGTTGCCAGGGGAACAATGCCAGCTAGGAACGGAAGGTTGGAAACTGGAGTTGTCCAGGTCACACCAGCGATAAGAAGGGCAGACTGGATCACTGAGTCCAACTTGCCATAATGACAATGGGAGCACAGCGCTTCTGCACAATATTCAACTGGTACAATTAAGGCATTGGTAGCTGTCCGTAAAATTGCAGTGCTAGTACTGCATGAGTTGCTGGCAAGCCCGCCGTAGATGTGTGGGTCTCGTCTGGATTTTGGCGCATGTCTTTGTGATGTGTTGTCGAAAAGACAGAAAGCGGTCAAGCTTTATCCCCCGTTTTTACTTTAACTTAAACTTTGAAACAAAGCATCATTTTGACCTGCACAAAAGTGAACTTTTTTTCTTTAAAGAAATGTTGAAGCGGGACAGATCACCAATTGGGAAACTTTTTTTTAAACCCCCCCCCCCCCCCAAAAAAAACCCCCTGACATTTCATCAAAACTGACCCTTGCCCCAGAAACAGTTTTGGTTTCAATTAATTGGCATTTTCTGACAAAATGTTTAGTTGCAATATTCCTGACAAACTCGAATAATAAGAGCCAAAGAAAATATATTCCTATCAGAACTCTGCATAGCTGCTGGGGTCTGCGCTACCAGATCCCTGGGTAAGACAATGCCTATCTGCCCTTTATTTTATCACGTGCATCTTCAGACATGTCTGTAAAGCACCAAGCACAATTTTAGCCCCATGATCTTAGAGAATTGACTAACTAATGAAGAAACAAAGAAATTTGATCATTTGAAGGGTCTGATGTGGCATTTTTTTAATCTGACCGTTGTGATGATTCCCCATAGAATCCAGCCACTGTGGCTTGCATGAAGTTTCAAATTTATGCATTTTAGCCTGCAGTGCAGTTGTCTCCCACACCTCTACCCAATGATTCGAACATTGTTTCCTTTGATGTTAATATCCACATTTTATAATTTCGCCAATACTGAGCGCAGACTGAAAGAGCCGGCTGCAGCTTTTCAGGCTCATGCAATGCGTTCATGAAGATGACAGGATCAGACCAGCTCTGTCTGTCTATATTTTGTACTTTTCAGTGCCATTCGTCACAACGGTGACACTTTCTGGTAACAAAAATGAAACACTAAATCCAATAAATGCACCCGCAGAGAGTTGCTGCTAGTCTGTCTTGTGACTAAATATTAAAAGATGACAAAGGAGTTACAGCACAGTTTGCCCTTCTCACTTTGGGTATGTCTACACAGCAAAAAAAAAACTGAACTCAAAACAAAAAACCCCGCAGCAAGGAGTCTCAGAGCCCAGGTTAACTGATTTAGGCCTGCAGACTTGCGCTCCAGGGCTGAAAATAGCAATGTAGACGTTCAAGTTTGGACTGGAGCCTGGGCTCTCAGAACTTCCCCCCCGGCTGGGTTTCTGAGCCCAGACAGCCCAAGCCTCAATAACTACACTGCTATTTTTATCCTCACAGTGCAAGCTCAAGTCAGTTGACCCGGGCTCTAAAACTCGCTGCCACGGGTCTTTTTTTTTGCAGTATAAGATGTGAGGATTTTCTTTTTTGCCAAAGACAATCCTTAAACCTTTTCTGAAACTGCTTCAAATCCACAAGGTGCGCAAACTTCTCCCCTCCCCTCCCTTAGTTTATTGACTTCGCTCAGTGCACACCTCTTCATTGCCTATATCTAGCTCCGTAATGTGTGGGACAGATTCTCAGCTGGTGTAAATCAGTGTAGTTCCATTGATGGCCATGAAGTTATGCCGCTTTACAACAGTGGAAGGTCTGGTCCCAAGTGTGTATTTGTGCATATGTGTTAGAATGCAGACGGTTTTCCTGAAAAAGAATTGAACCCCAGCTGAAAACTTCGTTCTGAGGATATTTAACAGTGGCAAAATGCTGTAGAGTTTTAGGCAACTAACAATCGCTTGGACATTTAAGCCCCAATGTGCTCTTTTAAGTAACTTATCGCACAGGTGTATGAGATTGTTATGAATTATAAACACACCTCTTGGGCGTACTGCAAGGCATAGAGCCAAAGGTCAAGCAACACAAGATTCCAAAACACAGGCCAGGTTCTAAACGGTTGTAAATTGTCATAGCCCCCTGGAAGCTAATGAAGTCAGACTGATTTACACTGAGAATTCATCCCAGAATATGGAGTATTCTTTCTGAATCAGAAGAAAAAGAATTTGCAAACCTGGGTAGTTCCAAGCTTTGGTGCATTTCTTGTCCCATTATTGCATGTGAGTTTTGTTTGTTTGTATTTTACAAAATATTTGGAGAACTTGTCAGGACAGGCTGAAACGTTCCAATCTGAAAGAAGGCGTAGTCGTCAGGCTTAATTGTCTTGGTTGCTTAGTGAGGATGTTGTGACCACCTCCACAGCATTTGGGGAATTTGTCACTCAAGTGAGAGGACATGGTACACGGTAAGCAGAGAGCGTATAGCAAGTCATATGGTGAGTTGAGAACTTTTTATTCCAAGTAGTAGGTCTAGTTGAAATGTTCTGTGAAAACTTCCCTCCCCCAAAGGAAAATTGAGTTTTCAATTAAAATAAGATTGTTGCAGAAAGTGTCACCTTTCCTCAATTTTTAAATTTTTTTTTAAATTTTTTGTTGGAAAACTGAAAAAAAAAAAAAAAAGATTTTTGCCTTTTTGGTTTTTTGATAAAAAATAATTTTTCCATGGAATAAAATTCATTTTTCAACCAGCTCTCTCAGCTCTGACCTCAGACCCCCGCCCATACCTTTTCCCAGTCTTGCCCATATTCTAATTGCTATTATTTATTAAGTGCTCACAAAATGCTTTGTTGCGCTAATGTTGTACAAAGCACAGAACACAATGTATACCCTGTCCAAAGGAATATAAAGCACCAGATCCTGCAAAAAATATTAGGCATAATGCTGAAATGAAGGGGAATTGCTGGGGGTCAGTCCAGCTTAATAGAATGCCATTCATTTATGAAGTCTGGTGCCTAACTTGAAGCATCTTAATTGGCAAGTATCAGGCTGATCTCTCAGTGTTTCTGATTCCTCATCTGTAAAATGGGAATAATATTACTTCCCTACCTACAACAGGGTGGCATGAGGCCTTATTATTACTGTTTGTAAAGATAATTGAGATGGAAGGACTCACCGAGATATAACGTAGTAGTGTTGCCTAAGCCCCTTTGCTCATCCTCATTGGGTCTGAACCACTTCAAGTCAATTTGCAATTCTCTCACGTGAAGAAGGCATGAGGCTGACCAGCATGAAATAGAAAGATGAGCAATTATAAGAGTTAGAAATAAAAATGTCTGATATGGTTATCTCACGCATCCCCACGTCTGTGCAGGATTCTTCCATACAGCCTATAAAAAGCTACAGTAAATAGGTAATATATTTTCCACTGCTTCCTCCCATTCATTTCTAAAGGACTAGATGATGTAAGAAGTTCTTCCAACCAACCCCCATCATCCATGATTCTATTCTCATCACCAGAACAAGGTTGTCTAGAATGTTCATATATACTACTAGCACACTTGGTATTTGTATCTACATGCCTCAGAGGATAACAGTGAAGCATGTAAGAGCTGCACTATATGGTTAGGAAAGCAACAGCTGAACCATGGAGAATTAGTTTCATGGTAAAAACAACTTAGCAACATAATGATCTGTCTTTTTGCAATGTTTACAATGCCTAGGGTGTGTTGATTTGTTTCTGTGCTTATTTTTGTGATACTAAATTTGATTAGAATGAACTTTCCCTCTGGGTGCATTGGCAAATCATAAAGTAGAGATACACTGAAACCTATTATAAAGTCAAAATCTATAAATAAATTTCGAGTTACACAAAACAATGCTGTGCACACTGAGCATTTTATTATTCAATATGTCTTTTCGCTGGTGGCATGTCTACTTAATTCCGAGAGACCCATGTCTTACTAAGCCCAGCAAGCAGTTAATAGGTAGCACTTTGCAGCAAATTTTGTATAAACAAATATTCTAAGGTGCTTTTCAAAAGGGTCTAGGGTCTTTTTTTTATTAAATAAATGTAAGTATCAAGTTCTTAGGAAAGTTATGAACATTTTCCAGCTCATGAAAAAAGGAATTCACGTATGGGACTATCCAGTCATGTATGCATCTAACTGTCCAATCATGCATGAGGTGGGTCACATGGTATAATGGCATTTGTCCAGGGTACTGATGTATCCCAGTAGCTTATAACGATTCATGAAATCAATATACTAGAGATCTTATCGTGCCATCTTAGTACAACCAAAAACTCTCACTAACGTCACTATGAATTTGTCTATATCTAGACCTGTTGTACCTGTTTAACTAAAGGTTTAAAGTGATTTAGTAAAACCCCTCTGTGAACACTCATATCAGTTTACACCTGGCTTGTTTTGGTTTACCCAGGTGCAAGCTAAATCAGAATCACCAGTTGTAAAATAGGAATGCATCCACCCAGATCTTTGCATCAGTTTAATGAAATCTTCTGTGTGGAGGCAAGGCCTGGGACTTTGGGGCATATAAAGAATGCAGAAACAGTCCCTGTGTAACAACACACTCTCCCAGCCGGGCTTTCTGAACTAGTCTGTATGCAAGGGGGAAATGAATGAATGAAGAGATTTCTCCATGTGATCTCAAAGTTCAATACTGCCAAAAAAGGTAGGGGTAAAAAAAGAGCAGGCGCTGCCATTTCAGATGTAGTTTTGTACAAATACCAATATTTTCAAACTTTAGTGTCTCAGATTAGGCCCCCAGGTCTATATTTAGGCACCTAAACAAAAATGGCTTGATATTTCAGAAGGGTGGAGCAACTCGAATCCCACTAAAATCTATAGACTTGGTAGGTGCTTAGCACCTTTGAATGCCACACCATTTTTTTCTGACTCAGGTGTGGCATTACAGGGGAAATGGCCAATAGGGGAGCCCCTGACAGAATGGCTGCTTCTGGAGCTATGCTGCCCTTGGCTTGGAGAGGACCAGGAGCCACACATGGAGTCATCCATGTATTTCTGAAATCCCACTGATTCGGGGAACCAACACCCCCATCACTACTGTGGGAGGGCAAACCGGCCCTCAGCCTTTGAAAACTCCACAAGAGGAAATTCACAGGGACCAGGTCCTCAGATAGTGTAAATCCATGTAACTTCAATGGAGTGATGTTGATTTACATGAGCTAAGGATCTGGCCCAGAGAGTTTGCCATCCCCTACAGAAGTCAACTCATGCAGGACAGAGAAGAGTCCCAGTCCTTACTCAAGCAGAACTTCCAGTAAAGTCAATAAAAGTTTTGTCCGCAGGAGGATTCTGTGGTTATGAATATCTAGTGGCTATATATTTAAGAGCAGGATTTCACGAAACATATTGGTTTCAAAGCCCCAGAGAATGACAGGGGAAAATCAGGTAGAAGTCACTGTTAGGTCAGAAGTGAGACTAACTAGATATAGTTGGCAGGTAGAGCAGCAGTTGGGTATCTGAGTGACAATTAAGCCAGCAGTATTCCCATCTGAGAATGTGTTGGTTCCATGAGCAAAATGAACTTCACCTTGTGAGCACTTCTGGCTCAAAACTGCTGAGCTATAATAAGTACCTAGTGGATCCATGTGATATGCTAAGTACTAGACTTGTAATTCCTAATTAACTCATTTTGATAATGCAGAACAAGTAGCATGATAGTGCACCCTCAACCCCCATAGAGAGCTGTAAACGTCAACACTTGGGATTTTCCCCACTTGTCAAATTAAAATGTATAATATTTCCAAATGCTTTCATTCAGCTGAATGTATTTTCCTTCTGTTTATGCCGATTAAATCCCAGGTCTCGGCTCTGATTATTAACATTTTGTTGTGTCTTTAGACTACAAAAAGTTCCAACTTGTACCAAAAAACCCCCTACACCCCCAAAACAAAGAAACGAATGGCCCTCTATCTCTTACACTAAATTCCCTGATAAGCAAGTGTCTCATTCACAGGAACCAGTCATGCTTTATAAGCTGTGCATCTATTGTTCTTGCTATTCATGGGTGATCCCAGAATACAATGTACTAGACACCCAAAGGTCCACATTGGATTTCTTTTGGGGCTATGAACTCACAAGCTAAGCAGGTCTGGATGGAGATAGACAGTACTGTGAGAAGGAATGCGAGTGATTCCGTTCTATCCCTGACCGGAAAATGAAAGACGAGGGGTCAACTTCAGAGGTGTCCTAAAGGTGCGAGCTGTGGATTGTAAATCAATGTGAATGCAAGCAAGTGAAAACTGGTGAAATGTAGACATTAAGGGGATGTCAACACTGCAGATAGACCCCCTCAGCTGGCCCATGGCTAGTGCTAAGGGACTCCGGGCTAAGGGGCTGTTCAATTGGGGTGTAAACATTTGGGCGGGGGCTGCAGCCCAAACTCTGGGACCTTCCTGCTTCACAGGGTCCCAGAGCCCGGGATCCAGCCTGAGCCCACTGCAATGAAACAGCCCCTTTGCCTGAGCCCCGTGAACCTGAGTCAGCTGGCATGGGATACCCACGGGTTGTTAATGGCAGTGTAGACATACCTTTAGGGGGCCAGCTAGAAGGCAGGATTATGGCTGGAAAAGCAAACAACAAAAGGGTTTGAGACGGTATACAGTAAAACAGTGCCCCCTGCTTTAACTTACACCTTCTCAAACTCTGCCCTTGGTTGCTTTTTCTGCTATACCACCAACCCTCCCAGCTTCCAGAAAATCTAAATTCACCATCTTACACTCGATTCCACCACTTTCAACTCATCTAACAACCTGGAGTTTCAATCGTCATTGACATCACCTCTGGATGTGGCCAGGGGTGTTAAAAAGTGACCACAAAGGAGTAGATGGCAAAAGGAAGACATGTTGCTAGACTAGACAATGACTTCTTTGATTCAGTTTCAGCAATTACTGTGTGTTCAAGAGGACTAATGCATGTCTGAGAGTCAGAATAGGCAGGTATATAAAGGCTGGTCTGGAGTGCAAATAGGGTGGAGTGATGTGCCACTTTCACTCTTTTGAAGTCAGGTGACAAGAGTTCTGAAGGATTTCTGAATTAAGGGGTCAAGTCTCCATCCTTAGAAAGAGTCAAAAGTTAAAGAGTCAGGGCATGGCTACCCTTGCAGATGTAGAGCGCTGTGAGTTAAACCAGCCCTCGGAGAGTGCAGTAGGGAAAGCGATGCAGTGTGTCCACACTGTCAGATTCAAGCGCACTGGCGTGGCCACATTAGCAGCTCTTGCAACGGCCACAGAGAGCAGTGCATTGTGGTAGCTATCCCAGCATGCAAGTGGCTGCAATGTGCTTTTCAAATGGGGGGGTGGGGTGGAGTGTGACAGGGAGTGTGTTGTGTGTATGTGGGGGGAGAGAGAGTGGGTTTTGGGGGGGCTGAGAGCATGTCAGCATGCTGTCTTGTAAGTTCAGACAGCAGCAGACCCCTCCTTCCCCCCGCCTCTCTCTCTCACACACAGCATTCCACAGTAATGGTTTGCTTTGTCCCGGAGCAGATAAGCATGCCGGCTGTCAGAAACAGAGCTTTGAAAGGGCATATCTGCATTCCTGCAGCGATTCCAAAACAATGACGAGAATGGCCGCTTGACTTAAGGGGATTATGGGACATTTCTGGAGGTCGATCAGAGCGCAGTAATACAACACCTCGTTCACACTGACGCCCGGGCGTTTCAGCCGAGGTGCACCAAGCGTTATGCTTCTCGTGGAGGTGGATTACCAGGAGCGCTCCAGCTGCAGAGTCCAGGTGCTCTAAGTGCCTTGCCAGTGTGGACGGGTCGGGAGTTAGGGCACATGGGGCTGCTTTAATGCTCTCTAACTCGCAAGTGTAGCCATGGAATTGCACCTGCTTCATACGCAAAGGCTGAATTTGGCCCAAAATAATTTTTTAGACAACTTTTCAACTTTGTGATTGCTAGAAAAGATTAAAGGAGGGAATCAGCTGCTAACTGACAACTGAGGAAGGCTGTGAGTTTGGAAAGAAAAAAGAGAAACACATATGCTGTTGCTAAGAGGATTATCTGCTCGTCACAGTATACATTTTACATTACAGCGGGATAAGATGTGGGGGAAACTTTCTATTTCATTTTGAATATTTCTGTTTGCTGTGGCTGATTTGTTAAAAAAAGTGGAGGAAAATATTTTGCTGAAAATGATTGGATTTGACATAAATATCCAGCCACATGTATAAGGGAATGTTAACAGCCCGTATAACCCATCAGTTCTTAGGGGTGATTGATCATTGACATTCATGATTATTTGAGGACCCACCAATACTATCCTCCATTGCTGAATCAGAGGTAAATTAGCAATGATCTCTCTCATTGCAATTTAAGATTCAAAATCCTGGCATATCCCAATGCCAGAAGACCTGGGGGCTAACACTGCTGAAGCTGGTTGCCCTCACTCTACCCCTCCCGCCCCGCCTCCCACTATTGGCAGACATGGGTCATCTCTGGGTATAGATACATGTTACTTTTGCTGTGTATTTAAGTGTCTATTCTAAGGGTCTGGTGGTTATGCCAATTTTCTGGCATTAGCTAGAATTTAGTCCTGTCTGACTATAGTATTCTGGTTATTTAAATTTAAAATACATATTTGTATACCATCATTATTCTGCATTCTCCCTAATCTAAATTTGTCTGGGTGTAATTTTTCTGCCCATGACAGATGCTTAGTGTTCACCTCATGCCTTGATTTACTACAATAAAAATCTAGTTAATTACTTAGTGCTTGTAATGTGTCATAAAAATGGCAGGTGTTATTAAAAATAATGATTTAAAATAATACTCAAGTCAAATGCTGATGTCAGAAAAGGAGAAGAAACAGCCCCATTAAATGCCTTTAAAGAATCAGGCCTTTGTATCTCAGTATCAGATTTATCTTCCTTAACTACTTTGCCTTTGCACATCAGATTTTATTATTTCTTAAGTATGTAAAAAACGAGGCCTCCAGAAAGTGCAGAGTGTCCTATTAAGTCAAATCTTTATATAACATTTTCCTGGTTATGGTTTTCTCTTGCAGAAACATTTAATGAGGCTTCTGTGTAGTGTTTGATATTATTCATGCAGGTGGAATAGCAGAAATGGCCCTTTAAATAGCTTACGAGGGATGGAGTTCACTCATAGGTATGTTATTTCAGAGGAAAGCAACTTTATTATTACTTTAGTGGAACTCTGCAGGAAACAGAACAAAAAAAAATCAAAGTTCTTGGCTGCCTCTCCTCATCATCCTGTCCTGGTAGCTGGAGCACAAAGTCCTCTCTCTCCAGGAAATTCAGATTAAATTAGCATTAGGGGCAATAGCAGACCAGCACGATGTAATAGGTCAAGTGGGAGGGAGGCAGCCTGGTTTTCCATGAGTTATTTGGAATTTGATTTATATTATTGAGACTGGGATGTTCATGCCAGATGTCTCTGGGAAAGTAATTACCCTTAGACTTACAGTAAAGCTTGGAGTTAATCTTATCCTTCAGTGATATCCTTGATCTTCATAAGGGTAATGTATTTAATTTGCAATTTTTTATTTTTAAATCAATTTGCTAGGGTTTTGTGAAAAAATGTAGGATTCGTTCATTTCTAACATTTCAACTCATTCACATTGATTCGATCCATGGCTTACGTACATACCTTTACTAGTTTTCTGCAATTAAAATAAAATGTTGGCTTTCAGCCATCCAGGAACACTTGTTCCTATTCTATTCCCAGACACCCTCCCTGTATCCACTGTGGTTGTCAGATGGAGAAAAACTACAACCACCTTAACCAATCAAATTAGCTCAAGGCCCCATTACCTTCTTCCCCAATTCTTTCTTTTCTTTTACAGAACATCTTTTACTAGTCACTATGGCCCCAATTCAGCACAACAGTTTAGCACTTTGGCGTTATCCGATTAAACTATGACCATGTACATAATTGTTGCTACCACTGTTATATAATCACAACAAATCTTGTATAAAATGTGGCATGTAAGATGTCTATGGAACGGTTATGATTTGCTGAATATGATTATGCTATTTGCATGCATGTATCATTTTTGTATCTGAAATTATGAGTATTGGCTCTATACCTGTAATTCTAATGTGTTTGCTTCTGGGAAACATCAACAAGGTGTTTAGCCAGCACATTGTGTAGGAACTATTCAAGTTAAGTGGGTCATCAAGGAACACTTAACTTACAATGGACTATGGAAAACTCCGATCTACACTTAATAGACTTTCCTGTTATGACTAAGCAAAATCATGCATGGACATGTGACTTGCCCATGTGACTCCAAATGCCATCTTTTACCTGTAATTTCCCATTAGCTGTGCTGAGGGCTTTGTTTGAAACAATGGGTTTCTCTTCACTTGGCAGAAGCTATAAAAGGCGCTGGAAACACCTCCATTTTGCTTATTTCCTGGTCCAGCCACTGGAGTATGAACTTATACTAATGGGAGCATTCTAACCAAGGAACTGAGGACCTTCCGATGATTTGGAAGCAACCAGAGACTTGACTTAAGCCAGCAGTTTATTCTATCACTGCTACAAGCCTGAACCAAGAACTTGGCAACTATTGTATGAATTTAACTCTGTCAACCAATTTTAACTCTCACCTTTCTTTCTTTTTATGAATAAACCTTTAGATTTTAGATACTAAAGGATTGGCAACAGCGTGATTTTTGGGTAAGATCTGAGTTGTATATTGACCTGGGTATGTGGCTGGTCCTTTGGGATCAGAAGAACCTTTTATTTGATGAAATTGGTTTTAAAGAACCACTCATCTCTAAGTCTAGTGTTTTTGGTGGTGATACAAGGACTGGAATGTCTAAAGAAACTGCTGTTCTGACTTCTTGTTAGCCAGTGTGGTGAAACAGAAGTTTACTTTTGTTGTTGGTTTGGTATATCTCATGGGAGAATAACCTCCAGTTTTGGGGTGTATCTGCCCTATTTCTCAGCAGTTTGTCCTGAATTTGGTATTCTCAGTTGTGACCCACGGAGGCACTGTTATAAGCACATACTTAAAACGCCAACTCAATTCAGCAAAGTACTTAGCCATGTGTATAACACAGGCTTAAATCCATTAACTTCAATGCTTCCTAGATGCTTCCCTGGATATAACCAGTTGCCTCTTTGCCTTACCTCATCTGTCCTGGAAAGTCAGATTGTTCATCACTATAACAACAGAGCACGTTTTTCAGTAGGATGGTTGGGCTTTTGTATTTGTATTTTTTTTTCAAACTTCTGGGATCATTCTGTTCCGCCCCCCTACATCTCCATTAGCATCGGGATGAAAATTTACAGTTACCTTGGGGCAGTCACACAGCTTGCTTGCCTGGTTTTTCCTGGGGGCGGAGTGGGGGGGGGGAATCAACACAACTTGCGGTAGTAAAAAGCTTGTGATGCCCATCCAAGTGATTTATTTGTGTACTGGATTTTATTATACACTTTCTGTCATGGACTCAAAACTCTGTCTTTCACAGCAAATGGCTTCTCTCCCAAAACTTGCTGTTTCTCTACATTCTTCCTAGTATTCTATTGTAATTCATTTTTATTTACTTTCCCAGAGTCCACTAAGTCTCCAGAGCCTGATGGCAAATTCAGATGGCTTGCTGATGTCCTCCGGTGCCCTGGTGCTCCTGAATGCTTTCCAGTGTCCCAAAACATTCTTCACTGGAAGGCAGTCATGGATCAGTGTCTAAAACCAGTTTCTAATGTCTGACTGGCACCATAATGCTCTCAAGGGCCCTGTTGTTGCATTGCATTTTCCTAGGTGTGTGGGCATAGCCAGAGAGTTGGGCAGCTATGAAAATCATGGCATATAACTTTTTTTTTAAAGGAAGCTAGTGATGGAGAATTTCACCCCTCTCACACATCACTAAATAAACAAACCTGTGCCTAGCAGATGCCATTTCTCCCTTAAACTCCGTGTCAGTCCATACTGGACAAGTGTTAATACGTGAGAATGTCTCACCATTTTTTTTTTAAATGTCCGGTGGTATTTGAGACAGGAACATGGATGGTTCATTTAGTCCAGTGGCTTCTTCCTCACCATGGCCGATGATGTGTGAACCCTACATCATTATCCATATTTTGTGACATAATGCATTGAAATAGGGGATTTTTACATCTAACTAGAGAACAGATTAGGGGATGAGCTATGAGTATCGTTAGACCTTGTCATTTGATATTAAGACCAGAAGGTACTTGTGGTATTTGGGTCTTAATTCATATATGGCTTAACTGAGACAGCTAGATATTGCAACTAGAACTGGTCAAAGTTTTTTTCAAATGTTGAGGGGGAAAAGGTCAAAGACAAATTTTTCAAACATTTTTATGAAATTTGTTCCTTTTTTTAATCAGTTCTAGTTGCAACTGACTCCTATCAACTAACAGAACAGGGTTAAATGCAGGGTTAGACAAACTGATGGAACCTAATTCCACTCCCATCCAAACGTCATACACTGGGAAATTCATCATGAACTTGAACGTTTTTGGTTTTGGGATTCACTTGAGAGATACAATGAGCAAAGCAGGGAAATGGTGAGAGCTAACACAGAGGGACTGTCACTACAGGAGCATAGAGGAGAGAGAGGAACCTTTTAATACGAAGTAAAATAAACCTACTTGTAATAGCCTAGTTATGCTGTGGAGGGGGGCTCTTCTGTCATTAATAGGAGGACTTGTTCACACCATAGTTCAAGGAGAAACACTATTTTCTTTTAAAGCTGAATTTCTATAGTGCTCTAAAACCCACTTGCACAAATCAGATTGGCTTGAAACTTGGTATGTGGATTGAAGGCCTGGCTTAGAGTCTGTGCTACAAAGCTGACAACATTCAGTCAAAAGGTTCCCAAGATAAAACCAGCCATGCAAAAGGGCCAGTTTTAAAAGCACACAGCACAAGCTTCTCTTTAGCTAAGAAGTTTCCTTTAGATATGTAGGTTTGAAGGGCCTTTTAAAAAAAATTAATGATTCTATCTTGAAGTGAGGGAAATTTTGTAGGAAAAAAAATCTTAAACTCAAACACTCCTTGTGAACTGCACCCCCTTAAAAATTAGAGAGGTTTCCAACTCATAAGGGTCAGCTGCTTCTAGGTTAAAAATGTTATGGGCTGAACTTAAGAGGAAAATTTGTGCTGAATATCTAATGTCTGGACAGGAAGATGCTCTGTGCTATAGGATAGTCTCTCCAATGGAAGCACTGGAAACCATGTTGTCTGGGACTTCTCAAACACTTGGAGATGTCCTATAGGGACCAATCCTGCACTGGCAGGGAGGTGGACTTGGTGGGATGTAATAGACCTTTTTTCATTACTAACTTCTATGATAGTTTTTAAAGTATTTAAAAGGATGGTGGCAAAAAAATTACCCTGAGACACTTTTTTTCTACACAGATAAGGAGATTAAAACCAGAGTGAAACAATTAAATGAAAGAGGAGAGATAGCTTCACACTTTGGCTGTCCTCATCCCACTTCCTCTTAGGCTGTAGAATCAGTACCTCTTATTTAAGAAATCCTTTTTCCATCCCAATCACCCCAGAGATGGCCAGAGTATCTATTTTCAGCACTGCTGCTTCCTTTACTATAGTTTGCTGAGCATTACCCACAGGAGTTTTAGAATCACATTCACTAAACTGCTTTTTGGCAGCCTAATAAAGGATGTGTTACTCTAGGAGAATGGCCTTTTTTCTGGGTGAAACAACAGCTGCCCGACACAGATCAGGTTATCTTTCTCTCTCTCCAAGCAATGATAA
Source organism: Emys orbicularis (assembly GCF_028017835.1). Lineage (NCBI taxonomy): Eukaryota > Metazoa > Chordata > Testudines > Emydidae > Emys > Emys orbicularis. The sequence continues at coordinate 6,893,925 of NC_088693.1, forward strand.
ACCTATTATCGGCCTGAGTTGGCAACTGTTGAGGCTGCTAGAAAGTCAACATTATTGCTCCTGCCTTCTTGACAGTCATTGCGAAAAGGCCAACAACGCCTTGACATGTACATTTCCCGACTTGCAGCCCTTCTTTACACAATGGGACTGCTCACAGAAAGACGCAGGGTGGTCCAGCAAAAAGGGCTGCAGGAGACCACAGTTCTATTCCTTGCTTTGTCCCTGTGACCTTGCGCAAGTCCGTCTGCCTCTGCTTCCCCTCCCATTCTTTGGCTGTCTTGTCCCTCTGTATGGTAAGCTCTAAAGCTGCAGCCATTAGACACTGCTGCAGCGGTTCTCAAACTGTGGGTCAGGACCCCATTTTAATGGGGTCACCAGGGCCAGCATTAGACTTGCTGGAATCAAGGGCTGAAGCTGAAACCCAAGCTCCACCCCCACCTGAAGTGGGCTACAGCCCCTCTCCCCCGACCCAAGGTGGCGGGGCTCAGGCTCCACCCACTCCCGGGGTCATGTAGTATAGCCCAGTGGGCCAGCTTACCTTTATTATATTCACTGCTTTGCATTATATTCTGCTTTATTATATTCAGCAGTAAGGTAAGTGTAACACCGACAGACCCTGGTCATCAGCGGGCAGGATCGAACCTGGGATCTCTGGAGCTTAGTGCATGAGCCTCTACCGCATGAGCTAAAAGCCAACTGCCTCTTAGCTAAGGCTGCAGAGCAGACTCAATTTATCTCTCTCTCTCTACGTGGTCTCGGTGCCACTAGTTGGGACAGAACACCACACCCAAAAGGTGTGTGGGTTACATGAGGAACCTACAGGCTTGTATCCTGTAAGTCATTGGCTTCAGCAGTTAGCATGAGGCTTGAGGCCTATGAACTTTGGCATAAATTAACTTAGGTAACCCATAAGTTTTGGAGAACTGGAAGTAGAGCGTAGGGGGGAATTTTGTATGTAATGACATCAGCCAAGCCCAAAACAGAAACTGACACCGGCTTCTGAAAGGTTTTGGGATGGAACATCCGACCGCATGAGTGCCATAACAACGAATTGGCCTATATAATAATGGGATAAAATCATAAATACACCAACCTATAAAAAAGGACACCGTAACATTGGTAAGGGAAGAAAATACATATAAGGAAAAGGGGGAAAACCCCTATTAAATATGCATTAGACATGGTAATTGGCAGCGTAACATATTATAAAAGTGGCATCCCAACCTGGGGCAGTAGGCGACAGAGATGTAGCCCTTGGGAGGGGCCAAAATGATGGCCACTGGTGAAGATGAGGAGGGTGCCGGTGATGAGGAAGATAATGGCTAACATTTCAGGTTGTTCTGCAAGGGATGGTGTAAGTATGGATGCTCAAATGTACTTTCTGTATTATCTCTATCTACCTTCCCGAGTTAAAGTGTGTGTAACTTTACTAAATGTATTAATTATGTATTTGTAAATATAAAAAAGTTCCTATAGTGTGAGTGTGGCACCCGTGCACATTGGCGTTCCCAACTATATAATAATTTGAATAATACTGGGCCTAATCTTGGGACAAAAACCTGTCATCCCTCAGAGTAATAACTGGAAATATTTATTCATGATCTATAAATCAGGCTACAGTAGTGACTTTGTTGTCAGAAGGAGGTCATGGTGCATTGAAGTTTGAGAACCCCTTTACTACACTAATACAAATAATTATCCATAAGTAAGGCTACTGTTTGGTCATGGAGGTCAGGTGGACAGGAGCTTTGGGGTACCATTGCCGCCTGGAGCGGTGAGGGTCCCCCACACCTCCCCTGGGGGGAATCCCCTGGAGGTCCCCAGTCCCCGCGGGTGGCGGGGGGAATTCCCTGGCAGGTCCCCAGTCCCCGCGGGTGCTGGGGACCCCTGGAGTTCGGGGGAGTGAATCCCCCTGCAGCTCCCCAGCCACTGCGGGGGGAATCCCCTGGTAGCTCCCTCATCTGGAGGGGGGGAATCCCCCAGAGCTCCCCAGTTGCCGGGTAGCAGGGGATCCCCCACAGCTCTCCAGCCGTCACAGGCAGGGGTCCCTCCCAGCTATGGAGCAGGGGCTGCAGCTCCCAGACACAGCAGGGCAGGGTTCTGGACCCTCCTCCCTCCCCCTTTTTGTTATGGACATTTTTAGTAAAAGTGAGGGACAGGTCACGGCTTCTGTGAATTCTTGTTAATTGCCCATGACCTGTCCGGGACTTTTACTAAAAATGTCCATGACAAAATCATAGCCTTATTCATAAGGGCTGCAGGATGTTTTTATACATGTTATTCAGATGCCCTATAGGCAGACTAAGTGCATGAAAGTAGCTCAAGAAAGCCCAACTCTGTTAGTTTGTTCATGGACAAACTAGACAAACAACACCTGTTATCTAGACAAACAACACTCTCAGTGGTACCTGTATGGTCTCCATTACTATAGTCACTCCACATCTCGCAATCTTTTCATGTGTTTATCCTCATAATACCCCCGTGTTATAGAGAAATGTCATTATCCTCATTTTGCAGCTGGGGAACTGAGCCCCACAGACACTAAATGGGTACACAACAAATCTATAGCCGATCAGGGAATTGAATCCAGTTCCCCCTGCCATGTGTCAGCTGCCTTACCACTGGACCAGTCTTCCTCTCTGGAGAATAGCCGTACTACTGCGGAATAAATATGAATGAAAGGAGGTTAAGATATGCATCCCTGACTATTTCAAGGTCATTTATTTTGGCGAAATCAGCCTGCGTGAGCATGGAAGGTTTGAGATTACTGAAATAAATACATCCATTGCCTTCATGGTCTAGGCACAGAAAGATGTCCTGATAGTAGTATAATGCACTGGGTAGTGTATTATATTTGTGTATTGCTGCACACTCCTAGATGCTATCAGACCTGTTCAACTATGTGTCTTAAGCCCTATACTGCTTGTGGAGATTCTCCTTTTGCTCAGACTGTAGGAATATGGGTTTTAGGAATGGGGGGATCCAAGTGCTGTCCCTGCTGTCACCATGAAGTTCCAGGTAGTGCAGAACACAGTGACAACCACCGTGTCTAATGTGGCCAGAGATCTGTCACTATTGCAAAGCCAAACACCGCTAGGGATAGGGTAAATGTGGACTTCTACAGCATGACCATTACACCTCCCAATCATTCATGAAGCTAGTCTTCTACACCTCGCAAAACAGTCATTGCTCAAAAACCTTGTTCACTGGCTCCCCAGATTCAGAATGCGGAGAACTCCCATCTCTAGGATGCAAGTGATCAATATCCTATTACAGCCCTATGTCAATCTCTAACTCATTCACCTCCCATTTTCACATAAGTCTCTCCCTTCTCACTCACTCCTTTAAACTATCTCAGCATTTTAGTGCTTCCCCATATGAGCTACCGTGAGCCGAACTGATGTAATAGCACCTCAGATGAATAAAGGGAGTTTCTCAGGGCTGGCAAGTGGCTTTTTGAAAGTAGTGTAAAAATTCTAAAGTGCTCTGTTAATAGTCAGTATATTAAACCATTAAACTGTAACATGGTATGATTCTACAGGGTCCCTCTCACGATGACAATCCTTGCACAGGGTACAAATTCACTTAAGCACATCAAAATGCTAAACATAAAATTGATAAAGAAGCTCAACCCCCTGAGTGCAGTTAGAAACTCCAGAGCAGAGTTAAGGCTTACTGGCATTGGATGGTGTGTGGAAATAGACAGTGTAATGGGGACAGAGAAATTGTTCCAGTCCCCGGGGCTCTCAGTCCATTGCCTGTACAACCCACTCCTGCTGCAGGTGGCATCCTGTCCCCTTCTAGAGGTGGCTGGGTCGGGACCTATGTAATGGCCGATGAGCTGCTATAGTTGTGGCCACAGACCTGCATATTTTTGTCTCAGGCAGTAGAGACTCATCAACCTCTCTCTGGATATGTCTACACTACCCGCCAGATCGGTGGGCAGAGATCGATCCAGCGGGGATCAATTTATCGCCTCTAGTCTAGACGGCTCTCCCGTCAACTCCTGTACTCCAGCGCCACGAGAGGCGCAGGCAGAGTCGACGGGGGAGCGGCAGCAGTCGACTCACTGCGGTGAAGACACCATGGCAAGTCGAGCTAAATACGTCGACTTCAGCTACGTTATTCATGTAGCTGAAGTTGTGTAACTTAGATCGATCCCCCCCCACCCCAGTGTAGACCAGGGCTCCGTGACCCAGCCACCACTATGGGCTGTGGTGAGAGTGTGGATTAGGCCTGTCACCAGCATTAAATTCAGTTTGTTTATTTAATATATTTTTTTTAAGTTTGGGGAAAGAGACAGGATCTCCTCTCCAGCCCCCTTTATCATCGGTGAGGGTAGTTGCCAGATTGACCACCGTCTCAGTGGAGAGGCCAAGGACTGACTATGGATTCAGAAGATGAGTTATTCTTCCATCCCTAGAGATGATCAAAATTGGAACCTAGCTGGCCAGGCGGTGAAAGGGAAAGGGCTGCATGCATGGTTACATTCACAAATATAAGCCCTGAGTCTGGTGTGCTGTGATTGATGGGACCATATTCTTTCTGTCACTCCCCCATCCACACTGGCAGGCAGTGGCAAGGAGTGGGAGGAGTAGCTGAGCTAAAGCAGAGATGGAACGAATCAGTTGCAGATATAGAGCTGGCACAGAATTTCCCTCTTGGAGCAAGGAGGAACCAGACCCCTATTGTGACCCTGTGATTCCATCCTTAGTCTGCTCCTGGCCTACTCAGCGCTTATGCCAAAGTCATAATCTAACCCAGACTGGACTCAATTTGTGTACCTTTCTTCAGGATGAATAGGATTTTATGCACAAATGGTCACATTGGGTCTGTCTAAACTACAACAAACAAACAAACAACATGGCAGCAAGTCTCAGGGTCCAGGTCTACAGAGTCAGGCTTGCAGGACTTGTACTATGACAAAAAACAGTTGTGTAGAAACTGCCACTTGTGCTGGAGCATAGGCCTGGTCCACACTAACCCCCCACTTTGAACTAAGGTACGCAAATTCAGCTACGTTAATAACGTAGCTGAATTCGAAGTACCTTAGTTCGAACTTACCGCGGGTCCAGACGTGGCAGGCAGGCTCCCCCGTCGATGCCGCGTACTCCTCTCGCCGAGCTGGAGTACCGGCGTCGACGGCGAGCACTTCCGGGATTGATCCGGGATCGATTTATCGCATCTGGACAAGACGCAATAAATCGATCCCAGAAGATCGATTGCTTACCACCGGACCCGGAGGTAAGTGTAGTCACAGGAAGTCAATCACTGATAAACCAAAATCTTTTTGTGTAGACAATTGATGAACTATTTGTGAGTAGGGCTGGCTGACATTTTATATTTGAAATGCCTCTGATGCCCTTTTTTCTAAATGAACATTTCTATTGCTTTCTAAATTTTCCAGTTATTCAATGTAAAAAAAAAAAATTATTTTGAAAACCAAAAGTAGAAATCCTGTTATGGTTTTCATAGAAAAAATGTACAATTTTTCACTGCAAGTATTTATTTTCCAGCCTTCTCTATGGTGGGTAACAAATTTGGAAAAATATGTCTAATAATCTGCAAACAGAAAAAGTGGTTACATTAATCAAATAAACTGTTTGCTACTAATAGCTCTCCCAGCTGTACTCATTATGTGAAACACAATGCATCAGCACTAGCTTTATGGGTACAGATAACAGGGCAAAGCACCATTCCTTGCTCTTTTAATGGATTTACTAACCTTTACCAAAGTTGATGTGTTTTTCATATGGATATACTGGGGGAAGTAATTATTGTACTAATCACCAACAAACAAAACAAAACAAAACAAAACAACAAAAGAAACAAAAGTTGAGAAAGAAAACTAGTTATGTACTTAACACAGGGAGAAGATTAACAGACACTGGGCCAGACATTCAGCTAGTGTAACCTGGCAAATGAATTGGTGAAGTCAATGGAGCTACACTGAAGGTTAAGCTAATTGACATCATTGAAAATACACCTGCTTTGTACCATCTGAGGATCTGGCCAATCATTTATGTCACTTGTTCTTCACTCATAACAGCAGCTGAAATGAGGAGTTGCCCAAGTCCACAGTGCTCAAGTCCACATTGTGACCCTCAGGGTACATCTACAGTGGGATAAAAGACCCGCAGCACAGCCACGGCTGGCACAGGTCAGCTGACATCTACACAGCAATTTTACATCTTGAGCCCCGCAAGCCTGAGTCAGCTGACCCAGACCAGCAGCAGGTGTTTAACTGCTGCATAGATGTACACTCAGGGCTTGTCTCCACTTACCATGGATTGACGCTGTGGCGATTGATCCACCGGGGGTCGATTTAGTGGGTCTAACAAAGACCTGCTAAATCAACGACCGATCACTCTCCCGTTGACTCCAGTACTTTACTGGAACGAGAAGCATAAGATAAGTTGACGTGAGAATTTCTCTTGTCAACCCAGCACAGTGCAGACACCGCAATAAGTCGACCTAAGGTACGTCGACTCCAGCTACATTATTCACGTACCTGGAGTTGCATAACGTAGATCAACTTAACCCCATAGTGTAGATCTGCCCTCAGTGGCAGAGAATCCAGCTCTCCTGGTTCCCAGTCTATCCACTGGTCCACATCACCTCGCCCAGAAGCAAAATTAAGGAGAGCCTTAAAAGCTAAAATGTTATCCCATTTGTGCAGAAGTCCGTGACTGATATTTTAGACACAAGACAGACAGTGCGTCTGATTCCCATTTACACTAAGCTGGCAAAGCCTCTTTACAAGACTCTGGCAGTGTTGAGGTCCACCATTTAAAAATGTCATTAAAGGCTGGTTGGGGGTTATTTTTTGTTTTGCAGATAGAACAAAAGCTAAGTGAAATAACCTCTGTCTGCCTTGTATACCCTTCTGCAGAAATGATTAAGGGAACCCAAAACCACATTTTGAACTAAATAGAAGAAAAGCCCTAGATTGGACTGAAGAAAATAAAAGCATAAAAATATGTTATACTCACACATACAAACAGACACACAATATAGCTAGTCAGCTGAGACCGGGCATATCACAATTTCCTATAGTGCGACTGAAATTATCTGCCGAAGATTGTACCCTAATGGCTTTTTTTTGACATTATTTTCCTTTTTGGTTTCTGTGTGTTTGTTAATTGCACTTGATGTTTTGCAGGGGTGAATTTGTTACATTCTGAAAGAGCTTGCAAACAACAGATACACCATTCGTTCATTACAGTTTAGTCTTACTCTCATTAATAAGAAAAGCCATTTTTTCCTATTCAGATAATGGCAGATATGAACAAACTGTATACGGTTCCTAAATAATTAGTTCTTATAGAACACTGGCCAGACTTTCTGGGTTGGGATAAAAGTATTAAGAGAGGCCTGTGGCTTTACAGAGAGTCATAGAATAGATCTAATGTATTATTTTGTTGCAGAAGGAGAAAGGAAATGACTCAAAATGCAATGAGTTTATATACATATATTAAGCTTGTGGTATTACAAAAACTAATAACTGATAACATGAGCAAATTCCAACTCAGGCTAAATTCCCTCTGTAGTTTAAATTGTATTCTTCTCCATTTGCTGTCCATAAAATAATGTTGCTCTGCTCCTTAAACAGTTCCTGAGTTCAGTGGTGGGTAAAGAGATCTCCGTATGTATTTTATGACGGCACATGTCCAATCACTTTAGGCACATACACTGTCAATCTTTGAAAACCTTTATGTTCTTTATTCACCACACAGAGGTGTCATCAGGTTTAACTTGGCTAATGTCTGCCAAGTGCTTTGAGTTCTGTAACAGATGTACAAACTGTAGTTATTTATGTATTTTTAAATTATGTGATTTTAGTATTTATAAATAGGTCACGGACCTCTGGGAAATCTTGCATTTGCCCACAGAACAAGAATAGCACAGTGCAAACGTAGCCAGACAGAAACACCGCTGCATCACCCGTTCAATCTCAAATTCAGAAAAAGAGCATCAGCAAAGTTTAGGAGACGATTCTTGGTCATGAACCCCAACAACAGCGACCCTTTTTGCAACCACTTCTGAAACATTATGAACTGTCCCCAGAAGTTACAGTAAAAAAGCTTTGGAATGCACCAGGCCAAATCCTACACTAACTTACACCCCACAGCTATTTTTAATGCAGTAACTACAGACCCCCAATGAAATCTAGGCCCTGGATATATTTGTCCTGAGAGAATCCCTGCCCTGAAGAGCTTATATGACAAATAGCATAGAAATAGAGATACAGAAGTGCAGTGATTTGCCCCAGGGCACATAGCAGGTTAATGGCAGAGCTGGGCCTTGCACCCAGATCTCCTGACTTCTAGTCCAGTTCCAGAGCCATTAGACCACACTTCCTCCCGCGTAATTTTATTGACTACAGAGAGGGAGAATGATCAGTGCAGGATTTCATACTCCATATTCACATAGGTTCTAAGTCTGAGATTTCAGCATTTGCACATCTTGTCTAGCTGAACCTCTCTTCTTGCCAGTCTCAGCACAAAGGCCAAGAAATGAACGTGCAAAGAGTTACCCATAGACGTAGTCTCTTCAGATACCATCTGCAGCAGCATGAAAATGCCTACGTGCCATTGTACCTGTTATGCCTTCAGTTCTCAGGGCGGCCATCTAGCACCTGAAAACACCAAACCCATGAGATGTGTTAGTGCCACTTTTGATAGTGATTTTGGAGAGGTGGACCTGTGACCATGAGGAATTGGATCAAGGCCACCAAATTATTCCACATGCCCCATTAACAGCCTTCAGATGGTAAGGATTTTTGGACACTATCTACCCAAGCTATGGTGTTTCATAGCGTGGCAACCGAATTGGCAATCACAGGGGGTGTGAGGCACTGAACAATGTATTGCAGTCCAAAGCAAAGAAAATCTCACTCCTCCGATTCCCACACAGCCTTTCCCTTCAGGGTCAAGTACCCTCTGTCGACCACTCGAAATACACACACCAATAGAGGTTTACCATTGACACGGTTTACCGTTTTATAGTGAATGCAATGGGTTACGAACATTTTTTACGTCAAAGAAGGGGTTTATATAATTGAGGAACACTGACCAATACAATGCATTTCCCCCCTGCATTTACATTTAATTAATTGCCAACGCTTGTAAATTGTATGCTTTCTCCCCACCACCCCTCCAATCTAGGATTAATGAAGGCTGGATTAATGCAAGCTCAGGATCAGTAGTTAGGTGGGAGAAAAAACCTCTTTTCTACTTGGTACCACACTTCCATACTGTACAAAGGCAGCCGGTCAGGATGTCAGTCGTTGGTGATTAAAGCGATAGGGATGGATGTGAAGCAGGCAGTGCCTGCTCCCATAGCACCAAACTAGCATGACAGAAGGGCGTTTACTTATCACTCTTGGCAAAGGAAGGTGTTTCCTGCACAAAGGCACTTCATCCATTTATAATGAAGGGGAGAAAAGAAGAAAAAAATGTGCAAACTTACACCCACGCTCGCAAATATGTTCATCGCTTTAAAACGTCTTCATCCATTAGGCCAGCTGAGGAGATGGGAAAAAAAAAAACAAAAAAACAAGCAAGTGTAATCTCCAGCTTTACGAAATTGTTTATGGAAGAAGCTTAAGCTGATGAGACTATCTGGCACATCTGATGATTTCATAATACAATTTTTTTGCCAGTTCAATAATGACACTAAAGAGGCAGGAAAGAAGCAGCAATTTAGCTCTTTGAGACATATAAAAAAGTCTCATTTATAGTTTTAAAATGCTTTGCATTGGTGCCAGCACTCTTCCAGAAACTATGGAGTTAGGGTGAAATCACCCCCCACGCAGCAAGCCAGTGCATGGACCATGCGTCGTTTAAATCCCACTTAACCCTTAGCTTGAGGGCTTAAGTGGCGCAGAGGTCACCCGACACTGTGGGGAATGCCTTAGATATGGGCTTGAGTTATAAAGGTTAGAGCTGATGAATGGGAGCATGGGAAGGGTCAGATTCGGAGCTCTCTTTATATCCAGGAGGTTGCTTGAGTCCATAGAGTTCAGATCTACATTATGACACTGATCTAGCAAGCCCTTATTGCCAGGCACGGTTTTCCCAAGTCTATCCATTGTAGTTAGCAGCCTACCAGGCTGTGTTTGCTGGTACAGGGCATTATTCCTCACTCACTCATTGGGAGTTTTGCCTCAGGAAAGAAAGAGCAATGGCTCCAAGCTTTGTCCTTGCCACAGGTGTGGCTGCCCCATCACACCACCTTCCGGAGGAACATGGCCATGAAGGTGTTCCCTGCCTCAACGTACAAGGTGTGGCAGCCGGTTCGGAGCTCGACATCAATATTTAAACAGTTAAGCCATAAACTCAGCATTCGGCTGTCTGCACCTTTAAACTAACAAACGCGAAAGGTAACTGCTTGGTTGCAGTTCTTTAAGCCAAGGTGCTGGCTTGGCCTTAAGGCCTCTGGACTAGTACTGAGGCGCTCCTGTCCTGTCCCAGCCTCACCCGGCTCTTCTTTTGAGAGGAAGCAGGCAAGCCTTCTTTATTGGCCCATTGGCTCCTGATTGGTCAGTGTCTCTTCCTGGCCCTTCTAGGCCTCCGGAGGAAGTTTTGTTGGTACTCCATCCTGAGTGGTTTTTTATTAAGAAGGGGGGAGGAGGGTTAGGATGCCCAACCCTCCAGCCGGGAGGCAGAGAAACCTTGATAGATCCTATCAGTCATACATTGCCTAAAATAGAGGTTTTCAGTGAAAGACAGGGCTTGCTTTACCTCCTTTGTGGAGAACCTTCCAAGATCACCCCTTACCCTCAAACTCTGCATCCTTTCTGTGAGGTGGCCTGCACACAACCAATTTTTTCAATCTTTCCTCATTGGTCATGTTTTCAAGACCTTTAATCATTTTTGTTGCTCTCCTCTGGATTTTCTCCAATTTCTCCACATCTTTCCTGAAATGTGGTGTCCAGAACTGGACACAATACTTCAGCTGAAGCAATATCAGTGCGGAGTAGAATGGAATAATTACTTCTTGCTTATAACACTTCTGCTAATACATCCCAGGCTGAGGTTTTCTTTTTTTGCAACAGTGTTACAATGTTGACTCATATTTAGCTTGTGATTAACTATGACCTCCAGATCTCTTTCCACAGTACTCCTTCCTAAGAAGTCATTTCCCGTTTGTAATGTAACATTGGGCATTCACTCAGAATCCAGATTAAAAATAGCTGATGCTAATGAAAATTTGGAATGGGCTATTAATCCTGATGGGCCAGAGCTTGAGCCAATATCTAACTACTAGATGGGAGACCTAATGTGTGGGCAGATTATCCCACATCTGCCTATTGTGGGATTCTTAAACCTTCCTCTGAACCATCTGCCATGGGCTACTCTCAGAGACAGAATGCTGCATTAGCTGGAACTTGGGTTCAAGTCAGTCTAAGAGAAAGGTGAAGTGACATGCCCAAGGCCACGGAATTAGTCAGTAGCAGGAAGTCAGGACTTTCTAACTCCTGCTAAATGACTCTCAGCCCTGCATGCTCCATGGAATGGTCTTCAGATTTATTAGGAACAAAGGACCTTAGGAATTGCCAGACTGACTTGGACCCAAGTTCCAGCTAATGCAGCATTCTGTCTCTATAAAATGGGGACAATCATATTTACCTCCCTACTTACCTCCTAGGGGAGTTGTGAGAATTAGTGCCTGCATATTCTTTGAACATAAAAATGCTAACAGTTATTAATACTATGTACCATAAATATCAGACCTTAACATGTGGAGCATTGAAAAATGCGTATTCTGTACCCATTGTTGGAACAACTAGAGAGCAGATAATTTATTACCTGGACTTATCCCTACTACCTTCTTTTGTCTATTCTGTTTAATCAGCTGAGGATCATTCTGTTACATTTAAATTACTTCATTTCCGTGTCTGACAATACTAATTCAAAAGGCAGATTATCTTTGTTTTGAGTTTACCAAATAAATATTTATATATATCAGTGACAATAGCTGACACTTAAAGCCTGTTTTTTACATTTAAAACATACTGTACTTGCAGAACTGTAGTAGCTTCACAGCAGATCAGTAAATAGAGCATTCTGGGAATTGTTTGGCGAGACAATATACTTAAAAAATAAGCTTATGCTTAAATCTGCTATTAAGATACACAAGAACCCCTCAATGCCAGGTGGCAAGGAGGTTACAAGAATATCCTGATCCTGGTACATACAGTCTGGTTCACCAGTAAGATCTTAAAGAAAAGCCTTGATCATGCTGCTCATTAATATCGTTGTGAAATGTATGTACAGATACCATGTAAAAAGTTATGTATGAGTAATGAAAATATGTTCCTAATGTATGATCCAGGCAGGGTTGACACACTGACAGGTGACTATACATCCTTTGTCTGGCAGAAACCTGTCTCGGCTCACATGTAAATTAAGCATTGCTGACACAATGGAAACCCTATTTACATGGGAAGTCAACAAGGAGACAATACACCAGAGCCTGAACCACAGTGGGTGTCCTGCCTCCAGGGGCAGACAATGAACTTTGAGAAATATAGGAGGTGCCAGCAAACGTTCCTGTATGCATGCTAAAGGCTCACCAAAAGTCACCCATAAGTCTTACAGGGCCCTAGTAAGTCATGACCTTCTAACACTTCTGCAATGGTTTCCCCCCTCAGACATGTCCATTTGCTGGATCAGAAAGAAGGCTCTGTGTCAGTTTAAATTCAGGCTATTTATTGCAAAAATCCTTTCTTTCTTTGTTGGCATCTAGAGAATCCTGTCTGAGCTAGTGTATGTGAGCAGCTCCAGTAGGTCCCTCTCTGGGGGTTACAGCCTGACTGATTTGCCTTAATCACCACCCCCTCTTTTTAGTCCCTGGACAAGCTATGGTCGCCCTCCACCATGGAGTAGAACATAATTAGGGTTACCATACGTCCGGATTTTCCCGGACATGTCCGGCTTTTTGGGCTCCAAATCCCCGTCCGGGGGGAAATCCCAAAAAGCCGGACATGTCCGGGAAAATCGGGACATGCGGGGCCGGCGGTGCTGGGCCGGGGGCAGGCGGTGCCGAGCCGGGGACCGGGCCGGCGGTGCGGTGCCGGGCCGGGGGCCGGGCCGGCGGTGCCGAGCTGGGGGCCCGGGGCCGGGGGGTGCTGAGCCGGGGGCCGGGCCAGGGACCGGCAGTGCTGGGCGGGCCGGGGGTGCTCGGCTGGGGGCCCGGGGGCCGGGCCGGGGACCGGCAGTCCTGGGCGGGCCGGGGGTGCTCGGCCAGGGGCCCGGGGGCCGGGCCGGGAACCGGCAGTGCTGGGCGGGCCGGGGGTGCTCGGCCGGGGGCCCGGGGGCCAGGCCGGGGACCGGCAGTGCTGGGCGGGCCGGGGGTGCTCGGCCTGGGGCTGGCCCGGGGCCGGCACCCCAGAGCCCGAGCCGACCCAGGCTGGAGATGCCGGGGGGGGCAGACTGGGCCGCGCCTCCTCCCCCCACATCCCCCTTACCTGCTTCAGGCTTCCCGCGAATCAAATGTTCGCGGGAAGCAGGGGAGGGGGCGGAGTTGGGGCGGGGACTTTGGGGAAGGGGCGGAGTTGGGGCGGGGGCGGGGGCGGGGCCCCGTGGAGTGTCCTCCTTTTGGAGGCTCAAAATATGGTAACCCTAACATAATCATACGTAAACCATTAATTTAAAACAATGGTCCCCAAAGATACTGCATGGCATCTGAATATCTGTCACATCTTGCCCCCCAGAGTGGTTACGTACAATCCTGACCCACAACAATACATAACCTTAATACCATAAAGTCTTTGAAGTATATTGCAGGAAATTGCCAGATCTGTCACAATCACTAGTTAATCAGGGTAACGTTTTCACTCAGAGGGGAGATGAGTTATAGGCAGCTATTGTTAAACACCTTCTAGAAGATCTGAGAGATGGGAAAAGTTCACTTTTAGATGTTAAGATTATTACCAGGAGGCCTGTGACAGGAGTAGACTGATTCCTAAGGTGTCTAAAACTTACTCAGCTTTAGAAGGGTGTCTTTTCAGGCTCAAGCAGGAAGAGGTTTAATTAAAAGATAAAACCAAAGAAGGAAGGAATTCTAGCCTTGTCGATGATTCAGAAGACAGGCCAACTTCCTGGTTACTATCAGATGATTTAGAGTCAGTGGGAAATAATTGCAAGACAAAGGGGTGACAAATTATCATCTCCTCAAATAGATTCTTCTCTGGTAAACCCCAACAGCATTAAACCCAGTGGAGATCTTTGAATAAAGATGGGCCTCAAATTGCACAATTTAGGTCCAGGTGGATAGATACATACTTTTCTACTACACAGAGTAATGTTTAAAATAAAATTAAAAATTCAAGGAACAAGTTTTTGTATAATTTTAAATTGACATCTGTAACAAAACCTATGTTTTAAAGGACAAATGATAATATTTGCAGATATGCATAGTATGATAATGGTCGTTAAAGACAAGGAGCTCAATCTATTTAGTTTAACAAAGAGAAGTTTAAGGAGTGACTTGATTACAGTCTATAAGTACCCTACATGGAGATCAAATATTTGATAATGGGCTCTTCAACCTAGCAGAGATAGGTATAACACGACCCAATGACTGTAAATTGAAGCTAGACCATTCAAGCTGGAAATACGGCATACTTTTTTGTAATAGTGAGCATGATTAACCATTGGAACAATTTACCAAGGGTTGTGGTGGATTCTCCATCACTGGCAATATTTAAATCGATATTGGATATTTTTTCTGAAAGATATATTCTAGGGAATATTTGGGGGAAGTTCTGTGGCCTGAGTTATACAAGAGGTCAGACTAGATGATCACAGTGGTCCCTTCTGGCCTTAGAATTGATGAATCTCATACTTTAGAGAATACGTTTGTAATCTGCTTGGTCAGGAAGGAATTATTTCCCAATGTAAAATTAGCTACATGCATTTTGGGCTGGATTTTTGTTTTGTTTTCTCTGTGAAGTATCCACTACTAAAGACTTAATTCAGTCTGGCAGGTCCTCAGGCCTGGTCCACACTAACCCCCCACTTCGAACTAAGGTACGCAAATTCAGCTACGTTAATAACGTAGCTGAATTCGAAGTACCTTAGTTCGAACTTACCGCGGGTCCAGACGCGGCAGGCAGGCTCCTCCGTTGATGCCGCGTACTCCTCTCGCCGAGCTGGAGTACCAGCGTCGACGGCGAGCACTTCCGGGATCGATCCCAGAAGATCAATTGCTTACGGCCGGACCAGGAAGTAAGTGTAGACCTGCCCTAAGTTTCTACGAGTAGGAAGATGCTAGGTGGTACCTGTGTTGTGCTCAAATCATAGAGGTCAAGACTTACAAAAGTGACTAGTGCCTTAGAGTGCCTCATTTTTGGGGTACCCAGCTTGAGCACCCAGCTTCTGAAATTCAGGCCCCTTTAAAGTAACTCAAATTGGGCACCCTGTTAGGATTTACTACTTAGCAACACATTCCCAAGACTACAGTAGTTCTAATTATTTAAACTACCATTAATATTAGGCTTTAAGTATAAGCCAGGGGTTGCAAGTTCACCTCCTCTAGTATACCCCGACAGGGTATTTCCACTGCCTGTACAGTACTGTCCCCAATTTCCCATGGCCTGGCTATTAGTTGGGCAATGGTCACTAATTGGTCTATTTTTCTTTATATTAAATTAGTGGTGTTAATGGACAAGGGAGGTATGGGTGCAAAGAGATTGGTCACCAGTGACTTCCATTCGGTGATCTCTGTTGTGTCCTCGGTTGTGTTCTCCTGAATCCACACATTTGGCCCTAGGGCAAGGGTCCCAATCTGAACCAAAGCGATGATGTTCAGAGAAAATCCATCCAGGCTCCCCTGATATGGTGTTGTCCCAACAGAGCACATACAGTCACCAAGCCATACCATCTCTCTTTGATGACTAGTTGGGCCAAATCTCTCTTTCATGTGGTTGGATCCATTTCTACCAAGCACTCACAGAGCCATCTGTGCTTGATTCATTTACAGCAGACTGTGTTTATTTCCTCTTCATATTGGGATAATGCTGTTTATAGGTCCAATTCTCTATTGTACTCATACTATTAACGTATACCATCCTTTTAGGATTCCTGGTCCATCTAGGAATAGCAATCATAATTGGCACAATCAAATTATTATTTGCGGTGCCCAAGGTCCAGGAGTTTCCAGCCTTGCAAACTGCAAATTTTCTTGTTATAACTTCCGTTTTCCGCTAGTGTGGTCTAGATTACAATTCTCCCAAGAAAAGAATTCTCACCCATGTCCAATTACTTATATCAAGCCAGGCCTACACCCCCAAGAGGCATTTTTGAAAATCTTGATCAGATTCTGTAGGAGAGAGGGTTTTGGGTTGTTTTGAGAGTCAGTAAGGCTGTAAACATTCCCACACTCCAGCTCTGAGAGCTTTGGTTCTGTTGTCAGGATGTGTGTTTAACGGAGGTCATTTCAACGAACACCAACTTTTTAAATCCCAGCATTTCAGACAAGATGTTCATTCCTCAGGAAAGATGCCTCCTTAAAGAAGCTAAGTTTGGCTAGTGGAGTCTGGAAAGCGATTCACAGGAGACTGGTTAGTGTTGGAGCATTCGTGGTGGAGTAGAATATTTAACTGGAACTCCCAGATCATCATTGTAGTTAGCACTACAGAGAAGACTAGACAAAAGGAGAACATTAAAAAAACACATGAAGGTTAAAGAATGTGTATATATTAAGACGATAACCACATTGCATATGTTTATTGGCACCTAGATACATTAGTAGTGGGTGCATAAAACATGCCCAAGATATTTATAGATATACATACATATTTAAAGATACATTGGGTACGTCTACACTTACTTCCTGGTTCGGCGGCAGGCAATCGATCTTCTGGGATCGATTTATCGCATCTTGTCTAGACGCGATAAATCGATCCCGGTCCCGGTCCCGGAAGTGCTCGCCGTCGACGCCGGTACTCCAGCTCGGCGAGAGGAGTATGCGGCATCGACGGGGGAGCCTGCCTGCCGCGTCTGCACCCGCGGTAAGTTCGGACTAAGGTACTTCGAATTCAGCTACGTTATTAACGTAGCTGAATTTGCATACCTTAGTTCGAAGTGGGGGGTTAGTGTGGACCAGGCCATTGTATCAGCTGCCATACCCTCTCATTTGTCTTTATGTGGGTTCAAGATTCTCGATGGCCTCAGACAGCAGCTGTGAAATTTGCAGTTTTATTCTGAGCAAGCTGGTTGTTTTGAAAATATTCACAGGAAAACAGCAGCCACACCAGATGTGAATGCACCAAAGTAGCATCTTGTGTTTACATTTTGACTTCCTGGATGGGAGTGCGAGGTTCTCATGCACCAGGGAGCATTCTGTGTGCTACCAGAAGTAACAGTACCTGATATTGATATGGTGTCTTTCATGCACATTCGATCTAGGAGCCACACCCACTAGAAAAATGTGGCTACCTGAGCCATGGAATAGAGTAGGTTTTAAACAACTCTACATAATTACTGCTGTCCTGCACTAGCAGAAGGGTAATCATACTGCATCTAACTGCAGCTGCAAACATGGTTTAGGTAACAGGTCTGTGGTTACTTGTATGTATGCACCGGAGGCGTGGTTATGTCAGACCCTGAGCACCTGCAACTCCCACAGACTTCAGACAACGACGTTCAGCATCTCTAAAAATCAAGTCCTAAGTGTCTGCGTTCAAGACACACAACATGGAAACAAAAGCTCCTTTTCTGCTGTGGAGAGACTATTTTCTGCAGAATACGTCTGAAGGGGCCAAATTGTTCCACCCAGTACACAAGGCAACAAATGAAACTACCTTGCTAGGTGGCAGCCCGTTTGACTAACCGCACTAAACATCCAGCCAGGCTGTTTTAAGGACCTTGCTAGAGATCTCTCCGGCTGTCGCTCCATCTGCAAGGAGGCTGCCTCCCTTTGGAATTTGCCTTGATGTTGATGATGAGTTTGTGGCCAGATGAAGAATTTGATTCTAAAATTGGTGCCAGGCTTCTTGATGGACTCTCAGGACAGGGAGGACATCACGCTGTGCTTGTAACCCTTTGCCTCCAGCCAGTAATCTCAGAGTTGCATCAATGTGTCCTGCTCAGTGGTTTTCAGGCACAAACCAACCGTAGGATGGGAGTGGGAAACTCAGGGTGCTGGGAATGGAATAAGGTAGGGGCCAGGGTATAGAACACTGGTCTCTCTGCACAGCCACCCCTGCTCTATAGAGGCTCTGGTGTCATTACCACTTACCTTCTATGTTTGTACAAGTGAGTGGGTGGGATTTGAGCCATTGGGAGTCAGAATCATTGAGTTGTTGGTAACATCAGCAGTATAAGAGGTTCCATGCCTAGAACCTGCTGGTACCTCTAATGGGGAGACTCAGAAACAGTAGCTCTGAGGCTGAAGCTCAGGCTAAGAGAAAGGGAGGATATTCCCCATTGAAATAAAGACCTCATAGACTTTAAGGCCAGAAGGGACCATTGTGATCATCGAGTCTAAACTCCTGCACATTGAAGGCCACAGAACATCCCCCCCTGCCCGCTCCTGTTATAGACCCACAACCTCTCATTTAGTTACTGAAGTCAGATCCCTGAATGGGAGTTAAATCACGATGTAAAGACTTTAAGTTACAGAGAACCCACCATTTACTCTAGTTTAAACCTGCAAGTGACTTGTGCCCCACGCTGCAGAGGAAGGTGAAAAACCAGCAGGGTCTCTGCCAATCTGACCCGGGGGAAATTCCTTTCCAACATCACATATGGCAATCAGTTAGACCCTGAGCATGTGGGCAAGGCTCACCAGCCAGACCCCTGGGAAAGAATTCTCCATAGTAATTCAGAGCCTCTGACTCTGAGAATCTATCTGCAGATGTGAGTGCCTTCTTCCTACAATTTTGATCCCCTGGAGAGTAAATCAGACTCCAAAGTCCTCCATGAACCAACAGTCCCATCACAGTCTAGAGAGCAAACTTTTTCTCTTTAGTGAAGACCTCTAGTTAAAAGGAGGAAAAAAAGTGAAATCTCCTTGTCCTGATTAAATCAATGAATTTCACAGTGGCTGTTGGAATAAGGGTTCAAGAAGCCATGGAGTATTACATCCCTGGAAAGAGACCTACTTTGATAGAATTGATTTGATCCCAGTATTTTACGATTGGCCCATGTGCCTGATGGCACTCTCTCAGGACACTATCCATGTGCTATATCTGTTGGCTAATTAAGGGGACTGTGCTAAAAGACAAGATTGTGCAAAAGATTTAAAGCATTGGCTGCAGTGGCAAAGGAACTTTTTACGATTTAAAATGACTCCAATTACAGCTGGCATAGGCTTAAAAAGAAGCTCCTACCAAAAAGTGCCTCCTGCCTTCCTAGACATGCTAGCTATGTTTGAAATTTCCTTCCTAAATCTTTAATGACAGCAGAATGTGGTTTGAAAAACAGCTGGAGGACACTGATCTACACATTCCAATTTGTTTAGGTATAAAACATGCATAAAGGATTAAATGCTACTTAACAGTTTGTCTGCTTTCAGTTGCCTCTGCTCTGCTACGGCAGCAATCCATGTCAGAAAGTGCCCTTGGGGGCCTTTTAAATAATAAATAGGTTCCTTTGGAGAATGTTGGGTTTTTTTTAAATTTAATATTAATTGGAGGATACAATGGTAATTATGCCTACACCATAAATATGTCATGCCACTCATTTCTCCCTTGTTGATGGCACTTGACCTGCCTAATAGTGGCTGCTGGAGCTAGAGAGATCTGTACCGTGGGCTGGGGAGTGACATCAGCTTAAATTAAGTGTTCATGCATTTATGTATCAGTACAAAGAGACGCAGATGCATTTATAAGATATGAATGATTTATCAGGAAGTCATTTTGAAGTCTTTCTGTCATATGTGGCTAATACGGTGAACAAGTCACTTCATTGATTCCACTTCAAGAGCCTGGCTCATTTGTCATTATGAAGGAGCAGCTTAAAAAAAATTCAGAATTTCCAAGTACTTTTTGCCATCTGCAAAGGTTAGTTCACCTCAACGGGTGTAAAAGATTTGTTAAGGCCAAAATATTACCGGCCGCAATTATCAGCTAAAGGCTGCAAATTGTCTCATTGAAATAACACACTGCGTTTGAGCGAGGTCCCAGAGGACTGGAGAAGGGCAAACATTGTACTTATCTTTAAAAAGGGGAACAAACAGGACCTGGACCAGTCCGCCTAACATCTATACTTGGAGAGATACCAGCACAAATTATTAAACAAACGATTTGTAAGCACGCGGGGGATAATAGGGTTATAAGGAATAGCCAGCATGGATTTGCCAAGAACAAAATCATGCCAAACCAACCTAATTTCCTTCTTTGACAGGGTTACTGGCCTAGTGGATGGGGGGGAGCAGTCGACTTGCTATAGCTTGATTTTAGTAAGGCTTTTGACATGGTTCCACATGACATTCTCATAAGCAAACTAGAGA
Source organism: Emys orbicularis (assembly GCF_028017835.1). NCBI lineage: Eukaryota > Metazoa > Chordata > Testudines > Emydidae > Emys > Emys orbicularis. Next base: position 6,914,388 of record NC_088693.1, read on the forward strand.
AATGTGGTCTAGATTAAAGTACTATAAAGTGGGTGCACAATTGGTTGAAAGGCCATAGTCCAAAAGTAGTTTCAATGGTTTGCTGTCAAACTGGGAGAGCGTAACTAGTGGGGTTCTGCATGGATCAGTCCTGAGTCCAATACTATTCAAGACTTTCATTAATGACTTGGATAATGGCCTGTGCTTATAAAATTTGCAGATGATACCAAGCTGGGAGAGGTTGCAAGTACTTGTGAAGTCAGGATTAGAATTCAAAATGATCTTGACAAATTAGTCTGAATTCAACAAGCTTAAATTCAATAAAGATAAGTACAAAGTACTTCACTTAGGAAGGAAAATCAAATGCACGGCTACAAAATGGAGAAGAACTGGTGAGGCAGTAGTACTGCTGAAAAGGATCGGGGGGTTATAGTGGATCACAAACAGAATATAAATCAACAATACGATGCAGTTGCAAAAAAGACTAATGTCATTTGGGGGTGTATTAAAAGGAGGGTTGTATGTAAGACACCGGAAGTAATTGCCCAACTCTATTCGGTACTGTGAGGCCTCAGCTGGAGGGCTGTGTCCAATTCTGGGGGTCACACTTTAGGAAAGACAAGGACAAACTGAAGATAATCCAGAGGAAAGTAACAAAAATAATAAAAGATTTAGAAAACCTAATTTATGAGGAAAAGTTATAAAAGCCTTGGTATGTTTAGTCTTGAGAAAAGAAGACTGAGTGGGGATTTGATAATAGTCTTCAAAGATGTTAAGGGCTGTTAAAAGGACTGTGATCAATTGTTCTCCATGTCCACAGAAGGTAGGCAAAGAAGTTACGGACTTAATCTTCAGCAAGGAAGATTTAGGTTAGATATTAGGAAAAGCTTTCTAACAATAAAGGTACTTAAGCGCTGGAATAGGCTTCCAAGGGAAGTTGTGGAATCCCCGTTGTAGTAAGAGGAGGCCCTGAGATATAAACCTTGGTATCAGAGGCCTGGTATGAGGCCTAAGGCCTGAACTAAAGTAATGGTCAAGACTTTGCTAACATAAAGCAAAGTTAAGCTGTGAGCCAGAGGCAGGCCCTGCTCACAGAAGCTGGCAGGAAAAGGGCTGATGTTGCATAAATATATATTCACCTAGCAAAGTTAAAGTACAGAACACACTATACTGGAACATTCCACAGATAACATGGAACAGGCCGACCCATCCCAATGACAGGGGCAAAAGGGTAAAATGATGGATAGAGTTGTTTTGATCGAACCAACATGTACAAGGTGAGAGGCGGCACCTTACTACGTAGAGGGGTTGTTCCTTGCTGTGTAGAGGGGTTGCACCTCAATACGTCAGGAGTGATGTGTAACTTGTATGTACGTGTGTATAAGAATGTATCCCTGGGGTGGTGTCTTTGTCCGGCCGAGGGGGCAGTGGAAAGTCCCGCCACTGACTGAGCCGGGTCCATTGCCAAGAGGCATCTATTAGTAGTATGCCCGGTAGACTAAGTAATCTACGGGGAACTGCAATTGTGTCCGAGGTCGCAATAAACCTAGTCGACATGACTTTGCATCTTACTGGACTCTGTGGTTATTGGGGGTTCTCGTCGGGTTTGCTGTGTCAGCTATCTGCGCAGAGCTGGGACAGCACACAGAGGGAACACACGCATGCAGCCGAGTGATATCAACATAGGAGGAAGCAGAGCACCACACCGGTAGCATCTGACAACACCCGTCATTGGAGGTTTTAAAGAACAGGTTGGACAAACACCTTTCAGGGATGGTCTAGGTGTACTTGGACCTGCCTCAATGCAGGGGGCTGGACTTGACTTCTTGAGGTCCCTTCCATCCCTATATTTCAATGATTTCCCACTCACCTAATCCTTTCTCTCTCTCCCCTTCCCCCTCCCCCCCAACACTATTGGAGAGACTGGTAATTTTATAAGAGTGACAGCTATCTCCACTATGGAAAGGCATAGGTACAAGACTGTGCAGACAAAACTAAACACATCAGCTTCTTGAGCTGTGTGATGGTTCTGAACCCCAAACTGCTCTTCTTAAATGCAGTTGCCATCCAGGTCACTGGGATATCAAAAGTTTTGTAGGACCAGGATACCGGGAATGAGATCAACCCAGAGGGCCAGATTTGCTCAAAATCGGAGATTCGGACCACTGGAAAAGCAGTTGATTCCTCTTTTCCAATCATAGATTTGTCTATAGCTTTCTGAGCATATAAAATATCAGATCTTAAAATTGCAGTTTAAAGTAAAACAACATGGGCCAAATATTGAATCTTTCCCCATCTTTCAACCTCCTTTGTCCAAAGGGTCCTACAGTGCCCAATATCACTAACCTGACTGGTGACTGCAAGGTGGACAGAGTTACAATTTTATCACACTTGTTTTCACTTGCTGTTGGATAAGTTGGGGCAACCACTCCTCTCTAATACATTTGCCTCAGTGATCTCCCACCTTCAGAACCTCAAGGCTGGGTTCTTGTAATGAATTCTTCCTGGGGCTATGCCTGAAAATCACTTGGAAACATCAACTAGTGCTGAATGTGCAATAGCTCATCCATTGAGTGAAGAGAGCCATTATGAACACATAACACAAATGCTCTTTGCTCTCCAGTAGCCACTTGTTTAGCTCTGGGTTCAGTTCAGCTGGGGACTATGAACTACCTAATGATCTAGGACGCAGACATCACCAGCTCCCTCTTTCCTGTCCATTACAATGTAATGGGCCACTCTCTCTTACTGTCCAGGAAATAAAGACCTCAGAGTATTCTTAATGGATGGACCACACCCCTAGAATTTGCTCCCGCCTGTTGTCTACCAAAGCCTGGCTTGCTAGGTGCTAGATTATTGCACAAGATCTAGCTGTTCAGAGAGAAGTAAGGGTTCTATAAATACATCTTATTTTGCCAGCTCCATTGTCCAGTTCATTCATTGCAAGTTTTTAGCAGTTCCTTCCAGTACTTCCTCTTTTGATTCTTCAATCCTCGATGGTACATCATTTTCATCACCTATAAAAGAGTTGGTAACTTATAATCTTGTATTACTTCTGAATTGCATCCTCTCGTGAAAAGAAGTCATTGAGTTTTTCTGCGGTGTCCTTATCCTCCTTAATTGCTCCCTTTTCTTCCTGGTTATCCAGTGGACCCACCGCTTCCCTTACAGACTTCCTGATTCTGTTTATGCTTTATGAAAAGGATTACATGAGAGCTCTGCATCCCTAAGGTAGGCTGTTTGCGCTGGAAAACTGCTCTATGGTGAATACAGTTTGAGTGCTTTCCCCTCAGATTGACATGAAAGTTTCCAGGACTGAGCATTTGTACAAGCATCTTTTTACCTCTGGTGGCTTGAGACTGGCTGCCAGCCCCGATCTGCAGAATAGGATGAGTTTTCCTGTTAGGTTAATATGTAATTTATCCCAGGGAAGGCAGCAGTGGAGAAATAGCTCCTTACCCTGTAAATAGGAGTTTGATGAGATACTTCACTGAATCACTTAATGACTGAATCACTTCATCTACTTAAGTAGTTCCACTGCCCTTAGTTTTCCATAGTTACATTATAAATCTATTGTAAGGAGACATTATTTTTCTTCTTAAGAAAAACCCTGTTAAAGTATGATGGTAAAAGTAGATTGCACAAATCAACCAAACAACACCATAAACCACTAAAGGTGTATTACAGAAAATAGAAGTGCATAGCTGATACATTTTCCATTGCTATTATCATTCTTATTGCATTAATTATTTATTCTACAGCACCGCATACTTACATGGTCTGTGCATCAGATGTTACAGATGAATAAACGACAAATCCCCTTGTAAAGATCTCATAGACCTAAACCTGAAAGCATGAATGGTCCTGTATTCCAAGTCCCTTGAAATTCCCACAGGAGAATTACACTGCCTCCTTGAAACAGAGACTTCCCTTATCCTGCACAATGGATGGGATTACTGCTGGTGGGGTTACAACTATCTAGGACTATATATTTCAGTTGATTTATATTTTTATGCTTGTGTATTTCCAGCACTCAGTGCAAGAGTTTAAATAGTCGATTGGTTAGAATAGGCTACAGAACAGCAAGGACCTGGGTAAAATACAAAATATTCCCCCCACTCACCTTAAAGCAATGGCTATTTAACCTTTTTTTCTCTTAGCTAATCCATGTGTGGAAGTGCGTGGGACCTCACTGAACATCAGATGGTATATCTGGGAGGCACTGAGAGGTTAAATGACATGTCCCAGGTCAAAAAGGAAGGCTTGCAGAAGAGCTAAAACCAGATCTCCTGAGCCCTACAACCCTTAAATCTTAATCACAAGACCATCCTTCCTCTGAGAAGCCTGTGCAAGTACAGAACCCACTTTACAATATTTGTGTGTGGGGCGGGGGGGTGGGGGGGGGGGGTGAGGTCAGAAAAGCAGAGAGCTTGTATTTTGCTACCAACTGGGAGTTTATCTTTTGAATAACAATATGTCTGATAAAAAGCATCAAAGAGTCCTGTGGCACCTTAAAGACTAACAGATGTATTGGAGCATAAGCTTTCGTGGGTGAATACCCACTTTGTCAGACGCATGTAATGGAAATTTCCAGAGGCAGGTATAAATATGCAGGCAAGAATCAGTCTGGAGATAATGAGGTTAGTTCAATCAGGGAGGATGAGGCCTTCTTCTAGCAGTTGAGGTGTGAACACCAAGGGAGGAGAAACTGCTTTTGTAGTTGTCTAGCCATTCACAGTCTTTGTTTAATCCTGATCTGATGGTGTCAAATTTGCAAATGAACTGAAGCTCAGCAGTTTCTCTTTGAAGTCTGGTCCTGAAGTTATTTTGCTGTAAGATGGCTACCTTTACATCTGCTATTGTGTGGCCAGGGAGGTTGAAGTGTTCTCCTACAGGTTTTTGTATATTGCCATTCCTAATATCTGACTTGTGTCCATTTATCCTTTTACGTAGGGACTGTCCAGTTTGGCCGATGTACATAGCAGAGGGGCATTGCTGGCACATGATGGCGTATATAACATTGGTGGATGTGCAGGTGAATGTACTGGTGATGTTGTAGCTGATCTGGTTAGGTCCTGTGATGGTGTTGCTGGTGTAGATATGTGGGCAGAGTTGGCATCGAGGTTTGTTGCATGGATTGGTTCCTGAGTTAGAGTTGTTATGGTGCGGTGTGTGGTTGCTGGTGAGAATATGCTTAAGGTTGGCGGGTTGTCTGTGGGCGAGGACTGGCCTGCCTCCCAAGGTCTGTGAAAGTGAGGGATCATTGTCCAGGATAGGTTGTAGATCACTGATGATGCATTGGAGAGGTTTTAGCTGAGGACTGTAGATGATGGCCAGTGGAGTTCTGTTGGTTTCTTTCTTGGGCTTGTCTTGTAGCAGGAGGCTTCTGGGTACACGTCTGACTGTTGATTTGTTTCCTTATTTCCTCATGAGGGTCTGATAGTTGTCGTTTCTTCCATTCAGTTTCATTTGAATACTCCATGCTTCCAGGATGATAGTTACCTAACCTTACTTAAATCAGGATCCTGTCATATAATTAAGAGAAGTGAGAAATATAAGGATTCTTACTGTTTTCTCTTCCCTTCCCCTTACAGCAGTGGGTGAGGAATAGCTTCTACTACATCTGAATTAATTTCTCTGCTGTTGTTCCTGCCTGTCTCAGACGATGGCTACGCTACAGATTAAGTCAACATAAATTGTGTTGCTTGGGGGTGTGAATTAGCCACCCCCCTGAGTGACATAACTTATGCCGATTTAAGCGCTGGTGTGGACAGTGTTATGTCAGCAGGAGAGCTTCTTCCGCTGATATAGCTACTGCTACTCGTGGGGGCTGGAGTAATTAAGCCAACGGGAGAGCTTTGTCCCATTGGCTTCGAACATCTATATTAGAGCGCTTATAGCCGCACAGCTGTATCCATGCAGCCGTGTTGCTAAAACTCTCTAGTGTAGCCATAGCCTCAGAAGCTGTTTAAGATCATTCTCACAAATAGAGCACTCGTTTAAAAAAAAAAAAATCAAGGGTCTCAGATTCCAATATGCTTCCTCGCTTTGAACAGTGCCGTCTTCCACAGAGTGAGGGGACTACTTGTGAAGAAAGGCACTACTCACATGAGTAAAGGGATTGGAATCTGGCCCTAAAGTCAACAATTCAGGTTTAAAGACAAAAAGGTGATGAAAAATCCAACCCCATAGAAAGTGACTGTTCACTTCTTTATGGCCTCAGCCACTCGGTCAGTGGTCTTGGCCCAGTCTAAGGTGCCTTCATATCAACAAAAATACATTAAAAAAAGAGATCTCTTAGCAGTTGCAACAAAGAGGTTGAAGACTGAATGGGCCACTGAACCTGATTTACCCTCTTACTTGTTGTTCTTGTTCCTCCAGATCACAACTGGCACCGGTAGAGGGTTGATGCTGGCCTCCATAAAATTTCACAAAGCCACCAGACTGTCCTATTTCAAATTGGTCCTTGAAACTCACCTCTACTTTGATGCTCACCAAATACTCAGCAACCATTAGGCAGCTCCTTCTCACGCAGATCATTACTGTCTTGTTACCTTGTGCTCTCCCATCTGTTTGCTCTATCAATCTGTTGTCCCATGTAAAACACTTAGACGGTAAGCTCTTCAGATGCTGCCTTTTTGTTATGTGTTTGTACAGTGCCTACCACAATGGGGCTGCTACCATAGGACAGATAATAAAATAATAAGAATAGAAAAGGGGGAAGCTTGCATTGAGACTGTCCTTACTCTGTCTTCTCTGTGAGAACCAGTAACAAGAGCTGTCAATTCCATACCTTTGTCCAGCACGGGGGTGCTTATCCAATGAGAGATTTTCCATCGACTTCAGTGAGTTGGGATAGGGCCCTAAATTGACTTAAAACTAAAACTATAAAAGTGTGTTTTTTTCCCAAAACTTTTCCAGTGTGCTAAATATAGATGCACAAACAAAAAAAAAACCTCTGCTAGATAAAGATAGTAACACACAGATGGCGTAAGAAGCAAAACATTTAGCAAGCTCTAAGACAGCCTGTACTCACGCATAGTTTGTATTACGGCCTAGCACCAATTAATATCTTTCCATAACATGGTTGAAGGGCCACGGAACCTTGTGAATTGTCTCACTTTATCAAAGTTACACAAACACCTGTTCTAAACAGCTTTCTATGAATCTCCTGTGAAAAGTCAATGTCCTTGGGCCCTAAAAGAATTAAATTTTCTTCTGCAGTTAGGGAGGGGACTTCAGGTTTCAAAATGTGTAGATACAAAGACTCTCCTTCCTTGACATTTGCATTCAACAGATATACTTAAGTTGTTTGTCCTGAGAGTGAAGCATGAGTGGTGGGAACAGAGCACTTTAGGTAGTAGACTCTTTCCTCTAAGATCCTCTCCTGCTTGAGTCCAAAGTTGGACATGCTTGGAACATAATGTAAAATGCATCATTTATTTCAGGGCTTATATAATAAAATGAATTGCCAGATTTGATTAAAAACAACCTGGGCTTAGGGGGGAAGTGAAAGTAGCGAATTTGATAGCAAGGAATATCAATTAGAAGCTAGGAATTGTATAAAATTGACAAGGGAAGCAAAAGGACATAAGAAGAAATCTATGGGCAGCAGAGTTAAGGACAACAGGAAGGAGTTTTAAGTATATAAGGTACAAAAGGAATCCTAACAATGGGTTTTGGTCGATGACTAGATGGACGTGGTAGAACTGTTAATAAAAACAGAAAAAGCAGATGTGTTCAATAAATATTTCTGTGTGCCTGGGAAAAGGACAGATGTATATCATATGATAATAATGAAATACCTTCCGTTCCAATGGTAACTCAGGAGGATGTTAAACAGCAGATACTAAAGTCTGACATTTTTAAATCAGCAGGTCTGGATAACTTTGAGCAGGGGATTGGACTAGATGATCTTCTGAGGTCCCTTCCAACCCTAATATTCTATGATTCTATAAACTTGCATCCAAGTGTTTTAAAAGAGGTGGTCAAGGAGCTTTCTTGACCATAAAAGTGGATTATCAAGAAGTCTTGGAATGTGGGGGAATGCCAGAGGATTGGGGGAAAATGTAATGTTATGCCAATATTTAAAAAGTGTGATCAGGACAACCCTGGTTTTTATAGGCCTTTCAGTCTGATGATGGTTCCCATGCAAAATAATGAAATGACTGATATGGGACTCCATTAAAGAATTAAAGGAGTGTAGTATAATCAGTGCCAGTCAGCATGGGTTTATGGAACATAGGTGTTGTCAAACAACATGATATTTTTGGATGATGAGATGACAAGTTTAGACTTCTGTAAGGCATTTGATTTGGTGCCACACGACATTTTGATTAAGAAACTACAACAATACAAAATCAACATGACACACATTAAATGGATTAAAAACTGGCTAACAGATAGGTCTCAAAACATAAACAGGGACTCATCACTGAGCATGTGTGTTTCTAGTGGGATCCCACAGGGATCAGTTCTTGGGCCTATACTATTTAGAATTGTTATCAATGACCTGGAAGAAAATAATTACTGATCAAGTTTGCAGATGGCACAACAATTTTTGGAATGGTAAACAATGAAGAGGACAAGCCATCGATACGGAGAGATCTGGATAATCTTGTAAGATAGGCACAAGCAAACAACATTTGTTTCAATATGGTCAAAAGTAAAGTCAAACATCTAGGAACCAAGAAAGCAGGCTAAACTTACAGGACTGGGGAGTTAAAGCAGTAACTTTGAAAAGGACTTGGGAGTCATGGTGGATAAACAGCTGATCATATGCTCCCAGTGAAATGCTGTGGCTAAAGGGCTAATGTGATCCTTGGATGTATAAACATCCTCTAAGAATAGAGAATTTATATTACATTTGTATATAGCACTGGAGTGACAGCTTGAATACTGTGTCCTGTTCTGGGATCCACAATTCAAGAAGGATTTTGAAAAATTGGAGAGGGCTCAGAGAAGAGCCATGAGAATGATTAAAGGATTAGAAAACTTCATTTACAGTGAAAGACTCGAGGAGCTCAATCTGTTTAGCTTAACAAAGATAAAGCTAAGGGGGTGAGCTGATCACAATCTATTGGCGTTTACAAAGAGATCAGAAATTAGATAATAGAGAGGGCTCTTCAATCTAGCAGACAAAGGTATAACAAGATCCAATGGCTGAAAGTTGAAACTAGACAAATTCAGACTAGAAATAAGGTGCACATTTTTAATAGTGAGGGTAAATAACGATTGGAAAAATTTACCCAGGGCTGTATAGGATTCTCCATCACTGGCAATTTTAAAATCAAGACTGGATGTTTTTCTTACGATATGGTCTAGTTCAATTCTAGGAATTAACTCAGGGACATTATATGGCCAATGATATAAAGGAGGGCAGACTAGATGTTCACATTGGTTCCTCTGGCCGTATAATTTATTAATAAAAAGAACAGGAGTACTTGTGGCACCTTAGAGACTAACAAATTTATTAGAGCATAAGCTTTCGTGGGCTACAACCCACTTCTTCGGATGCATATAGAGTGAAACATATATTGAGGAGATATATATACACACACATACTGAGAGCATGAACAGGTGGGAGTTGTCTTACCAACTCTGAGAGGCCAATTAAGTAAGAGAAAAAAAACTTTTGAAGTGATAATCAAGTACGTACTGAGCCATCTTGATTATCACTTCAAAAGTTTTTTTTCTCTTACTTAATTGGCCTCTCAGAGTTGGTAAGACAACTCCCACCTGTTCATGCTCTCTGTATGTGTGTGTATATATATCTCCTCAATATATGTTTCACTCTATATGCATCCGAAGAAGTGGGTTGTAGCCCACGAAAGCTTATGCTCTAATAAATTTGTTAGTCTCTAAGGTGCCACAAGTACTCCTGTTCTTTTTGCGGATACAGACTAACACGGCTGCTACTCTGAAACCTATAATTTATTAATAAGATTCACAATGTGTATATACACATACAAATGCAGTGTACACTGGGTAGAATTGTTTTTATAATTCTTCACCGTTTAAGGCACGATATCAATGGAAGATTTTATTATTATTTTGATAATAAGTTGATCATCTCCAGTGGAGGAGAAAGGAGTTCAGTATGTTTCACAAGACAGCCTTGAACATAGGGAAAAACAAAAGCATATTTAACTCTTTTCCAAAGTGTTGAACATAACTTGCATATAATTTTTTGCGCGTGCCTAATACTGTTGCTTGCCTTCTCTCTTTCTCTCATATACATACATGTACACACACATACATTTTATATATAATGTTATCCCTTTTGATGTGAATGGCTGGCCAGAATCTGGAGTCTTGTAGGTTGTTCCAGTTGGGATTAAAAACCAATATAGCCAGGTATTTTCTTTGATGCAATCTTGCTTATTTACAAAGATTATACATAAAGTCCTGTTTCCCTGAACATAGTAGAACTCAAACAGCAGGAGACAGTTTCGTTGCTTCTCTCAGGGCCATATATTGTGCTTTCGGGCTGTGTCTGGAGCTGCTTGCTCCTTCTGTTTCTCTCTGCTTGGCTTTCTGGCTGCTTCTGTTTTGCATCTCTCTCTCTCTCTCTCTCTCTCTCTCTCTCACACACACACACACACACACACAAACAATCCTCAGAGAAGCCTTCTGTCCATACAGTTCAGATTCCTGGGTGGACTCACATATACCTTTGTTTTAGTGGGGGCTGCTTAATTTTCTCTTACCACTATCTTAAATGAGGGGAGTTGATCATACCTAGTAGTTTACATGAGTTTTAATCCAACTCATAAGTACATATACAGAGTATACAGATGTTGGGAATCAATACCTCATCTTAGCTCTGATGTCTCCCGTGTCGATCTCAGATTTTGGTGCTTATCCGGACACTTTTTACTTGCACATTTTCACTGTGGATCTCAATTATAATGATCACATTGACACACCATGAATCAGGCAGTCAGAGCTCAAATCAATGTAACCGGTTCGCTTAATTGCACTGGATGCTATAAAGGTTAGAGTCAGTGAAAATCCAGAGAGTGTCTCAAAACAGGGGAAAAGAAGAGAGAGGAAATCTAAGCCATCATTTTCTTCTTGCAATCTGGACGCAACAAAAAAAGTACATTCTTAATTTGTCCTGCTCCCAGAGTGAAAGTTACAGTGTGTCTCCTTCTTGCACGGACACTCTAAGCCGTGACATTTTCTGTTTTGCCATTTTCCCCTTTTCGTTTTTATTATTTCTTTCTATTCAGTCATGGCACAGGCAAGGAGATTGGGGCAGCTAACATGGACAATTGGTGAGGGGTGGAGAGTAAGTGGAAGCAGACGTGAAAGAGGGAAATGGGAATGTGCTGCATCTGGTAATAGGCTAAAGCCACATAGTCCTCCAACCCTCCACAGGGTGGTGGTGGTGGTGAGTGTCTGAGTCACATGTCCTTTCCAGAGCTCCTCCTTCCAGTATGGCTCAGAGCTACATTATCCCTTACTCCACTCTGAAATTGAACCCTCACCCTTATAGCAAATCATAAGGGGCTAACATTCCTTTAATAAAAGAAATGTATTATTAATAATAGTAATTGGTGCATAAAAGATGCTGAACTGAAAAGCCTGGAGGCTGAAGGCTGGATCCTGATTTCATTTTCACCAGTGTAAATCTGAAGTGTCTCAACAGACATTGGGGAGTGGGGGGAACTCCAGATTTAGACCAGAGTGACTTAGAGATGAATCTGCCCCTGTTTCTTCACAGAGCAGGTACAGTACAGGCAGTGGCAGTGCAGAGTTCTCCCAGACTCTCCATCCAATGGCCCAAACCATGACCTGACAGGGCCAATTCTAGGTGTAAAAAGAAAATTCAGATCTTGATTCAGCAAAGCACTTATGCATGTGCTTAACTCTAAATGCATGAGTTATATCACTGATGTCAAGGGGACTACTACTTAGATCAATAGCTCTTTTGGGACCATCTTTTTGTTTTGTGTTTGTACAGTGCCTAGAACAATGGGGGGGGGGGGCTGGTCCATGAGCAGGACTCCTAGGTGCTATGATAATGTAAATAATAAACAAATAATGCTCATGTTCTTAAAGCTAGCCATGTGCTTAAGTCTTAAATAAGGACAGTTTTAAGCATCTGCTTAAAGTTAAAAATATAGAATATCAGGGTTGGAAGGGACCTCAGGAGGTCATCTAGTCCACCCCCCTTCTCTAAGCAGGACCAATCCCCAGACAGCTTTTTGCTCCTGATCCCTAAATGTCCCCCTCCCCGCTCCAGGATTGGGCTCATAACCCTGGGTTTAGTAGGCCAATGCTCAAACCACTGAGCTATCCCTCCCCCCAAATACTTAAGTGCTTCACTGAATTGGGTCTTAAAGTAGCCCCAAAGTCAATGCATTATAACCTTGCTGAATGGGAATGTCTCTCTAGAGCCCCGCACAGATATAAAATTTGTATCTGCATCCGATCTGTGATCTGCAAACATGGTCCGCGACTATCTGCAGATATAAAGCGGATATCCACAGCTTTGCAGGATTCTCCCTAGCTCCATGCTGACAGAATTCACCTGGATCACCTGAATCGATCGGTCTTCAGCTGTCGTTAAGACTGCGCCGATCACAACACGTCCGCCATTCTTCTTGCACTCTTGCCTTTCTTCTCCACGTTCATCTGAAACGTTTAACAATGTCATCTTCCCATCTTCTTGGAGGCCAACCGGGTGGTCTTTTCTGTTCTCACGGGTACCACTCAGCAATGATTGCGGTCCACCTATTGTCCGTGAGCCGTGCTGTGTGGCCCGCCCATCGCATCTTGTTATATCTGCTTTCCATGACAATATCTTTCACACCACTGCGTTCTCTGATCATTTCATTTGGGATGCGATCCAGAAGGGAAATTCCCAACGTATCTTGTTCCATTGCCCTTTCAGCTACCAACAGCCGCTGCTCTTCTCTCTTCGTCAGTGCCCACGTTTCATTGCCATACAGCACGGCTGGCAGCACTGTTGAATTGAAGATATTTGTATGTGTGGTCTTGTCAATTTCCTTTGAGGACGTCCTTGATGGAATTAAATGCACACCATCCTGCCCGAATCCTTCGCGAGAGTTCTCCGTTTAGTTCTTGGTGCATATTAACTTCTTGGCCCAAATATATGTACTGTTCCACTTCTTCGATTTCTTCTCCTGTTACCGTTATTCGGGCTTTTCGTAAGACGTCTGATCTCATGTATTTCGTTTTGTAGCGGTTCATCACAGAATTCACTCCAAGATTAAGTTGATTTAACTAAAATAACTATGTTATTTTACTGGTGATTCTTACATCTGTTGGCACAGTTGGAAAAATTCCTTACTCTATCCCCTTAGCATTTTGTTAAGGACTAGATTATAATTCTTTTTCTTGGAAGGCAGAAGACTCAACCCACTCAGCAATCCTGCCTAATAGTCACGCATGTCAATCAAACACTTATTACATTGTCCCAGTCAGCTTTAAAATAATTGATTAGACAATAAACATAAAATAGTACATTAATTATATTGTGAGGAAATTTTACCTCAACCTCCAACTTGACACATTTTTCTTCCACAAAAACTGCTAAATTGCTACAGAATGATTTGATGATGCCTGTAATAAATTTTGAAGCCTAAGCTGTGTAGATATAAAATGACAAATTTAACTGCATTTATATTAAAGCAATTTTCTGCCCATCAGACAGCTGAGAAAATTAATATGTAAACCATTAACTTAAACTCGGATACGCTGTGCACTGCAAATGAAATAGGGACTTTTTGATGTTATCACTTACATTTTATTGCTTTCTCAAAAGGAAAATGCTTAGAAAAATTACAATCACTGCATTTAAAGGAGGCTCATTTTAAAAGTATATACTTTGAGAGAAATCATCCATGAATTATGGGACATTCATGTTTACAATCCCATCTTTTTTTTTTTCTGTTTGTTTCATCACTCTACAGTTGGCCTGATGCCTTTCCGGTACAGCAATATGGAAAATCTGAGTGACAGGAGAAACGTTAGTCAGTACTCAATACTGCCACTTATGGGTTGACCATCTTCCAAAGTAAAATTGACTTGTAGAGCTGAACAGGTTCTTGGAATGGGAGGAAAACAGATTTCAGTAGCTCCATTAAGAATACGCTTATCTTTCCATTTAAAAAGCCACATCGTTTCCCTTCTACACCAGACCTCCATTTGCCTTCATTAAGTCTTCAAAACCATCATCCTTGGCCTTAAGCTTTCTTTCTACTCCTGGCTCTGCACAGCACCACCACTCTAAGGGCCCAATCCACCTCCCACTGAAATCCATGGGAGCCTTTCTATAGAAACCAATGTGTTTGGGATCAGGCCCTAAGATGGTCTTTATAGAACAGTGAACCCCTCTCCTGCGGCACACCCTCTCATGAAAGATTAATCCATGCTCTTCTTGCCTTGTTTATTGAAGCTCCATTCTGTTTGGCCACTCTAAGTCCCAGACTTCCAGCTTCCAGCATGAGCTCACCAGTGCCGCCTGCCTTCTCAGACATACGAAGCAACACAGTTAGACTAGGCCCACCTTCCAATAACTCTCCCTCCATTTCAGGATGCAGTTGAAAATTGTCACCTCTGGTTTTAAAACCTCCAGTCTGTAAGGGAAAATCCAATGTGTGACAGACCCAGACCAGTGGGGTACAGGAGTCTGGTAGAGGGCAAATATACTGGTCACTGGATGAGTTCCCTGAGTGGCCAGAGCAGGGGCTGCACTAGAGTAATCAGGAACCTGCTAGAACCAGTTAAGGCAGGCAGGCTAATTAGGACACCTGGAGCCAATTAAGAAGAAGCTGCTAGAATCAATTAAGGCAGGCTAATCAGGGCACCTGGGTTTTAAAAAGGAGCTCACTTCAGTTTGTGGTGGGAGTGTGAGGAGCTGGGAGTAAGAGGAGCAAGGAGCTGAGAGTGAGAGGGTGTGCTGCTGGAGGACTGAGGAGCACAAGCGTTATCAGACACCAGGAGGAAGGTCCTGTGGTGAGAATAAGGAAGGTGTTTGGAGGAGGCCATGGGGAAGTAGCCCAGGGAGTTGTAGCTGTCATGCGGCTGTTACAGGAGGCACTATAGACAGCTGCAGTCCACAGGGCCCTGGGCTGGAACCTGGAGTAGAGGGCGGGCCCGGGTTCCCCCCAAGCCTCCCAATTGACCTGGACTGTGGGTTCTTCCAGAGGGGAAGGTCTCAGGGCTGTTCCCCAACCCACATGGTGAATCTCTGAGGCAAGAAAATCCGCCAATAAGCGCAGGACCCACCAAGATAGAGGAGGAACTTTGTCACAAATGTTACCCAAAACCTTGCAGGCCCAGAACTTATGTCAAGCTGCCAAGGTTGGCCCGACAGGGAGGGGGGTAGAGAAAGGGCATGAAGGAGACAGTGGAAAGTACCTAACAGTCCCTCGGCAGAAAACAAATTTGTAATATCCCCTACTGTCAACATCTAACCGCAAAGGACAGACAGACAATAACAGGAAAGGCCTAATATGGAAAGAATTTGCTTTTGCTCCAATCAGCATTAACCTTGCAGAATTTTAATAAGAAATAATAAGGAAATGATGAATGTAATGATATATGTAACTTACGTACTAAGTTTGTGGTTTTAAGCTTTATAAGCCAGTTTGTAACCAGCTTCGGGGCGACCGTTTTAGTAGCGGTTCTCCCCTGCGCGCATGTAATCAATAAATGGGCCTCAGACTGATCTGATTGAAAACACAACGCGTGGATCGATTTTTTCCACATTAAGTCCAAGTTACTAAACTAGAGCCACATACACTTCTGACCTAAGCAGGTGCAACTTTACTGAACTCAACAGAGCTATATTCGCTCACCTCAGTGGTCAGTGTGCCTCCTTATCTCTCTTTCTCCCCATCCGCTAACTTGGCTTATCTTGCAGTGGCCTCCTTTCCGTTGCCTTTACAATCTCATCACTCCTGGGGACAGAGAGTTGTTTTCTCCCCCGATGCAGTTCCTGCCATTTGGAAGAACCTTCCACTGTTCCTCATGTGCTGCCCATGTCTTTACAAACTGTCTACACAGGCAGTACACTGTAATCACTCCGATCACCGCTATGAACTACTCACATAGTCTATGCTAGAAGACATCCTGATATTTTTTGTTACTTCATTCCGCCTCCCCACCTGTCCTCTGTTTGTTTTAGCCACCTGTTATGTCCTGTCTTTTCGACTGTAAGCTCATTGGGGCAGGAACGGTCACTCACTATGCCACCTTACAAGCATCCCTAAGCGGGGAGCAGCAGGTAGCTAGCTGCACCACCAGAGGAGCAGATTCAGAGAACGAATGGTGACTCCAAAAGTCACGCTTCCTCGGCTGTTCCCACCCTGCACTGGAGGCAGAACAAGTTACTTCTCCCTTAATTGTGGAATGGCTTATTTCTCCACCCAGCCAGTTACTCTGCCGCGCCTATGGAGGGAAAGGGACAGAGCCAGACTCTTCCCACTCCCCGCCCCTCAGCTCTCAGAAGTGATGACTGCGGAGAGCAGCCGGGAAGTTGAGATTTCACTCCCTCGCACATCCCTGCATGACTGAGTGCAGGCTGCGCTAATATAGCCCTATGTGTCTGTACATATAGCACAACAAGGACCTGCTCTGGATGGGACGTCTAGGCACTACTGTAATAATAATAAATCTCGTTGGAAAACACATTTTTTTTGCCCTTGTTCATGCTTCTTGCAGCCCTTCTCCCAGTGCTGTTATTTAACTCTGTGTCTCGTTCAATTCTTGGAATCGCATTGGGATACAGTTTTTCAGTCTGGTGGCAATATTAATCATTATGAAATATGGTGAAACAATAAAAATGCACCCTTTATTTAAATGATTACCTTTAGCCTCAAAATGTACAGAGCTAAATTAAGCTTCACTGTCTCATTGTTTGTCATCTGATTAATGAATTCTAGGTTTTCCAGTTATGGATTATGATGCCATTCATTGAGTTAACAAAGTGTTTGCCTTCTGTATTTAAATGTTTCATGGAAAGAAGGTGAGATGACCTGTTACAAAGACCACTTTTGGCTGACTCACTTGCCCATGGAAATACAGGTTGGCACAAAAGTGAGTTAACAAACTCAAGTTGTGTGAAGTATGCCTCATCATGATGAATCGGGCCACTGACAGTCCTGTGGGAATACAGGCAGGTTTAACCAAGGCATAGGTTAGTTCTAGAAGGGTGAGACAGGTTCAGATTAAGGCAGAAGGAACTCTGGGATGATGTGCAGGCCACAGTTTTGGGATTGTGTGATTATGTCCGAATTTATGCTTTCATTGTTTTTTTTAAGGAGTAAATGTCTTGTCTTCATAGTTGTGAAGAAAATGTTGATACCAGGAACCAAGGCCATATCTACACTCAAAAGTTCAGTTGAGCCACCTACGCTACTCAGGAGTGTGAAACATCCACACCCTTGGGCAACATAGTTAAGATGACCTAACCCCCTCTGTAGACAGCACTAGGTTGACAGGAGAATTCTTTCATCGACCTAGCTACCACCTTTCACGGAGGTGGATTAATTTTTTATGGGGATGGGAAAACCTCTCTTGCCAGCATAAATAGTGTCTATACTGAAGCGCTGCAGTGATAGAGCTGTGCTTCTGTAGCATTTCAAGTGTAGACAAGCTCCAGATGATATCAATGCACTGGTGTCTGCTTGAGTCTGCAGGCAGCCTGAAACAATAGCTCTGAGAGGTGTGAACTGCTCCATTCATCTTAATGGGACTTTAACCTCCATCCCCTCTGCTCTGGGGGAGGCATCATCGACACTACCTCAGCATGGTGACAGGTATCAGAGTGGTAGGCGTGTTAGTCTGTATCAGCAAAAACAATGAGGAGTCCTTGTGGCACCTTAGAGACTAACACATTTATTTGGGCATAAGCTTTCATGGGCTAAAAGCCACTTCATCAGGGTGGGTTTTAGCCCATGAAAGCTTATGCGCAAATAAATTTGTTAGTCTCTACAGTGACAAAGACTCCTCATTGTTTTTACTATCTCAGCAGAGGATTCTGTGTGTGGTCAGGAGAGAAAAGTGCATTGGGTTGATTAGATACACCATGGCTACTGGAGTAAGTACTAAGTGCCCCAACTCCTGTGATGTTCCAGAGGGATAGGGAGTCCCTGGAGGGAGTAGGAGGCTTCATGCTGCTACCCCAGCCTCTTTGGGAAGGGAAGAGGTCCTCCCTCCCCCCCCCCCACCACCACCACTACCACTACCACTCCTCCTCCTCCAAGTGAAGCCCTGTGCTTCAACGCATGTAGAACTTCACATTGGCCTAATCCTGTGGCCAGATTTAGCTACTGTTACTTAGGCTTCTTCCAAGAATGGTTCCAGAAAAGTGCCATTCAATATGTGCAAGGGTATTCAAATCTGGCCCAATATTAATACCAAATCTTGGAGCTTAAGGGGCTGAGCAGCATATCTCAGCACAGGAGCTAGATGAGTGATATAAATAGCAACTGCTGAAAATTTTCTTCATAGACAAGGTAACAAATTTGGTTGGTACCAGGCTAATTATTGCTTGCAAGGGAGGTTAAGACAGCTGTCAGATCTGCATGAAAATGTCAGAGAATCCCACAAGTTTCATAGATTTTAGAAGGCCTTATTATGCACCTAGAAATTGGTACTGCAAAATGTGTTCGCTTCCTATTGTTATTTATTGCATTCTTTTTTGCTACTCGTCATGAATTATTCACTATTTTACTTGTGGCAAAGCCCAGCTCCACAGCACTTCTCATCAACAAGCAGGAACCCTTTAGAAGAAAACCCCTCCTTTAGAAAAGAGACCTTGTTGTTTATTTTGGTAGAGCTAGTGCAAAATGACAAGTCTTCAGAAGGCCCTCAGATCTTTGTGCTTCTCATTCAGAGCAAGGTTCTCAAAAAGAAAGGAAGCAAAACAAAGTAAATAACTTTTTGAGCACAGTGTCTGGGAGCGTGGAGTTGTTCTTTGTACTCAGTAGCAGAGCCTTCAAACAGACGGCCCCTTTTATAAGGCCTGGTCTTCACTTAAAACTTATACTGGCATAGTTATGTATGCCAGGAGTGTGTGTGTGTGGGGGGGGAAATCACATGCCAGCCAACCTAGTGATGACAGACCCCCCCCCCCCAGTGTAGACACAACTATGCCGATAGATGTGCCGCTATTGGCATAGATATCATTCAGGGAGGTGGTGTTACTATGTGGGCAGAACTCTTCCTTCTAGTGGTGCATGCTGCATCTACACTAGGGGGCTATGCCGGCACAGGGTCTGTAGTGTAGACACAACCTAGGAACTTTAGGAAACTGGGTGCAGTTATTCTCTCTCCTTTCGTTTGAGCTCCTGAGGGAATACTTAAAGTCAGGTCCCGCTTGCCAGGTGGTGTTGCCTTTTCTTTCTTTGGGAAACACTTAATTACTTGGGTCCTACTTTTGGACACCGAACGGTCCGTGCCACTCATCACTCTCCTGTTTTAAAAAGTCCATTCATCCAATCAGTGATCAGAAACAAACCCACATGACACAGGTGACCAATCACACCCTGCAAATGCCAACAAGTTGAAATGAACAGTTTGCAAATAGCACACAGGCTGATATGTGTTTGTAGAAACAATTTGGCAAATGTTCCAAAATCACAAACTCATTCCTAGAAATAAGGATCAATGCATGAAAGATTTGCAAACAGAAAATAAAGGGTTACATTGGTCCAAAAAAGACTTTGTAGAGCTGATTGAAATTTTATGAATTTTGAGTTTAAAAAACAAATTTGCTTAAAATTTAGTTTCCAGCAAAAAGATAAACAAATAATTTCAATAAAATTTTGTTGACTTTTTTTCATTTTTCAATCAGCTCTATCAATGATTTCATTGAAATTTCAAACTTTGGATATTGCAAAGTACTAGTTCACATTTCCCAAGAATTACCGTGAAATGTGTTATTGCTTCTTCAGTCATGTCCAATAACTGACAATTTAACCAACTTGGACAGTAGATAACTGGAGGAATTTCTGTATTTCTAACAAAACATTTCCTCTTTAGCAAAAACAGTGAAATCTGTGTAGGTAAAGGACAGAATTCATTCACCCTATTTCATAGTGTAGGAGTGGAAAAGAAGAACCATCTATCTATTGAAGTAACTCAGAGGTTATACATACAGAACTCTTCTTACGGTGACAGAATGCTCTTCAGTTTAGTGTTTGTCTGTCTATGCCCTTGTTCACCAAGACACAGACAGTTTGCAGTGTATTGCCATTGGGTTTTATGTATTTATTTATTTTAGTTGGTTCTGATTGTTTCTTTGAACTGCTGTATTGTTAATTTCACAGACTTGCTCTGAATAAATCTGAGAATCATAAAAGATACCCAGAAACCAGGATAAAACTGTCCACAGTAATTCTGCATGACTCTCTCCTCTATTAATTCTCCTTCTATCTCTCTGATCACTGCTGAAAGACTCTCTTTCTGTGGGTCCTCCTCCATCTATCTCCCACGCTCCATGCGGGTACCAACATCCTCTTCCTCTTCTCCCTCAACACTCTCTTGGTGGGTGAACAAACCCCCTCACATGACTTTAACTGCCATCTGCACTGATCAACCTCTGTGCTCCCAACCTGACTCCTACCCAGTCTTGCATCTCAGCATCTCTCTCTCTGACACTTCCTCATTAATTTAAACTTCTCATTGACTTCTCTAACTGGCCAGCCATACAGGAGGGAGGGAGTTGCTCCCTTAAAAAGTGGTGAAGTAATTGACACCCCTGCCACAGCAAGAGGGGAGCAGAGGAAGAAATGTGAGTCTAAACGTGATTTTAGTCAATTAGGCAATAGCGTGCCATCGCTAGTAAAATGAGGGTCCGGCTGGAGATTCTTGCCTGTATGCTCGGGGTTCTACTGATCGCCATATTTGGGGTCGGGAAGGAATTTTCCTCCAGGGTAGATTGGCAGAGGCCCTGGAGGTTTTTCGCCTTCCTCCGCAGCATAGGGCAGGGGTCGCAAGCTGGAGGATTCTCTGCGACTTGAAGTCTTTAAATCACGATCTGGAGACTTCAACAGCTGAGTTAAGGGAAAGTGGGTGGGTCAGCTTTTGTGGCCTGCATCATGCGGGAGGTCAGACTAGATGACCACAATGGTCCCTTCTGACCTTAAAGTCTATGAGTCTATGAGTCTACAATTCAGCCTCTGGTCTACTGGGCTGGAGCAACTATGCGCTGTCCTGGGCAGATTGGAAAATTACAGTCTGACCCTTAGCGTTTTATCCAGCCCACATCTCTAGCACCAGTGCCTCAATGGGCTCCTTCTGCAAATTATGCCACTATCTAATTGATCTCTCTTTTTAGAATGTGTGTTAGAAAGTGTCTCTTAATGTCTAACCTAAATTTCACCTCTTAGAATTCCCGTCTGCTCCTCCTTGTTACAGCACCATTAGCCATCATAAAGAATCCCTCCCTCTCTTCTGGGTTATTGCTAGTCAACATTTACACAGGGTAATAATAGTGCCTTTTGTCAGTGTCACCTTTGTATCTCAAGGAACGAGGCCAGGCCTCAGCATTCTGAGACAAATGATGTCTAGGTGCTATTGTAGAGAGTCAGCCTAGAAATACATCAATGGGCTTATCTATCTAATTAATCTAAATCAGCAGCCTTTGAAAAGACACAGGAGGGAGGGGGACACACCGCTGAATTCATTATAAATGCTGAAGTTCAACTTTTTGTATCTTTTTAAATATGTATTAATTAGTCTCATCATTCATATTACTGTTGTACCTAGAGACCTTCAGAGATCACCGCCCTGTTCTGCTAGGTGTCGTACATATGTAACCCACATATCTCCCAGGTGTAGTGATCTGTCCCCCCTAGAGATTAATGAGTCTGCTACAGCCTTAGGTGAGAGTCATGTGGCTTTTAGCTCATGCAATAGAGGCTCGTGCATTTAGTTCCAGAGATCCCAAGTTCAATCCGACCTGCCGACAACCAGGGTCTGTCGGTGTTACTCATACACAGGTGTACTGTCTGTGCCAAAGAGCTTACAACTTAAATTGATGAGATGGACAAATAGTGGGGGTCAAACCATAGGCACAGATAGGGGAAGTGACTTGCCCAAGGTAAAACAATGGATCAGTGTCAGAGTTGGGAATAAAATTCAACTATTCTGCCTCCCAATCAACTGCCACCAGACCTTCCTGTTTCTCCTTTAATTCTTCATCTAGATCTGATTTTTTTTTTTAAAAATCATCTTGCCCCTTGGAGAAGTGTACGGGTTTGGTTTTTCTCAGCTTCTTTTCCTAACCTGGTCATTAAAACATATGTGTGGCATGAGATTTGCATAGCTAGAGACCTTTCCTTCCTAAAGGCTCTTTGCATCACATCACTAACTAAGAATTATTTTGGGATAAAATTGTCTAAACTTCCTCATCATTAACTTCCTTAAATTATAGCATCTGAAGATGTTTATGGAGTGGCTAAGTAATCTACAATGGAGCACAAGCTGCAAACCAAAGTGAAATTGAGTTCCCAACTGACTGAGATGGTAATTAATGATTTAACTGCACAACTGTTAGTGGATCTATAATGCAACTTAAAAGCTAATTGAGCACTGTACAGCCCACGGGAAGGGGGAAGTACAGTGCACCACAATGTTCCTTTGAGGACTATTTGGTCAGCCTGCTGTCAGGAAAGTTTTTTTTTTAAAGTCCATCATGACCTCATATAAAGACACTGTGTATGAATATATGCAGGCTTTAAATATCCCTTTTTAGGATTTTATGATCAGCCTTTAAAAGGGCAGCTCTGTAGCATAACAATCATGCAAGTTCCCTTTCTCCTTGGCTGGTGGCAGACCCCCCCCATCTCTCTCTATTCCTGACGCTCAGCTCCTCAGTATCAAAGCCAAGCATGGCAAACCACCAGCAAGAAGAGTCAGGAAATGCTTTCCACTCCCCTTTTATACCCAGGTTATCTTAATTGGTCCCAGCAGATTGCTTCATTGCTGGGCTTCTTCACTCAGCTGGCCTGCTCCTTCACCCAGAGGAACTTGCCTGCATTCCTGGCAGCTGGGACAAGGCCTTAGGGAGAGAGACATTTTCTCCTCTCTTGCACCTGGGGAAATGTTAACCCTTGCACTGCCAAGCAGTATATGCGAGTATGCCACATCCCACTGTAGTCAAGACAGGTGAGTGACACTATGCCTCACTCCAACAACTAATTTCTAGATTAAGGTTCTATCTTTGCTGTAGTTAGCCCCGGTGATCAGCGTGGGTGCTGGAGCACTCTGGTTAACCCAGCCCATGTGTGAGCATCCCTATTGCAAAACCTGGAGTTACCCTGTCCTCCCTGGGCTGTGTATGTCGCTAGGACTTCTGAGAGCATATCCCATGGGCCTTCGTGCGTCAGCTGGCTCAGGTGCTCGATGGTTCTTTCCCTGTGAATTGCAGGGGAACATGTCTCTCCGTCTGGGCACACAGGGGGAACTGTGGGACGGGATTGCAGGACTATCAACTCTGGAGTGACGTAGCCTGCATCCTCGTGCCAAAGTGGGTGGATTACCAGCCCCAGTGAAGAACAGCACCCGGGCTCTCAGCCTCACCTCTAGCCAGGCCAGCTAGCTGGGGTTGAAAGCACCACCAAACAGTGAGAGGGTTTGGGTGTGGACCAGGGCGGGGGCTGGGGGATTAGGTGCAATACCTGAGTAAGAGCCTGTGTTAATTTTGAATAGATTTTAAAGCCAGGAGGGACCAGTGCGTCTCTTTGAAATAAATAGACTGAGCTTCTTGAGTCTCTCCCTATCAGGCATGCTTTTCCATTAATTAGAGAGTTCATATTTGGTCACAATCCTTTGTTATTTCCCTAGTGGGGAAAAGCCGATAGAAGGTAATGGGGATGAAACCAAGCGAGTTCCATAGGAATTTAAGAGGATTTCTATAAAAAAAAAACCCACTCTAGAATGATGCTCCAGCTGCTGCCTGGTTGGAAGTAGTAAGGACGACACATACAATAGAGCCTCAGAGTTATGAACACCTTGGGAACGGAGGTTGTGCGTAACTCTGAAATAGTCACAAGTTTGAACAAAACAGTACGGTTGTTCTTTCAAAAGTTTACAGCTAAACAGTCATTTAACACAGCTTCAAAACTTTACTAATGCAGAAGAAAAATTCTGCTTTCCTTTTATTTATTTTTTTAGTAGTTTACTTTTAACACAGTACTGTACTTGCCTTTTTTTGTGTATCTCTCTTGCCTGATGCCTACTTCCAGTTCCCAATGAGGTGTGTGGTTGACTGGTCAGTTCGTAACTCGTGTTCATAACTCCGAGGTTCTACTATACTGTTTAGCACTGTTTCCTTTTATAACTTCTCTGCCTGCAGTGTGATATTTAGATAATAGAATAAACCCATCTCACCTTACTCCTGGGAGAAAGGTCATTGTCTGCAGAGGAAGAAGAAATGTTGTATAGATCATTATCCTGGGAATAAGAAAGATTGTTTCACTACCTGCTGATCTTTGACTTAATCTAACCCATAGGATTGTGGGTCAGATTATAGTAGGGCTACATTTATAAATGGCAAATTGTTAATAAATGTTATATAAACATCCTACATGTATGAGTAGTAAGTGTTCTCCATCATTATTAGCACATCAGTGGACTCTGAAATAGGTGATTATAAGTTATGGTTACAAGGGAACGATAGATTAGTTAATTGTTATAATATAACCATTTATTAAAACATTTTTTTTATAATTTGTTAAACCTTCATAAGCTATTTATAACTGTAACCGTGGAGTGTGATCGGACTGGTTGCATGCATGCAACGCTATCTGTATAGTGATACCAAGTGACCAACAGAATTCACGTCCATGTTCCCATTGACCTTGGAGCTTGAAATCTGAAGCATTCACGCATTACATATTTATATGTTGATTTATGGACTGAATGGACAAGAATCCAATGGCTGCAGGATGGCAGGATTTGATTTTAAAATCGATAACTCTCAGTAAACGTCAATTCCAGCTGACACACTGAAGTGGACAGAAAAATGTCAATGGGTAGCGGTCAGCGTTCCTGCAGGAATGGGTCTGTGGCCCTCTGCAGCCCTGCAAGTGAGTGAGTGGGTCTGTGACAGCAGAGCTGCCTCAGGGCTGGTCACATCCATTCCCAGCAGGTGCAAGGTGTGGGGGAGGCCGTAGTCCTAACAGGGAAGAGCAGAGACCCCTGCCCAGGACTGCAAGGAGGACAATGACCATGACTAGCCGCTCCACTGCTGAATGGCTCCTGTGGCAAAGCAAGGAGCCTGAAGGAGCTCTGCTCTCATGGCCCTGTTTGCTCACTCACTAGCCAGGAGTGCGTAAGCTGTCCGCGGCCAGGCACCAGTCAACAGCAGAGTGGCCTCCTGCGGCTGGGGGCTCGTCCTCTTCCTTACAGGCTTGGCTAGGGGGTCTCTGCTCCACTGCAGCCTCCCCGGCATGGGTGGCAGGTGAAGCGTCCCCTGGGGGAGGCTAGCTCCCTGTCCCGCCTCTTCCACCTGCGACCCTGCCCACACCCCACCTCTGTTCCACCCACTCTGCCCCCACCCCCTCCGCACTCGCCCCCCCGACTGCCACTTGCCGCATCCCTCCTCAAACCCCCGCCCGCCGCGTCCTGCCTCACCTCCCGCACTCACCACGTCCTTCCTCACCTCCCCCACTCACCACGTCCTTCCTCACCCTGCTCCAAGACCGCCCCCATCCGCTGCACCCTTTTTCGCCCCCTTCACCATGTCTCTCCTCACCCTGCCACAAGACCACCCCCCCCCACTTGCCGCATCCCTCCTCAAACCCCCACCTGCCGCGTCCTGCCTCACCCCCCCACCTAGTGCTGGCTCACCGCATCCCTCTTCACCCCCCCCCCGCCACCTTCCATGTCATTCATCAGCCCCACCTCCCACCACTCACTGTGTCACTCCTCACCCACCCACCCCCACCGGGGAGGGAGGTGTAGAAGAGGAGGGATGCAGTGAGTGGTGGGGACCTCCAGAGGTGGGAGGTGGAGTGGAGGAGAGGAGAAAGACTCACCAGCCAGCAGCAGCAGGCGGTGGGCACCTCAGGGAAGGGGCGGAGCAGGAAGGGGAAGAGGCTGGGCCATCACGGCCCAGGTGTCCAGCGGCGAGTTGGCAGCAGCTGCGCCAGGGGTGGTTTAGCCTTCCCTGGCCTATTAAACCTGCTGCCCCTGCTCCCCTGCATCTTGCACCTTGCTGCCCCGGGGCCATCGGCTGCACAGGGAGCCCCCTGCAGCTCAGCTGTCAGCACTGCACTAGTCCCGGCACCACTCCCCGCAATTGGTTAAAAATAGAAAAAAAAAATCTTGATAAGTCATCAAAATCGGGGACAACAAAACAACAAAACCCCAAAGACAACAACAAATTCTGCCAAGCCTACATATTCGAAAGGTGACCCTTCCCACCACAAGTCCCCGCAAAATCCTGGGGGCATGCTTATCTGACATCAACTATTCAACCACATTGTGTGAAGGAGAACAATTCTACATATAATTGATGCCATGAGGCACCTCATGAGTGGTATTGGGCCTCCAGTGTGCAGACAAGAAAGTCATCTGAACTTGCCCTCTCTGCGTATTGGGTTTGATCAAAAAATGTGCATTACTTTCATTGTTACAAGCTGCCATTTCAGAAATACATTTGCTTTTGAGATGTTGCATGTTGCACTAGGGCGTATTTGATCACAGCTTGATATTCGAGAGTCAGTAGCAAAACAGTGACTTCAAGACAGTAAGCTCCGTCCACACGCTGCTGTTCAAGGCCTCCATTCACCAAAGCGCTTGCTCAACTTAAAGCCCGGTTGAGCTAGGAATACACTTCAGTGCTTTGCTGAATAGGGACAGATTTGGGCACAGGCTTTGCTGAATCAAGGCCCAGTAGAGCACTTTTACTTTTCAACAGGCATTGGGGAAAATATATTATGTTATTCATATAACCCATCAGAGCTCCACAGTTGGGGTAAGTCAGAGTGTTAGATTTTAAGATCTCCTGGATTACATAAGCAATCGAATTTCACCACATGGTTCCCACATCAAGTCCATAACTTGTGGTTGAGCTGAGCATTCAGAAAGACCTCCAATTCTGCTTTAACAACTTCAGGTGATCAAGAACACACCATAACCCTTGGTAGGTTGTTCCAATAGTTAGTTATCCTCCCTGTAAAGAAACTGTGGCGTATTTGAAATCATTGCTTTGAATGGAGCTACACTAGTTTACATTAGCTCAGGATCTGACCCTGATTTCAGTTTGAGTTTAGTGTGACAGTTCCTTGTTTATCTAAACAATTTACCCCTCACTCATTTTTAAACGGACTGAGTAAAGTGTGGAGATACCACATTGATGGGCCTCAATATACTACCGACACAGGCAGACACAAAGAACTTTTCCATAAGCCTTAAGGACACATTCAATAACAGCAAGCAGTAGCAATTTCTGGATGTTTGTTTGTTTGCATTTGGCTCTCTCCTCTTCAGGAAATTCTTTCTTGGTTTGAATTAAAATCCATCACAAATTGGCTCAGCTAGGAACACTGTCACATTGACTGAGAACTGGCTGAAGGACCGTGAACAGAGGCTAAAGATAAATAGTAATGCATCAAGTTGAATGGAGGTGTCCAGCGGGGTGCCAAAGGGATTGGTGTTAGACTTAGGTTTATTTAACAGCATTATTAATGATCTGGAGAAAGAAGTAAACAACACATTAATTAAGTCTGCAGATGATACTAAATTGGGACTTTTGCATGCAGGAACGAGGAGACAAAAATTATACAAAGGGAAATAGGCAGGTTAGAAATGAGCAGGAAATATCAATACTTTGGAAAAAATGCAAGATCATGCAATGAAGAAAATAGCCTTAAACACATACAAATAATGGAAAGAGATTCTTGGAAAGCAGTAATATTTTAAAAAACCTACCATACAAAAGTGATAGTCAAAAGTTCTTTGGACATAAATTGATTTTGCGTCATGGCAGCAAATTATAGGTCCAAACACGAACTGCTTACTCTGTCAAAATTCTTAGTGAAGTCAGTTGGGAATATCACCTTATGAAGATTTCAGGTTTGGATCCACCATTATTTGGGATCCATAAACAGGGAGTTCATGTCACAGATCAGGAAAGTGTTGGAGAGACAATCTAGAATACTACTACTTTCTGCCACTGTATCACTAGAAGAACATAGAGAATTTGGGAGAAAGACAAGAAAAATTAAGGGATAGTTGCAGGGTCTAACTTAAAGAGGACTGAATGGGCCTGTTTCTGATCTCACTCAGAGGAGTAACTCTTGATGTAAGATAACATTCTGGTCCAATAAGTGTACCTCAGTTAAATGAGTGAAATTATAATCTGCTACTAGCAACAGAGGGTCCTGTGGCACCTTTAAGACTAACAGAAGTATTGGGAGCATAAGCTTTCGTGGGTAAGAACCTCACTTCTTCAGATGCAAGACATCTGAAGAAGTGAGGTTCTTACCCACGAAAGCTTATGCTCCCAATACTTCTATTAGTCTTAAAGGTGCCACAGGACCCTCTGTTGCTTTTTACAGATTCAGACTAACACGGCTACCCCTCTGATACAATCTGCTACTAGTATCTGATGGATGCAAACCCCTTCAAAGAAGAGGACTTGACTGGGATGGCCCAAAGGGAGAATAGGCTATAGGACCCAATAGAACTTTTCCATCCCCAATTTTTGTATTTCTGTAGAAATTGTAAAGAAATGTTTAGATGGCAAATACAGTCACGTAGGAGGGGATTGTTCTTCTGGTTAAACAGAGATAAGTAGATAGAAGTTGTAATCTCAAGGTTGCTATAGATTTCCTTTGTGACTTTGGGCAAATCATTGTCTGTCTCCCTATCCCTATTTGTAATTTGTAGACAGTAAATGTTTACTATCATGGCAATACCTAACAGTCCCCAACAAAGAGCAGGGCCCAATTGGGGAGGAAGAGACAGCCTCTGCCACAAAGAGTTTATAATCTTAAACCTTGATAAATTCATGGAGGATAGATCCATAAATGGCTATTAGCCAAGATGGTCAAGGATGCAACCTCATGTTCTAAGTGTCCCGAGCCCCCGACTGCCAGAAGCTGGGCATGGAAGACAAGGGATGGATCACTCAGTAATTGCCCTCTGAAGCACCTGGCATTGACCACTGACAGAAGACAGGATACTAGGCTAGATGGACCATCAGCCATACTGAGTCTAACTGTTCTTATATTTGACTCTACACCCATTGAAACTAATGGCAAAGCTCCCATTGATTTCAATGGTGAGGGATCAGGCCATAAACAGACAAGACCGACAACCAGTGGGATGGGATGGGAAACAGCGGCACAGATAAATGAAGTGACTGGCCCAAAGTAATCCATCAGATCACCAGCAGAACAAGGTGTAAATCCCTGGTCTCTCGACTCCCAATTCAGTGTCCTAACCACTAGGCCACACTCATTCTCTATCTACTTCACAGTTGTGTGGTCAGGATTAATTCATTCACACTGGCAAACCACTCTGAAACCTTCAAAGAAGTGAACTAGACAAGTATTAGTCTTCCAGTGTCTGACTATTTTTTATTTAGACCTTATTGGAACGTCATGGGCTGAAGCACCGTGAGCTGGAAGAAGATGCGCTGGACTAAATTCAGCAGTGACAGAAAGAGTGGTGCAATCTACGCACTGGGCTGCAGGAAGCAGTCTCCCTATGGAGTGGTTGGAAGTTCCACTGTGTGGATCCTTTAAAACTAGACTCTGTGAAATACTGGCAAATAATCAATTCTGCTTTAGTTGGAGATAGTCTGGTGGTGGACTCATTGACTTAAGAAGTTTCTTCTATTTCTAGTTGGTATGACTGACTTTTTTTTGAGGTGGGCTTAGTTTCTAGTCTTTAAAATCCTATCACATGGCAACGTTTGTTAAACAGCAGACAACACCAAATCAACATGCACAGCAGGGTAGAAAAAAGAAGTTTAGGTGACTTGCTTGGGGATGTTAAAACACAATGTAAAAACTGAAGGCTTTTAGTGTTTAACATTTTAAGTGAATTCCTTTACTTTTGTAAATCAAAACTCTTTGACTGCTGAAATAGCCAAAAGCTAGTGTGACTGACAATAAATGTTCCTGTAATAGCACACAAGAATATACAGAAAGTAAATATGTATTAGGTGGTTCTGTTTAAAAGGTTGTAACTCAAAGTGGCCTGGACATCATTCCTGGAGATCAAGCCAGATTCTGTTCTAATTTGTATGGGTGTAAATCTGGAATAACTCCCTGGAATTCAAAGGAGCTACTCCAAATTTACATGGCTGTATTTGAGATTCAACCCAGGAGGCCGGGTTCCAGTCTGTAAAAGCATGTTGCAGATTGATGACGTTGTCCAATTTCTGTTCCGAGCACAGGAATAACTTACATTAGTTTATATGCAGCCTCTGAGAGATTTACATCTAGAGAAAATGAGAATTAGCCTCCAGATGAATGCATGACAGGAAAACAAAAATAAGAGGAACAATACAGCCTTGTCTCATTTTACCATTCATAGCCAGAAAAGAAAGACTTGTCTGTCAAGAGCCATGGGGCTGAGAAAGTGTTACAGTGTTGGTTTGATGCATTAGTGCTCCTCCCACAGTGAAATAACCTCAGGCTCAGGAACTAATTCTGAGGGGCTATTGAGAGGCATGTCTGACCGTGAGGAAGAGAGGAAAACATAAGGAAACAGCAATAGCAGCAGCAGGAAAGAAGCATCCTCCACTAATAAGCGGATGTAGTTCCTCTGCTAGCTGAGTTCATACCTATATAGTGATGCATATGCACATTCTGGGATAAATGGAAATCTGCAACAATGAGAAGTACATTGCAAGGTCACGAAACACTGGTGCCACAACTGGGCTTAACCCATAGCAGTCAAAGGACAGAAAGTGGTGAATATTGCTAGGTGTTTTATGCAGCGTAGCTGTGGCCATATTGGTCCCAGGATAGTAGAGAGACCAGAAGAAGAGCTCTGTGTGGCTTGAAAGCTTGTGTCTCTCACCAACAGAAGTTGGCCCAATAAAAGATATTACCTCATAGCTAGGTGGTGTAATATGGTGTAATTGCATTTTATTTATTTCAACACAGATTCAGTATTTCCATTTACTTGCAGTACGTAAGCATGTGCTTAACTTTATCTGCATTAGTCCCACTGAAGTTGTCCATCGGTCTCATGCTGGCTCTCCGTGGAGGGTAAGTTTCACCCAGAATTTGAACACGAACGGGGATGGACACAATTTAAGAGATCAGGTTAAAAATTGAATACAAATATTTAAAGAACACTTTTACAAAACTAATCCAGCTCCAGGCACCTGAGAAAGGGCTAAGTCGGGGAGCGACACGGTCCTTTTATAAAAGTACAGGAAACAAGAGGATTAAGGGTCCGATCCAAAGCCCATTGAATGTAAAAAAAAGAATCCCGTTACCTTGAATTGGCTTTGGGTCAAATTCTACAGTTGTACAATACATTTAGTAGGTGAGTTTAAATGGCATAATACTGTTTGTGAATCTGCTCTGGACTATACCCAGGCCTTCCCACAATTTCCTAAAACAAACAAGGACAAAAAGAATAGAAACAAGTTTAAGGAGAGGCTAAAATATGACAAGGTGCGTAGTTGTCATGAGATAATCACATGCTTTGGATTTATAATGCGGGTCAAGTGCCTTTAAAACATGGGGAATGTGGTTCTCCACCAAGCCCAATCTCCCTGGAGTGTGTAATTGCACTTTGAATCTAGTATAAGTGACTTTAAGTGGTCAAAAATGTAAGGCTAAGTGGTTCGGAGCGGAGTATTGTCCCATAATTACACAGATAGGGCTCTTAATTAGTCACTTAAATTGCTTCCTCCATCCTATCC
The DNA here is from genome assembly GCF_028017835.1 of Emys orbicularis. Lineage (NCBI taxonomy): Eukaryota > Metazoa > Chordata > Testudines > Emydidae > Emys > Emys orbicularis. The sequence goes on from NC_088693.1 coordinate 6,946,249, forward strand.
ATTGGCTTCTGTTAGAAGTTGTTTCACCCACAAATACAATTTTCATGTTGTTAAGGAAAGACCACAGAAGTTCTCAGTGATCTAATTTATTCCCCGGATCACCTGGATGTGTTAACAGAAGGGGGAAATGTTACCCCACTAATATCACCAAGGTAGAAAAAGCACCACACAGCAAAAACAGAGAGAGGAGGAAATAGACAATGCCCTTGAGATTACTGGGCACCTATGCATTGCAGTAAAATAGTCTACAATGCTCTCAAGAACAAGCAGACACTATCATTTTTCACTCCATTTCGGACGTCCCTCTTATATTACATGTTCTCTTTTCATCCTCATTCCCATGAGACATTTTCATTAACTATACTGGTCCCCCAACAGGCGGATTCTGAGCTCACTTGTGCCAACCTTCATCAAAAGTCCATCCAAGTCAGGGAGTTGCCCCAGTGTGAAGCAAAATGAGGTGGAAATAGGCGATGCCATTGTGATCGTCCAGAGGGTCAAGGAATTCTGGAGGAGAAGAGGTCAAGAAATCTCTTGTCTGGCCTCGGAATCAATGAATTGCATTGCACAGAAGTGATGTTTGCACAGAATCCATGAATATTGTTGGTATTATATTTATTATTTGTATTGAAGTAGCAACAAATTCAATACAAATAATAAACTAGGATCCTCAGTCCTGAACCAGGACCACATTGTGTTGGTGCTGTACAAACACAGATCAAAACTATGGTACCTGCCTCACAGAGCTAACTGTCTAAACAAGACAGGTCTTCTGGAGCTCTATGTTTAACTTACGGACATTGCCATTTGCTCATATAATTCTATCGGCTCCCTAGGGTCCAGTGCTACCATCGATCCTCACTTAAAAACACCCACTGACATCAGTAAGAGTACCGAGCACACAGGGACTTAATGATCAGGATGAGGTGTAAACAGATGAGTGCTACAAACCACAAGGATGAGTCTGTCGTGTATTCAGACTACATTAGTATTGTAAAAAAAAAAATACTGCATGCTGCTGGAGAGATAAGTCAGCATATTTTCAAATGGGGAGGTACATCAAAGGATGGAATAGTCTTTCAAGGGTAGCCAGGTCAACCCCATCAACTGGACTGGACAAAGTACCTGAATATAGGTTAGGGGAAAACTGTGCTTTGGCTAGGGATGGGAAGAGTGACTTTGTGCTTATTTATACAAAATGCTGATTACATGGAGTATTTAATTAGGGGGTAAGTAAATCCTCTCAATATCCTGACGGAATTCCCTGGCATGCTGAGATAGGCAAGTGATAGCATTTTTGGAAATGCTTTTAATGTTCAACACCACATGAAAAGATATTAAGAGGAAATAATCTACACAGTAATTTGTAAAGTGTAACTGGCATCTGTCTTTACATATGAAATCACAGATACACAATCCTCCTTATACAGGGAGCATTTATAAAGGAACGCAGCTGCAACTGCAGACCAAAAACAGGCTTCCTCACAGCTCAGGTTTGAACTTTGTCTCCTTTGTTTACCAGGAAGTCTCCCCAGCACACGAAGACCTCTAACGGCTGAAAAATATGCTGAATGTAAACATAATTGCAGCAGGCAATGCACATTCAAACAATGGGCTTGAGTCTCCTCTCACACCACTTTTATATACTCTCGATTCAAACTGGTATGAAGGAAGAATCAGTTCCAATATCTACCAAGTACTTGAAGAAAGGCCCACTATCGCCATCACTTCAAAGGACCAGATCCTGAGCGGACTTCAGTTGAGCTATTTATGCTGATTGATATCAGCTGGGGATTTGGCCCAATGGATTTATTCAGGTTGCTGTTACAAAATTCTAATATTTCAGTCCAAAATGGGGGGGGGAAAGTTCTGTCTACAAGCTGAATAAATGTTATATTTATACCGGGAAATTGAATTGGACGTCCCTTTTCTCTAATCCGAGGAGGCAAAGATGGTAATATCTTGTAATGTGATTAACATTGTTCTTACTGCTCTAAATCACAGAAGGCTCATCCACTACATTATTGCATTTGTGTCCACAGATAATTGCCTTCCTTGTTAGACTGGTCAGAATAATAAGCTGTAGTAATTAAAATAAACTGACAATTTCAGAGCGCATTGCTACTGTACAGAGACAAGCAGCAGGCACATTTTGTAGAAGTAAGTGTCAGTATGACTTATTCTTTCACAGAAAGACCAGATGAGGGAGGTAACATCTTTTATTGGACTAACTTCTGTTGGTGAGAGACAAGGTGGAACGGATTGTTTAGCACCTTGTATGTTGCTGTGACGCTGGGGGTACCTTTCCCAGATCAGAAGAAGAGCTCTGTGAGAGGCAAGCTTTCAAGCCACACAAACAGAGGTTGGTCCACTACCTCACTCCCCTTGTCTCTCTAAGGGTACGTCTATACTTACTTCCTGGTCCGGATGTAAGCGATCGATCTTCTGGGATCGATTTATCGCGTCTTGTCTAGACGCGATAAATCGATCCCGGATCGATCCCGGAAGTGCTTGCCGTCGACGCCGGTACTCCAGCTCAGCGAGAGGAGTACGCGGCATCGACGGGGGAGCCTGCCTGCCGCGTCTGGACCCGCGGTAAGTTCGGACTAAGGTACTTCGAATTCAGCTACGTTATTAACGTAGCTGAATTTGCGTACCTTAGTCCGAAGTGGGGGGTTAGTGTGGACCAGGCCTAATATCCTGGGACCAACCCTGCTACAACTACACTGCATATGCTTTCACCGATGCTTGAGACATTTTATTGCATCATGCTTTATTCCCAGCAGTTGAAAGCACTGCAAAAAATTGCCCAAATACTTGTGTTTTGAAGAGAATGGTGGGGAATGAAATGTTAATTAGGCTTAGTTAGAGCCTTTAGACTTATATGCTGCCACATATCGGAGCTAACTGCTTCAGTCTGAATCACAGTGCTTCCCATGGATGTTACAGTCCCTCTCCTCGCTCCCTCTTCTTCAGGGCAGGAAGTTACTGTGTCTGCAACCTTTTAAAGGGTGTAGCTTACATCTCTCCTTGCCCCAGCCAGCTACCCTGCTCAGTGAGCAGGAGAGAGGATAGAAAATTGGTTGCCCCCTCCATGCCTTTATGCCTCCCCTCAGCCTCACTTACATGCGGGGGGGAAGCATGTTCTGCACCAGACTCAGACCAAAAATCCAGGTGGCTCTCTCACTGCAAGAGGTAAAAATTGCCACCCTCTTCCTACTCACTGCTCCTGTTAGTACATCCAAGGATTGGATTCGTCCATTTTGCCACTAGAAGCTCATGCAGAGTTGCTTGTCCACTATGAATACAAAATCCTTTTCAGCATCACTGCTGCTTTTCTGAATACAGCCCCCCATTCTGTAGCTATGGCCTGCATTCCTTGTTCCTAGATATATAACGTTGCATTTGGCTGTATAAAAAAAATGCATTTCGTTTTAATAGTCCCAGATTACCAGCCACCCATATCCTGCTGTACGACTGCCCTGTCCTCATAGTTATTTACACTCCACCAATCTTTATGTCACCCACTAATTTGATCAGTGGTGATTTCATATTTATTTCCAGATCAGTGATGAAAACGTTGAATAGCGTAGGGCCTCCTACCAATCTCTGTGGAACCCCACTAGAAATGACCCCATTCAATGATGCCCTGTTGATAGATCCTTTTTAAAATCCGTCACTTAGCCAGTTCTTAATTCATTGCTTAACATGTGTTTTACTGACATTGTCTAGGGCATTTAAAAACAAACAAACAAACAGAATGTCGTGTTCTAATACGTCAAATGCAATTAAAAAAAAAAACACGCAAAATGCCGTGTGCTACCAAGTCAAATGCCTTACAAAAGTCAACGTTTTATCAACCAAATGAAAGCAGCTTGTTTGACAAGACCTAAATCCACATTGACTAACGTTCATCGTATTCCCATCCTTTAATTCCTAATTGGTTGAATCCCATATCAGCTTTTCCATTATTTTGCCCAGGATTAATGCCAGGCTAACTAGCCCATAGTCAGCTAGATCTCCCTGCTTGCCCTTTTTGAATATTGGCACAATATTAGCGCACTCCCAGTCTTCTGGAATTTCTTTGGTACTTTAAGATTTATTAAAAATGAACATAAGTGGGCCAGAGATCTCCTCAGCCAGCTCTTTTAGGACTCATGGGTGCATTTTTCAGGCCTGCTGATTTAAAAAATGTTTATCCCTAGTAGAAGTTGTGTAACATCCTCCTTAGTTTCTTTTGCACAATCTGTCTGGAGCTGATCTCTGTTTGAAGATCATCCTTTGTCGGCCGATGGTTCATCTCCTACCCTTCAAGCACTGCTTTGATCTCCTTTTGTGAAGTTTACATGCCTTCTTTTAATTCATTTTGAGATGCATTCATGGAGACTTCCATGGGATCTCCTAATTCCATGTCCTCTTTTGATTAGTGACGGCCAGCTCTAATTTCTGCCAGCCATTGAAGCTATATTCTCCATCTCTGTTCAAACTTTCTCTCCCCTGGAATTTTATCTTCAATCCCAGCAGGCAAAAAGGGTTGTGATGTGGGGGGGGAGGGGGGGGAGCCCGTGCATATTGAATTTTTGTTGAGATTCAAATAAACTCAAAACCACATTCATGCAAACATTTAAAAATAAAAAAGGAACAACAATCTAACAAGCTACTGTGAGGTCAGAACCAAGTTCTTTTTATGCTGCAGAGCACTGACTTAACACACCATTTAGAAAAAACAAACAAAAACCCATTTTAATATATGGAGATATACCTATCTCATAGAACTGGAAGGGACCCTGAAAGGTCATCAAGTCCAGCCCCCTGCCTTCACTAGCAGGACCAAGTACTGATTTTGCCCCAGCTCCCTAAATGGCCCTCTCAAGGATTGAACTCACAACCCTGGGTTTAGCAGGCCAATGCTCAAGCCACTGAGCTATCCCTCCCCCCCATTTCTCTCATTATTATGTTTCCTGACTGGTACAAATAGCTGAAATTAAATCTTTTGTGAGTTTTACTAACAATGTGCCTTGAGGTAGCAAACTTGAAAAGGCAAAGGCAAATGACAGAAATTCTGAAGTTCCTAACCCAAATTACGGAGCTTCAGAGGAGGCTAGAATAAACACACACTTCAAAAGCAGGAGTTGGCGCTCTGCAGCAAAGACAGACAATTTCAGAGTTGGCTTTTTCTTTTGTGTTTTTGTGCCATATTGAGGTCAGCTAGTTTCACAAATGATTAGTCTATGCCTGTTAAAACCAATCTTTGTCTTAGGCTAGGAGCAATCAGAAACAGTTTGACAATATTAATCCTTAAAAAATCTGCTAATTGATTTTAGGGGGAGGGAAACATGCCTAACTTTTCTGAACAGTTAGTCATAGGGCCTGATTCACCGTGGTATTACTCCAGTTTTCCATTAGTGTAACTCTACTGAGATCAATGGCATAAAACTGGACTAATGCTCTAGTGAATCAGGGCCTATAGGGTTAATATTTTGCATCTGTATTTTAAGGAAATCCAAATATCAGCTAATTATTACATGATGTTGTTCAATGTAAATTGATTCAGATGAGAATCAATCGAAAAGTGTTATGCAATTTTAGGCTTGGAAGGATTAGATTTTTATCGGTAAATGTCAATTTCACAGTACACGCAGAATGACAAAAAATATTTCCATTGATAATCAAAATTTACAGAAAGACCAAGAAAGAAAAATGCTGCTTGATAACTTAATAGAGTTTGATTTAAGGATACTTACTTTCGTATATTTTGACATGGGGTGTTCACAATTTGTGTTTTATCAGTAATACACCTTTAACATTTTTTCAATCTTAATGTCTACTATCATTAAATAAATTATTGTCTGACCCCATTGTCCGACCACCCCCCACGATTTCCTGCAACTCTGAACATTTAAATCAATAAAAATAGATAGAAAAAAAAACAGTTAAATGTAAGCTTGGATATTATCCATCAAAATTACAAATTGAATTCTGCAAAGACTGTGAAATTTCCATAATTTTTTTTAAAGAATCCAACAGTTTTCATAATTTTCAGAACTTTTTGCAGACATTTTCCATCCCTATGTCCTTTCCTTGCCTCCAAATAGATACAATCAGGAATTGTCAATGTAAGTGTACTCACCACCCGTAGCGCCCCCTTGTGTCAGGGTGCAATGCTACAAGTGGTTCTCATCTCCAGCACCTCTTGCCAGCTGTCTGACTCTCATCAGGTCTTCCATGGCTTGGCCTGCTGGCCATGTCACATAACATTCAGTCCCCTTCTGGGTTAAGGAAAGGTCCAACTGAAAACCCACGGTAAACATTCAAATAATAATTTATCCACCCCACTCAGGCTTCACTGAAATATCTTTATTGTCCCTCCCAGGAACCTAATCTTCTCCTGCAGTTGGGCTTGCAGGGCTGGTAGGGGAGTGGGAGGACCCCTGGATCGGCCCCACCCACCTTCCACCAGGATTAGCTAGTCTGGTGCACATGGGAAAGTAAACTGCTCCATGGAAAGCGATGAGGTGATTTACTACTCTTCCAGAGCAAGAGGGAAGCAGAGCGTGAATTGTGACTCATAGGGAGAACTGCGTGTTGCAGTGTGTCCGGGTTCGCTACTGGGAAAGTGCGGTTGATGCACCATCCCTCGCTCAGGACTGTGCCTGTAGCCGCAGTCAGGCCAGTCCTGCTCAAACTACAAAATGCTGTGATGACTTCTGCAAGGATAATTTCATAGCTCCAATGTTGCATTTCTCAGTGAGCAAAGCAATACACAGGGGCTGAAAGCCTGAATGTGCCATAGCATGTCATTGCTTCTTTGGGAAACAGGGGCGGAGAGAGCCCATTTCAGACATGTGCACAAATGCTACTGGGCTCCTGCAGGGAATCCTCAAAACAATTTTCCTCTGTCTGAAAAGCTCCAGGATCTGCTTAGGCCTCAATGATGACATTTGTGTTTTCCTGGTGGGAAAATATAATGTCCCCAGCAGCATAAACTCATATTTTTAATAAGTGAGAGACAAGTTGGATGAGCTCATCTCATTTTATAAATATACTTTTAATAAGTAACAGACTCTTTAAAGTTCAGTGTGCTGTGATGACATTGTGTGTGGAGGGCTAACTCATGACTCCAGAGAGTGAAGACGGATAAGGAAGATGAGAAAATGGATACAGCACACAACATCACACAAGGACAGCAAAACCCCAAAAGGACAGACCGATCTTACATTCACGGGGGCATGCCTGGAATAACGCTGCTGAAGCCAGCAGCGTTACTCCAGGTCTGCACTGCATATAAATTAGGGTGACCAGATGTCCTGATTTTATAGGGACAATCCCGATTTTTGGGTCTTTTTCTTCTATAGGCTCCTATTACCCCCCACCCCGTCCCGATTTTTCACACTTGCTGTCTGGTCACCCTAATGTAAATTGAGATCATAATCTGGTCCCAATATCTCAAAACTTGCTTACCCACAAGCCCCATTGTTTAATAAACAGGGAAAGAAAATATCAATGACTTTCCAACGATGATCAATGCGGTCATCAGCAACTTAAGCAGTTCCAGCTTTTAGTGTAAAATCATTTCCCCCTTCTCCTAAACATATATCATTTGAGGGACTAAGTGAGGGCTGGGGGAAGGGAGGAGTCAAAGCTTTCGAGGTAAAATAAACCTTAAAACCAATTAATTCTGAACATTTTGAACAAGGTTTCAATACTCAGCTGTGGTTTAGTTTCTCCTTGGGATAGTGCAGCTAAGCACTTCATCTGAACAGAGATAACAATTGTGTGCATTAATGAAGTCATTATTCACGGAGCAATCAGAACAATTCTATATCTTCTTGCTGAGCTATGTTGAGTCACTAAAATACAGTATAAGTTATCGGGTGAGTGTGTTCACATAGCAAAGGCAAAGGCAAACAGGAGGAAGTCAGCTTCTGTGATGAAGGCCTGGCTGTATTAAGAGACCCTTATGGAACAGACATTACTTGCATGTTGCGAGATATGCCAAGACATTTTTTTTTACTCTAAGGAATGGAAAAAAATACAACCACCCTATTTTTTTTTCTTATTGCAGATAACCACGCTCACTAAATATGGTTCAGATCCTGTAAGGTGCTGAGTGCCCTCAGCTCCTATTGAAGTCAGTCAGACTTGAGGACACTCAGGGATTGGCAGGATCAGACTCTGTGGACTCAAAACAACGACACTGAATTGTCACAGCTGATGGCCAATGGAAACTGCACAGCTAAGTATTCCTATTGTAGTAGCTGCAGAATGCCTGATTGGGCAATCCACATCCATCTCCTCCCAAGGATGCCCCTGTGTACAGGGGATAAGCTCTTAGGAGGGTTAAGTGTCCGGCCCAATGTCTAGATATCAGGGAAGGAGGTTATTCCACTGCTACCTGGAACACATCAGCCAAGGAGGAATTGTAAAGGTTTGGGGGTGTGAAAGCAGTAAGTCATCCTTAGCCAACAGCTCTGTTCTGGATCTCAGAAAGATGGAGCAATTGGGCATGTGACCAAAGGGTTACCTCTTCCCCCATCCGTAAAAGACTATAGGGGAGTAGGAAGGAACACAAAGTTGTAATCTCTGCAGTGGTGAGAGGCTTTGTTTGCATTCAGTGGTGGTCAGAGACTGGAGGAAGTTGTTCGCTGGTATTTGAACATCATCTCTCTTAGGCCACTGTGTCCATTGCCTTCAATACCTGATTCATAGACTGAGCCCAATATTGCTCATCCTTATACACGGGGCTGGACATGGAAGTAGCTACCACAAGTGCTGAAACCCCAAGCACTGAGGTACAGCAAGGGTTAAAGGTCTGAAGTTCATTTGCATCAGGGTATCTCCTCTGAACTACCAGCTTCTCAGTTCATCACCATGCAGCACCTGGGCTTTGTTCAAGCTATGCATTGACTAGAGCTAGTAGAACTAGTCCTAAAACTCTGTCCCAGTGTTCATCAACATTTCACTTAGACAACGATTTTCTGACTGGCTCTATTTAGCAGGGCACTAGCCTTTCTCACAGAGCCAACATCCCCTACTTTCTGCAGCTAGCACATTTTGGAAGCCTAGAGATATTATACTGAGTCAGACCCTAATGAATTGGCATCAATTAGAATATCAAACACCCTCCCCAGCAACCATTTTGTGTCGTTAACAGTCCAAGACTGGCCCAGGAAATGGTCTTCAAACCCACATGACGTCTGAGCTGCAATTCAGAGTTTGAGGCCAAATCAGTGTTCAAGTTCCAATTTACATTTAGTGGTACCAACTGTCATGGGCTGTGCACATACAATTTAACGCCAAAATGGTGGGAATCTTTTGAGACCAGACTCTGATTTAGATACTTATGTAACATACTTATGCATATGCATTGGCTTTAGGATTGTGAGTAGTCCCATTGAATTAACATGATTAAAATTAAGCATGTGTTTAAGTACTTGGCTGAATTGTGACCTCTATTGACATTGTAAGATTTCAGCCATTGCAATGATATGTTTTCTTACAGTATATCATTCAGCCAATAATATGCCTCTTGGTGCTGTATAGTGTTCCAGACAGAGTGTGGTCCCTGGTCAACAAGGGAGACAAAGCTGGAACATGAACTGTGTGGAAGTCTGTTTGTTTCCATTGTGTGTGATGTATTTTTCCTTTAATAAAGGCCTCCTGTTTAAGGTGGACTTTGATTCCATGTATCACTTCAGATACCTTGAATTATGGAAATAGTGCCAAAATAACTTTCATGTTGGAATACATCTAAATCAGATACCAGAAGACAGGACCCTCTCTCTCTCTCTCTCTCTCTCTTTTGGATCTGATCCAGAACTGAATGCATAGGGGTGGACTGGGAACTGGTAGGGATTTGAGGTTCAAAGGCAGGCCTATATACACATTTTTAACTTTGTGACATGTCAGGGGCTGAGGATGCTCACTCAATTTCAGATGAAATAAATAAATATGACATACAGTAGCAGGTTCAGTGAACCAGCTCATCAGCTGTGGAAGGCAGTTGATCCACAGGGTGGTAAGACTAGCAATGCTTACCAAACAGGATTTTAAGTGCCAGTTAAGTTTCAGCCCTGAGAAGGTAGCACTATCTTAGACATCATTATTTGTTCTTTTCCTAGGTGTCCCAGCACAAAAAGGTTAGTAGACAATCAAGGGAGATTTTTGACAGGTGAAGAGACAACTGATGGTTTGGAAGGACTAATGGGGATATTCTTTGCAAGAAACTGAATATAAACCCCCAAGAGAAAGATAGGTCCAGATTCATTCATTCATCCTTGACTGTCCACGGATCCTCATTGCAAATGTGTGTTAACTTTTGTTTGCTTCAAGTCTAATTGACAAGCATTCAGAAGTACTGTACAGCTTCCACACATAGGTGGTACAGGGAATGCTCCCATTTTCCTTATTAACCCTCTTCAAATTACGCTGCATCAAAAATGATAATGCTTGAACTGTGCAAAATACCAGAATGTCCAAAATGTGTGTCAGGAAATAGATTGGAAAATATGTGCTGACTCTTTTGCAAAATGACTTATGAAGAAATGATTCTGATTGAATCACCATGGTATGAATCCTGAAGCCCTCATTCTATTTTCACAAAGGCAACATTCTTAAGTAAACAACAAAATGTGATCCTGCTGAAAGTAGTTGGTATGTTTGGGGGGAAATTTCACATCAGCCAGTCTATTAAGGCCATAATTTGTTACAGATTTAGTTTGTTGCGTGGATGCCTTCTGAATTCTATTGTGGAAACATATAGGATCTGATTCCCAAGTTAATTATGGTGGTTTTACAGTGATGCACCTCCATTGACTTTGGTGGAACTATTCTCAATGTACGTCAATGTAAGTGAGCGACCAATCCACCTCATAGTTTGCCCAAGTATTCTTATTTTAAGCCATTTGCACTGTATATGTTAAAAAGATCACAGAGAAAAAAATAGGAGCTAGTCTTCACACTTTGAATATGAACAGATGTATTCCTCCATCAATTTTCCCAGTATATACATCAACACAGCAAATCCAACCCTTTACGCTTCAGTGAAGCTTTGCTACGCAGCCTCACATTCTTTATCCATGTGTACTGGCAAAGTGTATGCACATGTGTCTATACACACTTTTGGCAAGGGTGACCAGATGTCCCGATTTTATAGGGACAGTCCCAATTTTGGGGTCTTTTTCTTATATAGGCTTCTATTACCCCCCACCCCCGTCCCGGTTTTTCACATTTGCTGTCTGGTCACCCTACTTTTGGCAGAGGCATAAAGGAAGATCCTGTAAAACTTTAAGTTCAGAGTTGGGTAGAGTTGTTGGTATCTCCTTTAGCTTGAATGTTAGAGGACTATATTTCTGAAGCTGGAGAGTGAGGATTCTAGGTCTGGCCCCATGCTTGTTTTTTTGTGCATGTGTCCGAGGGTTATCTTGCCTGTGTGCTGTAGGCTGGTGCCCAGCTATTGAATTTGAATTCTGGAGAACTTCAGATTAACTTTTTCTAACTGAAAGGAATGGGACGTATGTAATGTACTGGCCTAGCCTATTAAGACAAATTGGCCTCTCATTTCCACAGAGTGTAGTTCAGTTTTGAATTTCTGCATTGTCTCCAAAATTGTGACTGGGAACCTTGTAATTGCTTCATACACTCCCTAGGCCCACGTCTACTATGTACGCTTTACTAATGAAGAGGAACTCCTTTGGTCTGGAGTTCTTTGTGAAAGCAGGGGAAGGGGGATTACCACAGCCCTTACAAGAACTCCAGAGCATATTACAGAATATTAAAAATGCTTCTGTGGCTCTCAGCTGATATAGCAAAAGGTTCTATTCAGAATGCATTGGAGAGCACTAAGGTTGTGCAAGATGGGTGGCCTTTTCCTCTGATGTTTGTTGGTGCTGTACTAAAGAAAAAGGAACCCTGACGCGTATGCTATGGGACTGTGCAAAAGTCAGGCAGCTGTGGAAAGACCCGGACACAAGAGTGAATGTGGCACTTGGCTTCAGCAAACAAATCTCAGCTGAAAACTATATCCTAGGGTGTGTACTTACTATGCTGGGTTTAACTGCACCACAAAGATTTTGGCTCATGAGGGCTTCAATAGTTAACAAGCACACGATTTTACAAAAATGGAGGAGAAGACATGCCCAGAATAGAGCAGTGGCACCTCTCTGAGTTAGCAGAGAAAGAAAGAAAATAGCTTATCGAGGCACATAGCAAGTATATGAATTTGAAGAAATCTGGACCCTGTTTCTTTATACATTTGGATGAAGAATGCGGAGCTAGCCCAGTCATACCAGCGTTCCATTCCATCTGACTTTTTGGTTTTTCCCCTCCCTCTTCCCTTTTTTTGCCCATTTGTGTATGTAATACTGTCTGATTTCGTCTTGTCTTGTCTTGTAGTTTTGACAAAATGGAAAGTTGAACAATTGCAGAATTTTATTGGCTATCCTGTGATATGTGTAGTATTTGGTGATGCTGTATGTCATTTACTCATTTACCTTTTTGTATTTTTATTGCTTGTTTCTTTATGAAAATGAATAACAAATTAATCACAAAAAAACACCCCAAAACAAACTGTGGCTCTCCTCAACCTGCACTTTGAGGGAGCACAAGACATTGACACTGGGAGCTACTTACTGTAGGATACAAACCTCAGAGGAGAATGTTGTCCTTAGATCCCACAGCACAATGAGTAATCTGTGGTATAAATTGCAGACAAGAGTCCTGTGAACACAGTGTGTGGGTGAATATGCTAAAGCATCAATTCAGTTATGAGACCATTATTAGAGGGAACGAGAAATTAAGAGGCGTAGGCAAGGGAGAAAAGATATTTTTAAAATGGGATTTGAAGGAAATGGAGAATCAATGAGGTGGAGAAATACTGCTTGGAATGCCACATTTTGCTTAATCTACTGTATACTCTGGGTTATTTTTTTCCAGCTGTGTGTGTGTGTGTGTGTGTGTGTGTGTGTGTGTGTGTGTGTGTGACAGTTACATGCAACTTGCATTATTGTGGGAAAATCTCTGAATTTCCAGCCAATTTACTCTCTGTGGGCCAAACTCTGAAGCCCTTTCTCTGGCCCTAACTGCAATGGGAGCTTTGACTAAATAAGACTGTCAGGATTTGGCCAGCTGCATAACACTTAGGCCACTTTCATAAATGTTTGCAGGGTGGTTTGAGATCCTGGGATGGAGGGTGGTATGGAAGTGCGAAGTATTTATCTCTGGTAATTACTGCAATTACTGCAGTACGTACCTCACAATCTTTAATGTACCTATCCTCACAACACCCCTGTGACACAGGGGGATGCTATTATCCCTATTTTACAGATGGGAATCTGAGGCACACAGATGCTAAGTGACTTGCCCAAGGTCAGACAAGAAGTCTGTAGCATAGCAAGGACCTGAGCCCAGGCTTCCCAAGTGCCAGCCAAGCACTGTAACCACGGTCCACCTTTCTTCCCTATTATTATATAATGCTTCATACTTCCAAAGAACTTTACGAACATTACTCAATAAGTCCTCTCAACTTCCCCATGATGTAGAAAAGTACGGTGCTATTATTTTGGGGGGAAGCAAGTACTGAACTAGGAATCTCTGAGTCACAGTTTGGCCTCTGCGATGTTCCTGAGGCATCATGGGTAAGCACTACTACCCGTCAGTGAGGACAGATTGTGTGATTACAGTTAGCCCTAAAAGAGGTGGTTATTCTAATTTCTTATGGAGATCGGGTTAGACAAGGACTAAATCATTTTTTACTACAGTCAAACTTTTGGTCTTAGTGATTACTGACAATAAGAATCTACATTATTTAGGTCTCAGGCTATCAGCATGATCCTTCTGAATGGAGGTTATGAAAAACGGTATAAATATTAAAATTACAGATGAGCCTGAACTGCCAAGTTCATATCCAGATCTCCTCTGAAAGGTAACAAGAGCTTCCAAGCACTGGTTGGGGCCCCGTCTCTAATTAAACAAACCATATGTAGGTAATAAACCCACATCCTTCCCATGGCTCTTTTTGCCACATACCTTGCTCTGGATCTCTCAGGCCTGTTTTAGAGGCTTAAGTCATACATATGGGCTTGGAGAGTTGAGACTTACAGCGTGGTCAACTCTGGCTCATAATGAATATATACTGTAGTATCCTTATGAGAGTCTATCTATACATGAGAAAATACAGCTACAAGGAAATTCCGTACAAAAGTTGGCAGATAGAAAATACAGCTAAGGCGATAGACAGTACAGAAGCTAGCAGACAGAGAAAATGCACCTAAGGTATGCGTATGGGTGAACAGTGGGAAAAATAAGAAGAAGTTGTAAAATAGTTAGCATAAGGCATATGGAGAAAAAAGGTGGTTGTTACGCGAGGCAGCATAGCCTTGTGAATAGACTGGAGACCTGATTTCTATAGCTGACTCTACCCTGAACTGCTGTGTGATTCCACGCATGTCACTTTGTATATCTAAGCTTTTGTTTCCCCTCCAATCTTTTGCCTATTTAGATGATAAACTTGTCTGTCAAGGTCTGCCTCTTACAGTGTACTGCTACAGTGCCTAGCACAGTGGGGACCTGATGTCGTTGTGGCCCATAAGTGCTAGTGTCATCCAAGGAAAATCTCAGAAAATCCTGGTATAAGTTCTGAGTTACCTTGTCAATCAGGATATGGCACAAGATCTTATAAGATATCACAGAGTCACTCTAGTTTAGTCAACGGAAGGACAGTTTGATGTGTAGGGCTATGTTAAACCACAATATCCTACGAATCTCATCTAGTTTCAGATTCAGAGATGACTAGGAAGCCAACTGAATTCTGTACAAAACTTTGTGTCCCATAAGCCTTTCATAGGAATTCAAAAAGAAACTCATTGTTGGTTTGAAGTAGGCACGAATGTACCGAAACAGAGTTTGGTAGCTATGCAACAAAACTTGTGACGCAGGTAGCTCTTCTGGTCACATCGTAGTTCTTCTGGGTCCGAAGACCAAACTCATATGGACTGCATGGAGCTTCATAAAATATGTAAGTTTCAGTTTGAGGCTCATCTTCGCCATACTGGGGCTAATTCTCTCCTTGTTTACCATAATGGGGCTAATTCTCTTCTTGTTTACAGTGTAAAGCAGAAATAACTCCACTGAAGTCAAAGATTTACACAAGTGTAAAACTGGTGTTAAGGGAGCAAAGATTCAGGTCCAAATGAACCCCAATATTTAAAGGGGGCACAACTACCTCGACTGAACCAGATGTTTATCAAAATCCACTTGTATTGAAACTGCAGGTATGCCTACACTTAAAACGCTATGGCGGCACTGTTGTGGCACTACAACTTGCTGCTGTACAGCTTCAGTGTGGACAGTCACGACAGTTTCTCCTATCGCTGAAGTTAATCTCCCTCCCGGAGAGGTAGTAGCTAGAACTCTACAGAAGAATTGTTCCATCAGCCTAGCACTGTCTGCAGCGGTGGTTAGGGTGACATAAATCCACACCCCTGAGAGATGTAGTTATGTCGTTGTAAATTCCCACTGTAGACCAGTCCTGGGAAGACGTACACAGTTCTAGCCACAACAGGCAAGATTCTTAGCTGATGTAAATGGCTGCAGTTCTATTGAGTTCAGTGGTGTTGTGTCCATTTACACCAGCTGAGGAACTGGCCTGATAACTTTTCTTCTACTGCAACTAAGGCCTGGTCCACACTACCCCCCCACTTCGGACTAAGGTACGCAAATTCAGCTACGTTAATAACGTAGCTGAATTCGAAGTACCTTAGTCCGAACTTACCGCGGGTCCAGATGCGGCAGGCAGGCTCCCCCGTCGATGCCGCGTACTCCTCTCGCCGAGCTGGAGTACCGGCGTCGACGGCGAGCACTTCCGGGATCGATCCGGGATCGATTTATCGCGTCTAGACAAGACGCGATAAATCGATCCCAGAACATCGATTGCCTGCCGTCGGACCCGGAGGTAAGTGTAGACGTACCCTAAGGGGAGAAAGAACTAGTACAGACTTAACCTTAGGAACAGAGAATTCCTACTCTGTGTCTATGAAGAAAGCCCCTTTAAGGGTAAGGAGTAGAGGTGGTCAGAAAACGTATTCCCCCCCCCCACACACACACACACTGAAAAGTATGATAAAAACAAACCCAAAAAATGTAGTTGTTGAAATTTTTAATAGAAAATTTTAACATTTTGTCAAAATAGTTTTTCTGAACAAATATCAACAATTTTCTAGAAAAAAAGACACTTTTTGCAAAATCATTTGGTCAACCCCCCAATTTTCCATATAAAGAAATAAATAAAAGCTTTGATGGAGAAATTTTCCACCAGCCCTAGTCAAAACTAAGTAGAATAAAAGATCTGTAGATGTAGTGTAGGACTATTTTCCTATAAGGAGTAGCATGTAAGAAAGGAAGAGAACTAGGAAGCAATCCTTGATTTAGCTTAGTGTGACAGCTTGCGGATGTCAAGAGGGGGACGAGTGTGTAGTGTAAGTAACAGTGACCATGAAAAGGGTTAAAAAAAGACACAATTTCAGCAGAGACAATTTGTGAAGATATACAAGAAGAGTTAGATGAAATCAATGGAATGAAGCAATGAGATAAAGGAGAGAGGAGAAATGGAAAGCATTCCTGGGTAAATTAAGGTATGCCCGAAGGACTATGTGAGCTATCTAGCAATAAATATGTTTGGAGGAAGGAGAAAGAAGCAAATGGATGATCAAGGGAGTGCAAAGAGTAATCAAGGGTAAGAAAAAAACATATGCAAGGAATGAAATAGATGCAGAGGAGGGAGGGGGATATGAGACAACCTCTTAACGTCTTCCCATAAAGATTGTGCAAACACTTGGCAATGAGGAAGATAAGGGAGGGGATGAGAAGATGCAGGGAAGGCGCTGACTTGAATAAGGGGAGTTCAGGTAGGCGACATGAGCTCTGTGATATCACAGGTGTCATGGAACAAGGGTGTATTAAGAAGAGGGAATGGGGTTGAGGCAAAGCACTCGGGATCAGCAAAGGTATTCTATGAGAGAGAGAGAGATGTGGTGATGAGAGTGGAAGATGGACAAAAGGAGAGCTGTTAGATTGGACAAAGTAAAGAGCCCAAGAAATAGAAGGCTAAACTAAATGAGGCCTCGGCCCTGACTGTGAAGGCTTACATTTAGAGGGCCAGATCAGCATCTGGAGTAAATCACCATGACACCATTGATTTCAGTGGATCCACAATGATTTATACCATCTGGCCCAAAGGGTCCTTTTGCTTTGAAAAGTGAATCTGAAACAGTGGCATCCCTGGGATCTACATTCATTATGTATCCATAATTCTAGCTCAAACCTACTCAGCTGACAAGTAAAACCCTGTTTTTCTTACTGCAGGCCCTGCAATGGCAACCTGATGTCTGAAAGTCAAACTGGGGTCTTTCTTTGCCATTGGTAAACATTGCACAGTGAAAACTTAGTTCATAGCTCTGATGATGCATGAGTCAGGATAGAAGCTAGCTCCCTCTCTCACAGTTGCATTGGCTCTTAACAGGATCAAAAATGTGGCAAGATCTCATTTGGAACAGTAAAATGAGCAGATACCATATGACTATGAACTTGTCATAGACACAGGGTTATTGATAACAGCAGTACAATAGTTAACATATATACTGCCCTTTTCATGAGAAAATGCTTCTTCAATGCAATCACACTTTAGAGCTGCACCCCACTTCATATATTAGGGGCAAAATCCTGATGCCATTGAAGTCAGTGGCAAAACTCCTATTGACTTCAATGGGGCCAGGATTTCACTCCAGGCATTTGATGCCGCAAGATATTGAGTACTCTGGAGAGTAGGGGGGGGTGGGTGTTCACTTCAATGGGAGTGGAAGATACGTAGTACTTCTCAGGTGCGGTCAGCACCTTGCAGGACTGAGTCAGACCTGTGGTCTCAGATCTAGATACTGCAATGAGATTCACACAGACAGAACCTTGACATCCATGCACAGCCCAATGGCATGGGATCCTGGCAGAGCTTATTGTAGGACGAGGGTGTGACGGGTTTGGTCACAGAGACCCCCTTGGGACTGTCACCTGATGTGCTGAAATTACCTCTGAACCCCTTTTCCCTGCCAGCTTGGGACTTCAGAAGCCTGTCTTGTTGAGTCAGACACGCTAGCCTGCTGCAACACAGCCCCAGGGTCTGGACCACGCCCCCAAAGCTGCAGGCTTTAAGTGAAAACAGTTTAACAGGTTACCCTCCTCCAGCACTCAGACACCCACCTCCACATGGGATCCAAGCCCCAAATAAATCCGTTTTACTCTGTATAAAGCGTATACAGGGTAAATTCATAAATTGTTTGCCCTCTATATCACTGATAGAGAGATATGCACAGCTGTTTGCTCCCCCAGGTATTAATCACGTACTCTGGGTTTATTAATAAACAAAAATAGTTTTATTAAGTAAAAAAAGTAGGATTTAAGTGGTTTCAAGTAATAACAGAACAAAGTAAGTTACCAAGCAAAATAAAACAAAACACGCAAGTCTAAGCCTAATACATTAAGAAACTGATTACAGGTAATATCTCACCCTCAGAGATTTTCCAATAAGCTTCTTTCACAGACTAAAAGCAGCAAAGAGTCCTGTAGCACTTGTATTGGAGCATCCGACGAAGTGGGTATTCACCGACGAAAGCTCATGCTCCAAGACGTCTGTTAGTCTATAAGGTGCCACAGGACTCTTTGCTGCTTTTACAGATCCAGACTAACACGGCTACCCCTCTGATACTTTTCACAGACTAGATGCCTTCCTAGTCTGGGCCCAATCCTTTCCCCTGGTACAGTCCTCATTAGTTCCAGCAGATGTCTTAGGTGGTAAACAGGGGTATTCTTATGACTGGGACCTTTTTGTCCTGTTCCACACCCTTTTAAAGCTTTGGCATAAGGCAGGAATCTTTTGTCTCCCTGGGTCCCCACCCCACCTTCTAAATGGAAAAGTACCAGATTTAAGATGGATTCCAGTATCATGTGACATGGTCATATGTCACTGTAAGACCTCATTCTTCATTACCCATGGGCTGGCCCACAGGTACACAGGAAGGCTTGCAGGTAAATAAACCATTTACAACCAGTTGTCCTAGTCAATTGGAGCCAATACGATTCTAAACCACCATTAATGGCCCACACTTTGCATAATTACAATAGGACCTCTGAATAATACTTCATATTTCTAGCTTCAGATACAAGAATGATACATGCATACAAATGGGGGGAATATATTCAGTAGGTTATAATCTTTGTTATGATAACTTACAAGAGACCTTTTGCATAAAGCATATTCAAGTTACATCATATTCACACTCATAAGCATATTTCCATAAAACATATGGAGTGTAACATCACAGAGGGTCTCTGTTTGATTAGTTGATCCAGTAGCCTAAAGATTTTGGGAACCCTAGATGGTCGAATTCCTGAATCCACATGCTCTAGCTGCTCTGAAATGCATTCCTGTATGCAGTTTGCAAGTACTGTACTTTGCAAATGTTTATGAACTGCATTTCTTCCATCCTTTCTCTCCTCCCCACCCTTCTTTTGCCTTAGGGATCTCTCTGTGCTGTTGGAAAAATAATAAAAATAAAATACCCTTCAGTACAAACTCTAACAGTGGTAATAAAAAGCTGGAACAATTTTGGGATGCATAAAGACATACAGTTAAAAACAAATTAAAGGGAATTATTATTCTAGCACTGTGTAAGAGACTGATTCCATGACACGGAGGAGGTGAGTAGGTAGGTGCGAGTCCTTCTGTCATTCTGATTCCTTTCAGATTATATTCTACACAGCATTTTGGAAGAACATAAAAATGGCCATACGGGTCAGACCAATTGTCCATCTAGCGCAATATCCTGTCTTCCAACTGTAGACAATGCCAGATGCTTCAGAGATAATGAATAGAACAGGGCAATTATCAAATTACCAAATGATCCCTTCCACCACTTCGGAGGCAAGAGCCATCCAGTCCCAGCATCTGGCAGTCAGATGCTCAGGGTTTGCATCCTTGCATCCTTGACTACCTGTCTAATAGTCATTGATGGACCTATCCTCCATGAACCTATCTAATTCTTTTTTGAAGCCAGTTATAGTTTTGGCCTTAACAACATCCCCTGGCAATGAGTTCCACAGGTTGACTATGTGTTGTGTGAAGAACTACTTCCTTGTGTTTGTTTTAAACCTGCTGCCTATTAATTTCATTGGGTGACCCTGGTTCATGTGTTATATGAAGGGATAAATAACACTTCCTTATTCACTTTCTCCACACCATTCATGATTTTATAGACCTCTATCGCCATGAGCCGCAGACATTCTCCCTGCCCAGGTTAATGATGTTCGTGCTAATGCTCTAAAAATAGCTGTAGAGAGTGCTTTGAAGTTGCTGCTTGGGCTGCATCTTGGGCTCTGAAACCTAACCCTCTCCCTCGGCTTAAATTAAACTTCACATGGCCCCTGGGATGCTGGCCCTACAACACAACCTGCACAATATTCCATCGATGGTAGGCAGCCTCCTGTGTGTGGAGACCGTGCCACAGTATGTACTGAGAATTCTTCACCCCCATCTTTACAAGAAGTCCATCTCTACTAAGAAACCAAATGTTTGTCAGCCCCTTGAAAGAGTTTTCACTGGATGGTCTCTATTTCACAGACAGGGAGAGTGAGGTGCTGACACTGACTTACATAAGGTCACACCAGGTGTCTGTGGCAGACTGGAACCTCGACTTCCTGCCTGGCAATGGTATTAATCACAAAAACTACCTCCTTACTATTCTCTCTGCATCACTCAGGCCTTAAATGACTCCAGTTCTAGATCCAGTTCAAAGTTATCTGCCTTGTATTCAAAACCCTCCATGGATTTGCTCTGGCCAATCCAATGGCCTTTTCTCTCTCGCTACCCCTTCCCCCTCTCCCCAGGCCACTCCCTCCTATCATCTACCACCAGTCCCCAACTTCACCACTTCGGAGGCAAGAGCCATCTCTTTTGTAACGCCTACCCTCAGAAACAGCCTGGCTGCATCCAACTTCTTCTGTTCCCTCCCTGTCTCTTGGGCAATCTCATCCAAAATCTTTTCTCCCTCTTATTTTATCCAAGCCTGTGGTTTCCATCCTTGTTTATTCTGCTCTATAAAAGATGCAGGCTCAGGAGTGGAGAATCTTGCAAATTATTTGTTGGTTGATTTTCAGGGTTCTCAAAGCTACTTTAAAGTCACAGACTCTCTTTGTTGCTGTTATTTAAATCAATGGTTGTGGTTTTTGCTCCCCAAGAATGAATTGCTCTCTCTATATATCTATATCTCTAACTAACTAAAGGGCAGGTTGTGCTATGTATGAAGGGGGGAACTCATCACTGGAGCACCACCTTGGGGCCAGGTGTCATTTAACAGCTCTCTCCCCATCTGTCGCCCCCTGCTGACAGCAGCTCTGGTCCTCCGATCATCCACCACTTCCCATGACTTGGCCCTTTAGCCAGGCCATGATTTAAGTCCACTCCAATTCAGGGGTAACAGAAAGTTCAACCAACCAAAGTCCAAGACCTTGTGTCGGGATTCAGCACCAACTCTTGGCCCTTTGGTCCTCACTTGGCCCCTTTGGTCCCAGGCTTTCTGTCATATCTATCTCCTTCTCCGGAGCTTCACACCACCTTCACTGGTGGCTGGTAGGGGAACCCAGGCCCTCTCCCTCCATCAGGTTTCAGTCCAGTGAACCTAAAACCAGTAGACAAGGACTGTTTCATTCAATTCCTTGTTGCTGCCTTCCTGGGCTTCTTCCTACTCAGCCTCTCTCTTTGCCCCCCACAAAGAGAAAAAAAAAAGCTTTTGGAAACCAAAATGCTTACGTTTTTAATGTTTGGAATTAAAGTTTGCAAGTCAATCAGAAGCAGCTCCTTACTTTGAAGTAGGGTAGGTGAGTCTTATATCGTTTGCATAAATTGGATGCTTATCTGAAGTTCTTGGGTGCACACAATAAGGCTCTGAAATCTTGCAAGAGCTGAGTTTTTCATGGGATTTCTGCTATTTGCTGCTTTCACTTACACATCTGCCTGAAACCCAGAAATACAGAGAGGTGGGAGAAAAAAAGATTTGTCTAGGATAGGATACACTGGAATAATCAGAATATATAAGAAGGGAAATTGACTATTGTTGCTAATAAGAGATGTAACATAGGAACTCTGGATTTATAGGTGAGCAAGTGTCAATGTTTTGCTATATATCTGCTTGCACACTTGAACTTTTGATAAATAACAGAATTACACCTGCAACCCCTGTTTTCCTTAGTGCTCCATTGTGGGTTTCTTTTCTTTGCCTGCACTCACAGACCACAGTTCACATCACAGCGGTTATTAGCAATATCTGGTTACCCGTGAGAACTAAAGTGCTACAGACAAAACCCAAATCTGTATTATTAATAGAAGAAAAATGCAAGAGCTCCCACCACAGTGTTTATTATCTCCTTTATTTCCTTTATCTTTTTATTTTAGTCAGAAAAGGATGTTTAACAAGTCAAAGCAAAAGAAGAGTATAAATAACTTACAAAAACCTATTCTGAAATTCAATGCCGATGCATAAACACACACACACACACTGGCCATATGTCTACACTTGACTTTTTTTTTGTCCTGTTTTAATGCTTGTTAACTGATTTGATTGCACATTTCAGTGGACAGGATGCAAACATTTGTGGCTATTTTTGTTTAACCCTAGACACCAGTGGAGTACACTAATTTATAGCAGCTGAGAATCTGGGCCCATGACCTTTCACTGTTTGGTTCCCATAGCAAATCTGTACAAGGTCAATTGGGACTGAAGATTCTTACCATCTGATTGTGGTTTGATGACATATAATGAATTTGCTGGCCTTACTCCAGCTCACAAAACCAACAACAACCGACACATTTATCACCAATCTCAACAGGAAGGTCAAGTTTTGAACTAGCCATGGAAATACAGTTATCCCCCCATAGCAAGAAATGGTCCTTCCACATCAGGTTGGCGTGGTAGGGTGGTAATGGTTGCATTGATTCTACAGCTAAAAAGCAGGCTTTAGTCACCAGAGCTGTCCAATGGGCCCATTCGCAAGCATTATTACATCCACATGATTAAATTTAAATAAAAAATACATAAAAATAACCCCATTTTTGTCAAGGAAAATGATTGCCCTGGTAAAATAAATTAAGGCCACATGTCTGGTCTGCACTATGGTTCTCTTATCCACAGCCTTGCCCTCTGGTGCATATCCGGTACCCTTGCCACAAGCAGAACTTTCCCTGACATTGAACAAGTGCAGACTATGAAACAGAGTCAGCTGCAGTGCAGATCGGGGAGGAAAATCTGATCCTTGGTTTGTTCAAGTTTGGGTTGGAAATGCTGTAAAGGCAGCCTGCTAAGTGCCTTAGGGGAGCTCTGTCATGGGTGGCCAGTGGAGGGAGAGGAGGGAACGAGGAATCCATGCTGCATGTGGTCTGTGCTAGTGCCAGACAGAACTGCAGTAACTACATGCAGTCTGTTCCCCACAGGGGCAGAGTGAGACAGACAGTGGGCAGACCTATAATGCCACTGCTCCATTTGGCTAACAGCTCAGCTGCCTGGCCACATGGAGGGAATTTGCTACACTCCTTGAAGAGGTGTAACTTGGCAACCAGGAGGAATTTGGCCTCTCTGAAGCACAATATCCCCCATGCTTCCTCTAAGATGGTATAGAATCATGTCATAAGGCTGTGTCAAACCGGCATGCTTTAGAGCGAGATATTTACAAAAAATGTACTAAGCTCCTATATAAATCAATGGCTGGCTTATTTACACAATGCATCTATGCTGGTCTCAGTTTTCGTGCATTTCTTATGCTTTGAATTTTTGTGGAGTGGGAAGGGGAGGCAATCCCCACTGCTGTTGAAAATGGCTTGTTGAACTTTGTGCAACTGTTAACAGGGATCCTGAACTTCTCCCCTTGAAATCACAAGCAAAATACGCCCATTGATTTCAGTCAGTGCCAGAGTGGCATAGGTTTCTGTTTGTTTGTTTCTTTGTCTCTCTGTTTGCTTGCTTGTTTTGAAATGCCAGTTTATTTAGAGTCAAGGCATGGCTCGTGTGACTATGCAGCCATTTCAAACAGCAATAAAAAAGCTGCTGCTTCTGTTCCATCTCAATTCGCCATCAAAGGTACCAAAGAATGGAATAATTAGCCAAGACCTATTATTTCTGTCATATATTTTGCAGAAGCTAAACACTATTTTTTTCTCCGAATCGGCAAGTGGCTCAAAGAATCCAAAAAAAGCATTCCTTTAGAAAAAGACTCCTTTACATCATTGAAATCCTACTCAGATTACAAATAATGATCATTAATACTTAATTTCAAGAGTAAGCGAATGCAACAACATTGAGTCATCACACAAGTTTGTTGCAGCAAATGAATTAGCTTTCCATTGTGTTAATCTAAAATGGGCAGGTGTCATTTTATGGCGCCCACTTGTGATGTTGTACCTTTATTTTCCTTTTGATTTGAAGTTGCTTATTTCTTGTGGTTGTGACTTGCATGCAAAATATTAGGTATCCATGAAAGTAAGGGACAAGTAAAAGGATGCATAGCAAGTCATAGAGTGTCTGATTCAAAGCCTGGTGAAATCAGTGGGAGTTTCCCCACTGGCATCAATGGGGATTGGGTCAGGTGCAAAATGGGTAACAACTACATATGCTTCTCCCAACGCAGTTCTGACAATGCATCTTAGTCCTTGTTACTCTAATTCTGGAGCATCCGTGTGCTGGTCATGTCAGTTGTGATGCCTTTTTATCATTGGTCGCTCTGTCTGTATCCATCTGTTGTCTCTTGTCTTATACTTAGATTGTAAACTCTTTGTGGGTAGCAGCTGTCTTTTAATTCTGTGTTTGTGCAGCACCAGTGGAGCCCTGGCCCATGACTAGAGCTCCTAGGAGTCCAGTGGCACCTAACAGATTTATTTGGGCATAAGATTTCGTGGGTAAAAAACCCACTTCTTTCACTCCATGCATCTGAAGAAGTGGGTTTTTTACCCATGAAAGCTTATGCCCAAATAAATCTGTTAGTCTTTAAGGTGCCACCAGACTCCTCATTGTTTTTGTGGATACAGACTAACACGGCTACCCCCTGATATTAGAGCTCCTAGGTGTATGATAATACAAATGAATACTAACAATTTATCATCCTTGTGTAATATGAATAAAAAACATCCCCCGAGAATCGGGATGACACCACCAGATTCATTTCAATTCATTATGGAATTAACTGTATTCTGTCGGGAAGATAAAATATATGGATTGTGTCTGAACAACAATGGTCATGAGTCTGCTGAAGGTGAAAGTGAGATATAAGGGTTTGATAAGCATTGTTAAATTGACTTGTTTATGTTTTAGGATGGAAAGTTTCTACATTCCTCTTTAAACTGCAAAAAGTCCCAATGCTAAAAGTTTGTGTATGTTGCTTGCTAAATTACTGCTAATAGTGTGTCCCCACCCAGCTCAGTGACCACAAGAACAGGGAAATTTAGATTAACAGGAAAGTACCATTGAGGAAAACACCCATAGGCAAAGTAGCCAATAAATAGTGTGGTCACCATATATGGTTTAGATATGATTAATAACAATTAACCAATGAAATGGCTAATATTGGGTGTATTTGGTTTTAACTGAGGGATGTATAATGCTTAATGCTGATTGGGGAAAAGCTAATGAATATGCAATTTGAATATACATATATATGATAGAATGTAAGGGGGTAATCGGAACATCTGTAGGAGAACTTCACTGTGACCTGCCAATGCCCCAGGAGTAGGTCATTATCTTTTTCTGTATCTCTGTCACTGTTTTAATAGCAGTTGGTAATCACAAAAAAATTGCTTTTGGTTCAAAGAAAAGTTTGAATTAATAAACCTGAGTGTTTTGGCCCCAGTGTGTTTAAGTACATCCAACACTTACAATAGCGCTGGGTGGCCCCAAACAAGATCGGGTCCCCATCATGCCAGGTGCTGTTTGGCCACATTATAAGACATAGACACTATCTATAGAGCTCACAATTGAAATAGAGAAGACAGACAGTATTGCCTACACCAAGCTTTCAAAAACCATGAGGTTTTAAAATTATACATCTGGGGCTCTTTTTATTTGCCTCCTGCTTTTGAGCCTTTAACGTTTTCAATGTTTTCCCTGTGACCAGGAAAGCTAGAAATGAAAGCTGAGATTCTCACTTAAGCACATGATTCCGGGAGGTGGGGCTTTGAGGATAATACCACATATTATTGTGAGACATGATAAAAATCCCAAGAACTGGCAACAATGCAGAGAAAGGAAGTTCTACTCTCCCCATTTCACAGAAAGGGAACTGAGGCCCGGAGAGTAAGTATAAAATTTACAAAAGCGCTGTGGTGATTAAGGAGCTTCAGACACATTGAATTCCAATAAGGCTTCTAAGTACTTAATTCACTTTTGAAGGTTTTACCCTAAGAGTAGGTCTACACTGCTTGTTAAGCCCAGGCTCTGACTCCGGTTTGATCCCAATCCCTCTCTCCTCCCCCTTCCCTCCCGTCCACACACAGCTAGTCAGCTAGTACTCAGGACCACATCCTAGGACGTTGCTAGAAGGTGGGTTTGAGTCCGAGTCCTACTTTAGGTCCAAACATTGTCATTTTGCAATGTGGATACAGTTCAAGTCTCAGACCCAAGTCACTAGCTCTTTGTAGTGCAGTGTGGATGCATTGGCAAGGTTATGAGACCACAGTCCAGCATTTGTAAACTGAGGTTTACAATGCAGCATGGATGCTCGCGCACAGGCTTGGAAACACCAAGTCCACATGCCCAGGTCCCCCAGACCCGTGCTTAGTGTGCAGTGCAGGCATACCCTAAGTGACTTGCCCAAGGTCACGCTGTGAAAAATCCAGGGATTCTGTTCTATTCGTGTTCTTACATTGCACACATCACTGGAGTATCTGAGCACCTTGAACCCACATCTCCTGCATTCCAGCCCAGTGCCTTTGCAAAAGACTTCCTTACCCTGTGGATCAGAGTTATTTTACTCCTGGTCCTCAGGTGGTGAGTTTATTAACCTGTCTCTCCCCTTTCACAGTAGCAGACACTGATGTCAATCTAGAGTCATAATTGTGTCTCATTATTTTATTGATATTTCACCTGGAGTACAACGTGCCTGCCCTCAAACTCTGTGCACATGAACAATTCAAAGTCAAATATGCCAAGGTAGTTCAAAGTGAATAGAATCTAGACCCGTCCAGAAAAGGGAGAGGGGGTGAAATTGTGAATTTCTTTTCAAAAGTGTTTTTTTCCTTTCTTATTCAAACATCAAAGTTTGTAGAAGAAAAACAAACACATGTGATCATATCTATTGTTGGTTTTAAAAAAAACAGGGAGGAAGTTTTGGTCCATTTTTTTCTTTGGAATTTCATAACTTGTACCGGGTCTCGGCAATACCAATATACAAATAAGTAAGAAAAACAAGCAGCATTATATATTATTTTCCATAAGTAGCTCTCAAAGTGCTTTCCAAAGGAGGTTTGTCCCCATTATCCCCATTTTATAGATGGGGAAAATGAGGCATATGGGGTGAAGTGACTTGCTTAAGGTCATGCAGCAGGCAAGCCAGATGTAGAACCCTCATCACCTGAATCCCAGCCCTGTGTTCTGCCCACTGGGATACACTATGGTCCCAACCCATAAATGTTGAAAAACCCTTCCCCCTCAATCCTTCCCTTCAGAAATATTGTCAGTCCGTAGATGGTAGAAGAATAATAGGAAGCATATATATCCTCCTCCTCCTTCCAATGAAGTCAAAAGGAGGCAAAAACATCTGTGGTCTCTAGTTTTCATGAACGCTTCTGTGACACTTTCAGATATTTTAAAAACAAATCAAAATCATGCTTAAAAACATGATCGTCGGTAGACACAAATGTAGGATTTTGAAAAATAAAAATCCAAAATCAAATCAATGAGAACGTGGCTGAAACTAATGTGAAAAATGGAAAACGGCTCAATTGTCAACCCTGTGAAATAGAAACAGTTTCAAAATGGCGTGCTGTGCTACCAGCTGCTGTGCTGGGCACAGTATAAAGAGTCTGTATAGAATGGACGCATAGATTCCAAGGCCTGAAGGCGATCATCTAGTCTGACCTCCTGTATAGCACAGGGCAGAGACCGTCCCCCCAAATACTGCCTTTTGAACTACAGCCTATCTTTAAAAGAAATACATAAAATACAAATCCAATCTTGATTTTAAAATTGCCAGTGATGGAAAATCCACCACAACCCTTGGTAAATTGTTCCAGTGTTAATTACCCTCACTATTGGAACTTCATAGGCTAGCATAGAAGAGAACCAAGAGTGGGCATTTTAAACACTTTGGGAAATAAAACAGCCTGAATGTGGTTTTTAAAAGCAGGGAGGGACAAAATGGCACAGGTTTCTTGGGGCAAAGAGTTTTACGCTCCTGGGCCGACCACAGAAAAAGCTCACTCACCTTCATATGTCATGTAGCCCATAATCACACGGGAAACCGCAGCCACTTGGTGGTGCAGGAGCAGACAGACCTGTCAGTGCCAGGCTCAAAGTGTAAGCTGCAAATGAAAGTCAAGGCCAATACCCTTTAGGGCTTTAAGAAAATGAATAGTGCCAATGTTAAGTCAAACTGCCAATCTTGTGCCTTGAAGCTCGACAAACTGACTTCGAATTGGCACTGCTGGGTTTTTTTAAAGCCTTGAACAGTATCGGCCTTGGCTTACATTTGACACCTTCACAGTGAGCCTTGTACAGGTGTCTGTTCGCATGAACTAACAGCTTCTTACTTCTAAAAAAAACCCACCTGAGAGCATTTTTTTCCAAAAAAAGTGATATCAGAATAACCCCAGTTGGCCTAATAATTATTAACCTCCCTAGCCATCCCTTCCCAGTGCTTTTTTATCGTTATTATGAAATTGGACAGTCTCGTTTATTTTAATTTTAAATGTGCAAATTAAAAAAAATATTTTGAGTATATCATGTTTGTTTCTATTGCAATTGTACGGAGCCCAAAGCAGTGGTGGGGTGCTATACAGACAAAATTACTATTAGTATTATTAACTATTATGATTATTTTATCTAGCTTCTTCTATTGTGGAATACTGTAAACTTTTATTCCCTGCCCTATGTGGAACCAGAGATGTGGAGGAAGGGGAGAGAAACCCTTAAGAATGCTTCATACAACCTATAATTGGTAGATGGATCCCAGTAAGATCCTATTATAAGCAGACCCTGTTGAAACGTCTTTTCTCTCTTCAGGGTATGGATTCTCACAAAATTGGAAGCTGCTTGATCAGTAGTAGAGCTGGATTAATTTGAATTAACCAAAAATTATTCTAAAAAATACGGGGATCTCTTGAAATTGACATTTTTCACAAATGAAAAATGTCAATTCCAAAAATGTATTTTTTTTTTAAATGGGAAAACTTGAGACAAAACATTTCCTTGTGAACTGACATTCTGAAATGAAACCTTTCAAACCCATTTTGAAATGTTGGCATTTCAAACTGAAAGGTTTCCCTTTTATAAACCACATTTTTGACATTTCTGAATCAACATTTTCCAGGGGAAAAAAAACTGTTGAGATTCTGACTTTTTTCTCCCATTTCGGGATGAAAACAAACCTCAAAGTATCAGAATTTCCCACAGGATCAAAATTCCATTTTCCAAACAGCAGAGTTGTCAACAACCAATGTTGCAAGCACATCAGCTTGCTGTCTTAACAGCTGCATGTGGTTTGCAGTTTGTTCAGAGAAGTAAGTGTGGATATTTCTACAGTGCAGCTTGGAGCGTGCCTCCCAGACTGAGTAGAAGGTCTTACCTTAGCATTGTGCGAGGTAGCACAATAAAAAATAGCAGTGTAGACGTTGTGGCATGAGCTGCAACCTCAGTCCAAGCCCACCTGACCCCGTGGTTTCACGCTTGGGTAGCTAGCCTGAGCTGCCGCCTGGGCAGCAACATCAACACGGCTATTTTCAGCATGCTACCTTGAGTGAAGCTAGCATGAGTCCGTCTTGCTGGGCTCTGAGGCACACTTTCAGGTGCAGTGTAGACATACCCTGTGTGGCTTTGAGGCCATCGAACAGCTTCATTTGCAACACTTTAGCTCATCCCAGAGTAGGAAATAGTATTGTAACAGGATGCTTAAAGGACTGGGTGGCCTAGTGGTTGGAATGCTTAACTTCTGGCTCCCTGTTTCCCTGGTCGAGTTGCTGACTCAGTCTTTAAGGCGGTGGGGTGGGGGGACCCGGCCCCTCCCATTCCACTGGGTCGCAGCCCAGAGCCCTGTGTGATTCGAGCTCTGTATGATCCAGCCCCTGAATAGGGGACCTCCCAGCAGGGAGTCTACATCCACTGCCCATCCATCTACTTTCCACTGCTGTCCCTTTAGTTTGGGGTATGGCCCTTCTAATCCAAGTCGCTGTGGTTACATACAATTCCACAATAACATATACACAATTGCCTTTTTAATACAATGGCCCCTAAAGGTATTAAACCTAATTCAACAAAGTTTATCTTAATTCCATAAGGCTTGTCTAGGATAGTGTCTGTCTGTCACAGTCTCAAAAGAGAAGGTGGTGATCAAATTAAGAACAACAAGCAAGAAACCAGATGATATGCATCCTCGAGTCATGAAGGAATTTAAGAGTGAATTGACTGAGTTGCATATTCAACCTCTCATTAAAATGAGCTACTATTTTAGAGGGTTGGAGGGCCACAAATGTTGTACCTTTCTTTAAAAAGTGCTTTTGGGGTGAATTTGGGAATTAAAGGAAGGGAGCGTCATTTCAGTATTAGATACAATAGTTGAAATGCTAATTAGAGTAGAGTTTATAAAACATGATACGAGAGGGAAAATAAGCATGAATTCAGCAAAGGAAAGTGAGGTATCTCCAGCCTATTAGAATTATTTGGGTGTCAATAGTGGATAGAGGGAACTAGGTCCTTCAACATGCTAAGTCGTGTGGAAAGAGGTAAAGATCTGTCATGGATTAGAACATGGCTAAGGAGCAGAAATCAAAGAGTGGGAATAAATGGGCAACATTGTAAAAGGCAACGGAGTAGTACCCTAAGGATCTTGACTCAGGCCCTGATCCAGCCAAGTGCTCAATATAGAGAGATATACACCTATCTCATAGAACTGGAAGGTACCCTGAAAAGTCATTGAGTCCAGCCCCCTGCCTTCACTAGCAGGACCAAGTACTGATTTTGCCCCAGATCTCTAAGTGGCTCCCTCAATGATTGAACTTACAACCCTGGGTTTAGCAGGCCAATGCTCAAACCACTGAGCTATCCCTCCCCCCTACCAAGCATGTGTTCTACTTTAAGCATGAGTGGTCCCAAAGAAGTCAGCTTAAATAAATGTTTTGCTGAATAGGATCCTCAGACTAGTGTTGTTTCATATATTATTTAATGGGTGGCTAGTGAGAGGACAAAATTTGCAGATATCACAACATTAGGTTAGACAAGACTAGAAAAAACAGTAAGGAAATCCCAGGGGATATAACAAAGCTAGGTGAATTGGCAGACCGATGGCAGATGAAATTCAGTGTGGACAAATGCACATTGGAAGGAATAATACTTGTACACATTGCTGGTTTCAAAATCGGCTGCAACCAGATTAAATTAACTGTAACCACATATTAGGATGTGTAAAGCATGGGAGAGAATAGAGCACTGAAAATATCGCAGTGTCATTATATAACTCAATTGCATGGTTTGACCCTGAGTAGGGTGTTCAGTTCTGGTTGTCCTGTATCAAAAACAAAAGAACAAAAACAGAATGGGTGCGGATACCGGCAATGAAAAGAACTAGAGGCATGACTTCCATAGGAGGAGAGACTGAAAGGATGAGGACTGGAGTGCTCAGAGAGGAGATAAATAAAAGGGCACATGACAGATTTCGATTCAATCATGAGTGGTATACAGACGGGAACTTGGATTCTCCTAGTTACCGTTTTTCATAACGCAAGAACAAGGGGACCTGAAAAGTAACATATTTAAAACCATGAAAACCTTTTTTTTACATAACATATAATTTAACTGAGTGACTGCAGCAAGAAAACACGGAGTCCAAGAGTTTGGCAGGATTCAAAAAAGGATTAGGCATTTATGTGGTTAATGAAAACATCCATAGTTACATTAGATGGAACAGAAAACATAAGAGACATGCCAGGAAGCATGAGTGTTTAAGTCAAGCACTAACTGCCTTGAAAGAAAGAAAGAAAGAAAGAAAAAGATTGTTTGTAAATACTTTGGAGATGTTCTACTACACATGTGCTATATTATACATATAAGTATCTGGATGGGCAAGTGGGTGGTTAGGTAGATAAGCAGATGTTAAGAATGTCTTGTATGGGAAGTTTATTTATCTATTATGAACGCTCTCACATCTTCCCGCAAAACATCTGGTATTTATTAGAGATGGGATACAGAATTAGACAGACAGGCAACAGTCTGATCCAGGATGGCATTTCCTATGACTATGTGCTCCTATGTCTAACCAATAGACTTGAAGATACAATTTGGCCCAAGAAAAGAAAAGAGGGCAACTCCAACAAAAGCTCCTCCGGGATCTGAAACAAGACAAGTTTAAGCATATGCTTAAGTGCTAAGCATGTGCCTAAACCCCATTGACTTCATTAGGATTTCAGCACATGCTTAAAGTTAAGCACTTGCTACAGTGCATTGATGAATTGGGGCCTCAGGCCCTGATCCTATAAGGAGCTCTTTTGCAGGCAGGATACTCCAGCTGTGTAGAACTCTTTGCAGATCAAGACTTCACTCTGTAAATCCCTTAACGTTGTTCCATGCCCTCCCAGCATGAAAGTCAAAGCAATGTCATGGCAAATTCCTTCAGAGGAGTTTCACAGAAGTGCAGTTGACACAATGGCAGATGCTTTGCGGTTTCTGAAAAGCCAAGATGTTAGTTTGTTTTCCTTTTTTTTCCAAACAGCAATTTTAATTGTTTCCTTGACTGTAATGAAATAAGAAGATAATGAGTTCTTCATTGTTCACTAATTGTATACTGAAGACGAGACACAGTCAGCCAACTGTAAATTGCTGCTTTACTGTAATGTTTGGATATTTCAGTGCAAATAGTCACAAATGCATCTGTTCCCACAGAAAGTAAAATGTTTTTGTTATGAAAATAAGCTGATATACTGAGCAATAAAAGATAACCATGATGACTTCTGTTGATTAGAATTTGGCGTATTGTTTGAGTTGCTTTTGACATCTCAAAAAAACATTTGTGTGCGATGGCAAAGCAAAGATAGACAATATTCCAGCCGCTTCTCTTGCTATATAGTATTTAGAATTTCAGAGTTGGAGACGATACTCACAGATAATATAAATCCT
This sequence comes from Emys orbicularis, assembly GCF_028017835.1. NCBI lineage: Eukaryota > Metazoa > Chordata > Testudines > Emydidae > Emys > Emys orbicularis. Next base: position 6,979,650 of record NC_088693.1, read on the forward strand.
GAGATCTAAGTAAAAATTGCAACGCAACATGACAAAACCTGTTAAAGCTAAAGCTCCATCATTTCCTCATTTGGGGTTGTTTCTAAAAATAAAGACTCCCAAGGTGATTTAAGGATCAAAAGTTATGTTAACTTTGAATTTCTTGGCATGTGTTTGTTCTCTTTTTACCTGTTGGTCTTTCTTAGACATGGGCCCAAGCCCAGACATTCAAATCTGGATCCAGATCCAAACTTCCCCAAAGCTCTAAGGGAGAAAGCCTATCCCCTCTAGGTACATCTACACAGGGGGGTTCCAAACTATTTGCCTGCATAAGTCCGTTTTGAGACTTACTGTTTCCTATGACCCCAGACAGCAACAAAGCAAAATAGTGATCAAGGAATTTACAAATTAAATGCATTATTTAATTCTCTCTAATGTGATACATGGGCTTCCTGAAGTCTGGCAGCATGGTAGAAAGTGCACATCTAATCTCTGATGTGGGCCCCACACGACAAGAAGGATGTGGAAAAATTGGAAAGAGTCCAGCAGAGGGCAACAAAAATGATTAGGGATCTGGAGCACATGACTTATGAGGAGAGGCTGAGGGAACTGGGATTGGTTAGTCTGCAGAAGAGAAGAATGAGGGAGGATTTGATAGCTGCTTTCAACTACCTGAAAGGGGGTTCCAAAGAGGATGGATCTAGACTGTTCTCAGTGGTAGCAGATGACAGAACAAGGAGTAATGGTCTCAAGTTGCAGTGGGGGAGGTTTAGGTTGGATATTAGGAAAAACTTTTTCACTAGGAGGGTGGTGAAGCACTGGAATGGGTTACCTAGGGAGGTTGTGGAATCTCCTTCCTTAGAGGTTTTTAAGGTCAAAGCCCTGGCTGGGATGATTTAGTTGGTGTTGGTCCTGCTTTGATCAGGGGCATGGACTAGATGACCTCCTGAGGTCCCTTCCAACCCTGATATTCTATGATTCTATGTGACATCAGCAGCAGATTGACACTGAGACTTAATGGACACAAGTGCACTGAATCCAACTTCACACAAATGTGTGCTCAGAAATGGCCCCATCAGTTTCCAGGTGCACATTGAGACTGCAGGATATTCATTCTTGACAGTGAAACAGAACTCTGGGAGACAAAGTTGAGCATACGTTCCTCACAAGAATCGATCGCAGGAAATTTCGATGAGCTACTCGATTTCAGCATCTGGCAAATCCATGGTCTCAGGCTTGCACTGAAAGGGGTTTTGCACCCAATCATACTTTCTCATGTGGAAGAAAAGAATACACATTGTTCCTCCTCCTGCCTGAAATGCTCAGCCCTCACCTCTGTGGAAGGCTGGATAGTTTTTTTTGTCAGACAGGAACTTGCAAAGCTGTGGGAAGGATGCAGTTTGTCTTCAATAGATTATTCTTTCCTGAAAACAATTTTCTTTGTGAATCCTGTGATTCGATCGCTCCGCAGAAGGATGGGGGTGTTCTTTCCTTGCAGCCTTGTTTTCAGTTCATTCAGTTTCCCAAATATGTCTGTGACATAAGCAAGAAGGCACCTCTTCCTGGCGTCACCGAAAATCAATGAATTCACTCCTTTTGCAGTCCATTGCACAGGCACACAGCTTGTCTCTCGGTTCAAAAGATCATCCCTGTACTTTTCCTTTCAAGAGCCAACAAGAGCATCACTGTGGAACAACAACATGTCATGATCGGACCCGTGTCTTCACACAGTTTAGCAAACAGACGTGGGCCAAGAGGCTGAGCCTTGATGTAATTCACAATAGATGAGACCTGCTGCAAAAATTTCACCTAGCACCGCAGTCAGAGCTTTCGATGCCAGTTGTTCTCTGTGAATTATGCTGTCCACCCAGCAGATGAAGCAACTTTCTTTCTCAAGGCACGCAGACCTGCTTTGTGGCCTGCCACAGACAGAGCTCCATCTGTGCAAAAACCCATCATGTGATCACACCGGATATTTTTGTCTTACACGTAGCCGGGTAGCACACTGAATATTCCCTGTGCAGTCTTTTGTCTGGGAAGAGGGTGACAGAACAGAATGTCTTTGAGAATTGCACCCTCCCATGTATATTTCACCAAAGCCAAGAAATGTGCATCACAACCCTCAGTACGCACATCAACGTGAACAGCAAAAGCATATGTGTTTTTTTCAGCTGCTCTACTCATATGTTTTCCTGGTCTGCTGCCATCACTTCAGTCCTTCACTTCACTGTGTGGTTGGAGCCTGATAGACTTTGAGTTTGTTTGCTGCGGTTTCCCCACACATCATTTCCACCATATCGATTGCCGCTGGCAAAATCACAATCTCTCCAATTGCATGAGACTTCTGGGCTGGTGCAAGGTGGTAACTCACCTCCGATGATGCCTTTTGAGCATGGTCAGAGACTGATATGGCTCTATTGAATTGCACTTGTTAACGAGAAAGTTCTACTTTCCAGTGCTGGAAAAATGACCTTGGTTTCCCCGTGTGTACCTTGTAAAGGGATTCCAGCTGTCATTTAAGTTTATTAGGCTTCATGCTTTCGCTAGATAACACCGTGTGCCATAACAGGCATTTGGGCCATTCTTTGTGCTTGCCAGAAACATGGGGGAAGCCACACTTAAAGAGTGTGCACATTTGTTGCACTCTTGGGTTTTGTTCATAACTGCATCGCTAGACTCATGGCTGGAGGCTGAAGCTAATACTCTGCGTGAACATGAGTCCATGGTGCCTCTGATCACAAATCAGGAAGAAGAATTCACTGGTAAGCAAATGAGGTCAGGACTTAGGAAGCCCCTGTGTGGTCAGGGCCAGTTCCAGCTTTTCTCCCGCCCCAAGCGGCAAAAAAAAAAAAAGGCGAGTGGCAGCACTTCAGCGGCAGCTTAACCACACCGCTTCTTCTGCGGCAGTTCAGCGGCAGGTCTTCCCTCTCTTCCTCTTTGATCTGCCGCCGAAGAGGAAGAGAGGGAATGAGGGACCCGCCGCCGAATTTCTGCCGAAGACCAGGACGTGCCGCCCCGATACCGGACAGAGTGCCGCCCCTTTGAATTGGCCGCCCCAAGCACCTGCTTGCCCTGTGTGTGGTGGTACTAGGGCAGCACAGAAACTGTGACTTACAACGCTTCTTTATTGGGTGCCAACAGGGTACTCAGGGTGGCATAAAAGAAGATAGGGGTCCTGCCTTAAGGGGCTTACAAGCCACTGCAAATTCCCATCTCAGAAAAGGCTAACACAGGCTCCAACCAGCTCAGGCAGAGAGGATGCTCTGTTGATAAGGCTGCTGCCCACAGATAAGGATCTTCTGGGCTCAAATCTCTCAGCTGGATGCTTGCACAGCTGGATGGTGCCAATGGCAAAATGGCATCCGCTCAGCCACCCTCCACACAGCCAACGTGTCCAGACCTGCTTCGTAATTGCAGCATGTGTGAAGCAAGTTTGGACATGTTCGGGGGGTAGATGGCATCTCGGGGGCTGAATCTGGCCTGTTGGAGCCGTGACCCCATCTGCTGATGGCATGACCCCAAATGACCTACAGTTTGGGAATTATTGATCAACACCGCAATATAAAATCTGCATCAGCCATTCTCAGAGCCCAGGTCAAACTCTGGGCTGAAATTCTGGCCTCAGTGAAATCAGTGGCAAAACTCCCATTGACTTCAATGGATGCGTCTACATGGCAAAACACCCTCATGGCAATGAGCATCAGAGCACAGGTCAACTGACTCAGGTTCTCAGGGCTCGCACTATGGGACTAAAAACAGCAGTGTAGACTTTCCTGCTCGGGCTAGAGCCCTGGCTCTGAAACTCGGCACCGGGGAGTGGATCTCGGAGCCCAGGCTCCAGCCTGAGTGGGAACATCTACACCGCTGTTTTCAGTCCCGTAGCATGAGCCCTGCGGACCCCAGGCAGTTGACCCAGGCTCTGAGACTTGCTGCCACAGGGCTGTTTTGCCATGTAGACTCACCCGTTGAATTCAATGGGAGTTTTACCAGTGATTTCAGTGAAGCCAGGATTTCAGCTCAGAGTTTTATATCAGGCCTTCCTTAATATATAATCATGAACATTGCAGATGAAAAACGGCTATTTCATCACTAAGTCCATCTCCCTATAAAAGTCAGTTGCTCAATACCACAACGGCTAGGCTACCAGTGTGCTCAGTTCACAGCCTAACCTGCTAATTAATATTGTCTCATTGTTTCTTTGTGCTCCCCCATCGGTCTATACCCAGCTGTTGTCTCATGTCTTATACTTTGATTGCTCTTTGGAGCAGGGACTGTCTTTTTGTTCTGGGTTTGTACAGCACCTAGCACAATGGAGTATTGGTCCATGACGAGGGCTCCTAGGTGCTATGGTAACACAAATAATAAACTATACAAATAAAAAATAAAGTCATAATAAAGATTCACACTGTCTTCAATGGGCACTGGGTCAGGCATGAGATGTGCCCAGCACATTTCAGGATTAGACCCTTAACTTCACGGTAGCTCAAATTCCCCTCCAGTAAAATGAGTATATGTGAGCCTTAGTTCATGAAGGTTCATAGAGTGCTTTGAGCTCGCTGCATGAAAATGCAAATTATTATTGATTATTACTTATGTGATTTCACTTCAAGCTGCATTTTCTCTCCCCATCTCTCTTGGTCATGAATTATTTCATGAGCAAAAATTCAGGGTGGAGTTTTCAGATGGCAACTTTTGCTTTTTTTTAATTTTTTTTTATATATATATATACATATATAATGGCCTTTTCATTTGCAGGAGGCATAAATGGTGGCTCCAGCAGAGCGTCCTTGCATTTCCTGAGTGCAGGGCCAACGAGAGGGGGGGGAAGCCGGTACAAATTACCAGGGTCCGGCGGTCCGGAAGGGGACTTGGGGCCCGGCTTCCCCGGCTTCCCCGTCACCCCTCGTCGGCCCTGTTTAGCCGGTCCGCCCTTGCTGGGGGGCCCGAAAATTTTTTTTCACCGGGGCCCGAACCCGCTCTCGGCGGCCCTGCCTGAGTGGCATGTGTCCTGGCAGACCGGCTGCATTCATCATGTCACTTTCCATAACACGCCGTGATATAACAAGGTGAGTGGTCCAGGCTGACATTGAGCAGTGCTTGAAGCGGAATTGACATGTAGCTGTCTAATTAATGAGCTACGCCGTGCCATTCGTTCAGGCAGCACTATGTTACCACTTGTGAACGTGTTTCTGTTACCTGGTCATTTGAAACCAGGAAATTGGATGCCGAGGACTGCCTTCGGGGCAGTACTAATTATAAAGTGTGCTTACAAGATGGCTGTATTAAGGGAAATAGAAGTAAGAAGAGTTTCACTCAGTTCTGGCTCTGAATATTGTGGCTCAGGTCAAATGTCTCTTTTTTCCTATTTTTATTTGAATTTATTTCAAGCACTGGCTATCTAAATGTTAATGGCTTGAGTCTCTTCTGCCTTGCTCCTTGTATAGCTATTTAAACCTGTGCACTGTGGGTGTAAATGCGATTACCACTTTGAATGGATTTGGCAATGATTTATGCTCCCTTTCTGTTCATTTTCCACAGGTGCAAATAACTACACAAGGTGGAAAGCAATGAAGGACCATGTCCAAAATATTAAAAATCTGTCTACTCATCTTCTAACTTCTATCTAGTTTGGGGGTTTCGATAATGCCCTGCACGTCCACTGAAAAAAATTATGAATAGCTATAAAAAGAGGTCTATGCAATTGTGTTCCGCTGTGAGTGCATCAGCTGCGTATGGGAGAAAAATTACAATGGAGTCAGACCACACAGGTTTGGGGACAATCATTCACACCCTTTTGCACTTACATTTTGGTTAAATAGTGACTAGGGAAGGATATCCCAGTCACTGACACTTTAAGCAGATTGTTTGTGGCCAGGTGTACCACTGTGGAGGAGTCAATTAAGATACCAGTTTAGTCATGTCTGCTTTCTGTGTGTTACATAAAACTATTGATGAAGACTCACTGAGCCCCAGTTATCAGCAATGATAGAATCCAAAACTTTGTGTTTCTGCCACAAATGTCACATCAGTAGACGTTCTATGGGAAAATAACACTTATGGATGATCTAAACTTTAAAGGTGAACATCTCTTCTTCCACAAGCACTGAGATCAGAAATAAAATAGCACATTCATTTGGGACACACGGGAGTAGAAAAGTACAAAGAATAGAGGTGGAGAGTTTTGTTGTGCACACACAGAGATCTCATCTGGTCTGGACAGATGATAGGGGTATGTCAGGCCATATTACAATTTGTTATTATTACTGTGGTATCCCCTGGGAGTGCCAATCAGGATCAGGACTGCGTTGTGCATGGAGCTGTACAGACATGTTCCTTAACCTGAAGTGCATACAACTAGCACCAGTTGAATTTTGCAAAATGTCTATGAATTTTTCATTGACATTTTGAATTTCCATTGGGGGAGAATCCCATGTAAAACATATTTTGTGAAAATTTTGCCAATTTCTCCCACCTCATTTTCCAACCAGCTCTGTTTGCTACTTAATTTGAGACAAAACACAAGAAGAAGTGTGACAAACTAAAGGAAGAAGTGGGGCAGTGAGCCCTGCAAGAGTAAACATATAAGTTGCTATGGTTACATAGCTTAGGTAGTCCACAACACAAGGGCTTTAAATAATCAATTTAAAAGAAAATACAGAAAATCAGCTCTTCCCGCTGATGCACAATCTAACGTCACTGCTTGGCAGATCATAGGTATTTCCTCAAATCAAAAGAAATGATTTCAATTGGTTCTGATTCAGTTCAAGACCATGGGTAAAATCCTGGTCCATGGAAGTAAAGGGAGTGTTCCCATGGAAGCCGATGGGAATTTTGCCTAAGACTTCAGTGGAGCCAGAATTTCTCCCTGTAGTTCCAGACCAAGTAACAATTTTGTTCACCAAAGGCCAGAGTCTGATGCCCTTACTCACAATGAGTAGAAGCATCTTACTCCACAAGTGGTCCCATTGAGTTCTATATATTATTCAGCGAGGAAAGGTATGAGGATCTGGTTCCAAGGTAGGCAAGGAATCCCACCTGCTAGGCCAGGGCAGCTGCTCCACAGAATCTGGTTCAGCTGAAGCAGCCCTCTGGACTCCCTGGTCTTCCAGTTGCAATGAGGACAGCTGAAGGATCCTTGCAGCAATAAATAAATAAATGGAGATATCCTATCTCCTAGAACTGGAAGGGACCTTGAAAGGTCATCGAGTCCAGCCCCCTGCCTTCACTAGCAGGACTAGCAATGCATCCTCCACACCCACTCTCTGCCATGTCTCCACTCGCCACAGAGGGAACAAACCCTGATGATCTGAGATATAAGTAATGCAAGATGGCAACCATTCCGCTACCAAGGGAACCGCTGTTGTTCTAAAGGTTACAGCTGCCTTCCTCCTAAGGCCCTGATCCTGCAAGCACTTACACACAAGCTTAACTTTAAGCACGTAAGTCAATGGATTTAAAATTAAGCACCTGCATAAGCGTTTGTGTAGCTAATGGTCAGTGGGCAGTATGAGTCCTTTGTGCCCGGTCCACTGGGGATGTGAGTCCACTTGAGATCCCAGATCTTTAGTTCAAGCTGTCGAGATTCATATGCTTAATACCATAGGTTCCCAGTTCAGTCTCTGATGGTGGCTGTCATCTTTTCAAGTTTGGGGCCACTGTGTGTAAATACCAGGCTATATTATTGTATATCTAAATATATTTTATACCTATATATCATGCTATAACTACAAATAGAAAGTAATTAGGAAACAACATCACAAATAAAAAGTCACCATCAACACAGCCGCTGGAAAGAAACTAGATCAAAATGAAATAAAAATATAAGCCAGAAACTATTACCTTCAAGATTCAAGCAAGGATAAAAAAAGATACACATCAAAATACTTTGCTCCTCAAATGAAAGCTTTGCCAAGGGCCCCCATCAACAATTTTCTATTCAGAGAGAGAGAAAAAAAAATTCCAGCAAAAGGTACAGAAACAAAAGCTAAGACTTCAAAGCCATCCTTGCAATAATCCCACCTCAAAGGCTTACAAGAGGAGAGGTAAAATGGACAGGGGCTGCTTGGTGTATTTCCAGGAAGAGACATAAAATGTTATGAAGGGAAAAGTTCAAGCAGCGCCAAAAAGCAGAACAAAATATTGCCAAGCTAAATTGCATGCAATATGGATTCTTCCATTCACTTTGTGATCTTCTTCTTCCTTATTGTCAATGGCTTTAATAGTGGCTCTGCCTGTGTATTTGTGTTTTGTATAAATGTGTGTTTGTGTGTGTGTCTATAGATGAAAAAATCTTTCTGGGGATTGGTCCTGCTTTGAGCAGGGGGTTGGACTAGATGACCTCCTCAGGTCCCTTCCAGCCCTCATATTCTATGATCTCTGACTGCTGTAGCCACAAACTGTTACAGGAATGTTGGTACTAATTATTAGTTACTTGTTTTACTGTAGCACCCATGAGACTCAGTCATAGACCAGGACCCCATTGCGCTAGGCAAACACAGAACAAAAAGATGGTCCCTGCCCCTCCTCAAAATCTTCAGGTATGTCTACACTAGAAATGCCGCTGTAGCTTGGTGATGTGAACACTTACCACAGAATTCTTCTCTCAACCTAGGGCTTAGGTTAGCTTAATCACATTGCACAGGGTGTGACATTTTTCACAGTCCTGAGAGATATAGTTAAGCTGACCTAATGTTGTAGTGTACACTCCGTAAATCAGTGGTTTGAGCATTGGCCTGCTAAACCCAGGATTGTGAGTTTAATCCTTGAGGGGGCAATTTGGGGATTTAGTTGGGGATTGGTCCTACTTTGAGCAGGGGGGTTGGACTAGATGATCTCCTGAGGTCCCTTCCAACCCTGATATTCTATACCACAGATGGATATGGATGAGGGAGGAGTTATGCCGACCTAACTTTGTAGTGTACACTCGAAGTACCATGGATGAGGGAGAACAAGGAAACCATGAGACGATATTGGTTAGCATGATGAGCAGTGGGTTCCTAGCTGATTTTCTGCTGATGTGACCTCTTCTGCCAGCACAGGTCTTATTTAGCCCATGCTGTTGAATGCACAGGAGACCATCTTTCCATAGAACAGCAACCAAAACGAGAAAAAAAGACTAATAATAAATGAGGTTTTTATTTTTTTCCCTCCAAGTCAAAAAATTGCAGTGATTGAAATTCACATAACATTGTTCTTTCTAACCTTTTCCTTTCCCTCTAGGATCGTTATTTATTGCATATTTCAGTACCTACTATCTGGCATGCCAGTGATGAATCTATCAAATGATAATGTAACCACTGACTTCATTTATTAAACTTCACAAGGGCCGGCCATGAAGTGTAAATAGGAAAATCTCTATCTCTGGATGCCAACAATGATAATTGCAGCTATGGTAACTACAAAGGCAGCACAAGCATTTTGCAAAGTAAATGAGAGGCAGGTTTTTCTCGGTAGATAATCCTGTTGTATTTCTGACTGAGTGGAAAGATAAAGCAAACAATGTGAGTGTTTAGTAAATGTTTTATCATTTGGGTTGTTAGAAGGAAGTTGTGGGAATTACGAAATCAAGTCGAAAAATGGGAATGAAGGTTGAATCCTGATGATATGCCCAGACTTATCTCTTGTATTTTGTTAGATCACTTGCCATAGGAACTGCAGTTAAAATGATTTTGCTAATGAACGGTCTGCATTTCTTAAACAATAAATATCTGCTGCCTTCTGAACATCCCCGCTGACCACCACCACCAACTCCCCATGTGTATAACAGCCGCATTCAGCCTTCATGACTTGTATTTCTTACATTCTATTCTGCTGGACAGCTCTCTGGTTGTTAAACTTTTGTGTTGTCTGAGGAGCAAGTCAAAAATGCGGGATCTAGTATGGTGTTCCAGTTGGAAGCAGAAATTGATGGAGTCTGGTATTATCTTTGATGCGGTTTTGTTTATTTACCAAGACCAGGCCCGCTGACAGGGGTGGACAAAGGGAGAAATTGCCCAGGGGCCCAGGTGATTTAAAAGAGCCTGGGGGCCCCCAGCCGCTGCTGTGGCAGTGGCCAGGAGCCCCTGGCCCTTTTAAATTGCCTGGGCGGGCCTCAGGGCACCTAGTCGCGCAAGACTGCTCTGGGCCCCACGCTTTGGGGGACCCCTTGGGCCAGCGTGAGCGGTCCCGAAAGTGATGGATTCCTCACTTCTGCCCCAGGCCCTGCCCCCCCAGGGATGGTCCTGGCCCTGGGGCCCGGAATTTCTGTCGGCGGGCCTGACCAAGACCTTTTGAGCACTCCTTAGCCTGCACTCCTGATCCAAATACCTCTTCCCAGGTTTCTTCCAGGGTCAGCCACCAAGCTTTCAGCTGCTCCTTCAGGCTGTCTCTCCCTCTTAGTCTGTTCTTGTCTCACCTCGGTTTCTGCGTGATCTCTCTTCCTCCAAAAGACACCTGTGCCCAAAATGATACTCAGCCAAAAGCTTTGAGGTGGGTTCGCACACACCTTTTGTCTCAGGTGGGGCTTATGCTTACAATTATGTTAACTGAAGGCTGAGTTCACACCTACCAATCTCAGTCGGCTTTTAATTCAGCCCATAACAGGGATTCACCCACCTCATAACAGTTTCATTCCAGCAACAAATGAAATGGGAAAGGAGAAAATTTCATTATGGGGGTGGGAGGAGTGCAGCTTTGAAGATGAACTGCAGGTGACTCATTTTCACCCTCCTACTCTCTGCTGTATTGAGACAAGGCTAGAAATTAATATGGCACGCACTAAAATAGATTAAAAGCTTGGTAACCAATAGGTCTTAATATGTCATTGTAAATGCAGAGTCGTCATAGAGTGGGTGCGTTTCTAGTAGGGTCCCACAGGGATTGTCTCTTGGCCCTACGCTATTTAACATTTTTATTAATGACCTGGAAGGAAAATTAAAATCACCACTGAAAAAATGTGCAGATGACACAAAGTTTGAAGAGGGCAGGTGATGATCAGACAGATCTGGATTGCTTGGTAAGCAGGTTGTAAGCAAACAGTATGTGTTTTAATACAGCCAGATGTAAAGATATACACCTAAGAACAAAGAATGTTGGCCATACGTACAGGATGGGGGATCAAACTGGGGAGCAGTGACTCTGAATACATGATAGGGTCATCGTGGATAATCAGCTGAACATGAGCTCCCAATATGACATTACGGCCAAATGGGATTCTTGAATGCATAAACATGGGAATATTGAGTGGCAATAGAGAAGTTACAGTACCCCCATATCTGCCACTGGTGCAACCATTCCTAAATAAATTAATGGAGATATCCTATCTCCTAGAACAGGAAGGGACCTTGAAAGGTCATTGAGTCCAGTCCCCTGCCTTCACTAGCAGGACCAAGTATTGATTTTGCCCCAGATCCCTAAGTGGCCCCCTCAAGGATTGAGCTCACAACCCTGGGTTTACCAGGCCAATGCCCAAATCACTGAGATATCCATCCCTAGCCCCCCTAGAATACTGTGTCCAGTTTTGGTGTTCACAATTCAAGAAGGATGTTGACAAATTGGAGGGGGTTCAGAGAAGAGCCACAAGAACGATTAAAGGATTGTAAAACATGCCTTATAATGATAGACTCAAGGAGCTCAATCTGTTTAGCTTAACAAAGAGAAGGGTAAGTATTGGACATGATCACAGTCTGTAAGTACCAACATGGGAAACATCTTCAATCTAGTGGACAAAGGTATAACATGATCCAATGGCTTGAAGCTGAAGTTAGACAAATTCAGACTGGAAATAAGGTGAAAAATGTTAATAGTGAGAGTAATTAACAACTTATCAAGGTTTCTGCTGGAGAATTTATCACTGGCAATTTTAAAAATCAAGATTGGATATTTATCTAAAAGAGATGCTGCCGTTCAAACCCTCAGGAAAGTTGATGCATCTTGGATGGAAGGCTTGGCAGTAGTGCAAAGGTCTCGTTTTATTATGTGCTTTATCTTCAGGAGGAAAGTGGTGGAAGATTTAGTATTTCTGAAGATGTCTGAGCATGAAGTCATTGTTTTCCACACCTCTTTCCCCAATGAAAGAACAGCAGCATATTTCAGGGCAGGTGGCCAAGAGCCAAATGCCACTGACAAATTAAAAAATCCTCAAATAATAAGAGGAGAAACTTCAGAAGCAAAATCATACTGAAACTTTTTTGGTTGTGGGTCAAGCTAGCATATGGTCGGTAGAGACGCTGAGATGATAGACAGAATCTGAACAGAAGCAATCAAAACAAAATCTGTTAAGGAACAGACAGCTGAAATATGATCAGTGGAGGCAGGAAAATTAGATTGACAGCTTGGAGAGGCAGATAAATGATAAGTAAGAGATCCATTTTTTTTTCTTGAAAGAAGTTCAAGCAAATAAAAGTTTCTGCTGTAACATTACACGTGCTGTGGGTGAGCGTCCCAAATGGTCAAACACTGGGAAAGTAATAACAATAGCACTATGATTTTCTTTGTATTGTATAACTCCAAATATTAGAGAGCCTTTCCATGAAAGCTGTCTGGTTCTCTGTAGTCATCTACAGCAGTGCAAGAAAAGCTGACAGATCCCACAATGGAAAGATCTGTTCTTAGCCTTATTAACTTGAAGAACAACTCCAAATGCATCATCTAAATGCCGCCCAGCTCCACTGGTGCTCAGTAGAGAACTAAGAGCTATGGGTCAAACACTGGCTCCATTGAAGTAAATGGCAAAACTTCCATTTACTTGACTGGGGACAGGATATCACCCTACCTTTCCCACTTCGGAGAAGAATTTGCATCCGGCATAGCCAAAATGTAAACAGTTTCCATGTAAACTGTTACATAAGGTTCAGCTCCACGATTCTTTTACTCTACTTGGGTATCTTTTTGTGTGGACTAGGAGGATCTCACCTAAAGAGTTAAAGTCTCAATGCAAAGAGCTATATTTATCTGGCACGATGCAGCATGTCAGGAGAAAATGCTAACAGAATCTCCACCAATTAACCAAAATGGCTGTGAAACCTTTTTATCCCATTTCGCTCTCCATTCATCTTCTAATTCATAAAAGCGCAATAACCTCTTGTGAGTTATTCGGATAACTCTGCTGTAATCACTCTACAGTTTCAGGCTACAAAGAGGTTTTATTATCTGTAACTACATTAGAGCAGAGATTCTATGAGCTCACATTCATATACTGAGCTTGAATAGTAATAATAATAAAAAAAAGTAATCTTTGTCAATTACACTCCAAACGATTGCATTTTCCTTCCTACAGGAATTGTCACTCTTTTTTTATATAGTTATAAATTAGTTCCAAAGATGCTTCTCTATTTACAGTGACTGAAATAGACCGGCAATGTGTAAAACAGTGGGAGATTCAGGTAGCACTAAACATGGACTACAGAGGAACACAAGAAAAATGCATGAAGTTTCAGATAACCTGCCTTCCTCGCTGATAATTTCTTGTGTATTGCTATACTTCTTGGTGGATTCAAAAGTATGATTTTATTTTATTAAATGTGTGTTTTTGACCATATATTTGCAGTGTGTTTTTATTACGCGTTAGTAATAAGTTGACTCCTCTTGATACAACCTGAATCAAAGAACTCCAGCCTGCCTGTTTCCTATATACTGTCTATTCTGGAAAGTTGGTTTTGTGGGTAAGGTTCTGGATTTCGGACTAAGAAGCCATTTTCAGCTGGGCACAAATGTCCTTTGTTACCTCTGGCATGTCACTCAATCTCTTGGTGCCACAATTCTTCAGTAGGGATAATATTTCCCTACCTCCATGAGAGGCTGTGAAGATACAGCCATTGCTTCTTGTCATAGAGTTTAAGGCCAGAAGGGACCACCAGATCATCTAGTCTGATCTCCTGAATATCACAGGCCACCAACACCACCCAGCACCAGTACTAAACCCAGCAACTGAAATGAGACCAAAAATATTACAGCTCTCAGGAGACTAGGCAGAGAACAGGAAGGACCGAGGTGCACCAGTGTTCAAGGCCCCTGCAATGGCAAGGAAATAAATGTGCGTGCTCAGATACTGGGGTGAGACTGATAAACTCCCGTGTTGCTTCCTGAGTGGCTGCCCCCAGTGAGCCAAAGTGTTTGCCTTTCACTATTACTCTGAAGTTTGGACTTCTGGAGTCCCAGGGCAATATTGTGTCCTTAATCCAGATTGGTCCCGGACACAAATTCAGTTCCAGATCAGGGCAATGAACAAACTAATGTGTGGGGATGTTTGGTTTTGGTTTAGCTCATGGCAAAGATGTGGCCCGTTTGCAAAATATGCATCTCTGTTGCCGAGGAAGGATGGACCAGTGGTTAGAACACTTTCTTGGGACTCAGGAGACCCGAATTCAGTTCCCTGCCCTGCCATATGCCTCACGTGTGACCTTGGGCAAGTCACTGTTTCTCTGTCCCTCAATTTCCCCTCTGTAAATTGGGGATAATCGACCTGCTCTGCCTCACAGGGGTGTTGTGAGGATAAATGCATTAAAGATGGTGAGGGTCTCAGATAATATTGTTATGGGGAACACAGAAGTGCCCAAGCTAAGTTTGGATTTTGACACTAATCACAGAGTTTGTGCTCCATTAATCCCCAGCAGTGTAAAGACCCCCAGGGGACTGCTCCAAACTTGTGCGATTAGAGCACCTTAGAAGTGTCTGTAAAGTGTGCTGGGAGCTGACCCAGCCCCGTGCATCCCAAAGATCAGAGAGCTGTGGGAGGCAGAACCCACCTATGCTGAATGCTGCTCTAGATTAGCCAAAGTTCTAGAATACACAAAGGTCTGGCCCTTAGCTGTTAATACGAAATAATGCTAAGGAAACTCTGTCTCTCCATTAACCTGTGGTATTTCTATAGCATCAGTTACATTTGCATCTATATGTCCATAGAAAATGTATAGACATAACAAAATGGCAGCCAGGAGTCTACTGGAATATGCTGTACAAAAGCCTACCTCGGGTATTTCAGATATTTTAACTATCAACATGGTGATTTGATGGGCACTTGGCTCTCGCCTGTCTCATTCTGAACCTATTTCTAACTGTCGGTGCTCTACTGACATCAGTTACAGGGTTTCCTTACCCAGGGCGATTTATATGCCATTAGCTCCCTTTCCCGATTTATTTATTTTATGTTTCCCCTTGACCTCTGCTGCGATGACAGTCCAGTCACAATTCCTTTTTTTATGTGTGAGGCTCGATGCTAATTGTAGCGGAGAGACCTCAAAATTAATGCAAAAATGATATTAATCAAATGATCACTTTTTAAAAATATTAGATCATTACAAACTTGCTTGTGCTTTCACTGAATATTAAGATACAGCTATAAGTTTATTGCAGCCTGGATGCTTGAAAATATGACAATATGTATGCATAAAACTAGTTATGTTACAAAATATTAAAGCAGAACAGAAACCTACTGGAATTTCTTTGACTAATCTCCTGTGGACAAGCAACCATCAAGAAGATAACCTCCTTAGCCATAAAGCCATGTACAATATTCATCCCAATGTGTAGGAAAGATAGGAAGTATATGTAAATATATGAGAAGCAAGAGGAAGACCAAAGAGAGGGTAGGGCCATTACTCAACGAGGAGGGAAAGACAATAGCAGAAAACACAGCAATAATTTGACGACTAATATCTCAAACATGCTGGAAATGGGTTACGGCCTAAGAATCACTTAAACAAGTTAAATGATTTCAAATCAGCAGGCCCTGGTGGAAATACATCACGTAGCTGGAGTAGTGTAATTTAGGTCGACTTACCCTGGTAGCAAAGACAAGCCCTTAGTTCCCCACCTGCACAATGGGGATCATGGCACTGGGTCTATCTTGCAGAAGTGTTTGTAAGGATAAAGACTGTTAGGTGCTTGGATATAAAGGTAATGGGGCAGTACCATACATAGACAGGATGATTATTAATGTTCAGATTGCTCTAGTGCCCAATCAAAATTGAGCTCTGGGTTATGTAACATAAAACAAAGACCTTGCCTCCACAGCTGACAATCCTCTTTGTAAGGCAAAGGCTTATTAAAGCATGAATTATTAAAACCTGTTTTGATTTGTATTCTGCACGCAATACCAAGCTATATATTTGCATTTCCACATTATTTCTATTTGTAAGTCAGTTCTGTTGGCTTCAGACACCTTTATGAATAAGACAAAATGTTTCAAGAACAAAAGTACCAAAGTAACCCATGCAAGGAATATCGTGATGAGCATAATTCTAAACCATACTGAATGCATTATTATTAACTAGTGATAAAATAAAATAATACATATTAATAATAATAATAATTAATCTGCATGGTATGACCATAGTGTGAAATATACAAAACTTCTAAAACCATCTGAAACATCAATAAGAAGATTTCCTGCTCTAGAAAAAATAGAAAACAATTTGTTGGATAAAATACTCTAACAATGGGATGTGGTTAAGTCTGTATGAAGTCATACACAAACAACCTATAAATTCACACAGATTGCACTAGTTAACCATGTTCAGACTATGGAAAGAGGATTATACTCATACTTCTATTCTGGACCTTACAACACTTTAGAAGCAATGAAACAGTAAAGTTTCCACCAGCTGAAATAAAAGCAGATTAGAGCTGAACCAACTAGTTCAGATAAGCTAGGATCTAAATCAGACCTCTTGTCTTTCAAACCAACTCTTTTCTGCAACTCTTTGCAAAATAATGATTATTAAGAGTATATTTTCAGCATGATACATAAAGATTTAGGGCTTAATCCAAAACCCGTTGAGGTCAAGAAGAGTCTTTCCATCGACGTCAATGGTCTCTGGAACAGGCCCCGATTCAGCATACCACTTGAGCGCATATTTCAGTCCCACTTAAAGATGTGCTTCAAATTAGGCATGTACATAAGTGCATTGCTGAATCAGTGTGTTGCCTTAGCTAACAAGGGTCAAACCAGCTCTCACCCAAGTCAAGGGCAAACTTCCATTGACTTCAGTGAGTCAGGATAAGACTCAGGGGGCTGAAAGCGCTGAAGTCAACTATGCAAGCGCAGGTACACCATCTTTATTAGTGTTCCAAACATATGTCTCAATGTGTTAAAAAGCCCACTTCAGTCTGGTGTCTGTCTAACGGCGAATCAAGCCATCTTCCTGCAGAAGTGAGAAACTATACAATTCAATTTCTGCCATTTGAGACCTGCAAAGCACTAGTAAATATTTTACTATCCATTTTATGATTTTTTGTAAATGAAGTGCATAAAGGAGCTAAAGAGATTATAGCAATTTCTGTATGTCTATTCCTACTTTATGATCCCCCAAACATTAGGTGAAAATCTGTAAGTTTATCCATAATGCGCAATGATACAGAACATAGATTCTAATAGAGAGTATTATAGTCCGAAGGTCTCCCAAAGCAGAGTCTGATGGAAATGGATTTCAATGCATACAGAGTTGGAACTCTGGACTCTCAGCTCGGCATTTCAACAACACTAAAGCCACAATAAAAACACGTTGTTACTGTTATTGCATGCAATTGCAAAGCACCTGTTACCAAGGGATCCAGCCACGCTGATGGAAAGGCGCATTTCAAAATGCTAGCTTTGCCAGGCAATTTGCGACATATTTGAGACATCTCATTATTTGAGAAATAAACCTCATGCATTTTCAGTGGCAATTAATTTTACCGTTGTGTACAGACATTAACATGCTCATTTGAAGGGAAGATTGAAACAATAATCAATTAATGACTGCACAGCACTTGGAATATGTAATGTGCTATATCAAGTTATTATTAGTTATTATTAAATATTGTTCTTGTTGTTGCACCTTTAGTTCAGAATTATGTTGACAACTGCTTCTCCAAACTTTCTGGTGGCCCTGCAGCTTACTACCTTGGGCAGTAGCATCCATTGTCTGTAGCTGTTTCTTGACATAAAAGGCCTTAACTGCTCCTTCCACTGATCCTGAAAAAAGGTGCTTGGGCACCTATTGGCTTTATTTAGGTCTGTGACTATCTGCGATTCCAAGAGCCCCCTACTGGCAATCTTTGGCACCTTTCTGCACAACATTATTTATTATTTATTAATTCTTCTTCTTCTCAGTTAAACTGGAGATCAGTTTAGGAAAAATTCCATAGAAGAAATATCCTTGTGATAGAGAAATAAACTAATAAAATAATGCAACATGACCCTAATCCTGCAGGGATCCTGTACGACAGCTAGACTCTGCCCGCACGGAGTGCATTGTAGGAATAAGGGCCTATTCTTGGGATATTTGGTTACATGAAGGAAAAAATAATTCCTCAATCATTGGATATCCTTGGGATACTCAAATACAGGGCAAAAAAAAGCCCTCGATCTTTAAATTGTCTATTGCAATTTAACCTTACAGCAATGTGTTGTGCAACAAACAAGACTCTGAAGCAGACATAGTAGCTTTAATAATAATACTTAGCACTGGTAGGACCAAATCCCTCGCTGATATTAATTGGCATAGCTCCACTGAAGCCACCAGCTGAGGATCTAGTTCATACAGTGCTTTCCAACTTCCAAACAAACACACCTGTGAGGTAGGTGTGTATTATTAGCATCATTTTGCTGGTCGGGAAACTGAGGCACAGAGGGGTGAAATGATTTGGCCAAGGTCACAGAGGAGGCAATTACAGAGCTGCGACTAGAACACAAGGCTTCCTGACTTGCAATCCTGCGCTCATTCCTGCAAAACCCAATGAGAGAGACCCTCAAAGCAGTGAGAGGTTAGGAATAGGCTAATTGGCAGTTGTACATTTCCTTTGAATAAGGGTAAGCAGTGTGGTCTAGTGGCTAGGGCACTGATGGAGTCAGGAGACCTGGGTTCCACCCCTAGCTCTGCCACTGCCTTCCTCTGTGAAGTTGAGCAAGGCCTCTAAATACTTCACAACACCAATCAATCATTATTAGTGCCAGTTGGAAAAGGGGGTACAGTTTTGTGAACATTTTCTTGAAACTAGTGTCCCCTTTTTGTCAAAATTCAGCATTTTTCAGCCAGCTCTAGCTATTATTTCCTGCACTGACTGTGACAGTGTACCCCATAAGGCTTTATGGGGGGGTGCTTATAAATGTATGTATGATATAACTGGAATAGGGTTTTGCTACATATGCCATGTAACATATCTATGTAAAGGTTATGATCTACTCGTTATGTTCATCCTAGTTGTATGCAGGCACCATTTGTGTGTTCAAAGTTATGAACATTGGCTGTATAATTGCTTGATTTCTAAGTAGCCTTAGTTAGAACATTTGGTCACTTCTTGGGAAAGGAATGTGCAAATTAGGTGCTCAATCAGGAAGCACTTAACAGACAAAAGAGCTTGGAAGACTCCAATACACAGAAGAAGTCTACCTGAGGACATTTAAGGTAGCATATGGGTAATGGCTGCTATCTGCAAGTCCTGAGTCATGCATGGGCATGTGACTTGCCCATATGATTCCAAATCTCCATTTTGTGACTGGATTCTACACAGGGTGAGGAGGGGGTCTCCAACCACAAGAGAAAGTCTATTTAACCCCCTGGGAGACCCCTCCATTTGGTCTTCAGCTGGCTAAAGAAGGAGCCTCTCCACCCCCACCCACCCCCGATACCTGAAGGAAACTGGAACAAAGGACAGTAACTACAGGGGGTGTGAGTGATTGCTGGACCCAGGCTAAAAGGCGATTAGTCTGTAAAAGGGAGCATTCTGGAACTGGTGAGGATCTTATCTGTATTTAGTTTGATTAGACATAGATTTGCGCATTTTATTTTATTTTGCTTGGTGACTTACTTTGTTCTGTCTGTTACTACTTGGAACCACTTAAATCCTACTTTCTGTATTTAATAAAATCACTTTTTATTTAGTAATTTACTCAGAGTATGTATTAATACCTGGGGAGTGTTATAGAGGGCGAACAATTTATGAGTTTACCCTGCATAAGCTTTTGTGACAGACCCAGACCAGTGGGGTACAGGAGTCTGGTAGAGGGCAAATATACTGGTCACTGGATGAGTAGTTTTCTGTTCCCTGAGTGACCAGAGCAGGGGCTGCACTAGAGTAATCAGGAACCTGCTAGAACCAGTTAAGGCAGGCAGGCTAATTAGGACACCTGGAGCCAATTAAGAAGAAGCTGCTAGAATCAATTAAGGCAGGCTAATCAGGGCACTTGGGTTTTAAAAGGCGCTCACTTCAGTTTGTGGTACAAGTGTGAGGAGCTGGGAGGAAGAGGTGCAAGGAGCTGAGGGTGAGAGGATGTGCTGCTGGAGAACTGAGGAGTACAAGCATTATCAGACACCAGGAGGAAGATCCTGTGGTGAGAATAAGGAAGGTGTTTGGAGGAGGCCATGGGGAAGTAGCCCAGGGAGTTATAGCTGTCATGCAGCTGTTACAGGAGGCACTATAGACAGCTGCAGTCCACAGGGCCCTGGGCTGGAACCCGGTGTAGAGGGCGGGCTCGGGTTCCCCCCAAACCTCCCAATTGACCTGGACTGTGGGTTCTTCCAGAGGGGAAGGTCTCTGGGCTGTTCCCCAACCCACATGGTGAATCTCTGAGGCAAGAAAATCTGCCAATAAGCGCAGGACCCACCAAGATAGAGGAGGAACTTTGTCACACTTTTTATACAGGGTAAAACAGATTTATTTGGGTTTAGACCCCATTGGGAGTTGGGCATCTGAGTGTTAAAGACAAGCACACTTCTGTGAGCTGTTTTCAGGTAAACCTGCAGCTTTGGGGCAAGTGATTCAGACTCTGGGTCTGTGTTGGAGCAGACGGGAGTGTCTGGCTCAGCAAGACAGGGTGCTGGAGTCCTGAGCTGGCAGGGAAAACAGGAACCGGGGTAGTCTTGGCACATTGGGTGGCAGCTCCCAAGGGGGTTTCTGTGATCCAACCCATCACACTGACCATAGTACAGTTCACCCAAAGACTCCAGGAAGATTTTTACCAATATTCCTTTACAAAATCTCATCCCACAGTGGTGAATTAGACATAAAATTCACATTTCTGAAGGGGAAAACCTGAGATGGAGAGAGAGATAGAATAGAGGTCCAAATGCAAAGCAGCCGGGCTGGGCAGATCCATCATTTGGAGCAGTGGAAAGAAGATGAAGTCTTGTCCCTCAGGCTGTGGCATGGCTCTATACAGACTACTTCATCCAAATGGCTGCTGCAGTCTGCGGGGGGGGGGGGGGGGGAGAACGAGGGGAGGATCAGTCCAGCAGCAGATTGCATGTGCCCATCCAGTCGTGAATAAGTTTGGGGAATATGATATTTAGTTTACACACTACTTTTTTACCACGACTCTTCCCATCTATGGATATGTCTTCACTTCACTGTTAGCTCGAGCAGTTACCTGGGGGAACCTACCCCCGTCCACACACAAAACCCACTCACCTAAGTTTGGTGTTGTTTTTGCCTAGGCTAGCTGGCCCAGCATGGGGTGAGGCTCCATGTTCATTTGAGCTGGTAATCCACCCACTTTGCAGTGAGGATGCAGGCTACATCACTTGAGTGCTGATAGTCCTCCAATGCCTTCCCACAATTCCCCCCCTTGCGCCAAGAAGGCCCGAAAATTTTCTCACAACACGCTGGGAAAGAACCATAGAGAGTCTCAGCTTACTGCCGCACAATAGGGTTCCCCGGGGTCCAGTTTTCGACTGGAATGCCCGGTTGAAAAAGGACCCTGGTGACTCTGATCAGCACTGCAGGCAGGCTCCCTACCCAGCTCTGCATGACCCCTGGGAAGCTGCTGGCATCTCCCTCTGGCTCCTAGGCACAGGGACAGGGGGAAGGAGGGGGATGGCGTGAGCAGGGGGCGTGGCCTCTGAAAAGGGGCGGGGCAAGGGTGTTCGGTTTTCTGCAAATAGAAAGTTGGCAACCCTACCACATAATGAACCATGGAGTGTGCCCCCAGAAGTCCCAGTGACACAGAAAAGGGAGTGCAGCACCAGTAACTTGAGTATGGCTTTGTAACGCAGCTGCTCACACCCAGCTAGGTTAACCCAGGTGCTCAGGCCTGGGTGCCAATCACCTGGGTAACTCTGCAGGGAAGACATAGTCTATATCCCATCTTTGCTTGCCCCTTCTGCACTGACATACCCAAGGAGCAGAGCTCCACACTGTGTAGGTGCATACCCCATGCAATCCCCACACCTATGGCCCTGCTTGCCCTGCAGAATCATACATTATCTAGGGAATCTGCGCAGCCATAGAGGAAGGGGCTGAATTTGACCTTGTGTGATTTGCTCAAGGTCACGCAGCTAAAGATCTTCAGCTGGCACCAAGTCACCTAGTCTCCCCTACCCTCCCTGCTAGTCTGCCCTTTCTTTCCTACACTCCTTCACCTGCCACACAGAGAAAGAGATGGATGCAGAACCCTTGAAGGAGAGAGATAAGGAAGGAGGAAAGTCCCCCTGATAGGAGAGAGAGCAATAAAGACCTTAGAGTGAGAGAGATGTAAATAGTGTCTGTAGCAGAAAGCAAGAGAGAGAGACACTCGACAGGGATCTATTGTACATCAGGACTTAGAAGCACAGCCCCGGTGATTTATTATGAGGATTCAATTTATGAGGTGCCAGCCTGTAGCACGCAGTAGCTTTCAAAGCTTCTACTTTCATAAATACATAGTAGATTATGCTTATTTGCCTCTGACCACATCCGTGACCCCGCTCCATGGCTCAGTGCCTAAAATGTAAGAGGCATCCGAAAAAACACCCAAAGCTATAAAATCACAAAGAAGTGATAAGAGCCATTCTTAACACAAAGCAGATATAATGACAGCTTTAAAATAAGCCACCCTGCTGGGGTGATTGTACTGATTGGGAAAAGAGGGATAATCACTCACTCTGATTTGATTTGATTTCTTTTTCTTTTCTTTTTTAAACCAGAAATGTTCCTGATTTTTATAAGCAAGAACATCTTGCTGGATACATTTCATTTGGCTGTATAAATTTATGTTCAGTGTCAGATACCTCTACTATTTTTTTCCCTTCTCTTAAATTCTTGTGCAGTGTTAAAGCAGCTGCAGTGTTCCATTCCAGAAGTGGATGCATTTCAGAGGTGAGTTGCCATGTCTGAGAGTCATCTATCTTCCTTGCATGGTTGTGCCGCACACTTAATATTATTATTGTGGTGCAGCAGCAGCAGCAATCTTCTTCTCGCCTTTTCCCCTCCTCTATAGGATTGATTCTTTGAGTCTTTTTTCTCCATTCAAGTCTGTCTTGAAGCAGGCCTTGGAAACTCTGCAGCGAATCAAATCCTTTTATATGATATCGATCTATCTATTTTTGGGCCTTCCAACTCTTTTCTTACACTCCACTTCTAACTTCAACACCCCGTTTCCTATATATTCTTTCAATCTTCTTTTTGCATGCCCAACCCATCTAAGCCTGTATTCCCTCAGGTTTCTGTAACTGGTACCACCTTCACATTTCTCCTAATTCATTCGTTCTAAACATGTTACTCCAAGCAACCATCTTAACATTTTCATTTCCACTGTATTCCAAATCTGCTGCTGTCCTTTCCTCAGTGCCCAGCATTCAGGGCCATACAAAATTGCATGCCTAATTACCATCCATAGATTTTACTATGGCAGTCTCCTACTGCAGATCACTCCATTCACTTCTCTCCATATAATCCACGCCCTTCCTGTTCTGCTTACAAGTTCACCATTATCCTGTGGTATCAAACTGAGGTATTTGATTGTATGTACCTTTGGGAGTAGCTGGCCTCCCAGACTTACAGGCTTCTTGTCTTTCTGCACAGTACCATCCAATCTCCAGACCACATATTTCTGCGGATTTTCATGTCATTTCTTTCAAGTAAATTACAGCAGCAGCAACCTTGATTTCAGTCTTCTATACACATGGCAGAACACGGAACTTGCCAGATTTGTGCAGTAGAATCATAGACTCATAGACTTTAAGGTCAGAAGGGACCATTATGATCATCTAGTCTGAACTGCACAACGCAGGCCACAGAATCTCACCCACCCACTCCTGTATCAAACCCCTAACCTATGTCTGAGCTACTGAAGTCCTCAAATTGTGGTTTAAAGACTTCAAGGTGCAGAGAATCCTCCAACAAGTGACCCGTGCCCCATGTTGCAGAGGAAGGCAAAAAAAACCCCAGGGCCTCTGCCAATCTGCCCTGGACGAAAATTCCTTTCCGACCCCAAACCCTGAGCATGTGGGCAAGACTAACCACCCAGACACCCAGGAAAGAATTCTCTGTAGTAACTCAGATCCCACCCATCTAACATCCCATCACAGGCCATTGGGCATATTTACTGCTAATAGTCAAAGACCAATTAATTGCCAAAATTAGCCTATCCCATCATACCATCCCCTCCATAAACGTATCAAGCTCAGTCATGAAGCCCAATATGTCTTTTGCCCCCACTGCTCCCCTTGGAAGGCTGTTCCAGAACTTCACTCCTCTGATGGTTAGAAACCTTCATCTAATTTAAAGTCCAAACTTCCTGATGGCCAGTTTATAACCATTTGTTCTTGTGTCCACATTGGTACTGAGCTTAAATAATTCCTCTCCCTCCCTGTTATTTATCCCTCTGATATATTTATAGAGAGCAATCATATCTCCCCTCAGCCTTCTTTTGGTTAGGCTAAACAAGCCAAGCTCTTTGAGTCTCCTTTCATAAGACAGGTTTTCCATTCCTCAGATCATCCTAGTAGCCCTTCTCTGTACCTGTTCCAGTTTGAATTCATCCTTCTTAAACATGGGAGACCAGAACTGCACACAGTATTCCAGATGAGGTCTCACCAGTGCCTTGTATAATGGTACTAACACCTCCTTATCTCTACTGGAAATACCTCACCTGATGCATCCCAAGACCGCATTAGCTTTTTTCATGCCCATATCACATTGGCGGCTCATAGTCATCCTGTGATCAACCAATACTCCGAGGTCCTTCTCCTCCTCTGTTACTTCCAATTGATGTGTCCACAGCTTATAACAAAAATTCTTGTTATTAATCGCTAAATGCATGACCTTGCACTTTTCACTATTAAATTTCATACTATTACTCCAGTTTACAAGGTCATCCAGATCTTCCTGTATGATATCCCGGTTCTTCTCTGTATTGGCAATACCTCCCAGCTTTGTATCATCTGCAAACTTTATTAGCACATTCCCACTTTTTTTTGCCAAGGTCAGTAATAAAAAGATTAAATAAGATTGGTCCCAAAACCGATCCCTGAGGAACTCCACTAGTAACCTCCCTCCAGCCTGACAGGTCACCTTTCAGTATGACCAGTTGTAGTCTCCCCTTTAACCAGTTCCTTATCCACCTTTCAATTTTCATATTGATCCCCATCTTTTCCAATTTAGCTAATAATTCCCCATGTGGAACCGTATCAAATACCTTACTGAAATTGAGGTAAATTAGATCCACTGCATTTCCTTTGTCTAAAAAATCTGTTACCTTCTCAAAGAAGGAGATCAGTTGGTTTGGCACGATATACCTTTTGTAAAACCATGTTGTCTTTTGTCCCAATTACCATTGACCTCAATGTCCTTAACTACTTTCTCCTTCAAAATTTTTTCCAAGACCTTGCATACTACAGATGTCAAACTAACAGGCCTGTAGTTACGCGGATCACGCCCCCCCCCCTTTCTTAAAAATAGGAACTATGTTAGCAATTCTCCAATCATATGGGACAACCCCTGAGTTTACAGATTCATTAAAAATTCTTGCTAATGGGCTTGCAAATTCATGTGCCAGTTCCTTTAATATTCTTGGATGAAGATTATCTGGGCCCCCCGATTTAGTCCCATTAAGCTGTTTGAGTTTGGCTTCTACCTCGGATGTGATAATATCTACCTCCATATCCTCATTCCCATTTGTCATCCTACCATTATCCCTAAACTCCTCATTAGCCTCATTAAAGACTGAGGCAAAGTATTTGTTTAGATATTGGGCCATGCCTAGATTATCCTTAACCTCCACTCCATCCAGAGTGTTTAGCAGTCCCAGTTCTTCTTTCTTTGTTTTCTTCTTATTTATATGGTTATAGAACCTTTTACTGTTGGTTTTAATTCCCTTTGCAAGGTCCAACTCTACATGGCTTTTGGCCTTTCTCACTTTATCCCTACATGTTCTGACCTCAATAAGGTAGCTTTCCTTGCTGATCACTCACATCTTCCACTCCTTGTAGGCTTTCTTCTTTTTCTTAATCATCTCTCTGAGAAGCTTGCTCATCCAGCTTGGTCTACAACTCCTGCCTATTAATTTTTTCCCCTTTCTTGGGATGCAGGCTTCTGATAGGTTCTGCAACTTTGACTTGAAGTAATTCCAGGCCTCCTCCGCCTTTAGATCCAGAAGTTCTTTAGTCCAATCCACTTCCCTAACTAATTTCCTTAATTTTTTAAAGTTAGCCCTTTTGAAATCAAAAACCCTAGTCACAGATCTATTTTTGTTTATCCTTCCATTTAGTTTAAACTGAATTAGCTCATGATCGCTCAAAACAAGGTTGTCCCCTACAACAGGAGGAGAGCTTGCTAAAGATTCCAGAAGCATAAACAAATGGATAACAATAGTACTTAGCACTTCTAAGGCACTTTACATTTTTTTCATAGAGCTGTACAAAAAGCAGCTAACATCCTCCTACCCGTGACTCCAACCTCCTCTCTCCACCATGGGAAGCATCCCATTGGAACCTCCATCTCTCTTCTAGGGTGGCCCCCAGAGTAGTTATAATACCACCATCAGAGCTCTGAAGACTGAACGGGAGCAGTCCAGTCCTCGTCCCTGTCCCCCACGTCCTCCACCAGATCATTATAATTTATGCATCTATGAATCTTCCAGAACTTGCAATGCCCAGGTCCCAGCAGTTGGCTCCTTCTCTGCCCCTCCATGCCAGCAGAGGAGATCAGTTCAGGCCGACTCCAGCTCTCTCCTGGGCCTTGACTTTCAAAGCAATAATGCCATATACCAGCAGCAACAGAGGTATGGAGATTTAGCAGGTATCTGTCACTCCAGTTCTGACTCTTGGGCTCTGATTCCCGACTGCTTACTTCAGCTCTAACTCTTGGCTCTAGTGTCTGGGGTCCTGCTCTGACCCTAGGCTCCATTTCCTGTCTACTGACTCCTGCTCGAACTACTAGGCCTGAGTCCTGCTCTAACCACTAGGCCTTACCACCCACATCCCAGTCACTGGCAGTATCTACCTCCACTACCTTCCAACAGTGTATATCCATCCATCCAGATACCAATGTCTCTTTCATCGCTGCCGTATATTTGTTAGAGCTCGGAAAATCCTTGAACAATAAATTTACTTGCCACATAATGTATTAAGAAACAATCATGACATTTATCAGACCGATGATGTGTCCAGGCTCCCTGTGGGGCCCCACTGCAAAGCACTTTCTGTGAGGCACAATCAAGCCAGTCAGGAGTGCTAGGCAGTATGAGGAAATCACTGACATGTCTCTGTGTGGAGCAGCGTTTTGCGTACAGACACAAAAAACCACCCACCGCTGGCTGGGTTTGTGACAATACATGTCAGGCGCTGGTGGTAATTGACACACTGCTGTGGGAAAAGAACTGCATATGCATGGGAGGCCGTCGGGAAAGTGTCATTTACTTTGGCAGATACCAGAATCACAACAAAGCATTACAGTATGCAGTAGATGAGGCGCATTCATACTGTACCTGGGAAACATTTTAACGATCCCCGCTCCGCGAGAGTGATTCTGATCTGAGGGTCACATGGGTAAATCTGAGATAACTCAACTGAAGTCCAGTGGAGTAACATCAGTACAAACATGGTGGGAGTATGTGAAGGAGTTCTATTTTGCTGTCAAAACACTGTTGTACAACATGACGCTACCATGGCTGAGATGACAAACTGCTTGGTGAACAGGCAAAGCCCTGAAGTCTGTGCTTAGATTTTCCACCTTTAAATCTAATGTTATTTCACAGGTGTCCTTTCCCAGATCACAAAACACGGTGAGACTTTGAGCAGGAAATAAAAGTCTGAATTTCCTCCTATTATTTGTCAACTGAATGGGGGGGGAAATGAGGGGTGGGGGTATTTTCCAGATTTTAAAATATTTCTGCATTCAGTTACTGTGACACTTTTTTCTGATCTCTTCCCTAACTCACAACTTTCTACCTTATCTTCAAATGCTCCTCGTTAATGAAATGACTAAGATGTCTCCCCCCACAACTCATCCCCCACCTACAAGAGACATATTCCCCATCCCATTCACTCCATTTCATGATGCTCCTTTCCTTCTCTGCCTTCCTTGGGACGGTGAGTTTTCTTCTAATTACCAGAGCTGTCCTCCTTCGACCACAGCAGAAAGTAGGGTGATTGCAGAGTAAGGGTGGCAATTAAAGAGTTACTCAAAATACAATGCCCCTCCCCCCCCCCCCACAATATTTTATGTCCTACCTTAGGATAGGCAAGCCCTGGGAAAATTCTGTTCTTCTGAGGCGTGCACATGGAGAACCTGATAAGCATTAGGGAGGGGGATAGGCAATGAAGATCCAGTCTGAAGATGGATATTTCCCCCAAGACTTTCATGCCCGACAGCCTAGTGATTAGGGCCCAGAACTCAAAAAAACCTCCTCAAATCAAAAAGCTCAGTTTTGGGTCCCAAAATAGGCAATAAGACACAATTCCAGTTTTGCAAAAACATTCAGAGGCTTTTATTTTTGTTCCAACGTGGAACAAAAACAGATTTAGAAACATCAGAAGTTGCTGTGAACTGGAATTGTCCGCCCCCGGACAGAGCTACTGATGAACAATACAACATAATCTATACCTACATGCCAATAGATGTCACTCTTTATATACACCGACTGCCAGCATGTAAACTGCTGTTGCTGCTTTTATTAGATATAACTCTTGGAATGTGGATTACTGCTGCTGACTGGCTAAGAATTATGCACATGCTCTTACGCTTATTTGTTATCCTGTCTATCACCACCACCACACACACACACTTGTTTGTCTCATCCACCTTTTAGACCTGGTCTTGAGATTGTAAACTCTTCGGGCAGGGACTATCATTCATTATATATTTGTACAGCACCTAGCAGAATGAGATCAAACCTGGCTGTGGCATATAGGCTACAAATATAACAGTACCTAATTCTTAGATAGCGCTTTTCATCAGCAGATCTCAAAGCACTTCACAATCTTTAGTGTATTTAGCCTGACAACAACCCTGTGAGGTAGGGAAGTGCTGTTGTCTCCATTTTACAGATGGGGGAACTGAGACCCAGAGACATTAGGTGATTTGACCAAAGTCACAGAGGAAGTGATTGGCAGGGCAGGCAGGAGTGGCGCCGGGTTTTTGCCGCCGTAGGTGGCAACACTCCTCTGAGCATTCGGTGGCGGGGGGTCCTTCCGCTCCGCGTCTTCGGGGCACTTCGGCGGCGGGTCCTAGAGCAAGTGAAGGACCCGCCGCCGAATTTCCGCTGAAGACCCGGAGCGGAAGGACCCCCCGCTGCCGAATTTCCGCCAAGGACGGCAAAATGCCGTCCCCCAAATCCTGCCACCCTAGGCGACCGCCTAGGGTCGCCTAGTGGAAGCGCTGGCCCTGAGGGCAGGCAATTGAACCAAGTCTCCCAAGACCTAGGCTAGTGCCCCAATCACTGCACCATCTAATAACAAGCATTAGCAAAGTGACATCTAAATGATACTTTATATTTTTGTACACTTTGCTACTGGCTTTAGGGCACACAGAAAAAGACAACCTCTTCCATCTGCCAATGAAGTGACCATGAAAATAAAGATGAGTCAGCTAAGGGTCATTACACTGAACATTGCTGGTCATGTGAATGATTCTAGCCACTCTGGCTTAAATAACAACATCATTACTTCAAATATCTATTTCCCCAGAGACAGTCTGAGTGACTTAGAAAGGGCTCATGGTCTGTTTTCAAGGAAAGTCCACTGACCCAGTAACATTTCACTTGGAAATGACATGAAGCAAAAACCACCGGCACTTAAAATGGATCAGGTTTAAATACAGCATTTGATTTTCATCCTTTAAGACTTTAAATTGCTAGGCTAGAAGGTTTTTTATTCCTTTCAACCATTCCCCCAAAATAAATTGTTATGTGTCATGATGTGTAATGTTAAGCAGCATTTTTGCATGACTGTTATAAACACATATTTTGGGCATTGCTCTGTTAGAAGAAGACAAATACATTAATACCACAGAAGGTTTTTAGAGATAAGCTTTCCTCTTTTTCCACCACGGACGCCACTTACATTCTATAAGCAAATTTGGTTGAAGCACCAATCGTAAAGGAGAGTAATCAAAACAAAGTTAAAAAGCTAGTTTTTTAGATTTTTGTTAAAAAAACATATAGACAGGAAAAGAAAAATATGGAAAATACCTAAGGTAATTACGGAAGGAAAAGTTGTTTCTTTCCCCTTACATTTGGCTTGTGTCCATTCAGAAAAACCCGAATATGTCCTTTTCGAGCCAGCAAAAAGGAAAATCTTGCCTGGCATTGGAAATTTGGCCTAGATTTTTTTACTTACCTTGCTGGAGAGTGGTGAGGCTTAATTGATGAGTGCATGTGAAATGCGTTTAGGTCTTCAGATAAAAAGCCCTGTTACAAATATAACAGTCCAGATCCTCCAGTGTGGTATGGCAGCTTTTTGCTTGTCAGATAGTTCAAAGCTGCCATCAAGCAGTCTCCTCAGCAGTATATATGTAACTCCTCCTGAGGTTGATGTAGAGGGTGTGGATTGAAAAAAAGGGACATAGCAGGTCTTCCCTGTGTCTCAGGGGCACTCAGCTGATATAACGGTTTCTTGGGACAAATGCCACCTGCCACCAGTTAGAGCAGCATTCAGGTTACTCTCATTTGGGTTTGGGGCCTGGACCCAGAACCACGAGTTCACAAAGTCAGCTTAAAGCCACACATGTGTTGAGCATTCCTCAGGCAGACCGGCTGGAACCGGCTCAATGTTTGCATTATTTACATTCTGCCAGATACTGGGAGCAAAGCTGTGTGAAAATATCCATATGCCTTTATGACTTTTTCCGTGCAAAGCATAACTTTGCCATGCATGCCCAGGGAAATGCACAAACCAGCTCAACGGCAGAACATTGCATTTCCTGCAGTGACTGCTAGCACAATTTTATTAAATCAGAGTCATGGCACACATTTTACCAGTCAACTTTCACAGTGATATTTTGCCTTCAGAAAGTTGAAATATGTAGGTTCTCCCCCTCCAGGAAACATGATAGAGAAAAGAGATGTGAAATCCAAAAGCAGGGGGGAGGTCAGAAAAAACAAAAAAGGTATCTGTTTTTTTCTTGGACATAAACCATGATTTTTCACTAGCTTTGCCAGCAAGTGAAAACTGTTGCCCTAGCTCAGTGTTGATAGATGTCGTATTATTAATAATAAAGCTAGGGCTGTAGCTTTCTGGAAGGTGGAATAATATGGTACCCTGCTGCAGATCCCAACAAAAGACATTTAAGAAGCTTTCGTTAGCAATTTAAGCTTTAGTGTCACAGGTCTCAGTGCTGAAACATGATATCGAAGCAGTGTGAGAATGGTTTACTTCCCAGCTGAGGTCCCAGTCAGTCAAGCATGTGTTGTTTCTTTATTCCCACTCTGAGAAGCACAGCAGGGACCATTTAAAAGCATTGTGTTACCTTGACTACAGTAATCTGCATTACTTTCTATTGTCTCACTGTCATGCCCTACAATAATGTAGAACAGTACAGGATAACCTGTGGCAAATCCCAGCTGATATGCTGCTACACTGTTCTGGTGAGGATTCTCTGAGATAATTACATGTTTGGCCAATGGGTGATTGCACCTGCACAGATGTCTTCTAATGCAGACAGTTCAGGCACTATTGTGGTAACTCTGAATTAGGGATAGGAGCATGGCACTGCTAATCTGGATGATCTATGGGCCAACGTATGTATATATCGTATCACAAATGTGTGACCACCTGATGGATGGTTGTCACTGGACCATGGCACTTGGGACTCCATGACATTAGCAGAAATAAAACTCAGATCCTCCTGCTCCAAATGCTTAGGCTGCAACCACTTGAGCTGGAGTAAAGCCTCCTATAATTTTAAACCGTGTAAGGCATACTACACACACAGCTGAGCTGCTCTGATTTCATCCAGGGGAGGGCAGTGATACATGTACACTGGGCAGTTCACTAAACCTGTGTCTACATTTACGGCGGGGGGTAGCATGCAAACACCACACCCCCAGCTAGCACAGGTATAAATAGCAGCGCAGACAGTGAGACATGGCTTAGGTGAGTAGAGTGCCCTACGTGCTTGAACTCACAGGGTATATACCCTACATGGCTCTCAACATTCCCAAGAGGTGCCTCCCAGGTCTACACTCCTGTTTTTTTGCAGCATAGCACCCCATTGCCTCCCACTGCTGGGCCTTTCCCTGCCCCAGTGAAGGCTCCAGCTGCAGGGAACGACTTTGGCAGGGGTGAGGCAACAGGGAAAGGCTCTGGCAGTGCGGAGAGGCTCTGGCAGTGAGGAGCTGCCAGACCCATTCCCCACTGCATGCCCCCTGCCAGAGCCTCTCCTTGCCGCAGTGAAAGGCTTTGGCAATGACGAGCTACCGGAGCCTTTCACTGCCAGGTGTAGCTACATGTCTCGTGCCTGTACTCTCCATGCTGACACATGTGTAGACATAGCCTAAGAGTCTTACCATTGACTTCAACTAGAGCAGGATCAGTATCTAGAAGATTAATATTCAAGTCCTTCCCCTACATGTTTTAAACACAATATACCTGAGACAATCTACTTCTGTTGAAGAGTGTGTATATAATTCATATTGTGTTGCAAATGTTACCCAGGATGTTCTCAGCGATTTTGGACACTTACATCCTTTCTACATAACCATGCTTTGACGTTTCAGTTGGATCAGATATTATTGTGTTCTTCCTTACCCGGCCTAAACCGTATAGAGTGTGACTGAGCTGTGATAACAAGCTTCTTTGTTCCACACAGGAAGTTGCTGCATTTTATAGTAGTAATAGTACCAAGAGAAATAAATGGGGTGTAGTGTGTACCTCTTGCTCTATAGCTGTAGCTATGTAAATATACACATATATTGTCACACAATACATTCTATATAGAGTGTGTGTGTGCTATCCACCCACACACACACACACATATTAGAGAAAGAGGGTAAAATTTGGAAAGCTCTTTGGGGTCCTTCATGATCAAAGGCACTATCCATATGTAGGTGGATAACAGTAGCACTACATAAACCAGAACTGTGGATCTTCCTTGTTGTCTTGGGGGATTTACATACAGAAAAGGAGTCAGGATGATCTTTTAACTAATGCTCCTGAATAAGGTGACAGATGTGACATTGGACAAGGAGATGAAAGGGCAATTGTTTGCCTTAAAAAAATCCCCAAACCTGAAGGACATCGATTCATAGGGCTTGCTAAGGTGAAGAAAATCTAGCAAGGGAGAGACCAATTTAACAACCAATTTTAATTTTTGAACCAAGAAGATGTACAGCAAATGGTCAGTAAGTTAAGACCAACAAAGGCCTGTGGAAATAAAGTAATCCGGCTGGTACTACTTCTAGAAGATTCTGCATCTTGCTATGCACAAATAATCTAATTAATTATGTTAGCATTTATACACGTGAAAGGTTGGTTTGATCATTTTAACACATACTTGAGGATTTTTAACGCACCAACCACTGTTGACCCGGATACCTGTAAAAGACAAAGATATATTATGCCTCTAAAAGGAATAACTAACTATCTTCTCCTCTCTCAGCTAAGCTGTTATCTGAAAGAGCTCCAAATCTGACAGCTGCCTCCCGAGAGAGCATTCTCAGGCTGATTCATGACGTAGGTAACTGGCCACTGAAAACTAAACATTTCAGTTTGCTGGGTGAACATTTTTACTAAAACCAAAAAAAAAAAAAAAAAAATGTTGCCTAACAGACAAGTTTTTGGCTCCCAAAAATAAT
This sequence comes from Emys orbicularis, assembly GCF_028017835.1. Classification (NCBI taxonomy): domain Eukaryota; kingdom Metazoa; phylum Chordata; order Testudines; family Emydidae; genus Emys; species Emys orbicularis. Next base: position 7,013,575 of record NC_088693.1, read on the forward strand.
TTTAAATATATTTTTCTATGAAAACAAATAAAAATGTAGATTTTTTTTTTTAACAAAAACAAAAATTTGGGGGTTTTTTGGTCAATTTTTTGTTGAGGAAAAAGCAATTCCCAAGTAGCTCTCCTAGTGGGTTGCATACTTAAATAATCAGCTTTTCATATTGTGACGTTGCACTCTATATGATTTTATGAAAGTATGCTGATGAGTATGAATATAATGTAACTGGAATATGCTTCATGCAAAAGGTCTCTTGTAAGGTATCATTACAAAGCTTATAATCTACTGAGTGTGGTCATCCTATTTGTATAAATGTACCACTCTTGTATCTGAAACTAGAAATATAAAATATAACTCTGAGGGCCTATTGTAATTATGCAAAGTGTGGGCCATTAATAGTGGTTTGGAATCTTGATGGCTCCCATTAACCAGGACAATTATCTGTAGATGGCTCTGGTTTACTTTTGAGTCTCCCTGTATATCTGTGTGCTGGCAAGTGGATAATGAAGTCTTGCAGTGACATGTGATCATGTCACCTGAACTGGAATCCATCTTTAACCTAGTGCTTTTCCATTGAGAAGGGGGGGTGGGAACCCAGACGGACAAAGGATTCCCTCCTTATGCAGAAGATGTATAAGTGGGTGGAAGAGAGAAATGAGGGAGCCATCATGAGAAATCCCCTAGTTACCACCTGAGCTGGAAAAAGGGCTGTACCAGGGGAAAGGACTGTGCCCAGACTAGGAAGACATCCAGTCTGTGAAAGAAACTTATTGAAACGTCTCTGAGGGTGAGATTTTATCTGTATTCAGTTTTATTACTGTATTAGGCTTAGATTTGCGTGTTTTATTTTATTTTACTTGGTAATTCACTTTGTTCTGTCTGTCATTACTTGGAACCACTTAAATCCTATTTTCTTTATTTAATAAAATCACTTTTTACTTATTAATTAACCCAGAGTATGTATTAATACCTGAGGGGGCAAACAGCTGTGCATATCTCTCTATCAGTGTCATAGAGGGCGAACAATTTATGAGTTTACCCTGTATAAGCTTTATACAGGGTAAAACGGATTTATTTGGGGTTTAGACCCCATTGGGAGTTGGTCATCTGAGTGTTAAAGACAGGAACATTTCTGTAAGTTGCTTTCAGTTAAGTCTGCAGCTTTGGGGCATGTGGTTCAGACCCTGGGTCTGAGTTGGAGCAAACTGGTGTGTCTGGCTCAACAAAACAGGGTGCTGGAGTCCTAAGCTGCCAGGGCAGGAAAGCAGGAGCAGAAGTAGACTTGGCACATCGGTTGGCAGTTCCCAAGGTGGTTTCTGTGATCCAACCCGTCACACATATGATTTCACATTATTCTAATCCTTGTCCTTTTCAAGACTCCTTCCTATTTGCTGTCATTCATTGCTGTATTATATGTAATTTAAACTGAAAGCTCTTTGGAGGTAAGGACCTATCATTTTTAATTTGCTCGTTACATGCACTAGATACCTAAAGAAAATACAAAAGTTGCAATAACATTCTAGCTTCAGAAAGTTGGTTCTGGACAATGTTACTACATCAGGATTTTATTGGCCAGGGAGGGAAATTAGGACAACCCAGACCTACTGTCAGAGCCAGTCTCCGAACAACCTAACAAGCACAGCTGGTCCTAATAGAAACTGGACAGTGCCACCTGATTAGCTGCAGGGGTCAGGATACTGATACTTAAGTTCAGTAGCAGCAGCAGTCCAGTGGCTGCTCAATGCATTCCTAGACTGCAGTTGTGTTTGTTCCTGACCCCGCCTCTGCTATCTCTAGCCTTGCTCCAGCCCCCAGCTTCTTTCTGACTCCAGTCTCTGACCCTCCATTATGCGTTCTGGCTACACCACCAGGTAACCCTGGTGCTTAGGCTTTGGCTTCTGACTCCTGGCTTCACTCCCAGGCCCGCCCCTTCTGAATCCACCTTTAATTGGTAGGGAGGACTTTTGCTCCAACCATTAGGAAGACTGCCCATGACCCGGTTGCTGACACCTACCATGTAGATTCTAAACATAGCTCTGATTTGGAATTAACCGGTTTGAGCTGAATGCCCCTCAGGGTCAGTATGTGCATGTGATATCTGCTTATACCGAAGCAGACCACACGTGACAATTATAGCTGAAATGGCCAGGAGTTTCTCTGCCACTGAGGCAAAAATGATCAATGAAACCTTGCAAAAGGGCAAATATTTCTGAAAGGAGGCTACGTCCCTTTGGGATTTGTCATGATGATGCTGAGTTTGAGTTGAACCAAATGGGCCAGATCCTCAGCTAGCTCCACTGAAGTAATTCTAGGATCTGATATTAAAAATGGACGTATTGGGCCAGATCCTCAGCAGATGTAAATCAGCATAGTTCCATTGAGGTTGAATATTTGAATAGCACCATTTGATTCAATGGGGTTACGCACACCAGTAAAAGTACTTTTGTGCATAAGTGTTTACGTGAGCCTATCCTCAAGTCACGCACTCCAAGGGTACAGATAATTTAGCGGAGCAGAAGAAGGTGAAAGTCTAACGGTAGCACGGGAAACAGAGTTTAATCATTCTGAAATGATCCTACTGGGATGTGTCTGAAGACTCAGCAAGGAGAAAAGGGATGAATAAATGATCCACATGCTAAAGTTAGAAAGAAGAAATGGTAAGGCTGCAGGCTGCCTGTAACCCATTAGGAAGGAATATTTCTAATGTGTCTGTTTCAATATTTGCTAAAAATGCACTAGAGGGTCACAGAAGTGACTGAAAGCTAAGTTGGTGGTCTGAATTGTGATGCTTTCTGTTCAAACTGGGAAGTGTATTCACATCAAATGGATCTCCATAAAAATTTACCCTCACAAAGTGTTTGCAAAGCTATAACCATATGCAAAAATGCTGACAAAACTCCATGCAATGTTTCCTCTGTATTAAGTGGTGGTCACGCAATTTTCATAGCAAAAGTTCACTCAACTTTTTCAAATTTTGATCTGGGTCAGCTGCTTGTGATTGGTCCTGTAAGCCCCAATGCACTGTTTGTGGTTCCCTGATTGGACCCCATGTCCTTTGTAGGGTTAATCAGAAATGATTCTGGATACATTTATTTGAGGAAGAGAATGCAGTTATCCTTCTTTCTGAAAGACAGTGTCCAATATTAGGCTACGATCAAAGCAAGTGAATAAACCGATTATTGATCCAACTAACAATTATAGGGTCTTTTGCTTCATATTTACAGAGTGTCAGTATGGGGGAGGGATAGCTCAGGGGTTTGAGCATTGGCCTGCTAAACCCAAGGTTGTGAGTTCAATCCTTGAGGGAGCCACTTAGGGATTGGGGCAAAATCAGTACTTGGTCCTGCTAGTGAAGGAAGGGGGCTGGGCTGGGCTCAGCTCGGCTCAATGACCTTTCAGGGTCCCTTCCAGTTCTATGAGATAGGTGTACTCCTACATGTGTTACTATTACAGTGGTTGTTATGGTAACACCTAAAGACTCCAGCTGAGATCAGGGCCTCTAGGTGCTGTGCACACACGTAGGAGAATTGTCGCTTCCAAAAATCATGAGTGAGTCCCACAAAAATCATGAGGCTTTGAAAATAAAGTGTTAGGAGCCCAGTTTATTTGCCTTCTAGCTTCTGAACCATGTCTTTATGCTTTTTTTCTCCACAACCAGGAGGGCTAGAAATGTAATATTTTAAAAATAAAAAGCTCAGAGTCTGGTCTATTACCATGATGCCAGGACTTAAGACTATAAGAAAAACATCACATATCGCCAGATTCACAATAAAACTGTGAGAGCATCAATGCTGAATAATAAGAGATAGTTCAGTCTACAATCTAAGGACAAGACTCTGCCATCCTTACTCACTGTGAGTAGCACCTTACTCTATCAGTAGCCTCATTGACGTCAGGAGTTTGTTGCCGTTACATGTGTGATCCCTCCTGTGTGATAGCAAACCAGCAGGATTTTCCTGTCTTGGATATTTGTCCCTTTGTCCATTTGCTGCATAACCATCCTTTTCGTTTGCAGCAGAGACTTGAGCAATTAGAAAATTACTACTCAGCATTGTAGTGACTGCTGTTGTCACTACAATGACTGTTATCTGAGCCAGGAGCAGGAAACAGGACTTGGGCCAGGGTCAGTTTGAGAAAAGCAGGCACGCTGTGTAGGCAAAGGATAACAAACTAAATCCTCTCCTGCGGCCATGTAACCCCAAAATGCACTTGTCCTCAAATTGGAAATTATCAACCTAAAATATAGATAATGAAATAGCCACATTAGAACTACAGAGAAAGCAGCAGTCTCTTCATTGCTGCTTCCTTTCTGAGGGACCCCGACCCTCTGGAGAGGGCGGTTCGTCTTGTGGCCCCCCGTATGGTGAACATATCTTAAGCAGCTTCCCTCTGACTAGAACAGGATGCACCCCACTGATAAGATTGATGCACATAGCCTTTGCCAGAAGGGAATGAAATTTACTCCTATAAATGGACAAATAACAGCTTAGAAATTGACTTAGGAACAAATTTGTTTGGTTTGTTCTTTCTTTCAGACCTCATGACACCTACTTGTTGTTTGAGGAAAAGTAACCAAAGTTATTGTTCATTAGAAGAAACAACTCAGGTGCTCTACGTTGTGCCAGAAATTGCATATGATTTATAATTAACCAGCTCTCCAAGAGAGACCTTAAGCCCTGCAGTAAAGTTCCATGAAAGGAAATTTATCACTCTTCAAGGATTAGTCTCCCCCGGAGACACATGAAGGAGGAACAGGGACAATTAGGGACTCAGAATGACTGCTTTGTCTACCTAACAACGTCCTTCTGGGGATCTTGGAATTGGACACCAGGGAGTGACTGAACTTTGTGTGCTCTTCTGGGCCACAAGAGATCCTGTTAAAATTTCACCATGGTTCAAAATGGCCAAGGGAGAAAAATATAGATGAGCTGCCTGGAATGGAAGCCCTAAAGACTTTTAGAAGTTGTTTTATGATAAACTTGAACTCGGCAGGATTAACAAGTTTAAAATACGACTCTCTCTGATCATTACAAGGCCTCTCTAATGCTCTATGACTCATGCAGATTGGAGATCTCATTTAGGGTAGCAAGTTGCAAAAAACACATTATGCTGCATTGCAGGTGGTATTCAGTTATTGACATGACTCGGGACATGACACCACAATGCAAAATCTCCCACCCAAAAATGTTGTTCTATAATGGGGGATAAAGGAAACTAATAATGAGAGGGTTTATCATATTGCCCTTGTGGAAGGAACTCTTTACTTTTTCTGTAGCTGGGGATGAGTCAGGAATAGCTGGCAGGTTATGGTGAGTCCAGAGCTGAGCAGGGAAGACTTGGTCTGAGCTGCTGCTTTATCAAAGCCCAAGACAATGCTTGAAATACAACGATTCCATTCAGGGCATGAGGCCCACAAGGGTGCTGGTGGACATGATGCATCTGTGATGCCTGAACCTAAGGAGACTGTAATGCAGCTGTGTCCAAGGAATGCAGGAAACAATGAATCTAGAAACCAACTTCATGTTTGCCTTTGTTGTAGTATCACCAAAGGACATATTCATTTATCACTCATTTAGGATTCTACTGCCCCTCAAATAATTAGCACACTGCTTGGTAGATTCCTATTTCTCACTGGAGGCCTCTGATCAGAGTCCCATTTGAATATTCTCAGCAAGTCTGAGAGTAGCACCACAAATAATTTGGCAATTTATAGGAAAATTACCACAATGAAAGTGGTACTGAACACCTCAAATTACCAAAGAAGGAACATAGATGTCCAGTTGGATATTCCTTTGGCCCAGTTTTGTAGACTCAACAGGCTTAGGTAAGTCTCTGAAAATCTAGATGCTTATCTGACCTACATAAGAGAATCAGTCAACTACAGACACAATAATACAGCTGAGTTGGTCTTCCATGGATCAGGCTGTGGGGCTGAAAAATTGCTCTGTAGATGTTCAGGCTTGGGCTGAAGGCCAAGTTCTGGGACCCTCTGAGGGTGGAGGGTCCCAGCTCTCGGGCTCCAGCTTGAACCCGAATGTCTACAAAGCAATTTTATTACCAAAGCCTGAGCCTTGTTCAGCTGACCTGGGCCCTTTTATCCTTGTGTAGTTATATCTGCAGTGATTAGACCAAAGATGTCTGTAGCATAGCAAGGAATGGAATGTGGGTCTCCCAAACTATAGGCTAGGGCCCCAACCATTGGACCATCCCCCTAACTACTCCCCCTAACTACTGATTCTATGGTGCAACAGCCACAGAGGAAGTATTTTTAATAGTTTGAGCCCTTCTCCTTGTTCTAGAAGACACTGGTAGAACTTCAGGAGAAACACATCCATTGCCTGCCTGGGACTGTCTAGCATGAGCCTCACAGATAGAACCTGGAGGAGAGTGACAGGCTCCCATGGGACTCTCCTCCAGTACTTCTCAGCCAGGTGTGGGGTTACAGTACAAAATCCTTACTGTGGGTAGATGGCGGGGATGGGAGAGGACACAGAAATGATGCTCTAAGCCAGGGGTAATCAACAGGCGGACGAGGGGGCAAATCCAGACCGCCAGACACTTTTGAACAGACCGTGAAATCTTTTTATCTCATTATCATTGTTGTTATTTCTCTATTATTTTCTCTGGAGTCTGGACCTTGACCAAGAAATGTGGCCCTTGACAAAAAATCATTGATTACCCCTGCTCTAAGCTGAAAATCAGAAAGCCTAATACCCCCACTCTAAGCGCATAGCAGGGAGATGAAGGAGAGGCAAGCAAGCAGAGTAGCTTCAGATGGGACTAATCAGAAGGATTTATTCACCCAAAGAAAAGCACACAGCCAAAGAAGGCGTGTGTGTGTGTGTGCGCTCATAATAGAGGTTAATAGCTCACAAGCAAACTACAGCCCCTTCAGCTCACCGATCCCAGCCTTTCTAATAAACAAAAGACTATAACCCAAACCCAGCAACCGTCTCCACCAGTCCTCCCCTCTGAGCACACAGCGCTAGCCCTGCTTTCCCAGCAGAAACCACTCTCCACTGACTCCTCGCTCCTTTATGTGGCTGACAACACCTGGCGGGTCAAAGATAATTAGACCTCAATTATCACCCCTTATATTTTCATCTGTGAGGCTTGTAAATCCCAACAACTTTCTGCTTCTCCAATTAGCATGTTCTGACCCAGCAGGCCCCCAAAGGGAGAGAGAGCAAGGAAGAAAGGGATTAACCCTTCACAGACCAGCCATAGGACCAGTGTTTATTTAATTGTATTATTATCGATCTACCTCCTACTTAGCACTGATTTCCCTCTTCCATGTTGTCTTTCCTCTATCCTCTGCAGCAAGCCCTGTCTGCCACTTATCAGAGGTCTTTGTTTCTTTTAACCTCTGGTCTGCCAAAATCTCTCCTAATTACCTGGGCTGTCTCTCTCTCTCTCTGTCCCAGACTCTTCTTTCAGCCAAGACATCTTCCCTGTACTCCTGTCCCCTGATAATTCTGACACCATAGGGCAGTACCAGTGCTTAAATATTTAATCATCCATCAGGCTACTGAATGCAGCGATGACCTTGAGAAGGAAGGAGTGACCTCAGCACAGGTCGGGGAGCCAAAAGCTTGGGTCCAACACTGATGTCTATTGTAGTTTAGGGTAAGTCACAGCTCTTATCCATGCCTCAGTTTCTCCACCAGTATAATGGGGATAATTCCCTAATATCTAAAGGGCGTTACAAAGACTAATTAGTTAATGTCTATAATCTATAACCCGCTCTAAAGAGTTTCTTCACGAAACTCCTGCGAGGCCAGAAATATTCTCTTCTCCATTGTACAGATGGAGAAATCGAGATGCCGAAAAATTAAATGACTTCTCCAGCTGACCCAAAATTTCCATAGCAAAGAAAGGAATCAAAGCCATTTCCCCTGAGTACCAAGACAGCACCCGAGACAGGACCCGTCTCCCTCTCAGCTCTGACATAGGAAGTGTAATTCACACACAAACTACCCTCCAGGTCACTGCATGAAAGGCGTTAGATATTAGGCGCAGATAATGTTTGCCTGATTCTGACAGTTAAGCAAAGAAAGGCATTTGTATAGCCCTGCGAAATGGCACCCAAGAAGCGGAAGGGGCGACGTGAACAATACAAGCACAGTGTCTCCACTCCGCCGTGACACAGGGTAACCCGAGAAGTGGTTCTGCCCCTGTGTGCTTAGTCTTCATCGTATTGAACCGAAGTATAGAATTCAAGTCTGTTTCAAACACTGTAAGAGTGCAGAATTATTTTTGGCTCAGTGAGTTTCATACCTCAGTACTGGATAACCATCTTGACAGCTGACCTTCTGTTAGTTCTCAAATTTAAAAACTGATCTTATCCAACGGATCTATCAAGCAGATGGAGAAGAAAATTAACATTTTTTTTAAAAAAGAGGATGAAAAACAATGACATTTTGGAGGGGAGGGAAGGTTACTTTAGCACATTGTACAAACCGATTCCACTCGAGCTTTTTTTATTCATGTTTCTGCTTCCGTTCTGCTTCTCTATTAAGTGCCCGTTATCCGATTGTCTGTTTCTTACAATGAAGGTGCTAAAAGCAGCGCAGCTCAGATGTACTCATTTTACAGCATGCCCCGGGGTGGTACAATCCAAGCCCTAAAAGAGAACACTGCTTTAAATGAGCATTGCATGTTTGTAATGTGTACAGATCCAGGCTGTGTGGCAGCCTCTGCAAAATGCCACACAGCAGAAATCTGGCACCTAGAGGGCAGCCTAACACTCCATCAGGCTGACTTTTCACCAGGAACACACAAGGTGCACCTTCAGAGATGCACATGCAAACTCCTGTCTGTGTTAGTCTCCCAGGAGCCTGCAGACATCTAGGGAGGGATGCAACTCACAACCCACCTGCCCACCCCACATCTCTTTTGAACTATTTCCGCTCCTCACCCACTCTCCTTCCCCACTGTGACCCAACATATCAATAACATTTGCATACCCAGATAAGCCAACTGGATGAACATATATGGAGAGGGCTACAGGGGCCCATGCAGTTTAGGGGTTCATAGCTTCTTCCCTGCTGGCTTGTCAGCCTGTCTCCAGCACTCAGCTGTGAGAATCTAGCTGTGCATCACACCCTGCTTAATTTGAATGTGTTCAAGATCTTTGCCTCTGTGACGGTCACAACGCTCATCTCTCCAGCCTTCAGGCACATTCACTTTTTAAAAAAAACCAGCTTCAATACATATTTAATTCAGGTTCAATCCTGCCGCATTCAGACATCATGAGATTTGCAGTGTGTGCTGCATAGGAAACCAGCGCAAATGACAAAAAGAAACAGAGGCAGTCAGCTGCTCCCTTCCTGTACTGCCTCCCACACTGTAATCCTGTTGGGCTCAAATGACGTAGGCCTTAGCAAGATGATGTAGTCCTAGGGCACTAGCCTAGCACTCAGGATCCCTGGGTTCTAGGCCTAGCTCTGCTATTAACCTGCTTTATTTCTGTTCCCCCAGCCTGCCTTTGTCTTGTCTAAGCAGACTCAGATCTGCGGGACAAAGACTGTCTCTTACACCAATGCTCAGCGGAACGTAAGTAAGTTCTACTGTCATACAAATAATGATTTTCATTTTCCCGGAACTTCAACTGCAGGGGCTGGTGGGGAAGAACTGCACCTTTGTCTTAGAAGGTAAGGTACCCACGTACTACCGCGATGGGAGCTTCCTCCACACAAGAAAGGAAGCCATGCACATTACAGCTGAGCAGCCTGCCTGGCTCTTTGTAATCATCTCCAGATGAATCAAGGCTAAGGCAGGATTAGTTAGCGGCGCTGTGCTTCCCAGCAAGCTGCCAATCTGAGCATTTCACAGGCTTTTAGAAAACTGACCTCGGAGCAACTTTTGAAGAAGAGTGTTGTATAATAAAAACACTTAAAAAAAATACTGCCTTGATTAGAATGAAATAAACTTGCCTGGACTGTACCATAACTTCCTGGTTCTCCTTGATTTCACTCATTCCCCTTAACATTAAATGATACTCATTCAAATTGCTAGTTTCATAAAAATAATACAAAATTAAGGGATGTGTCAAGTTAAAATCATAGGTCCCCATTATAGCATTTGAGTGTTGAAATTAGAGTCATTGTTTCATAAAATGAATGCAAGTAACATATACCTTGCAGGTTCACAAAAATGTCACCAATAGCCTTTTAATTTATTTTTCCAACCAACCCATTATTATTTTCTTTGCTTTTCCTCTTAAATTTTCTCACGGTGTCACAACCTCTGCATTCTGAGCTGGTTGGATCCCTCACTGTGTTAAATGTATAATGCCGAAGTGCAGTAATTAACAAGAGCCACCCACTGGGCCAAATTCTGCTGTCACTTACACCTGTTTTACTCCAGTGCTGCACCGGAGTGACTCCAGATTTACAATAGCATAAATGAGAGCATTGTTCTTACCCAAGTTCAGATTTTATCCTTATGATTCTTTCATGTGTTCTTCTTTGCCGCTTTGATTGCTCTTCTGATTAGCTGTGGGCCTTTCCAAATTCAAGAGAGCTACATGCGATCCACCCTAGCTTTTAAAATTAAATGATAAAAAGGATTTTTTTTTAAAAAGTTTTCTTTAAGTTGTAGGTTGCTTTCTTCTTTTCTTCATTAGTTATACGGTGCTATAGGTGTGCATGGTCCTTTGAAGACAAATGCTATTTAAAACCAAAATCCCGGCCTTGATGAACTTACACTCAAAGACCCCAACCCACCAAAGTAATTAAACGTGTGTTTGACTCTGAGCACATGAACAGACCCACTGAAGTCACTTACTAGTGAGTGTAGTTGTTACGTCTCTGAGTAGATGTAAATAGAGCTGTCCAGAAATACCTTCCACTGAAAAATCTCGCCATTTTGAAAAATGTCCCAAACCTGAAATTTGACACGGGAAGGGATTTCCGGGGGAAAAAATCTCTTTTGAGACAACAGAAACAAGATCTTTTGGGGCCTGCCTGAAAGGTTCTCTTCCTAATATATGGAGATATACCTATTTCATAGAACTAGAAGGGACCCTGAAAGGTCATCAAGTCCAGCCCCCTGCCTTCACTAGCAGGACCAAGTACTGATTTTTTTTTACCCAGATCCCTAAGTGGCCCCCTCACAGATTGAACTCACAACTCTGGGTTTAGCAGGCCAATGCTCAAACCACTGAGCTATCCCTCCTTCTGCTGGGTAGCAAGTGAAATTGGCAAGAGCCTTCTAGGCATGTAGCTGGTGGTGAGCCAGCAGTCTGATTATCAAACAGTCCCCGTTATCAAACAGAATTCTCAAGCTGTACATAGGCAGAGTCCCCAAATCGTCACACCTGCCAACGTAACTTTACCTGGTTGCCAGTGGCAAAACAGAAGCATTTTAAAGGGTCACTATCACTCTTTAGAGACTATGGGTAAAATTTGCAAAAGTGCTGAGTGATTTAGGAGCCTAATTCCAATTGAAACTCAATAGGGTCTCTTAGTCACATAGCTGCTTTTACGCATTTTATCCTTAGTACAACTCACGCAATGCCCTCTGCCCTCTCCAGTTACATAACAATATCTAACTGCTGCTCCAAAATAAAACATTTCCTTAGGTTTGCTAAGAGCTACTTAAAATGAATACACATGGGCCCAGGAAATTCCATTCCTGCACTGCCTTTAGGGTCAGGATTTCATTTAAAAATTACTTAGTGAATTTTAATTACTTAATGAAGGTAATGAAATATTTATAAGTAAAAAGAATACCCAGACATACCATAAATAAAGTAAATATATTCCTGAGGAAATGACTTACTTAGCATTTAATTATTATTAAAGAGATCCATCAATTACTAAATATTACTTACAGAGTGTGCTGGCTCTTTTTTTACTGCTAGTACTATTAACATTTAAGTGACTAATTTAATCTATGTATTTATTTTCCCCTTTGGGTAGCTGATTCCTGTAAACTGGGTTACTGGTTAAGAGTCCAACCCTGGAAGGTTTTATTCACATGGGGTTGATTGCTACCACAGCTTGTCTGCAGGGTTTCACCCTGCTACTTTCTGTACCAAGACCCAAGCCTCATCTGTTTGAGCTAAAGGAGCTACTAACTGGCAGAAGTTTGCTGTTATCGTCTATTTAGAGTAGCTATAAGCACACTCATTTAAAACACTACCTCTTAACAAAAGATACTCATCCCAAGCATCTGAGGTCTATTAAGTGTCTGTTTCAGCAACAGTTTTATGACAGCCTCCTCAGAGGTCAATGTTATGTTTCACTGCATATAAACAGAGAAGTTAGATAAACACCATAAAATACATTTGCTGGAAGATCACAATGTAACACTATATTATTTCTTAGAATTCAGAAAACTAACACACAAGAACCCCAAAACAGAGACAAATCAGGATGCTCCCTAAAACAGAAAGGTACAACTCACCCCACCATATTCTAGGCTAGGTGTCTGCTGACAGGGTCCGATCACACGCTTCCCTATAGCTCCTGCTAACAGGATGAAATTTAAAGTGACAGCCTATAGTTTTTAATACACCACATTCAAGAGCAGGATTTGAACTTAGAACCATCACTGTGTACTCATATACCACCCAAGCAAACAGAATAGCTGCGTTAAGTAGCAGCAAGACAAGGTTGTTATCCCTTGTGGAACCAGCAATTGACCAACACCGTCCAGAGCCCCAGCCCCCGTGCTAGAATTTGTGGTGCTGGCCCTGAAAAGGGCTCCACTAGATGATGCTTTTTCAGGCTGATTGTTGCTTAGAATGCGAACCAGTGTTCCATGCGTCAGCTACCTTCATTTTGCTTTATGATACTGAAGGGAGATGCCATGAGAAGGCAGCAGTCACATCCCCCAGTTGTCACTTAGGGGTCAAACCGAACCACAATGTAACCTACCAGCTGCCAGAATACTTAAAGACAAAGATCACTTCCCCACATTGCCTTTATCCAGAAGCTAGCAGGAGCCTCCTGGGGAGCAGAGGCAAATGTCCTATGAACCTCAGTGTGGCCCTGGTATTTGCTGCAGCAGAATATTGTGCAGCATTTTGGGGCAGAAGTTGGCACGTGCATCTCGCTGATTTGCAGCTGCATATGGCCACCTGTAGCATTAGTGGTTGTCTTAGCCACACATTAACATCTAATTTATATGTGTTGGCTCATATAGTTTCCTAAAACCTTAATGAGATGCCATCACCCTTAAAACTTCATGGAGCAGATAAAACAACCTGCTGCACGTAAGGCTGACAATGGTTCCAACAGGTGCAAATAAGCAAGGGATACTTCCCATAAGAAGATCTGCCTGCATCCAGCAGAAAAGACCTACACCTGCAGTTCCTGCTGACTTGCCGTGACTGTCTTCACAACATTCTTTTGCAGCAGCTGTTCATACACTCACGTCTAGTGCTGCCGGTCCAATGCCAATTTTGGATGCACTGCGGCGCATCAGGGCCGACAGCTATGTCCTCATAGAGTGGTAGAAACTGGGACAGAGAGGCTGGCATGCTGACAAACTGCAGAAGCCTGAATTTACACCCACCTGTTTGCAACCTAGGACACAGATCCTGGACTAGGCTTACCAGGCTGCTGACTGGAACATCCAGAGTGACTGCCATAACACAGAAATTTGGCTTAGCCCGATCTTCGCAGAGTGTCTGTGGGGCAGCAATGCAGATGCTCCAACATATGGTGGAGGAGTGCACAATTAGAAGGTTGGAGGGTGGACAGCAGCATCTTGCTACCCTTGATGCAGCAGTCAGATGGCTGAATAATCTACCTATCAACTTGCGATGCATATGAAAGAAGAAAAAGAAGCTATTGCTGACCATGCCAGACACTTCATAAGCATCTTATAGTTTCTCAGTCAAGTAAGGAGCAGGACTTGAGCAAGGATTTGCAGGATGGGAAGACAAATCCAATATTGTCTTGATGTTCTTACAATTTTGATTTTTTTCCCCCTGACAGTTTGCACAATGCCCTGTATATTCTGATTAGGAAAGAACAAAAAACATCCATATTGGTCATTCATATACATATGAACTGTTCAATAGTCATATTTACTACCCGAAGATCCTTTTTTTTTTTTTTTTTTTTGCCCTTCAGTAACAGTGGCAAATGAAAGCTGGTTCAGAGGAGAGTCTCCAGGGTGGTCCAAAAAATACTGTCTCGTGCCACCCACACTCCTCCAGCTGTTTAAAGGTAAATAGAAGCCTGAATCCCATTAGGCATTAGTTACATGACCTGTTGCCCACATGTCTAATTATGAATTTGCTCTGAATGTATTGTAGGCTCAAGATAACGGAGGGGGGAATTTTTGCTTTTGACCTAGATTGCACGGTTAAAAAAAGTTTTTTTTCTCCTGCTGTTTTTTTTAATTGGAACCATCTGTTATTTCCTTTGTCTCCTCTAAAGAAGCAAAACATATATCTGATCTGGTCTTGTCTCTGTGTGACATGAACATTGAGTGCCAAGAACTAGGGATGGGTGGGTGTTAGAACACATGAAATCTGATACACCTAGTACCAGCATAATTGAAAGAGAGAGAGAGAGAGAGGAAAGACACAAGTGCTTTGCTAACTTTTTAAAAGTTCTCATCCTCTTTATATCCCGCCTACACTGCTCACCATTACCAAGTGAATGTTGGTGGCTGAGATGCTACTGGAGCCGCTATGAGAATGTTTTTCCCCCCGCCCCCCAACCCCCCATGAAAAAATTAAATTACAGTGCAGTTTCCACTGAACAAAAATGTAAATCACCATGGCTAAGTCCAAATCTGCCTGTTAGGATGTACAAAATGGCAGGAATGAAAGACAGAAATCATACAGCGCACTTCTACACAGGCACCAGCTTCCTCTTGCTAGTAACAGGAAGGAGACTAAGTAGGGGTGCTAACAGCCTCATTATTACTTCTGGATCCCAAATAAGGCTATATCCCTTAAGACCCACACCCAGTCTCTAACCATATTCTTCCCCTCTCTACTCTGTGCAGTTTTGCACAGAGGGCATGAGAACTTACTACCATTTAGTGCTTAAACCTTTCTTGTGCCACATCTTCCATTCACACATGTACTGCACCACATCTTCCACCAGCCTTGCTTCTGTGCAAGGAGTTTCAGGACCAAAGACTTAATCTGCCACATTGCATTGAATCGTAGAAGATTAGGGTTGGAAGAGACCTCAGCAGGTTTTCTTGTGAGACTTTACCTCCGACCCCCTTCTTCTGGGCAGCAAGAAAATACTGCAAGAATAACCTGCCCTGTGGAATTTCACTCCTTGTGCTTCCAGTCATGTCCAGAACCAGATAGGGAGTGCATCTCTGACTACAAATTGAACAGGAACATCAGAACATTAGTAATGGAAGGATATGAAACCTGTTACTTCCAATATAATTTGATCCAGGTTGGAGAGCCATTACCATCAGAAGGCTGTTTGAAACTGGCCATTTGTTGGTCTCAGGCCATTTACAAGTCTTTCGGCAGTCTCAACAGATTGAACAAACGAATGGGCAGAGACACAGAAGTCACCTGCCACCCCAACAGATGGCTCCTCCAGATGATTCCCATTGGCAGGGTTGGGGAAATGTCGATAGACTCAGTCCATACTACGTCTGCTCGTTAGACAGAGAATGCTTTAGTCTTGAGTGTCGTTATTTCTTGAGCATTATATGCACTTAAAAAACCAGGAAGCCTGAGAGAATAAAGAAATAAGAAATTAAAGACATGCTACACTCCGTTAATCCCATTAAAATGGATTCAAAGATTACTCAAGACTTGAGCCTGAAATATTATATTTTCATCTTGATGCTATATGAAATGGGGCCAGAAACAGCGTAGCATGTAGAGATGATAGAAGCCAGAATTTTTATATCAGGAAGTACCAGTATAAGTAACTTCCTTCACAGAGCTCAGGGATAATATGAATTGTGGCACATTAGAGCTACTATCTCACTACCATTTCTGAAATGTCATTATTGTTAATTTCCTTTTTCATCGCTATTTCCAGTGGAGATTGTGATAATGGAAGGCATATTTTGCACTAAAATGTGTTTTGGTTCTAGTTGGACCACTTAGTAGAAATCAGCAGGGGAAAAAAAAATCCTAAATGAAATTGAGCCAAGCAGAATATTAATAAGCTTGAATGTTTCCCATCACAGCCTGCTGAAGACATTTTCAAAATACCCCCAAATTAATTATTGTATTTATGGAATTATTTTATTGCAGATGCATTTTAACAGCAGACAGTTTCAATTATCATCAACAACTTTCTGGCCTTATTAACGAGGTTGATGTCATTACATTTAACAAATGTATTGTCAAATCATACTAGCCCGCAAAGAACCCTTAGTCCATGTTTTCATCTCCCGTTGGAGAATTGGACTGTAGACAGGGACAGAGTGCAGCTTTTTAATTTTCACAGATATTAATTTAAAATGATACTAGACTAAGAATGCACAGTAAAATGGCATGAATGTAGTAATTGTGATTATATGTATGGCCCAGATGCTGCAAGGAGCTCCATGGTGGCAAAGTTCCCTATGTAATGGGCTCAATAAAGGGGTAAGTGGGTGAAATGTGATGGCCTGTGATTTACAGGAGGCCAGATTAGACGATCTAATGGTCCCTTCTGGCCTTGAACTCTATGAGATTCAGACCTCTATTGAAATCAATAGGGTTCCACACAGGTGCAGGGCCAGTCTGTGTGATGTCTATTTTAGGATCCGAGCTTAGGTGTATATAATATATACAATCTTGCTTTATTTATTTTTAAAAAAAAATAACTTTTCAGAATTAAAAAAAGAAAGATAGGTCAAGAGAGAATTGCTCAAGAAGGATTATTCTGATTGAGGTTTCCTTCTCCCCATGGAAACTGATTACCAATGACAAGATAAACACAGGGGGTCTGATTCGCTTCTCACTGGTATAACACGCTTGAGTTAAGTGGTGTCACTCCTGATGCAGTAGGTCAGATTCTGGTCTCAGTTATATTGATGCAAACCTGGAGTAACCCCGTGAATTCAGGAGAGTCACTGTGAATTTACATTCTGCTCTCAGTTACAGCAGTCGGCCTGGTGATGAGGAAAACTACCAGTGCAGGATTTAGCCCTTTTCACTCAGTTATAAAATATTTCTACTCTTGAAAAACTCATTGTCTAAGGGCCTGTCTACATGGCTAGCTAGTAGCATGGCAAGCGCACTGTACATTCACACCCTGGCTTGCCACACACTAACTATGTAGGCAAGCCTTAAAAGTATATCAGGTTATCTGCCTTTCCTACAACTAAGGGAGAGGGAGATTTTTCCCATCAACAAATGGGGCTTCCTGACATGCTTTGTTGAGAAGGTTAAGATGCTTTCGAAATTGATCAAGGATAGACTTAGAGCCTGACCCAACATAGAATCATAGACTCTCAGGGTTGGCAGGGACCTCAGGAGGTCATCTAGTCCAACCCCCTGCTCAAAGCAGGACCAATCCCCAACTAAATCAAACATCTACTGAGATCAGTGAAATCACATTGACCTCAGGAGACAAAAGGCTGGATCAGGCCCTTACAACAGTAATAGCTTTAAAGAAAAGAGACGTAAGTTTGGACCTGCTATTTATAAATAGGGTGACCAGATGTCCCGATTTTATAAGGACAGTCTCGATTTTGGGGTCTTTTTCTTATATAGGCTCCTATTACTCCCCAGCACCATCCGGATTTTCCACCTTTGCTTTCTGGTCACCCTATTTACAAATGAAGTTAATAGTTATTAGGTTGTTGATGACCATCTTGCACAGTATGGGCCCCAACATAGGGACTGCCCCTGCCCCACAAGGCCATGGGGGAACAAATAGGATCATGCCTCCTGCAGAAATCATGCTGCTGTGGAGGCTGGAGCTTCCAAGAGGAACATAGATAATCTCAGCTTCAGTGGATCCCAGAAACACTCCAGCCAGTTCTGTGGAAGAATAAATCCCAATCCCTTGTTGGGATAATTCTGAAGGAACTCCACCAGTGGGAACTGGCAGTATTTCTTCTCAGTTGAGCATGGTTTTCCACAGTAGCGGACTACCTCTCCCTGTTTTGGGAAAGTCTTAAAAACATAGCAGCTGCTTCAAACCCCAAAAGCCTGTAGTCTGTGCCACTGTGGCACTAGTATAATGATAAGTCATGAAAAGAATTGGCATTGTAAATAGGGCCCCTAAAATGTAAAGATTGGGTAACAAACATTTTCAAAAGCACCTACATCACTTAAAGCCTAAGTCCCACCTTCAGTGAGACTTAGACAGCTAAGTGCATTAGGTACAGATTTTTAAAGATGTTTAGGTGCCTAAATTCCATTGAAATAAATGAGAATTGGGAACCTGGATACCTTTAAAAATCTGGGCCCTCAGTCACTTTTCACTCACACCATTTTACCAACAGCCTCGAGGAGCTCAGGAGGCAAATATAATACAGCACTCCCATTGAGCTACCCCTCTTCCTTCATGTGGAAACAAGGGACCTCCACTCAGGTGCCTCTGGCCTCCCACTGACATGTGGAATCTACAGAGTTTGTGAGCCGGCCCTGCAACCAGTTCTACAAACCCAGTCCCCCACTGGAACAATTGGCAAGAAAACTCTGCAAGGAGGAGCAGGGATTTCCTCTCGCGAAAGCCCTTTCCCTGGGTTCTCTCTAGGGTAAGGCTATGGGACTCGCTGATCGGACTCTCTGATCATGCAATGGTATGAGAGCTGGTTGGGGGGTGTCACCAGCCCAGGGAAGGGAAGCAAACTCCCCCCCCCAGTTCCTTTCAAGGCCCTTCTCCCAGGGTGCCATTTGTTGTTTGAAAACAATGGACACAAACAACGCAAAACAACTCAGGTGACAAACAATGGCTACACTCTAGAAGCTTTTTCCTTGCCTTCTGCAGACACTCCCTCCCACTCTGCTCTATGGGCCCAGTTTTCTCTGTCTTGACCGTATTTCTATGGTTCTGTTGTACTGGCTCCACAACTGTGAGCAGTACCTCTGCGGTAGCTGCCGTACTGCTAATCCTTCCCCGCCGAAGCATCATTCTGCTCTTCTATGGCAGGAGAGAGATTTCAGCTCCTAACTGAAGGTAGTCTAGCCCACTCTTAAGCTAACCAATTAAAGAAAATACAATCAAAGGAATGCCAGACCTGGTCCTCTATCAATCCTGTTTTCCTCCAAAGACAAACACCAGCTAACATCTCCATCCTACTCCACATCAGATTGCCAGCTTCCCGACTGAATTGTAAATTATTCTTGCTATTGTCTTTAAAATACTTATTAGTCATTTATTCTCCTTTGCGATACGATGTGACAATAACAATATATTTTATATGACCTGCTGCCTTTAAGATACAAAGTCTCATATGCTTGTCACAGTTCAGGGCAACTGAACCTGTATTCCCCCTCCAGTGTTCAGCAAGGGCACCCACACCTGGTTCCCAGCTCCTCAGCTGTCATGTCTCTTGTATAGAAGCCCATGTCTCTTTCCCTGTTGACCAGGGGTTTTCCAGTTCCCTGCCTACACTGTGTTATTCCCAGCAAGACAGACTGCCTTGACAGGCCTGCGTCTCTGCTTTGCTTTCTTCACAGAGGGTATAGACAGCATAATTGTCCACAGTTATAAGTAGGTCTAGCAAAATTCAATTATTTTTTTGTAATTTTGCCGGATAATATCAATGTTTGTTTTTAAGCATTTTTTTCTGATTTTTATCCTTTTTCATTTTCACAGTTAGCGAGAAATTATGGGTGGGTGGGGTCAGACAATAATTATTTAATGACCGTAAATTTAAGATTCAAAAAGTTAAAGCTTTATTAACCATTAAAAACAAATTGCCAACATCACATGTGAAAATATACAGCGTAAATATCCTTAAGGTCTACACTTTAACCGGCTCAAAAGAAGCATTTTTCTTACTTTGCCTATCTGTAAATTTGGATTATTATAGATCAGGGGTAGGCAACCTATGGCACGTGTGCCGAAGGCGGCACGCAAGCTGATTTTCAGTGGCACTCACACTGCCCGGGTCCTGGCCACCGGTGCGGGGGGCTCTGCATTTTAATTTAATTTTAAATGAAGCTTCTTAAACATTTTAAAAAACTTATTTACTTCATACAACAATAGTTTATGGGTATTCACCCATGAAAGCTTATGCTCCAATACGTCTGTTAGTCTATAAGGTGCCACAGGACTCTTTGTTGCTTTTTAACAATAGTTTGGTTATATATTATAGACTTATAGAAAGAGACCTTCTAAAAACATAAAAATGTATTACTGGCACGCGAAACCTTAAATTAGAGTGATTAAATTAAGACTCGGCACACTACTTCTGAAAGGTTGCCGACCCCTGTTATAGATGAAAATATTTTTTCATCAGTGCATGAATGGCAAAATTGACTTTTACCAATAAAAATATCCCCAAGCCTAGTTATAAGTTACCACAGTCCTTTCCTCAGAAATTATATTTGGTAAGGTGAAAGCATTAAAAGAAAATATTAAAAACAATAAAAACCTGCACACAAGCTAAAAAAAAGTTTACCAGATGTCACCAAACTCCAACCTTGGGGTCTCGCAGGTGTCAGTCCCTCCAACCATTCCCTAAGGCTTACCCCTCCCCACTTAGACAGAAGGTCCTGTCCATTTGTTGGATCAGAGAGATGGCCTTGAGTCAGTTTAAACTCAGGCTATTTATCCAAAGTTCCTTTCTTTGTCTGTTTTGTCTCTGGAGAATCCAGTTTTAACCAGTGTATATGAGTATCTCCAGATGGCGATACCTTTCTGGAGGTGTTACAAGCTGAATGAATTTGTCCGATCTTCTCCCACTGTTCTTAGGCCACGTCTACACTACCCGCTGGATCGATGAGTAGTAATCAATCTATCAGAGATCGATTTATCGTGTCTCGTCTAGATGCGATAAATTGATCCCCGAATCGACGCCCGTACTCCACCTTGGCAGGAGGAGTAAGCGGAGTCGACTGGGGAGCCGCGGCGGTCGACTTGCCGCTGTGAGGACGGCCAGGTAAGTCGAACTAAGATACTTCGACTTCAGCTACGCGAATAACGTAGCTGAAGTTGCGTATCTTAGATCGATCCCCCCCCCCCCCCAGTGTAGACCAGCCCTTAGTCCCTGGAGGTCTGTGATCACCCTCCTCCATGGAAATACTGACAGTGCCTGGCCCATAATGATGAATAAACTTAATGCTGTGAGATCTCCCAAACTATTGCAGGAAATTTGCCATAGCTGTCACAATAATAACTTAAATAAAAATCAGAGGGGTAGCCGTGTTAGTCTGTATGCACAAAAACAATGAAGGGTCCGGTGACACCTTAAAGACTAACAGATTTATTATATTTTACAAGGTTACCTTACCTTACAAGGTAACTCCCTTCTCTACATGTGCCAATATATATTTATGCCTGTTTCTGTAATTTTCACTTCATGCATCTGAAGAAGTGAGGTTTTTACCCATGAAAGCTTATGCCCTAATAAATCTGTTTGTCTTTAACGTGCCACTGGACTCCTCGTCGTTTTTGTTAAATAAAAATGAAATAAATAAAATGTAACAGAATGAAAATGTGAATGTGGTGAAACCCCCCAGTCTGTGATGGGATTATTATAATGATGGTCTCTTAAGTGTATTATAGCAGCATTTAAGATATGAGCCCCTGTCATGGATTAGGCACTCATTGTGCTAGGCGCTGTACAAACACAGAACAGAAAATGGCCCATGTCACAGGGCGGTTACAATTTGAAAAGATACAATGTAATAAAAAATGAGGTTCCAATTCTTGTGGGGTGGCTCGGAGTGCTACATTATAATAAATAATTATAATTAATTATTCATTATTGACCAGAATCTCATTGTGCTGGGCGTTGTGCAGACATATAATAAAAGACAGTTCCTGCCTGAAGAAACTTATAAAATGAGGGCTAGATCTTGATACACATCCTCATGTTATGCAGCACCTTGCTCTGCAAGGCTTTCCCAATGAAATCAATGTGACTTCTCACGGAATAAGGTGCTATTCAGTGTGAGTAAGGGTATCTGGATTCAGCCAGCCCTTTAGCAAAAAAAAAAAAAAGTTGGTTCCTCAGCTGGTTTACATTGTAATTGCTCCATTGACTCCAACAGAGCAACAATTTACATAAGCAAAGGATCTAGACGAAGATATAAGACAAGGATGTAGCAGTTAATGAATGGGTGTATGCAGGGGAAGTCGTTTTATCCTGTTCAATAAAGAGGACATTCATGGAGATGGTTGGCTGTAGAAAAACAAGATGCACAAAAGCCATTCAAGGCTGAATGTTGTGGAGAGACAAAAAGAATAGTTTTATTTTCAATTTATTATCATTAATTTGATGACACAAAGTGGATCAAGTTGGTAAATCTACATCACATTATGATTTTTACCTGAAACAATCTGGGGAGCTACTTATATTCTAATGAGCTACACCAGATTGGCATGTTGTTTGAAGGGCTGATGCCTGCATTTTGAGTCTCAAGGCAGCAAAGTCCTCAAAGCACCCAAATATGTACAGTATATTGTCAAAAATATTCACTTCCTGCCCTTTCAAAGATACAGAAAAGCCTCCGCTGTCAGAATCTTTCTATCTTATGGAAAACTGGGTCAACAAATACAAAGGGACTTCAATATTGCAATTTACTGCCATAATTGGTCACCAACCTACTGTATAAATACAGTGAGGAATAAACAGAGAGCAGACTCAAATTATACAGTTCTTCTTACAGCTGCAGAAGGGGACATTGGCAGCTAGAAATCTTGTCACTTTGAAGAAGTGAGCAAAAAGTATTTTCAGGACCTGTGTTTGCTCCAGGGCGGCCTGCCAGTTTTTGGCAAGCACATCTTTCCGTTAAAACAAAAAACAAAATATCTCCCATACAGACAGGGATATTGACCAGCTGATTGCATAAGGGAAAGAGAGAGATTGACTATACACAAGAAAGTAAACACACACAAAAAAACCAGAGAAAATATTTTCCCTCCATTCTTGGTTATAGTCATTTTAGGAGTAACTCAAATGAGGAAGGCAGGTCTGGTGGTTAAGGCAATGGGCTGTGACTTTAGGAAATGAACCCAGTTCTCTCGATTTCTTGTGCAACCTTCATCAAGTCACTAATCACTCTTAACGAGGAGGATAATACTACTCCCTTGCTCCCAACCTCTGTCTAGCTTGTCTCCTTAGATTGTAAATTCTACAGGGCAAAAACTTCATGTATGTAGAGCACCTAGCACCATGGAGCCTCAGGATGCTGTTCAATAACTTGTAACACTTGCAGGTAAAACTTTTGCAGACAGAAATCCATAGATTTTAAGTCCAGAAGGGTCCATTAGACCTAGTCTAATATAGGCCATTACATTTTACCCAGCTACTCCTGTATTGAGGCCAATAACTTGTGTTTGAAAAAAATCAGATCTTTCAGAAAGGCATCCAGTTTTGATTTGAAGACATCAAAAGATGGAGAAACCACCACTTCCCTTGGTAGTTTGTCCCAAGGATCAATCGCCCTCTGCATTAAAAATGTGTGCCTTATTTTTCATTTGACTTTGTCTGGCTTTAATTTCCAGCCATTGGTTCTTGCTATGCCTTTCTCTGATTTCCAAGATGTGGTTTTTCAAATTGGCCATGTGCCTATAACTCTCTTTTTTTTCCACATATTTTTCTTTGGCAATGTCAAGTTAATGGCAATTTTATACACCAGCATTCCCACAGCTCCAAAATATGGCCCTCAAGTTCCATCCTTATATTTTAAGACTTGTTTTCCATTTTTTCGCGCTTTTTTAAATTAATCATGTTAATTTGGAAAAAGCCAATTGATAAAAAGGTAATGGGTTTTTGAGAACGCTATTAACAGTAATTTGCATAATTAACAAATCATGTATAAAATCATGCTCACCCTAAACACTTCTGTAGTTCATTAAGATAGAGAGGGAGGCATCATGTTCTGCTCTGTCAAAAGGGTTTAATCGCTGATGGGCATGTTTTTAAGTCAATCCCCTGGTAAAAAGCACTGTTTCCTCTGGTGCTTCCATTAAAGTCCCTTTCCCCACCTCACACTCTGCGTTGTCTCCTGTTCTGGTCCTAGCCTGCCAGGTTGCTGTCAAATCCACTGGCCTCTATTGAAGTCCCAGGGGAATGCTTTGTAACGAGCCAGAGCACAGTTTATTTAACAGCATGCACTGTACAAAAGGCTCTTGACTGTCATACTGATGGGAAGAGGGGCAGGACTTGGGGAGCAATGGGGGATGGAATCTGACCCATAGCTGTTACCCTCAAACCATTCCAGCACAATGCAAAGCAGACATTTTATTGTGGCAAACCGTCTGGACACGGATGCTCCAGTTTATAATATTGTAATCTGCCTATTCTGAGTTTAGAGAGACAAGGTGGGTGAGGTAAAGTCTTTTTACTGGACTATCTTCTGTTGGTGAGAGAGACCAGCTTTCGAGCTTACACAGAGCTCTTCTTCAGGTGACCTAGAAAGCTCATCTTTCTCACCAACAGAAGTTGGTCCAATAAGAGACATTACCTCATCTACCTTGTCTCTAATATCCGGGGACTGGCACGGCTACAACCCCACTACATATTCTGAGTTTGTAATAAAAAGGCTCATTCACACATCAAGGGATATAATCTGCCACTAATCCCCCCTCACAGGTAAGCAATGATATCTCTGTATTTGAGCCAATGAACTGCAATCTGGAGCAACATCCAGTGGTCATGAGACATGAGTTCACTGATGATTTTTTAAAAGCAGGCGAAGTCCTCAGCTGGTTTAAACTGGCATCGTTCCATTGAAGCTATGCTGATTTACCCCATGGGAGGCCGGGTCCAATCTTTCCCTTTCTATTTTTATTTGACACAGTGGTGCATTTTGGTCTGTCCACTAGCATTATCTCTGATTGCTTGGACACTGTAGCCAATATCTTTGTGCATGTGCTTGAGGATTTGCCTCTCCATCAAATTCAGCACCAGTAGCCTGAGAAGTCAACATCAGGTCTGAGCAAGTTTTTGGCTTCCATCCCTTAGGTGATGGAGACTGGGGCCGTCATTCTTTAGTCTCAGCCCAAGGCAACAGAAAGGGTTAATCTTTGCAACACAGATAACTAGACGCTGTTCAAAAAAACAAAAAACAAAACAGGAGTGGATTCCATTCATTGTCTGTAGAGCTGAATAACCCTTCCATTATGAAACCAGAAGCCAGGAAAATCTGGCCTGGGTTCGGCTTTTGTTGCCAGTCTGAATCTCTGCCAGGAGATTTGAGAACATTCCAGCAACCTTCAGCTCCATCCCTTGGTATCATGTGAGTGGGTCACAGAAGATGGAGCCAGCACTTTAATTACAGCATGTACTTTGGGCCAAACTACACCCTGGTTTACACCTCACGGGACCCAAATTACGTCAACAGGAGGTAAATAAAGTAGACTTAATTTTCTTGGGCTGTGGGTTATGGGAGGTTTTTCTGTTTATTAAAACACACTTTAACTAAAGTGGATAAGATTATACAGTTCCTACAAATGCAGAACTTAACAGACCAACAGTGATTGTTTAACAGTGACAGATATCTTTATATTGATAGGTTCCATACACTTGGGGTGGCTGTCACAGACATTCTTTTGTTCCTTTCCTTCATTCTTCTGGGGACTTTTTTGTTTTTAACAACAAACCTTGCAGTTATTCCAGATTCACTGCATCACACCCACTTCCAGACTCTGGCATTGCTGCCTCATTGTGCAGATGATTGCAAAATACAGAGAAGCACTCCTAACCTTTGCTTATGACCTGTTTACATAGTTTGTTTTCTGTGCCTCTGTCATATGGCAATAGGGCCCAGATCCATAAAGGTATTTAGGCTCCTAACTTCCAAAGATCCTTTGTGGATCTGAGCCAAGGTTCCTTAACAACTATAGTAGCCACAGTAGGCATTTTAGCTTGTTTAGATTGTTCACTGACAACGATTTACCTTTGATTTTAATACAAGGAGGTGCTCAGTATTTGATGCATTTGTTTCTAGGAACTAGCAGTTGTGTCTGTTTTCTGTTAATTTACTTTCACCTGCCAGAGGGGAGGGCTGTGTGAGTCCAGAAAGGGGCCTTATTTCACATCAGCTTTGAGACACAAGTGGCTTCTGATATTGACTGGGACCAGATTTATTATAGTCCTCGTCCACTCAAGGAATTAGTGCTTGAAAAAGCAGCAGTCGCAACAAGGATAAAGGCACATCTTCGATGCAATGCAATCCGCCAATCAGGGATCACAAAATTCATCAGCTCAGGCCCCCTAAAGGATAAAATTATAGTTGAGATTTGTTGTGTGTGTTTTAAACACGGACTCTAATGTGAGTCAATGGAGTTACACAGGAGTCAAATAATCAGGCATAATGTTCATTATCCCTGAGTTGGGTGTTTCAGTACATGTCCATTTCTAATTTAAAGGGCTGTTTGGGGGAGGGGGTCTTCCTCTCTGAACATGCTGGATTGGTGCTTCTTATAGTCTCTCTTTCTTTGTCAGTCTCCTTGATGCAAAACTTTTGACAATGGGGGAGGATTGAGGGCAAGATCTTTGGAATCTTGGACCCATGCCTGGAAAGGGCATGGATGCAACAGGGAGCCAAAGTCATAGGTTAAGTCATGGGCGAAGATGCACTGCACAGCTGGTTTCTCCCTGCCAGCCATCTGTCGATTGAGTTTGGCTGGCTGGGGTGCCCCACTGGGGGGCCCAGCAAGGACTCATGAATGCGATAAAGAAAAGTGCCCATTAGACAGATGATAAAGAGGAACAGGCGTTGTGTCGGGGGGAGGTCTGGAGGACACTGACATTTTTCTGGATCCTTAGTCCACCCCACCTTTCAAAGGCCTGTTTGAGTGCAAAATTCTCCTCTCAAAGTTGTTGGCAGCCTTTAAAAATATAATATCAAAAACACTGGCCATGGGATTCTCTTCCCACTTTTATGGGGAGGAATGAGGAGGTTATAATCCAATCAGACCAAGGGTATTAATATTACATGTTAAACCTTCAAACATTTTGCTGTACTAACCACTATCTTAGAAAAGGGCTATGGGCTACATCCTTATCTGGTATAAATCAACATAGCTCCTTGGCTGCAATGGAGCTGTGCTGCCTTACACCAGCAGAGGTCTGGCCTGATAAGATAAAAGGGGGATAAAAAATAGCTACCTTCTGGTGGGGGGATGGGAGGGAAGCATATCAATATATGGCTTTAGCATGGCAGTCGTATTGATTTCTGACAACAGTCTATGTACAAATGAACGATGGCTAATAGCACAGTAAATTACAACACTCAATGTTGTAAGTACTGCCTATTTACTACCTCTCTGTGTGACTGAGTCTGAATCTTCTTTAGTTGCTGACTGCAACGAAACCCAATCATAGCATTTTATGCAATGTTCCAGTAATTGTCTGGATGATGATGTACAATTTGATGTGGAATATTCTCCCAGGGGACGCAGTGCAAGTCTACTGAAAACTGAGACAAAGTGCTGGAGACATGCTTCAGGCGACAATTCCTGTAACTTCGCACTGCCAGTACTTTTCCTTCTCTCCTCTTTATTTCAGAGCAAAGCCAGGCAGTTTGGATTGAGGGCACTCTATATAGAAAGGGGCCAGGCGTGAAGCTCAGATCCAATCTACTCTGAAGTTCAGCGGTATTCATATTTGGAGTGTGATTTGGGCCTAATTTCAATTGGTGTATTCTGTGAAATGGAGAGTCAAAGAAATCATATCATGGATTAGTGGGAAAGTCAAAATTCAACCTTTCATGGTGCTCGTAGGATTTAAAAAATAAACACAACAACTACCAAGGATGATGATCCAGTGGTTAGAGCAGTAGGCCTAATTTCGGAGATCTAGCTTCAAATCCCTGCTCTGCCACAGATTTCTCGCATGACCTTGGAAAAGTCACTTAGCCTCTCTGTGACTCAGTTCCCCATCTGTTAAATGGGGATAATAGCCTTTCCCACAATGGGATGTAGTGAGGATGAATACATTTAAAAGATTGTGAAGTGCTCAGATTCTACAGTAATGGGGGGCCACATACGTACCATAGCTAGACAGAGGTAGTACTAATGCATCACACCTGTGGATCTCAGTGCGTTTTCAACCATTAATGAATTAAGCCTCCCAATTCTAATTTACACCAGCTAATCTGGTCCATCAGTTTCAGTGGGCATTGATGGTGCTGAGCATTTTGCCAAATAGGGACCTAACAGACACGCCCAAGGTGCGACAGAAAGATTGAACTCCTGCTACCAGGGAAGCAAGGACAACAAATCACATCTATTGACTTTGATGACAGTAGAACTGGACCCCAGGTTTACGACAGAGGTGATCTCCTGACTCCAAGGACAAGGCTTTTAGCACTAGCCCATACTTCCTCTTCTCGTGTCTGATCCAAAGCCTGTCAAAGCCTCCCATTGAACCCAATTATTATGCTTTAGCTCAGGGCCCTACAGCTCAATCCTCATCCCCCTGAAGTCCATAGGGATATTGTCATTGGTTTCCACAGCAGCAGGGTTAAGCCCCTAACTGGTACATATATTTATAAACTGCCAGGGTCAGATTGTGATCACCTACTCACACAAGTAGTCTCGGGGACATCAATGCTACTACTCATGTGAATAAGTACTAGCCAATGTAAAGGTTGCATAATCTGGCCCTTGTCATTCCAGTGGCTTGGCTTTCCACTGAATTATTAAAACAGGAAATGACACCAGCCTATTTCAAGTGGGTAGGTGAGAGTCTGAAATTTTAATGAAACCATAAAAAACAAAAGAAAAAAGCTCTCCATACGAACCTGGCAGTAGATGCAGTTCAGAAGACTTCCAGTGCAGAATACTATGTTAGATTCCTGCTAAGTAGCTATATAATACTGTTGCTTACATTGGTTTTGTTGAAATTTTCTGCATTTATCTTTGCATGATCACCACAGCATCAAATGCAAATAAATCCATGTGATTATTTAGGTAACTGACTGCAGGATTAAGGACAAATACCAATTAATTGATGATAAATCCGTTCCCTTGAGATATTATCTTCATTTTCTTCTCACGGTGATAATCCCACTTAAACTTGAAGTGGTCTCATGTTAACAACATCTTTATTTTAAGCTGCTAATACTGTTCAGAGATTGAACCTGCAGCCCTTACTCCAGCAAAACTCCCAACCATGTCAGGACTGGCCCATGTTAAACTTTTATAAGCATTAACCAGATTTTGTTGGTTAAGGAGGTTGATTAGATTTATGAATGACACCAAATTCAGTAAAGTAGCTACTCTCAATCTCTTGTTACATTTGTGCTCTGGAATAACAATGCTACCATTAAAGTGTCTCCGTGTGTACATTATATGTACGAATATGATTAAGAATTTAGATTATCATATTTCTAAGGGGAAAAATAGGTCAAGAGAGTTGGCAGTTTTTCAAAGAGACATTATTAAGGATACAAGAGCAAACTATCCAACTGCGTAGGAAAGATAGGAAGCATGGCAAGAGACCCACCTGGCTTAACCAGGAGACCTTCAATGATCTGAAATCCAAAAAAGAGTCCTACAGAAAGTGGAAACTAGGTCAAAGTACAAAGGATAAATATGAACAAATAACACAAGTATGTAGGGACAAAATTAGAAAGGCCAATGCACAAAACAAGATTAAAGTAGCTAGAGACATAAAGGGTAACAAGAAAATATTCTATAAATACATTAGAAGCAAGAGGAGGACCAAGGACAGGGGAGGCCCGTTGCTCAATGAGGTGGGAAAGACAATAGTAGAAAATGTGGAAATGGCAGAAGTTCTAAATGACTTTTTTGTTTCAAAGTTTTCACCAGAGAGTTTAGTAGTGATTGGATGTCTAACATAGTGAATACCAGTGAAAATCAGAGTAGGAAAACCAGTAGGATCAGAGGCTAAAATAGGGAAAGAAGAAGTTAAACATTGCTTAAACAAGTTACATGTCTTCAAGTCACCAGAGCCTGATGAAATACATCCTAGAATACTCCAGGAGGAGCTGACAGGAAATATCTGAGCTATTAGTGATTATCTTCGAAAAGTCATGGAAGTCAGGAGAGATTCCAGAGGATTGGAAAAGGGCAAATATGGTGCCCATCTATAAAAAGGGAAATAAGGACAACCCAGGGAATTACAGACCAGTCAGCTTAACTTCAGTACCCAGAAAGATAATGGAGCAAATAATTAAGCAATCACTTTGCAGACACCTAGAAGATAATAAGGTGATAAGTAACAGTCAGCATGGATTTGCAAGAACAAATCATGTCAAACCCACCTAATAGCTTTCCTTGACAAGGTAACAAGGCTTGTGAATGGGGGGAAGCGATAGCTGTGGCATACCTTGACTTTAGTAAGGCTTTTGACACTGTCTCACATGACCTTCTCATAAACAAACTAGGGAACTGCAACCTAAATTGAGCTACTATAAAGTGGGTGCATAACTGGTTGAAAAACCATTCCCAGAGAGTAGGTATCAGTGTTTTGCAGTCAAGCTGGAAGGGAATAACAAGTGGGGTCCCATAGGGATCAGTTCTGGGTCCAGTTCTAATCAATATCTTCATCAATTATTTAGATAATGGAATAGAGAGTGCACTTATAAAGTTTGCGGAGGATACCAAGCTGAGAAGGGTTGAAAGTGCTTTGGAGGATAGGATTAAAATTCAAAATGATCTGGACAAACTGGAGAAATGGTCTGAAGTAAATAGGATGAAATTCAATAAGGACAAATGCAAAGTACTCCACTTAAGAAGGTACGATCAATTGTATACATTCAAAAAAGGGAAATGACTGCTTAGGAAGGAGTACTGTAGAAAGGGACATGGGGGTTATAGTGGATCACAAGTTGAATATGAATCAATAGTGTAACACTGTTGCAAAAAAACAGGAGTGTTGTAAGCAAGACAGGAGAAGTAATTCTTCAGCTTTACTCCGGGCTTATAAGGCCTCAGTTGGAGTACTGTGTCCAGTTCAATTTCAGGAAAAATGTTCAAATTGAAGAAAGTCTAGCGAAAAGCAACAAAAACGATTAACGGTCTAGGAAACATGACCTATGAGGAAAGATTGAAAAAAAAAATGGGTTTGTTTAGTCTGGAGAAGAGAAGACCGAGGGGGCACGTGATAACAGTTTTCAAGTACATAAAAGGTTATTACAAGGAGGAGGGAGAAAAAATGTTTTCCTTAACCTCTGAGGATAGGACAAGAAGCAATGGCCTTAAATTATAGCAGGGGAGGTTTAGTTTGGACATTAGGAAAAACTTCCCAAATGTCAGAGTGTTCAAGCACCGGAATGAATTGCCTAGGGAAGTTGTGAA
This sequence comes from Emys orbicularis, assembly GCF_028017835.1. Taxonomy (NCBI): domain Eukaryota; kingdom Metazoa; phylum Chordata; order Testudines; family Emydidae; genus Emys; species Emys orbicularis. The sequence goes on from NC_088693.1 coordinate 7,044,906, forward strand.
ATGTCCTTCACTGGAGATTTTTAAGAGCAGGTTAGACAAACATGTGTCAGGGATGGTCTAGATCAGTGGTTCTCAAACTAGGGCCGCCGCTTGTTCAGGGAAAGCCCCTGGCGGGCTGGGCTGTTTACCTGCCGCATCCGCAGGTTCGGCCGATCACGGCTCCCACTGGCTGCGGTTCACCGCTCCAGGCCAATGGGGGCTGCAGGAAGGGCGGCCAACACGTCCCTCGGCCCGCGCCGCTTCCTGCAGCCCCCATTGGCCTGGAGCGGTGAACTGCGGCCAGTGGGATCTGCGATTGGCCGAACCTGCGGACACAGCAGGTAAACAGGGGCTTTCTCTGAACAAGTGGCGGCCCTAGTTTGAGAACTACTGGTCTAGATAATACTTAGTCCTGCCTTGAGTGCAGGGGACTGGACTAGATGACCTATTGAGGTGCCTTCCAGTTCTATGATTCTATATATCATATGCTTAAGTGATCTCTAGAGGCAGCCCTCCCCCTACCCACATATATATGGTTTGTTTGAGGATGGTCCTTTGTTCATTTATGGCTAGACTGTAATCTTGGGGCATGTCTACCCTGCAATTAGGAAGCGTGATTGAAGCACGTATAGACATGCTCAAACTAGCTTTAATCTGATCAAAGCTCTCTCAAGTAACAACAGCGGCAAAGCCATGGCAGCCCACAGTCACATTTTAGACCCTGCTTTCCCCTTTTCCTAGTGTAACTTCCTTCTCCACACAGGTTCAGCTCTGCAGCCCTGCATGTTGTGAGGGGGTGGCTCCAAGGCTCTGCTCCCACCCTGACCTCACCCACCCATTCTCTGCCCAGCTGTGTAGGAGGGGAGTAGTGGCTTGGATCTGCTACCATGACATATGGATTAAGTGCATAGCAGTAAGGTAGTTCCTTTCTCCTTGCGCAGCAAGCGTCACAACTTGGCCCTTTTTTCAGGTGATAAAATAGCCTCATGCCTCAGGTAAATGCTCTCATATATCCTTCCTCGATGCTTCATTAGGGTGTTTTTAGCACTTGATTAATTTGTTAATGGCACAGAGTTGAGTTGTTTTATGACTCAACATTGACAAGTTAGGATCTAGCAGTAAAATTATACGAGGCACAGAACCAGCTGAATCCTGCTTTTCAGATCCAGTTATTATAAGATTACTAAGGGCACGTCTTCACTACCCGCCGAATCGGCGGGTAGCAATCGATCTATTGGGGATCGACTTATCGCGTCTAGTGAAGACGCGATAAAATCGATCCCCGATGGCTCTTCCGTCGACTCCGGAAATCCACCACGGCAAGAGGCGGAAACGGAGTCGACGGCGGCGCGGCAGCGGTCGACTCGCCGCCATCCTCACAGCCAGGTAAGTCGACCTAAAATATGCAACTTCAGCTACGCTATTCACGTAGCTGAAGTTGCGTATCTTAGGTCGATCCCCCCCCCCCCCCCGTAGTGTAGACCTAGCCTAAACTAGATTCAGTTACTTTCATTTACACAAAAAAGGTGAGATGCTAAACCTTGCGTCTGACGAAGTGGATATTCACCCACGAAAGCTTATGCTCGAATGCTCCAATATATCTGTTAGTCTATAAGGTGCCACAGGACTCTTTTGTCGCTTTTTACAGATCCAGACTAACACGGCTACCTCTCTGATACTTAAACCTTGGGCAATGTCATATTTTCTTGATAGTACTTAATTCAGGATTAATGAACTTGGTTAGACGACTATACCCACAGGCTGCAATTCATATGTTGTTGATAAGTATCTGGAAATGGAATTTGTGGGTTTTTTTATGTTATATTGTAAGTGCTGCTATGTGACAAGCATCAGAAGTCATGCCTGCTTTCTCCAGGCAAACAGAGCAAAGATTTGCTGGCCTGAAATACATATGGTGTCAAATATGAGGAGAGGGTGCCCTTTAATTGTTCAGACCGTAACTTGGCCTGCCACAGGCTATGATGTTTAGTGTGGATATTTCACTTTAGGGGTTTGCCTGGCTGGCAGAGCCAGCCAATCTGCTAGGAAAAGAGAGAGGACGATCTTTCTAATAGTCACCTAATAGCACAGGTGTCTGTTGATGTAAGGCTTATTCAGGGACTGTTTACACTGCAAAACTGCAGCAGGTCTCAGAGCCGGAGTCAGACTCGGACTCACACTACACGGATAAACATAGACGTGTAGATGTTCCCACTTGGGCTGGAGCCCAGGTTCTGAAGACCGCTGATGGGGGAGAGTCTCAGATCCCAGGCAATGGGCGGGGGGAAGAGGTAAAGTGGTGGCAGGGCCTCGGGGTGGAGCGTGGGGCCATGGTCTGGGCGCTGGGGCCCACAAAAGATTAATCCGTCCCTGAGTGGATGAATTACTTCCAAGAAATTAAGGACAAGAGTCTGAACATCTGAAAAGGTGTTTTCAGGGAGTCCTAACTAGTAACCCTATAAATGTGACACATTTCCTCCCCCTTGTCTTTTCTTCAGAATTTCCTGGGCTTTATTTTTCAGTAGGGGTTTGAAACTCATTACAGTGAGTTTTTCCAAGTCAGGCTTTTGGTCTTTTAAAACACAGTGTTTGCACTAGAATATTCAGATCATGGAAACTAGTTAACAATTATACATGATACTAGGGGCCAGATCTTGAAATGCAGTTTCTCCTGGGAGGTGTTGAGTGCTCCCAACTCCCCTTAAAAGCAGTGGATATTTTGGGAACTCAGCACCACTGAAGATATGTTCAATGTCTTAAAGGATTAGATCATAATCTCTTATTTATCCAAGTGGGAGAAAACGTTTTTTCCAGAGATTAAATGATGCTGGTTCAGACCGCGGAGGGGACCATGTTTCTAAAAAAGGAATGGCTTTTAGTGCATTTAATTTTATGAAGACCATGTTATTTTACCAACAGAGGCTGGAATATCAAATCTCTCTCTGTATTATAGGTGTTTGAAAGGTGCCAATTGATTTTCATGGAAAATTTTAAAAAATAACAATTATAAGAACATAAGAACAGCCATACTGGGTCAGACCAAAGAACCATCTAGCCCAGTATCCTGTCTTCTGACAGTAGCCAATGCCAGGGGCTTCAGAGGGAATGAACAGAATAGGTAAGCATCAAGTGATCCATGATAGCAGCATGAAAATTTAGCAGTTTCTCTAAGATTTTATTTTGGTTTTTGAAAAAAAATCCACCACTATTTCCAGTAACAATGCTAAATCTTTAATAAAAAATAAATAAATCAGTTTTCATAGCTCAAATTTAAACAAAAAACAAACAAGTTTTTGGCCTTAGTTTCTCTTTTTTATGTTTTAAAAAACATGTGTTTTGATCCAAATGAAAAACATTTAAAAAATGTTTTAAAAAAAAAATGTGTTTTGATCCAAATGAAAAAAACACCCAGTTTTTCATTAAAATATGTTGGTAAAATATTTTTGACTAGCTCTATTCAGCCTGCCACATAGTCTACAGTCTATCCTCATCTTAGGCCTGCTGTGTTTTATTGTACACTTACAATGGTCATCATTTTGGGATTGTCAGCATGGGCCAGTTCCTCTGTACTGCAGGACCAGATATCATGAAGATTAAACACAGGACCCCACTGCAGCATATTTAGTTGTTTTGAGGCATTCAGTCTCAACTTTCAAATTATTTTAACGTTTTTTTTTTTGCATCCCGTACCTATTTGAACCTACAGTCAGTGACTATATATAAGCCACCATATCAATTGCATAAAGTGATGCCATGGGAAGACTTAAAATGAGTTCCACTCAACATTTGAAAAGTCCTTTTATCTGCTGCCTATGCCACTTAGCCAGGAGAAAACCACAGCTACCAGTTGTGTCCATCAGGTGGTGGATGAGAGAACCTCATGCATGATATGGGCTGCTCCTAATACATTGAATAAGGAATCACGGACCTACAGTTGTGTGTCAGGCCAACTACCTCTCTATGCAAAAGAAGGACAAGGTAGGTGAGATAATATCTTTTATTGAACCAACTTCTGTTGGTGAGAGAGACAAGCTTTTGAGCCACCCAGAGTTCTTCTTCAGGTCTGGGGAAGATACTCTTAGCGCCACAGCAAAATGCACATATTCTAAGGGACCATTCAAGGTGAAGTGTTCCACTAACACCCCTCCAGTCGCGGGGGGTGGGGGGGAAAGGGAGCAGTGAGGAAGGCAGCTGGAGGAAGGGAGGTTGTTAGTGTATTATAGATTGCCATAAATGGATTCAGTCCATGATTTTTAGTGTCTAGCAAAGTTATGAATTTAAGCTCCCAGGCTTCTCTTTCAAACATGTGCAAGTTTCCTTTGAGGATGAGGACTGAGAGGTCAGATATAGAGTGATCGCTTTGTGAAAAAAGTGTTCACCCATGGGTGATAGGGTGTTTTTGTCTTTTATCATTTTCCTGTTAATGGGCCACTTCACCTTGAATGGTCCCTGAAATGTGTTAACTACTTATACTAAACAATTTGTTCCACCTTGTATTTAGCTGTGACACTCTGAGTATGTTTCCCAGACCAGAAGAAGAGCTCTGTGTGGCTCAAAAGCTTGTCTCTCTCACCAACAGAAGTTCATCCAATAAATGATATAACCTCACCCACCTTGTCTCTCTAATATCCTGGGATCAACACAGCTACAACACTGCATCATGAAAAATAAGTCTGTTATGAAAGAGTCTGTCTCAATTAGCCAGGGTCTGTCTAAATTAACCTCTCAGGATCATTGAGTAGACAAGAAATGAGATCAAATGGAGGTCTGAGAGGGGTGCACCAAACCTGTGAGGGACTCTATTGCCCGAAACAAGAGATACTAACAGCTAAAACTAGAATTGGGTGCTGGAATGTGAGACCCATGTGAGTGGGGAGGGATAGCTCAGTGGTTTGAGCATTGGCCTCCTAACCCCAGAGTTGTAAGATCAATCTTTGAAGGAGCCATTTAGGAATCTGGGGCAAAATCAGTACTTGGCCCTACTAGTGAAGGCAGGGAACTGGACTCAATGACCTTTCAAGAGATAGGTATATCTCCATTTATTATTATGTGGGGAACTGAATCAAGTAGTTAGAGAAATGACTCAGTTCATAGTATTCTTCAAGTGGGCTAAAGGAGATGGACTGGGGATGGAAGACTCCATTCAGACAGTATCACAGTACTACATTCAGGAAAGCAATACGATACTCACAGGGAGCTGGAGTACTCTTGACAAAAAGGCAACGCAATCTCTACAGGAATGGGAATCAAGTGGCTCATGAATTAAGGGCATGTTTTGTTACATATGTTAAAATAAAACTTCCTTCTACATCAAGTTGCAAGACATAATATGCCAGGTCCATGCTTATGATATTGTTCTATTTATGGGTAATATAAATGCTCAAATTAGTAACAAGAACTTCAGATATGATCATTGCATGGGTAAACACGGAAGTGAGAGATGGACAGAAAATGGTAAAAGATTTACTAAGCTTCCATCTTTCCATCTTCACAGAAAACACACACTAACATAGTCAAAACGATGGAATTACCGTACTGAGTTACATTGCCACCAACAGATGGTGGAGAAGATCACTGGGGGCTACATAATCTCTTACAAGTTCTAATATAGGAAGCAACCACTATCTTGTCATCAGAACAATTAGAATGAAGCTAATAAGAAAAAAAAAGATGGTATTTGATGTGAAGAAACTGTCTGACCTGGGAAGCATGAGGGACTTTAAAATCTAGCTCTCAAATGGATTTCAAGAGAAATGTTGATACAGCAACAATGGGCTTGCTGTAGAGATGGGTGCCAGGAAGCTGCCATAAGTTTAAAGGTACCAAGAGGCTCAAAGAAAGAAGGGTGGATAGAGCTATGCACCTGGACATTAATTGAAGGAAGCAAAGCCTTACCAAAAAAAAGCATGCACAGGTGACACAGCAAGAAGAGTGGCATGCTGCAGCAGGAGTATGTAGAGAAAGATAAAGAAGTTGTATTGGAAAGATGAGTGACTTGACAAAAAAAAGCGAGAGTAGCCAAAGAAGCATCAGGGGGAGCCGACTCCAAGAAACTGTTCCAGGTGTGTAAACAATCATCACCATGGTTCCAGAGTCAATCGTGGTATCCAAAAAAAGACAAAGATGGAAGATTGTTCGCAAAGGGAGCAAAACAAAAAGGAACCAATGGGGAGAGCATTTGCATGAAGCACTCAACCAACCAGAGCCGACAACTTTCCTGGATCTTAAAAAAAAAGAAAGAGATCTCATTATTTTACACAATGAAATCTAATTCAGAGTCTGGATTTCTCTGAAAGAGATGTGATTTTTTTCCTCATAAAAACTTGGTAACCATTAACAGCAATAATTAATATTTAATTCATGAACTTTCCTGAGTGGAAGAAAAATACTTTTGCCGTGTGGCAGAACAAAGCAACTTGTGTATAATGCTTTTTATTTCCTTATAATACATGTGTAGTGCATACCAAATAGTAAATTTAGCCAAGATATAGCATATCTCAGGTTGGAAAACCTTTTTCTCTGTATTTGCATTTCCCATATCTTCACAGATCTACATCTCTAAGGTTTTCAATATACCACATGAGGAATGGGGCATCAGACTACAGAACAACCAAACTGAATCAAGTAAATAAAAGAAAACAATAAGATTTTCCTCCCTTATGTCTCCCTTTCCCATCCACCAAGGCGTCCATGCTTATCCTCCTGTTTATGTCTTTTGAACAATTGACTCCATGCCTTCTTCCATCTGGCCTCCTATGCATGATGGGACTTCCTTGGCTCTTCCACAGGGTCCCTACCCTCTGCATGTTTAATTATCCCTTAACAACACTCTTCTGTTGTGTTGCCTATAATGAATCGCATTGCTTTTGGCCTGTCTGTCGATCCTTTGAGGGCCACTCAGAATAGAGGACTTTTCCTTCTAGAATGCCTGGAAATCCCAGAGCACATTGTGGGCACTACAATTACCACAAGGCTAATTGTCATTCCTATATATTATTTCATTTCATACTGTATCGGTACCATGAGCAAAGTGTTGCAGACATTAACACAATTTGTCAGGGATTCTGAAGCAAAGCAACCAAGCTCAGCTTTATGCATGCCTTTGCTATTTTATCATTGTTGGCTAAAATGCCAGTCCCTAAATAGGTTTACAATACGATCAGGCTACAAATGCTTGGATGGTGGTAGAAAATTCTTCATGGCATCATTATCGACCACCAATCAAGGATTGCTCTCGTGAAATGCAGTGGTCTAGGAAAGAGTGAAGTGTGGAAAGGAAAGCAGTGGAAACCCCATGACTAGGGAATTGGAAGCTATAAAAGTTAAGTGGCTCTCCAAAGATTTTTTTTTTTAAGAACAGTTAAATGAAAAACTTTCCATGTGCTAGGGAAGGAAGAAGCAACCCACGCCTAGTTTTTACTGCAAAGAGCAAAAGGCCAATGGAGTTTGACTCTAAGGATTTATTTATATTGAATTATAAAATGTTCCGAGGGGATAGATGGTTAAGGCATCAAATATGCAACAGTAAGTGAAAGAACCTGTGGCAACAGAAGCAGAAAATTGTATGCCTCAAAAATGACTGTTGAGAGACATCTTGGAGAAGGGTTCAAGGTTAACTCTCTTCACTGTGCGCTTATGAATTCTGTAAGAGTGCACACTACTGTATAAAGCACAATATTAGTTCAGGAAACAATTCTAAAAAGAAAAGAAGTGCCTAAAACTCTGGTTTGCTCAGCATCCCATGGGACCACGAATGAGCTTCAGAGGAAGCAAACAGCATATGCAATTTATGGCCAGTTGAGACTAAATTGTAGTTGATCCAATTCAAACAACACATTCATGCAGGCTATGTAGTCATGCTGCTAATGTTCCCCTGCCCGTAGGTCCCTGTGCTATTCCCCAGCAGCACGGGGAGTCATAGTGACGCTGCAGAGAGAACAGGATATGCCTCGGAGTGGAAAGCGGAATCTGAGGAGAAGAAAATGAAACAAGGTGATGTGAGTGAAAGAGAAAGAGTTGGTGTAAATGGCCTGTCTGGAGTCCCATTGTAAAAGCAGAAGTGGATTCTGGGCAGTTAAAAATACAGAGCCCAAGAAAATCTTGTTGATATTCCAAGTGTACATAGTATTGGCTTTTTCTGTTACCTTAGGCTGAAGACAATAAGACTAAACTACTGGTCTCTTTTCTAATCTGCTTTCTGAGCACCACCAGAAGTATACGTTGAGTAGGCATAGTTATAACATTTTCTAAACATCATGGCCACTGGGTGATGTGGCCTTGTTATCTTCTCTCTAAAATGGCGATATCTACCACACAGAACTGCTCATTCACCTGTGCCTTGAGAGCCTCAACTGAAATGAGATGTATGAGCCAGATCCTCGACTGCTGTAAGTTCAATGGAGCTACCCTGACATACACCAGGTGGTATATCTGTCCTCCAATATATAAGTAAAAAGGATTAATAATTATTTTCTTACTGTAGTCTGAATATATCATAGAGAATTATATTTATCAATAATAATTATGACTGGCCGGAACCACAGTGAGTACCTCTGCAAATGGCATTAGGCCAGTTGTTACTTATTCCCACTAATGGATGTTGGCCAGATCCTCTCCTGGTATAAATTACTGTAGTTCTTTCAAAGTCAACAGAACCATGGTGATTTACACTAGCTGAAGATCTGGCTCTAGGAGTATTTCAAAGTTTCTTTGGGACTTGGTTGTAGCTTAGCACAGCTTGAGACGTGTGTGTGGGGAAATGGATCTTTATGCCACCTTTAATCCACCCCACCAGTCCTGGAGCTAGCTGGCCACTAGTCCAATCTCCATAGTAAAACAGAGCTGCCTCACGACTGCTCTAATTCATACCCAGCTTCCTATGGCCCAGAGAGGATCACCATGGCATAAAGATGCCCTAACCCTGACTTCCTTTCCTCTGGATATGCCCCAACATTGGACCCATTGAGAGGCTGGTAAAGGAGCAATTATGATGATTCTATAGTACCAGGGATCCCCTCGCATGGGAGGTATCCTCCATTGGTTGGTTAAACCAGCATTACAACTGGTTGCAATCAGTTGTAACAGGATCAAGGATCTGACCCAGTGTTTGTGATATTCAAAAAATGTGTTCCTTAGGATTAGGCAAGCAGGACATCTCTCCCGGCTTCCTCTCAGATTTACAATATCTTCAGCTGGTGACAAAGCTTAAAACACATCACTCCAAAGTGGCCTTCCAGTTAAGTACTCTAATTATATTGCCTCTATTTTCCCCCCAATTCCACAATGACAGAGTGAGTGATCCATATGTTTCTTCTCCCATTCTGGCCAGTTAACTCAGTGTAACAAGCAGGGGGTGATACACTGATACGGACGCCCCTCTGTCCCCACCTGCTGAAAAAACCAACCAACCAGCCAAAGCACCCAGAGCTGGTTCTTGGGTGTACTGTCCCCGCCTCTCTGTGTGGTTTCCTTACACAGGGAAGGTAGGCTTCCAGAATTCTTGCAAGCTGCTGTCCTCCAAAGGGCAGAGGCCCAAGTCAATCTTTCACATGGATGCTGCGCACACACACATATTTATAAATATTCCCTCAGTTGACTGAATTTTATTTTACCTGTTGAAAAATCTGCGGAGAGTAGAGAGGCACATTTATAATGGAAATTGAAGGGCTTGAATTTCTATCCACTATACGTGGTCTAAAACTCATTGTAGTCCATGGGAGTCTTTCTGTGGACTCCAATGGACTGTGGATCTTAGGCATAGAGCATAAAGTGAAGTATTGCATATTCTGAACCAGTCAATGCAAACAAACAGTTTATAGATGCACTGCTAATATTTTCTTGCAGAAAGCCTCTTTAAGTTCTCTGCAATAAGTTCAGTCTATCCATAAGAACAGGGGATCTGGATTCTAATTAGAACTAGGTAGGAAAGTATTTCTTTCTTGTTTTTAATCCACTTTTTGCAGGAAAAAGAAAACAATCATCAAAAAATTTCTTCTTTTTTCAGGTTCTCAGTAAAAACTAAACAATGAAGTATTAATTTATTGTTAAGTAATTATTATTATTATTACTATTATTATTATTAACCAATCCTGGATCAAGGCCTGGTTTATACTACCTGGCTACATTGGCTAGAATTGTGTGTGTGTTCACATGGATAATTGAGGGGAAGGAAATAATACCTGACAGCAAACAGTTATGCTGGCAAAAACCCTGGTGTAAATGCCAAGGTGATGACAGAAGATGATAGAAAGTGATGTAGCTATGCCAGCAGAACTCCTTCTGCTGGTTTACACGGGGTCTACACTAGGGGGCTCTGCCACCGTAGCTATACCGGCAAAGGCTCTGGTATAGATAAACATCTACTCTCAGTTCTGCCACTACAGTTTAGTGAGATACCCTTTAACTCTGTGCGTCTGTCTTATCACTCTGAGAAATAGGGACAATTATACTTTCTGGACAGTGGGAAAGGGACATTTTTAGAAAAGATGGTAGCTAAAATTGTGTCCCTTTTTTAAAATTGCAAGTTTTTGAAAGTTGAAATAGTTCAACTAGCTCTTGTAGTTACCTACCTCACAGCTTATGCTCAAATAAATTTGTTAGTCTCTAAGGTGCCACAAGTACTCCTCATTCTTTTTGCTGATACAGACTAACACGGCTATCACTGTGAAACCTACCTCACAGTGACTGTCAATTAATTAATTACAAAGAGGGTTAATTATGATTAACGGCAAGGCGGCCTAATTAATTAGTACTTGTAAAACTCTTTGTGATGTTTGAATGAAAGGTGCTAAGCAAGTGCAAAGTATGATTGCCATTATCTAGTATGGTATTTGTGACACCTTTAACCTTTCCCCTTACAGCTAATGCATCTCACAAAGTTGTACTGTGAGTATATGTAGGTAGAACACATTGTGGGTGTGTAAATGTAACTTTTGCTCTAGGGAACATCATCGGCAATCCCTTGATTCGAGGATGATCTCTACCACATATTTACATATGGGTCCTGAGATGACTCAGGTGTCTGATCCTGGAACTGCAGCGCCACCTGCAGTAGGTACAGACATTTCCTGATGGGTCAGCTGCCTGATGGGAGAAAGTTCTTTCTTTTTTCTTCCTTCTCTCTCTCTCTCTCTCTTCCTCTTATTTGACATGACTTACTGGAGGATCTGAGCTCACTGAAGCTCAGTGTGAATGAAACAGATGATAATTGTGGTCAGAGATAAGGAACTAGAAGAATTGATGAGCGCTGAATCTGCTCCATCTGTTGATGAAGCATTGCCATTCACCATGCAAAAGATTCATAACCTCAGGGTCAGAGATGGTCAGAAAATGGAGGATTGTGAATTTTTAATATTTGCTGTAGAATAAAAATCCAATATATTTTTGCCAAAACAATTTATTTTTATTCTGAAAATGTTTCTGCAGTGTCCCATGGGAGTTGTAGTTGGGATGAATCATGCTCCCATTCTTCTCTATAGGACAAGCACCCGGTCAGACTACACTTCCCATCATGCACCACAGTCTTTCATTTGGTGAAGGGATATGTGCTTCGTGGCAGTTGGATATTCAGTGCATCATGGGAGATGAAATCCAGCTGGTAAGCCTCGCCCATAGAAGACAATGGGAGCATCAGGTGACTTTGAACTACAACTCCCATGAAGCCCTGTGGCAGCAACTGAAAATTCAAATATTTCAATTTTTGGCTGAAAACCAGAAGTGTGGGTTTTGAGGTTTGTTTTTATTTTTTAATTTAAAAGAATCCGTAGTTGGGGTTGGTCCTGCTTTGAGCAGGGGGTTGGACTAGATGACCTCCTGAGGTCTCTTCCAACCCTAATCTTCCATGATTCTACGAAAACACACTTTTCCCACTAAAATATTTATTTAGTTGAAAACCAATTTTCCCTTGAAAAAAACAGTTTTGACAGAAATTTTTCAGCAAGCCTGCCTTAGGCTCCCCGAGGACCTTTGACTGCTCGTAGTAGCAGCAGTAGCTAGGACTTTTAGGATTTCATTTTAGTTCGTAGGATGCAGCCTTTCTTTGCGGATGCAGCTGTCTTTGGAATAATCTATTCTTTCTTTACCTTCATGTTGGCTTCTAATGCATGCTATTTGCAGATATCCTTGGGTCACTAATGCAGCTACTACTCAAAACCCTTGGCAGTTGCATATTGGTCGTAGCTTACCTGCTTCCTGGATCAACTTGCTATATTAACATTACACCTATGATCTGTGAATTGCACTGGTGCTTCTTAGTGAAATTGCGTAAGAGCTATTCTTCTGAGGCAATAGTAGGAAGGGCATTGGAGGACTACCAGCACTTACGTGAGTTTGCCTGTGTCCTCACTGCAAAGTAGGTGGGTTCCATCCTGAGTGAAAACAGAGTCCAGGTTCTAATTTGTACTCCCATCTGTTGTCAGACGCTCCCGGTATGGTGCTCTGCTCTGTTCAATGTTGATATCAATTGGCTGCGTGCGTGTGTTCCCTCTGTGTGCTGCCCCAGCTCTGCACAGATAGCTGACCCAGCAGACCCCGAGAGACCCCCCAATGACCACAGACTCTAGTAAGGTACGAAGGCACCTGGCCAGGTTTATTGTCAAACGAAGCACAGTAATAGTTCCCTCTAGACTTTACTCTAGAGGACGTACTACGAATATGTGCCCCCTGGCAATGGACTCAGCTCAGTCAGTGGCGGGACTTTCCACTGCCCCCTAGGCTGGACAAAGATATCCACTCAGGGATGCATTCTTATACACAGATACAAACAAGTTACACATCACACCTGATGTATTGAGGTGCAACCCCTCTACATAGCAAGGTACAACCCCACTACGTAGTAAGGTGCCGCCTCTCACCTTGTACATGTTGGTTCGAACAAAACAACTCTATCCATCATATTCCCCTTTTGGCCCTGTCATTGGGATGGGTCAGCTTGTTCCTTGTTATGTGTGGAATGTACAAGTATTGGAGTGTTCTGATATCTAGTGTTCAGTACCTTTTAGGTATGTATCTTTTTGCAGCATCAGCCCTTTCCTTGCCAGCTTCTGTGAGCAGGACCTGCCCCTGGCTCACAGCTTAACTTGGCTTTATGTTTGCAAAGTCTTGATCATTACTTTAGTTCAGGCCTCAGGCTTCATACTGGGCCGCTGATAAGGGTTTATGTTTCATGGCCTCATCTTACTACACCATCCATGAAAGCTTGTACCCCCAGCCCAGACTTAACGCACCTCTAATGCAGGTGTGATGGTGGCAGACCAGGTGCCAGCTCATGCCAAGGCCTCACTGAATGCTTACAAATGCACAGCTGGAATAACCAGTCTTGCTTACCTGTGTGCTAGCATTATCAGAATAGATATTAGATGTTAAGTTGATAAGAATGTGTTTAGACTTTATGAAATGTTTGTAGTTTGCTGCATGTATTGATCTCACATATAACCTCTGTAGCCCATGGTATAAAGTTATATTGAGTGTTTGCATTGTAAACCTCTGCAATTGTGTAACTCACCAAACAGGAAAAGCAGCATTAATTTTAAGGTAAAGTGCACATCCTGAATACAAGATGGCCCATTGAAGGCAAATGAGATATTGTATAGTATCAAAGGAGAAAGGCCCTGTTGACTACATTCCTAAATTCCACCAGGAAGGAGAAATCCACAAATGAAATGGGCTTTGGGGTTGAGGAGATAAAAATACCTGACAAGGAGAAATGATCTTTTATGCTGTCTGGACTTGGAGCGGTAAACATTCCTAAACGTAAGCAAGAGATCCCCATGCTGCTTGGCATGGGTAGACCTAAAAGACATTCAGTGGTGACATATTAGTACAAATCTGTCACTTTTAGGAATCATAAACTAACTCATTTGTGCATATATGTTGCCTGCTTTAACCTGTAAATAACTGTCATTTCTTTCTCCAAGTTAAGAAATATTTCGTTAATTTACTATAGGACTGGCTACAAGCATTGTCTTTGGTGTGAGATCTGAGATACAAAATTGACCTGGTGTAAGTGACTGGTCTCTTGGGACTGGGAGCTATCTGAATATTTTGTGATGTTTGGCGAAAGTGAGAATTTATCACTCATTCCAGCTTGCCTGGATGGAGTGCCCAAGGGAATGTCAGACTCTATGATATTATAGTGCTTTAGGAGTTCACATTTGTTAATGGTTTGGCAAAATCTAGTTATAGAACATACCACCAGTTTGCGGTGTCTGCCCTGCTTTTTGACAGTCTGCCATGAGGTTGGCAATCACGGTTGTGCGCCATTCCAGACACCGGGTTAGAGGTTCTTCTATGTGGACGGGAAGGGGATTTGAGCTAAATCCTGGGTAGGGCCCTGGATTAACTGCGCAGTGAAGACATATCCTGAGATAGTAAAATAAGTAACTGTGCAAGTTGTAATGTCTCAAAAAAAAAAATTGGGTCATCTTCATGGAAACTCATGGAATTCATTGTCACAGCAGCACATCTGATTCATGCAATTGTTTTTGCTCTTTTAATATTAATGTAATTACTGAATGTAAATTAGAACAGAATGTTAACAGATAAAGAAGAAGCTTAAGTCCAACTCTTTCTTCTGCCAAAGTTTATTCTTTAAGCTTATTATCATTGGGATTAATCAAGCTAGTGTAGGGATGACCAGAGCAACAAATTTGCCTTTCATAAATATTTGAATTTCATTTTTATTGTCTTCAGAGAGATTTGAAAATGGAAATAAGTCAGGGTTGAATTTTTGGATAACTTTGCTTCATGTCACTTCTTTTCCCCATCCTCCCATCAGAAAGCTATTGTGCCATACAGCATAACCCCGCCTGCTGTGAGACAAAGAGCGCCAGTCATGTAGCCATATTTAAGGACTAGCCTCATCCCTCAGTCAAAGAACAGCCCAAGAAAGTCTTTGTCCCAATAAAAGTGGTGAGGAAAGAAGTAGATAGTATGGAAAAGGAAGCAGTGCAAATCAAGAAATGGCTCGCTTTAATGAGAAATATGATGCACACTTACACCAGACGTGAATCTGCCACAGAAACAGGTGCCATTTGGATGAATGTGTGCAGTGGTGACCTAAAAGCCACCTACCAGTTGATGTCCAATACAGTTTGTGTCTTTTGATAGCCCATTAACTTTGAGTCTTAGCCTTTGCTGCCTGAACCGGGACATAGTCCAGAAAATATTGACCTGCTTCCTGTTAGGCCTCTTGGCTCAGTCTGATTAGCTATTGAGAGATGAAGAGGAAAGCTAGCAGCCTACACCTCTTGCATACTGTGTATGAACAGTTTCATTAAGTGGTACAATACAATTTGGGGTGCTTCAGGGATTGGTTCTTGTCCCTATGCTATTTAGTATCTTCATCAATGAGGAGGAAGAAAACAGAATCATCACTGAAAGTTTGCAGACAACACAAAAATTGGATGTGGTAGATAATGAAGAGGACAGGTCAATGATACAAGAAGATCTGGATCTCTGGGTAAACTGGACACAAACAAACATGCTTTTAAATAAACTACATATAAATGCATACACCTAGGAACAAGGAATGTAGGCCATATTTACAGGATGGGGATTCTATCCTTGGAAACATTGACTCTGAAAAACATTTGGGGGTCATGGTGGATAATCAGCTGAACATGAGCTCCCAATTCAATGCTGTGCCAAAAGGACTAATGTGAAGCTTGGATGAACAGAGGAATCTTGAGTAAGATTAGAGAGATTATTTTAACCTCTGTATTTGACACTGGTGCGACCACTGCTGGAATCCTGTGTCCAGTTCTTGTGTCCACAATTCAAGAAGGCTGTTGATAAATTGGAGAGGGTTCCGAGAGGAGCCACAAGGATGAATACAACTATTAGAAAACATGCCTTATAGCAATAAACTCAAGAAGCTCAATCTATTTAAGAAGGCTGAGGGGGGATATGATTGCTCTCTTTAAATATATCAAAGGGATTAATACCAAGGAGGGAGAGGAATTATTTCAGCTGAGTAGTAATGTGGACACGAGAACGAATGGATATAAACTGGCCGTGGGGAAGTTTAGGCTTGAAATTAGAAGAAGGTTTCTAACCGTCAGAGGGGTGAAATTTTGGAACAGCCTTCCGAGGGAAACGGTGGGGGCGAAAGACCTTTCTGGCTTCAAGATTAGGCTTGATAAGTTTATGGAGGGAATGGTTTGAAGGGATAATGTGATTTTAGTCAATTAGGCATTAACGTGCCATCGCGGGTAAAATGAGGGTCCGGCTGTAGAATCTTGCCTGTATGCTCGGGGTACTGCTGATGGCCATATTTGGGGTCGGGAAGGAATTTTCCTCCAGGGTAGATTGGCAGAGGCCCTGGAGGTTTTTTCGCCTTCCTCCGCAGCATAGGGCAGGAGTCGCAGGCTGGAAGATTCTGTTGTGGGTGGGTCAGCTTTTGTGGCCTGCATCATGCGGGAGGTCAGACTAGATGACCATATTGGTCCCTTCTGACCTTAAAGTCTATGAGTCTATGAGTCTATTTAGCCATGAGATGGTGAAGAGGTGACTTGAGCACAGTTTATAAGTATCTACATGGGTAACAAATATTTGATAATGGGCTCTTCAATCTAGCAGATAAAGGTATAACACAGTCCAGTAGCTGGAGGTTGAAGCTAGACAAATTCAGACCGAAAAATAAGGCACTTTTATTTAAATTGAGATTGGAAGCTTTTTTCTAAAAGATGTGCTTTAGGAATTATTTTGGGGGCAGTTCTTTGGCCTGTGCTGTAGAGGAAGCCAGACTAGACGTTCACAATGCTCTGTTCTGACCTTGAAATCTATGAATTCAGCAAATCTGAAAGACTTTTTAGTATCAATACACCTCTACCTCGATATAACGCTACCCGATATAACATGAATTCAGATATAACGCAGTAAAGTAGTGCTCCGGGGGGGGGGGGTCATAGCAAGTTCAAAATAACACGGTTTCACCTATAACACAGTAAGATTTTTTGGCTCCCGAGGACAGCGTTATATCGAGGTAGAGGTGTAACAGACTTGGTCAAAATTAGGCGGTAGTATATTCTCTCTCTCTCTCTCTCTCTTACACACACACACACAATTCCCCTCCCCCCCCCTTTTTTTTGTTGGAATATGAAATGGCACAATTTGTAATTTTGCAGACATTTTGAAATTCCAAAAATTCTAACTCTCTCTGTAGCATTCAAAAAGCCTGGGAAATAAATTCTTCTCTTTTTTCATTGACATTCAAAACGTTGATATTTCCTTCAGAATTTCAACCATCAAGTGCTTAGAGGGCCCTGAAGGTTGAACTACTCCCTCAATAGGTTTACATGGAATAGAGTGAGGACCTATGATGAAGATGATGGGTTGAACGGTCAAACTAAACTAATGGGAATGACAAAACTCAGGAAGGAACATTGATCTTGGTGACAGAAGACACAAGGGGGGGGGGGGCATTCGTATTACTCAGCAACAAAGCATGTTGGGTAGTGAATGCCAGTCAGTGCTAGGAGTATGTACTGTGCCTTTAAGAGCAGAGCACATGTTAGAGGGAACCAGATTCAGGCTAGTGAGAACTGGTTGGAAGCCATCTACTGTCAGCATCACACAACTAGGAACACATGACTGTCCTTTGTCTGAAGTACCTCTGTTTTAGTTCTAATGACACCTGACTTCTAAGAGTCCAGACTATGCCTTATTTTTATAAGTCCACAAAACAACAGAGCCAGGAGCAGTTGGAATTACAAAGGCCCACAATTTAAGGGCTAATGCTGTGTGATCTCTGTTTTATTGAGCATGCACAAGGACCTGTGTTTCACACGGAGAGGCTTCTGTTTGTCTGGGATCAGCCTTGCCCCAACTTGTGTGCTTGAGCCCCTGGTGCTGCAACAAACTCCATCCCTCCTGAAATCTGCCCCTCTTTGTCCAGTTCCACTCATGATATCACACTCAGGACTTTCCAGGAATTGCTCAATATCTTGCAGGATTTTGCCCTCAAGACTCTGAATTAATTGTTCACAAGTAACTTTTAGATTTTTTCCTCAATCTAATTTGTAGAAAGTCTTATATAAAATGCAACTTACAACAAGCTGTTGCTTATCCGATTGATGCAAGGCTTCTCTCTACATTCTCTCAGCTCCTTCTTTCTTTGCTGGAACACTGTCCCCTCAGGACTGCCTCCCTGCGCCTTGTCCTCTTTCCAGGCCCAACTCAGGGATTAATTCCATCCCTGTGGCCTTCTTCCATCTGCCTTGCTCAGGCCCTTCCCAGAGACAGTGAACTCCCTACCTCCTCTCTCCTGGGTTTCTCTGTCTTGGGTCCCTCTCCTGGACCACCCCATACTTTCATTTCCTTCTTTGATGGAGGAGACCCATCTCCTTCCCAGCTGGGTCTAATAACAAATCAAGTCTGACACACCCTCCAGGTTCAGCAAGGTGGGCTAACTGAGCTCTCAGATGCCTGTTAACTCTTTGCTTACCTGTGTATGGTAGGCACCCCATCACAATATTAAACATAAAAAGCTCATAAAACATCCACTTTCGATGTCAATGGCCAGTCTCCCATTGATTGCCGTGGGAGCAAGATCAAGCCCAAATGTGCAACATTATTTCCCCAAATTGAAGTGAGATATGGTGTTTATAAATACTGCCCTGGGGCAAACTAGTCCAGTCACTATATTTGTATAGGCCTGGTAATAATAAACAATCCATAAATCCTGATTAAGGGCCTGATCATGAAATGCGCTGAGCCCTTCCTGGGAATGGTCTACTGCCCTCAATTCCCTCATAGGATTGGTTCCCTAAATTCATGCACAAAATAAAAAGGATGAGTAGGCGGCACTGTGTAGCCCACTCATTTGCATTGCCCGCTTACGAGTTTCTAGTATTTCTTATGGAAATTCTGATCCCTATTTATTCTGCACATTTGCAATGCAAGACCATTGGGGATCAAATATAAGGCTACTGTATTCTGTAAGTCATACACAGTATTCATATGAGATAGTTAATTTTTTTGTCTCCCAGTGTATGTCTGCCCTGCAGTCAGAGGTGTGAGTGCAGCACATGTAGACATACCCAAGCTAACTTTGATCTAGCTAGCTGGAATAACAATAGAAGGCTAACTGCTCAAGGGTCCTGGGTGTGGTTGTTTAAGCCCCTGAGAATTAGCTGTCCACTGAATTAGTGAGTGTTTGTATGAACTTTTTGAAAGGAGCAGGTCCCTTAGTTTCTCTCTAGTTCCAATCTAAGGAACATGTTCATCAGCCAAGTGGGATGGGGAATAAATTACTCTCTTCTGAGAACTGCATAAAATGATGTTCTTGGCAATGTCAGAGTACTTCAGAACTTCGGGACAACCCATCCGTTGATGAGAAGCTGGTAAGAGGGCAATTTGATGTTTGATAGTGTGTTGGTCATTTGCATAAGCCATTTCTGTCTAACTGACACAGGCAGTTTAAATTGTGAATTGCCATTTGCCAGTTTTATAATCAAATATAAAACTCAACATTTGCTTTGAGCAATTTGGGAGAAGTCAAACTTCAGATTTGCTTTTCTGTGAGCCTATCTGTCTATTCCTAAGCCCCGCCCATCACCATGGTATTTGAGTGCATTTTTTTTCCTCCATGAAGCTCGACTGCATAAATGTTGAGCATGGTGGAAAGTGAATGCTTAAAGACTGCAAATGTGGCGGAATGAAAAGCTGCCAGAAAATTCAAACAGATACTCATGGACAATTTTCTCAGCTCACTTCTTATCATGTGACAGATGAAAATTCTTCTTGATTCAAGAATAAGCCAAGATGAGTGAGCCCAGATAGGCATCAGAGCCACATTGAAGGGCATGATCCCATTTTGAACATCTGTACAATCTTCTGAGTAGGGTTGGTCAAAACATTCTAATTAATCATTTTCCCATTGGAAAATGGGGTTAAATTGACATTGAAATGTTCTGTGGGAAAAGGTTGATTTTTGTAGAATATTTTGTTGGGATAATCAAAATGAAACATTTCAAGTAGTTTAGCAACATTCCTCTCTAAGACACTCCTATGCATGCTGGCAGTTTAGCCACAGGGAGAGACTACTGTGCATTATGGGTGATGTAGTCTGGCAAGATAGAAAGGCAGATGAGAGAGAATATGGACATGAGGGACCCAGAACTACTGCTCCCATGAAGCACTGCAGCAGCTCAGGCAGGTGTGGAGATTAATGTTAACGTGGAAGGAAATGAACTGTTTTGACATTTCTGAATTCAATATTTTTTAGACTCTTCATTCTGTGAAAAGTTTTGATATTTTGATATTTATTTTTTTTTGGTCCTCAAATGGAGCCAGAATAAATATCTAAACATCCTGCAGGATGGAAATTCAATTTTATCAATTATCAATTAATTATTCATTATAATTATTATTCTTATTATCTTTGCTAGCCATCTCTTGTTTTGGGAATGGGCAGAACTTATTTCATGGGAAGATTATCACAATTTTTCCCCTCCCTCATTCACCCTGTAATGAAGAGCAGTGTGTTAGCATACAGGATTATTTAGGGCTGCTTCTTGTATTTTATTCTCAATCAACAAGTAGCAGTTCAGCTTTAAGTGACTGAGTCTGTTTCCCACCCTTTGGCCCCGCCCTTAAATTCAACTCAAACTAGGTACATTAAGAGGAATGAGATCTGCTGGGAGATTATTCTTGTATGAAGAAGCTGTGGTCTGTAAAGACCACAGTCTTGAGGCCTGTTCCACTCACAAAACGTAGTGTTGAGGAACGGTGCACGGATCCTAAATGTTTAAGTATTACTAAGAATGGAACAAAGACCTTTCAGCTGTATGCTCTGGTACATTTCCTCGTACACATTGTGATAAACTTATTTCCAAGGGTCTGTGGCGTGTTTTAGTTTGAAAACTTATCTTCTTGCACTCTCTTTGTAATATAAAGTTGGAGAGCAAACTATATCTCGGAACAGATGCAGAGGGCACATCCATTTCCTCGGATAGTAATATCTCCTCTGTTTGCCTAAACCTTTGCAGTTCCAGAGCCCACAGCTGTGGCTTCAGGTAAGATATGTGAACTGTTCACAAGGTGAAATGCACGAGTAAGAACCAATTCTCAATGAAGCCAATTGTTCTTAGATTATTCTTCTTTGCTCTATGGGAGCGCTCAGAGAACTCAGCTGAGATTGGGTCCCATTGTATTAGTTTTTGCACATAAGAGACAGCCTCTGCTCCGAAGAGCTTACAATCTAAACACTGAAAGGGTGGAAGGGGAAACCACTGGCCCAAGTTCATACAGCAGCTCAGTGGCAGAGCCAGGAATAGAAACCTGATCTCCTGACTCCCAGACTGGGGTGCTATCCATTACACTAGTGGTTCTCAAACTGTGGGTCAGGACCCCAAAGTGGGTCATGATCCCATTTTAATAGGGTCGCCAGGGCTGGCATTAGACTTGCTGGGGCTCGGGGCTGAAGCCAAACTCTGAGCCCCACTGCCCAGGGATGAAGTCCTTAAGCTTTGGAGCCCCACAGGGCAGCGGGGCTTGGGCTTTGGCTTTGCCCACCCGCCCCCCGGCTGGTGTGATGGGGCTCGGCTTTGGTCCCCCTTCCTGGGGTTGTGTGAGAAACCCTGCATTAGACCATGCTGCCTCTGAGGGAATGTCTACACCACACAGTTAACCGGTGTGATTGGCACACAGATCTGAGCAGGTTCACCTAGCCCAAGTATGAACATTCCCATAGCAAAGTTGTTCCCACATCACTGTGTCCTCACTTTTTCTGCACTCACCCATGTGCATCTGGGGCATAGCCCATGGTTCTGTGTGCTGAGACACGCTAGGAATCTTTTCCAGTCAATTGTGTCCATTACAGAAGAACTTGTCTGTCCCTTGGGGAGGAATTGGAGGAAGGGCATTGGAGGACTATCAGCACTTGAGTGATCTTGCCTCCATCCTCACTACAAAGTGGGCAAGTTCCAGACCGAGCAAAAAACCATAGCTCAGGCTTTAACCCTCCCCACTCTCCTACCCTCAGCTGTGCAAGCAAGCACAGGTCTTCAATATGCAAATAATCATGTGCTTGAGGATTTGTGTGTGGATGGTGGTGGTGGTGGGAAGGTTGGAGCATGGGCTAAGACTGTGGTGTTGACATATCATCCGATTCAGTGATTAGCCTGATAAGGATGCTACATGTTAAAATACTAAAGAAAAGGAGGCTTGCAGAGAGAGAGACTTAAGGATTTGTGTCAATACCCTGATAACCCTAACTGAAAGATCTGGCACTAAATGCTTGGAAATATTAAGTCAAGGCGGGAAAGAGACTGAGACACATGTGAACAAATAAATGTAAGGCTGCTTTTCTAACAGCCACTCAGAGCTTGGCAGCACAAAGATTTATTCAGCATTTCACATGAGAAAACACAGGCTCCAGTCCCAGTACCTACATGTTACCAGGAAAATTTGTTTGTTCCACAGTGGATGCCCCTTCATATTATTAACCTCCAAACACCCCCTCCCACAGGTTTTGATCCAGCAAAGCACTTAAGCAAACACTTGGCTTTAAGCATACGAGCAGTCCCATGGACTTCAATGGTTACAAGCTTAAAGTTAAGCATGTGCATAAGTGTTTTGCTGGATCAAGGCTATACGAGGTAATTACACAGTGAATTCACTCTCTGGAAGAGAAGCAAAGGACTAGAAATGCAGTTTCAGGTGAGGTGGACTAGCAGAGCAGTGTAGTGAAAACAAAGTGGTAGGGGGGAGGGATAGCTCAGTGGTTTGAGCATTGGCCTGCTAAACCCAGCGTCGGGAGTTCAATCCTTGAGGGGGCCATTTAGGGATCTGGGGCAAAAATCTGGCTGGGGATTGGTCCTGCTTTGAGCAGGGGGTTAGACTAGATGACCTCCTGAGGTCCCTTCCACCCCTGATAGTCTATGATATGCTGGAGGGTAGGGATAGGATACAGAAGGACTTAGACAAATTAGAGGATTGGGCCAAAAGAAATCTGATGAGGTTCAACAAGGACAAGTGCAGAGTCCTGCACTTAGGACGGAAGAATCCCATGCACTGCTACAGACTAGGGATCGAATGGCTAGGCAGTAGTTCTGCAGAAAAGGACCTAGGGGTTACAGTGGATGAGAAGCTGGATATGAGTCAACAGTGTGCCCTTGTCGCCAAGAAGGCTAACAGCATTTTGGGCTGTAGGAGCATTGCCAGCAGATCGAGGGACATGATCATTCCCCCTTGTTTGGCATTGGTGAGGCCTTATCTGAAATACTGTGTCCAGTTTTGGGCCCCGCACTACAAGAAGGATGTGGAAAAATTGGAAAGAGTCCAGCAGAGGGCAACAAAAATGATTAGGGGGCTGGAGCACATGATTTATGAGGAGAGGCTGAGGGAACTGGGATTATTTAGTCTGCAGAAGAGAAAAATGAGAGGAGATTTGATAGCTGCTTTCAACTACCTGAAAGGGGGTTCCAAAGCGGATGGATCTAGACTGTTCTCAGTGGTAGCAGATGACAGAACAAGGAGTAATGGTCTCAAGTTGCAGTGGGGGAGGTCTAGGTTGGATATTAGGAAACACTATTTCACTAGGAGGGTGGTGAAGCACTGGAATGGGTTACCTGGGGAGGTGGTGGAATCTCCATCCTTAGAGTTTTTAAGGCCTGGCTTGACAAAGCCCTGGCTGGGATGATTTAGTTGGGGTTGGTCCTGCTTTGAGCAGGGGGTTGGACTAGATGACCTCCTGAGGTCCCCTCCAACCCTGATATTCTATGATTCTATGCACATACTGAGGGCAAAACTTTTCCCAGGTGCAATGGCACTGCAATCAATAAAGTTCTGCTAGGGATGGATTTTCCCCTATCATTATATGGTGCTCTCAATCCCCTTCTATTATGGGCATTGAATGCACAGTTTGCTTTGAAACCAACACAGAATGAGCTGAGAATTGAGTTTAGTTCTGAGGCCTAACCTCTAGTCCCAGATAGAACAAAGGAATCAAAAGAAATGCATAACCAAATTCTGCTGCACCACCAGCTCAGGTGAGTAAAACAGACGGCTTTGTTACCGCCAAAGATAATTACACTTCAGAGTTCATCTAAGAAAACATAGATTTGTAAGGAAAAGCTTTGACAGGATTATTTTCAGACTGATCAAGGACTTGCGGAAGTCTAAGAAGTCAAGTACGGTACAAGAAAAAAAAGCTATCACTGTTGTGATTATGAATTATGTAAATCACGTACTTTTGAACTCCTAATTCCTGTGCTACTAAGCAATAATCTATCTGAATGTGGCTATTTGCTCATCTCTTGTAACGAGCAGAGACACTAGAAACGCTCACAAATCACATTCACTAGACCTGCAGCTCCTATTTCAAAGTCAGCTTGAACTATGACCTGGGGGCGCTTTGACTTTGGGTGGGTAAAGGATATGTACTCTAGCCATTAACTTGGGTAACTGTCTCTTTCTTCTTTCCCCTCTCCAGCCAGTTCAGCTTGCACTGCTTATGCAGACATTGCCTAGCCATTAATGGATCCTCGGAAAGTCTGGAAATATAATAACAGCACTTATTTATTGATTGCTTTGATCAGAAACTAGGCTGGGGGGGGGGGCAACATGTGCATCAATAAAGAACCTAAAGTCTACAGAGCCTGAGAAATAATAACAAGGCTGAGATGCTTAGAAAAGAAACCCCATGACAGGGGATCAATATAAAACCTTGTGGTAAAGATACTAAAGTAGAAGGAGGAATGATCAGGTTGCTGTGAAAGAAATGCGAAGGTTTGCATTAAAATGCTGAGGCTGAGACCTTGTGGCAAATACTGGCAATTAGTAAAGGACACATAGGTCTAAAAGGGTAGGTGAGACTCCAGTCTATTGTCTGCCTATTAGTGCTTAGAGACAAAACTGAATTAACTCTCTTTGGGTATATTCTAAGGGTACGTCTACACTTACCGGAGGGTCCGGCGGCAGGCAATCGATGTTCTGGGATCGATTTATCGCGTCTGGTTTAGACGCGATAAATCGATCCCGGATCGATCCCGGAAGTGCTCGCCGTCGACGCCGGTACTCCAGCTCGGCGAGAGGAGTACGCGGCATCGACGGGGGAGCCTGCCTGCCGCGTCTGGACCCGCGGTAAGTTCGGACTAAGGTACTTCGAATTCAGCTACGTTATTAACGTAGCTGAATTTGCGTACCTTAGTCCGAAGTGGGGGCTTAGTGGGGACCAGGCCTAAGAGACGCTCTAAGCCTATATTTAATTGCAATGTTCCAGCTGTTCTGACACATTGCATAATAATAGTTAAAACGAACAAAAATACTGGATCTAACTGTCCCTGAACTTTGCGCCATTTGAGTAGACATCTGGAGCAAAACTTCTTGGCTCGGGTTGTTATTTAGTGCCGAGCATGTGCTATATACATAAGACTGCAGGAGTAAAGGAGCTGCCTTTACACAGCGCTATGTACGTATATAGCGTATGTCCAAATGAGCGTGCTGTTGTAATGCTGTCATTAGGGGCAGGCAAAGCTAATAGTAAATTTGCCAAACAGCAGGAGGAATAATCAGTGAGCCCAGTTAATATTCAATTATCATTCAAGGTATAGTCAGCTAGGGCTGGAGTCTGTGCTCCTAAGCTGTGCAAAGTGGCCGTAAAGCAGCCAGAAAAGGCCAGTGGAGGATTTCTCCCATGCATGGGAACCCTCTGATGATGTAAAGGTGGCAGAGGTGGTTCTGTTATTTCCTGTGACAGCCCCCAGGGTAGGGATGGAGCGGTATTCCTGGCATGTTCCAGGAGCTGGGCACAGGCAGGACAGTTTGGGAAGGTGACATGGGAAGCAGAATCCTGTACTGGTGCCATTCAGAACTGGCCCTCTACAGCCCTAACTTATGCCTAGGCCGTTCAGCCCTGAATCAGAGAGATACATCTGGCTCCCTGCAGCCTCCTCACTTGGAGTAGCGACTCAACCCCCCTAGTGATTGCTCCTCCCTCTCTAACGCACCTGAGAGTGGGAGACACCCTGAGCCAGGCATACTTTATCTGGGGTCTGCTGAGCACTTCTGATACCAGGGAAGAAACTGAGGAGAACCACTCCATAGTCCCTTCTCTTCTGTGGACCTTGGTCCATTTTTTTGCAAGTGGGCCCTGTTATCTTAATGGGATAAATCAAACTCCTGGATCCGAATGTGAACGATTTGGAGCTCCTCTGTAATAACTTATGAACACTATGGTTACGTCTACACCAGGGGGGGGCAAACTATGGCCCACAGGCCACATCCGGCCCACCAGCCGATTTAATCTGGCCCTCCCCCTCCCCCAGCACCACAACCCCTTGCCCCAGCCCGGACCCAGCTCCCACACACTGAACTCCTCATTTCTGGCCCCACCCCAGAGCCTGCACCCCCAGCCAGAGCCCTCACCCCCTCCTGCACCCCAACCCCAATTTCATGAGCATTCATGGCCTGCCATAGAATTTCCATACCCAGATGTGGCTCTCAGGCCAAAAAGTTTGCCCATGCCTGCTCTAACACTTTGTTCCTATTTCAAACCGTTGACTTAAAAAGGCTGTTTAGTCCCTGTATTCTATTGGCCACGGACTCCTGAAGGGAAGAACATCAGGTGAACTGAGTCAGATCTGCAGGATACGAATGGTTGATACACGAGGTCCTGTAGCCCAGGGCCTGGTCTGAGGCACAAGACCTGACCTCTGAGAGGGTGAACACAGAGTATGTCTACACCCATGGCGGCATGACACTGCACTCTTCACGGATTTAAATAGCAGCATAGATGGTTTAGGTGAGCAGAGTAGAGTGCCCTACAAGCCTCAACCCCTAGGGTACATACCCTAGTGGACATTTCTACACACCGGAGTAGTGCCTCCCACGTCTACACTTAGGGTTGCCAGGTGTCTGATTTTCAACCAGAATGGACGGTTGAAAAGAGACCCTGGCGGCTCTGTTCGGCACCACCAATCGGGCGGTTAAAAGTCCTTGCGGCCCCTAGGCGCATGGGCAGCCAGGGAGGCTCTGCGCACTGCCCCCACCCCGAGGGCTGGCTCCGCTGCTCCCATTGGTTGCAGGGACTTGGCGGCCACTTGCCGGGAGCTGCAGTAAGTGCCGCTGGGACCCCGAACCTCCTCCCGCACGCAAACTCCCTCCCAGAGCCCGCACCCCCCCCACATGCCATCATAACTGCAGACATGGAATTGGCCTCAGAGAGATGAGAAAAGGGATAAAGGTGTATCTAGCTCTGCAACTACGACACTGAACATCTCCGATCTTTGCAGCGTTTGAGACAGGGATCTCAATCCCAGTTTTGAGACTTGAGGCCAACTCTAGGGTTAGCTGAGTTTAGCTCTGTGATTTGGAATTTGGACCCACAATTCATCGGGTGGGATCAAAAATGAGCCAAACATAAAAGAAAAAAGACTCACATGAGTCCCTGCATACTGAAAGCACTGAGTTTTACCAGTATTGCCAGCTAATGAGGAAAGGGCTCAGTGTGACTGGCTTTGAATGTAACTTTATGTTTTCTCCTGCAAATAGATGCTCTTGTCACCCTGTTTGTGGATAGTCAGTAAATGCTTAAAAATCCTACCATCTTTTTTAAAGCCATAATAAAACCAACACTGAATCTGCTGAGTCACCAGCATTGTCCCACGGGTTTTATTCTAATTATGTGTGAAGGTTTATGAAACTAATAACTGTTTTTAATAAAAGAATGAGAATGCTTAAATTTAGAAAATGCATTAAAATTTGCCCAGGTAATTGGATTGTGTGGGAATTCAAGATAAGAATAACTTCATTAAAATGAAAAGTTAAAACAAATCACCGGGGTTGTTGCTGAAGATTTTTTTTTCTCTTAAAAATTAATTTTCATCTCATTCTAATCTGCATGTAAAAAGAATTTAAGATTGTTTAGGGTTGAGGAAGGTTGGAGTATTACAGGTTCCAGTATTCATAGAATCATAGAATATCAGGGTTGGAAGTGACCTCGGGAGGTCATCTAGTCCAGTGGTTCTCAAAGCCGGTCTGCCGCTTGTTCAGGGAAAGCCCCTGGCGGGCCGGGCCAGTTTGTTTACCTGCCGCATCCACAGGTTCGGCCAATCGCGGCTCCCACTGGCCATGGTTCGCCAATCCAGGCCAATGGGGGCTGCGGGAAGCGACACGGACTGAGGAACGTGCTGGCTGCCCTTCCAACCCCCTGCTCAAAGCAGGACCAATCCCCAACTAAATCATCCCAGCCAGGGCTTTGTCAAGCCTGACCTTAAAAACCTTCCCTTGCTCCATGGGGCAAGTTATCTGCACCAGCCCTCCCCCAGTTTTACTGGCTCCAGTGCATTGGCCGTTGGATTAAAGGGATGAAGCTAAGGCTCTACTCGCTCCCTACCCCACCTATTTGCACAGGGACGAGGAATAACGGGACACTAGCAATTTGCTACACTCTGATACCCCCCACCACTGAGCCTTGGGTGTAAAGGGACAAAACATAAGCAGCATTAACAAGAACCTTTCACTTAATTTTCTACCACTTTGTAGAACTTGATATTCTTACTCCACTGGTGTAAATAAAGAGTAACTACAGGGAAGCCAAAGAAGTGAAAATGATGTGAGAAAATCCCAGTGATAACATGGAGCATGTTCCTTCTGGCAGGGCTAGAAGAGAGAGAGAGAGAGGTTTGTGTTTACTTGTGTGGGAATGTGCTGATTCACCTCTCGCTGATTCGACTCCACTGACTTCAAGGGTTTTACTCTTCATTTGCACCAGGGATCGGCAACCTTTGGCAGGCAACCATCCCCGGAGCACCCATGGAGTCGGCGCCTATGTCCACAGGTTCGGCCGATCGCAGCTCCCACTGGCCGCGGTTCGCCATTCCAGGCCAATGGGGGCTGCGGGAAGTGGTGTGGGCCGAGGGATGTGAGGAGGATCAGGCTCATGAAGCCCCATTTCCCTCTCAGCTCACACTGAAGTCACTGGGAGTTGCAACCGAGCATCTAAGGGGAGCAGACTTTAAACACAACTGGCAGCCCAGATTTTAAGCAGATGATAAATTTTAATCTATCTTCCAAATTATTTCTGACATTGTTGAGTGCATAAAGGCAGCTATAAGTATCCCTGCCTTCTTTGTTCTGTCACTTCACCTGCTTCTATGCTTTTTGCCCTCTTCTCTACATCCCCATGCCCCAAAACCAAAGCAGACACTAGATATAATGGACAAAAAGCAACAGGCAAGGGTGTGTTCTTAAAGTCACTGAACGCTACACTAACTTCTAGGATTCATTACAGCTGTCCATATAATGACCTCCGAGGAAAGGTTAAAAAAACTGAGTATGCTTGGTCTTGAGAAAAGAAGACTGAGAGGGTACCTAATCATGGTCTTTAAATTTTTTAAGGGTTGTTATAAAGAGGGCTGTGATCAGTCCACTGAAGGCAAGACAAGAAGCAATGGGCTTAATCTGCAACAAGAGAGATTAGGTTAGATATTAGGGAAAAAATTCTCTAACTATCAGGGTGGTTAAGCACTGGAATAGGCTTCCAAGGGAGGTTGTGGAAGCCCCATCTTTGGAGGTTTTTAAAAACAGGTTGGACAAACACCTGTCTGGGATGGTCTAGGTTTACTTGGTCCTGCCTCAGTGCAGGGGGCTGGACTTCTGGACTTGATGACTTCTCACGGTCTCTTCCAGCCCTATGTTTCTAGATAGATAGATAGATAGATTTTCTATGCACTTCCTTCCAAAGCTCTTTAATCATGGAGTATTCTCACAATGGATGTAGCAGGGGGCTTCCCAGAGTTTGAGAGCACCAGCAGACATCAGCGTCTTTGTGATGGAGTGTACAAACCCCACACAGGGGAACAGGAGGTTAAGGAACATGTCTGGTCCCAGGAGGCTCCCCCAAACCGAGCTTTCAGTGGACGTGCACTGAAAAGGGCACAGCTCAGCCAGGGTGGTCAGTGCGAGGGACTAGATCTGCACTGGTAGCTCCTGCAGGAATCCAGCAGGACCCCCACACCGTCCTGAAGCTGACCTCAACTCAGAGCTGCAAGTCACCACGGAAGAGACAGTGGGGTAGCTGCTTATGAGTGAGGAAGGAAATCTCTTGACCCTTTTCTTGGGGGACGCATTGCAGGTCGCAAGCCAGGGCATCACCATGCCTCAGGAGAGGCTGGGATGTGGTAGGAAGTAACCCAGGGAGTAGGCTGGGTGATAACCTAACCCAGGTCACACACCTCAACTACTTGTCCCTGGGCCCTGGGTTGGAACCTAGAGAACTGGGAGGGCCCAGGTGTTCCTACAGCTAACACCCCAGACTTGAACCACTAGGCACTAACGCCAATCCCCAGAACTTGAGCAAGTAGGTGGTACGACTAACCAGTGCTCTGACCACTAGGGAATGTGGTCTAAGACGACAGTCCCTCATCACAGTCCTTTACGCCAGCCGTTCACAAAGCTGAACCCTTTCAGGGCTCTGGAAAGCCACTGGAACTGTTGAAAACACACACACCAATCACAGCTGCTTTTCAAAAGGAGTCTGGAAGAAGTAGAACAACGCTAGGTGAGAGTGGAGAGAGAAAACTGGGAAGAGCAGAGGGTATGAGAGGAGGTGTAGGAAGAGTTTAGGGAGTGGGAAGGAGAAGTTAATTCATGTTAATGATTTATTATTATTTGTATTATAGTAACATCTAGAAGTCCCAAGTGACATCAGAGCCCATTGTGCTAGGCGCTGTACACACACATAATAAGTGACAGTCGCTGCCCCTAGAGCTAACAGTCTAAATAGAAAAGATAGACAGGGTGGGAGAAAGGAAGTGTTATCCCCATATTATAGAGAGGGAACTGAGGCACAGAGAAAGTAAATGACTGGCTGAAGGTCAGGAAGGGAGACTGTCATAAGCAAGAACAGAAGCCAGATGATCTGAGTCCAAATCCAGTGTTTCTTTTTGACCTTCCTTTCTCTCTGTCGTGAGGCGTCCACGAATCCAGCACCTCCACTCCATTACCTGACGCAATTTCTGAATTGTGTACATTTCTCACTGCATTTCCTCAGCCCTGATTAAATCGATGAGAGCAGTTCCCACCTTTGGAAGCCAAGTACAACTGCATGCAAGTCTCGGCAATTCACTGGGGAATACTTTGTCATTAAAAGGGAGACCAGCCCGGCGGCTACAGTGTGTTCTTTCTTCAGACCAATTTCACAGCACCTTTTACAGGATGCCGCTGCAGGAAATTTGATTTTTACTTTCCCAAAGTTAAAAGCAGCTCTTTCCTGATAGGATAAAAATAGTCCTCCAAAGCTGTCCTACCCCCTCTAGGCCTGGTGAATAATTGAATATCACTTTCCTGGCAGTTACTCAGTAATGAAATAGGTTCACACAGTGCTTTTGCCCATAATTCAACACAGATAACTTAGCCAAGGTTGCAGTGGAAACAGGTGGTGATGGTGATGGTGTATGTGTGTATGTATAAATGGACCAAATCCTGCTGTTATTTACACTGGCCTAAATCCAGAGGAACTGCATTGGATTTCCACCACAAAATTAGTGAGAGCTACACCAGAGTTTGGATTTACACCAGCATATTTAAGAGCAAAATGTAGATCTCTATTTTTCTCTGAAAACCTACATGTTAGGCTAGTGGCTACTTGTGATCAGTGTGACCACTGAGACCAATTTGACTATTAATTGATACAAATAAACCCATATTTACTTCCTCCAAACTCTGCTTCTCCCTCCCTCTCTGATTATTAATTTGTTGTGTATTGTCAAAATCCGCAGGCCAGACTCTCAGGTGGAGTAAACTGATGCATCTCCATTGCCGTTGCTGGAGATACACCAATGGAGCTATGCCAATTTACGTTAGCTGAGGATTTTCCCCCCGGTGTCTGTTCAGCTCTACTAATTGGGTGTCTAGTCCCTTTCCCTACCAGTGTAGGATCGCTTCCTACAGAAACTGTGGGAGTGATTTTACCAGCCTGAACTCCCATCCTCCAGTGGAATCTTTGCAAGTACACCCCTGCCTCCATGCAAAATGGAAGCAATTGGGAGATTGTGTCCTAATTTCAATTTCACAAGAGACTGGATTTCTACTATTCTCTGGGGTGGGGGCTGTTTCTCACTCTATAAGAGGATGTCAGTTTGATGTTTCATGTCACTCTGCCTTGATTTTCCTTTGCTTTCTTTTGAGAGCTAATATATTTGGGATGCTTGGTATAAACTACCCTATCAACCTGCAGCATATAGGAAACAAGGATGCCAAAAAAAGGAATGACTGCATACACACAACTGAAAACTTCAAAAGAGCAACAGCTTGGATGTTTTAAAACAGAATTTAAATGTAAAGAGAAAATAAGTTAAAGAATCTAGTCAATTATGAGTTATGATTTTTTTCTGCATTTAATTAAAATAAAAAGTCATTTGGCACTATAGAAACATCTGGAAATACTAACATACTTTTTTTTTTGCATTTGCTTATACAATTAAAAGCACCATGTGGACTCTTTAAAAGTGTAATAAAAACAAATAATAATAAAAAAAATCCCTACCATTTTTTCAGAATGATTTCATTCTTTAATCTTGTTATTATTAAATTTATTCTTTAAAGCTCTTTGCATTAAGCAATACGTTAGACTTAATATGTGATCATTGTGCTATTCTATTATTTTTATTTTACACAAGGACCACGACCATAAAATCTGAGCCACTTGAGGAAGCCCTTTGTTAAAATATTGACAGGACATCATGGCGTAAAGAAGCAGATCTGTACTGACTAAATGGGATCATTTCATTCCTCACCTACCAATCTCAGGAGCTGTGCAGCTAGGAAAGGTTCCTTTAATGCAGAGAAACTAAGCCATCAAAGATTGGAGCTCCATTCACTAAAGGAGACTATTCACTCACATGCATAAGGACTAATTACAACTCTGAATTTTCTGTATCAGGCCGATGGAGTTAGACATGTTCCCTTTGACAAGCACAAGAAAGTCAAGGCAAACAAAGACAGGACCCAAAACAGCAGTACAGACTAGGGGAATTGTGGGGATCAAACAATTTGGAGAGGATTTGTGGGAGAAGTAGCCTTTAATGATGGACTTGAAGCAGGCGATTGGTTGCTTGGTGCACAAGAAAAGTCAGGTTGTCCCAAGTAGGGTGACCAGATTTTATAGGGACAGGCCTGATATTCAGGGCTTTGTCTAATATAGGGACCTATTACCCCCCACCCCATCATGGTTTTTCACACTTGCTATCAGGTCACCCTAGTCATAGAATACCAGGGTTGGAAGGGATCTCAGTCATCTAGTCTAACCCCCTGCTCAAAGCAGGACTAATCCCCAGACAAATTTTTGCCCCAGATCTCTAAATGGCTCCTTCAAGGATTGAACTCATAACCATAAATTTAGCAGGTTAATGCTCAAACCACTGAGCTATCCCTCACCCCCAAGTGAAGTCCTAAATGAAAGGGTAGCTTGAGTTGGGGCATAAAGCAAAGACTGAAGGTGAATGAGACAAAAAGATCAGTTAAAAGAAAGCATTTGGAAGAGCTATGGGAGATGGGCAATGAGTGCACAGGTGTAGGTGGGGCAAGATTAGGTCAATGCCTTGAAAGTGAGGATGTATAGCTCAAATATGATGCAACGCCAGACAAGAGGAGGTTGATATGGACAGAATGACCAGAGAGGAAGATGGCTTTTAAGCCACTATACCACCTGGATGAAGGAGATAAATATGCTTCTGCATATTGTCTATCAGGCTCTCAATAGACTCAGTCCAGGTTTGCAATGATATAGCAAAGGCCTCTCCATTGGTCTGAATTTTAGTTTCTGCTTCCAAAAAAACTGCAGACAAAAGGCAATGGTCAGAATTTGACTCAAGAGGCAAAATGATAAAGCAAAGGGAGAAAACAACACAGGAAATTCTTTATTGCCAGTCTTTTGAATTACTTGAGTTTTACTGAGTATTTTGTCCCTGCTTTTACAAGCTGCAGTTGCATCATTTTTATTTTTTCCTGCTTAATTTGACAGCCTGAAAAACTCCCATCTCACTGGTATAATGTCCCCAAAGGGGTATGTTGTGTGTAACTGAGCTCTTCTGACAATATTGCAGATATTTTTCAAATGCTTTTTACTTCTCCACGGTCACCATGAAGACAAAATGGGCAATGCTGTTTAATGGAGACATTTAAATGCACATTAAATTGCAGCAGAGCTGATTAATAAAGCTGTGTGAGCTTCCTGAAACACCCTAACTACAGAACAGCTCTCTCTGCTCTACTGCTTTGTTTGAAAAAAGCCTGGTTGCTAACTGAGTTAAGCTCTAGTATACCGACATAGTAGTACATAATACTATCTCGTTCCAGTCCTGCAAAGATTTCTGAATATGCTTAACTTTAATCATTGGTTAAGTTGATTTCCCTGGCAAAACTGAAATGTGCAAAATGTATCGCTATTATTTATGATTTCTATTACCACATGCACAGAGTTGTGTGCACCATCAGGATTCATTCCCCAATCCTGAAATGGCCTCTTTGCAAGTGGGTCTCTGCACCAGCAAGATCAGGGACTAAGTCAGGATTTTAGTATGATAACAGGAACTGAAGAAAGAAGTTCAGGTTGCAGGGGGGAGCTTTTTTGCTGTGACACCAAGGATTCAGCAATCATGTTTGTGCCATCTGCCAACATGCAAATATCTTAGCCTCAGCATATAGCACTGGCCTCTCAACATGCTTAAAAATATATATTTTTCCTACAACCCTACCTGCCTGCCTTGTTGCTAATGAAACAAGGACCTCATCCCACTCCCTGATCCCATGAAGATCAATGCTAAGACATGCTATCATTGCCACTTTTGACTAAAGAAGAAAATAAAGAAAAATCCCACATTCTCGGTTTATTTCCATATCACCAAACTTTAGAAAAGAAAAACTGCTAGAGCTAGAGTTCATCAAAACTTTTTATTCAAACTATTTTTTCCCCCCAAATTTGGCCATTTTTACCAAAAACACAGATTTTGATGTCCTCAAAATGTTTCACTTAAAAAAAATATCTGATTCATTTATTGGCTATGGGAGCCTTTTCAGGAAGGGGTTTCATATTGATTTGACAGTTTAGTCACGTGATGGAATGTTTTTCAAACAAAAAAAATTAAATATATTTGTAATTTGATTTTTAAAATAGCCATGGAAAAGTTTGAAAAATGAAAAATTGGTTCAGTTAAAAATGCAGTGGAATTAAACTAGTCTCAGGAATATTGAAATTTTCAGCATTTTTGGTCCCAGCTCTAGGTAGTCTTTAAAGAAGTGTCCTTAACCTCACTGTATTACACATGCATGGTCACACTATATTATCCTGCCTCCACTAAAGGCAATTACAAAACTCATGTTGACTTCAGTTAGAGCAGAATCAAGTCCTCTTTCTGGGCACACTAAATGGGTCATAACATGTAAGTAAATCACACAGGGATGAGACTATTCATCTCAATTGTTACTCAAGGAACTCCTGATGCCAGCTGGCAGAGGGCACAGAAGTACTTAGGGTTACAGGGATCCCCTGGGTTTACCAAATGGGATCATGTAAGGTCTCTACGGAAAGCATGTATCTTATGGTTATCATAATCATTGTCAGATGTATGTACAGAAAATATGTGAGGAGTTATGTGCATAGGCTGAAATTATGTTCTCTAGGCCTTGTTAGTTAAAGGCAGGTCATTCCAAGATAGCATGTCTTGGGACAAACTTCTTCAGACTGGAGGGGGGAGACACTTATCTCCTTGATGGACCATTGTGTATTGTGTGTATTACAAGAGTGTCTATTAGCACACTGAGTCAAATGCTAATGAAGATGTTGCAGAGATTTCAGAAGAAAATTAACAGGAAGAAGTAAACAGCGGGTTTGTGATCTTGCGGGGGAGAGACCCTGTTTTGCAGGTGAAGATCAGAAGGTCCGGGTTAGTATATCTTGGTTGCATATGAGCCTCCCAGGTATCCTTCAATCTGTGAGGCCAAGCTGCAAGCGGGCTTGATCTTATGAAAGAGGGATCTCAGCCAACATGGCTGAAAAACCCGGGAAAAGGATTCTCCTGTAGGAGAAAGGAGAATGTCTTGTGAGTTAAGTTGGGGCTCTAAGAAGCATGTTATGATTTTGTTTGATATGAAACCCTTTGTTTCCAATATTCTCACTTTCTGTCATTTGAATTGCTGTTATCTGATAATGGACTTATTTGTGTTTTCACTGTAAATATAACTAAGTGCTGTGTGTTAAGCGGAGTGGTAATCCTCAATTTAAACTAGCAAGCTGGTGTGTACTATTCCATTGGGAATAGTGAACCTGTGAGCATTCAGTGGAAAAGGGGCTAAGCATTCCAGAGGGATGCTTGGAGGTTGGTGTGTGCCTATCGCAAACCTGTAGAGAAGGGAAGTCTGCAGAGGCCTGAAATGTCGTGCTTGTGTTGCCAGAGGCTAATGGAATCAGGGAATTGATTTGCAGCAAGCACAGACAAGATTTCTTCACGCTAAAGGCAGACGGTAGGAAGATGCATCACAACTGTGGGTATCCTGTTTAAGACCAAAAACTAATGAAAATGCCAGTCCTCACTCTCCTGTAGCTAATGAAAAACAGAAAACAAAACATGTTATTCCTTCTCATTATCTTTCCATGGCAAATGGCCAGTCTCATAAAAGCAGGAGACAACAAACATTATTTAGCTTTAGCTTCTTCGGCATTTATTTAAGTACTTTGTAGAATTATATATATATTTTATTCTCCAATATTGGTTATAGTTAAGAATATTAACACCTTACAAGAAACTGCAAGAAACCCTGGGCTCTTCTATATTTTATTTTGTACAATATGCATAATTTGACTGATTATATGTGGAAGAAACTTCCTCAGTAAGGTGTGATCCTTTATCTTCCATTCGATAAGATTTCACAAAATTTGAAAAAATTTGAAAAAGTTCAGTTGTACTGAATATTCAGTCTCACTTGATAGAATGGTTCCATCTACATATAGTTAATAAAGAGTTAATAAATGATTAATAGATGTTTTATTAAGCAGTTAATCAATTGCTACAGAGTCTAACAAGTGAATAGGTTGCTTGTAATGATGGCCCGGTAACCTATCTTATGATGTATTTATAACCATCCATAACACATAATACTTATGTCTGTAACAACATCTAGTCATTTATTAATCCTTTATACATCACTTATATAAATGGAACCTTCATATGAAATGTGACTTCACCTCTTAAGGACACAGTGTTGCTGTATGTTGTGAAAAGAACTGCCACATCCTATCCTAAAAGGTGCCTAGATTTCAGTAATGGAAATGAGAATGCTTGAGTTAGAGTGTGCATGAGCTGAAGGAGCAACATAATGAACATGTCATACAAGCCTTTCGGATGGATATTAAGGTAGAAATATTCAGTGTGAAGTGGAGTTATAGAAGTCCTGACCCTGGGGTCATGCTTATATGAATAGCCATGAGACATAAGAAGGAACTTACTTCAGAAAATACTCGTTACTCTAGCCTGCCGTATCTCTCTTCTGCTTACTTAACAGAGAGGCCTAACGGCTATTTTAAGGTGCCACTAACATCCAATTCATTTGACAAATATACTTTTTGGAATGCATTATGAGAGGGAGAGAAAGGAGCTATGAATGATGCTACACTGACAACTCTGCAGACAGACATTCTCTATCTCTGAACATTTTAAAACCATAATTGCAAGCTTCACTAAAAAAAATCTGCTGTAGTTCAAACAGGAATTAATTCAAGGAAGTCCTATGACCTTTATTATATAGAAGATCAGACTAGATGATCACAGTGTTGTGGCCTTATACTTTATGAATCTAGAGAAGATGTACAGCTCCTCCATCTACAGTACAGCATCACCACCAGGTAGGACACTGCCAACTTCCCCCTCACAATTCACAATTGTACCTCATCCCTGTCCAGGTAGGAGTGGAGAACCTCCTCTTGAAATGGGAAGGTAGTTTCCCTGTTCCATTCAGCCTTTGGTCCAAAAAGGCAATACTTAATGCCAAAAATGGTAACTTTTCTTTGTGTTGTGGACACCCGTACATTGGCAAATGACTGAGAACACAAACTCAGGTCAGAGGGCTGCAAAATGACTACAAAATGCCACTTGGACTGTCGTCTATTCACTATTAATGCTGAGATGGAGTCAGACATTTGGCCTAGTTGTGGAAGGCTCTGTGTTCCATTTACCCCTCCCATGAGACACAGAGGGGCAAATCCCTTTTCCTCACTGAGGTCAGTAGTCCTACTGAAATCATTGACCCTGATTCTAATCTGCTGTAAATAACAAGTAACTGACTGAAGCCAATAACGTCTCTCCTGGGTAAGTTGTGCAAAGTTTGGCCAAACACCACAAGATTGATTGCTTTTCTGAGTGGTGGAGTGCCACAAAATTAAAGCTGAGTTACACTATTAATTGATTCAGGATGGTTCTTTTTTAGTAATTATGTTTGAGAGGGGGTCTTGTCAATACAATTTGTTCTCATTTATCAACATCAAATATAATGGGTTCAGGTGTCCATAGGTCAGACAATGTATGACTTGCATTATTACAGGATCATTTGCCCAAAGAAACCTCTCCGGGTATGAAAAAGGATGAAAATACAGATTTTGAAAGAAATCTGAGAAAAAAGTATATTTAACCAGATTTCATTTCAGGGTATAATAGTTCAACATAGTCTTATATTTTTAATCACATGGTTTTTAACAGGTTGTGGAGTATGGTGCCTGTGGAATGTTCTCTATGAATCTGTAGTATCCCTGATACAGTAGTAATGTAGCCAAACCCACTAGGTTCTCATCATGAAATGATAGCGCTGAAATGCAAAGAACTAAGCAGTTGGTCTTCAAAGAGAATGGGTTAGTGATACAGATGAAGAAACTGCAGTACAGAGAGGTTAATTAAGTTCCCATCAAGTCACTGTGAAAGCCAATTTGGGTATTCCTGATTTAGGCTCTAGGCTCAGTCTGGTAGATCATCCTGCCTTTTTAGGGATAGCGAAAATCCCGGTGTTCTTACAGCTACACATAATGAGCGGACTGTAAGTTCTGTACATCTCTAAGGCCCTGATTCAGGAAAGCATCCCTATTCAGGTTAGCCCTTAAGTATGGCTTCAAATTTCGATGTGTGCTTGAGTACCATTGACTTCAATGGGACGTTGGACCGAAACCATTTTCTCTAAAGAATTATTTTAAAAGACCTTTCCTTCTATATGTGCTGGCAGCTGTCGCTGAGAAGTCCCTTTTTTATGAGTCACTGTTGCAAATAAATCACTGATATTATCCCATTTACTTAATTACAATCATTGATGGACTCCTGCTCATCTGGGTGAATGCAATGCTTATTATAAACGCTTTCCCACACGCCTCACTCCTCAGAGCCACGGAAAATTCACTTTCTTGGCTCTACGGCATTTCTTTTAAAAGCAAAAGTCCTCTAGAAAGCACAACTAGTTCTGAATTATGCATTGTTATTATTATTATTACTGCCGCACCATGGTCCTTAACTTGGTGTAGGAAAAATCCCGCTTTATGACTCAACTTCAAATTAGGGTGACCATATGCTGAATACGAGACACCTGGTAAAATTACTCTTATTCAAATGAATTCAATGGCAATCAGTCAGAACTATGCAGTATAAATGTTCAAATTAACATCAAATTGACTGAGCCCATTAAGAAATACTGCCTAGTTGGAGTCTTTTTATTTACTTTCTTATCTTTAAGGCTTTAGGGTTCACACGGGGAGAGGTGACACACACACACACACACACACACTCCCGTACACCTCTCTCACATGGCGGGGTGACCAACTGACCCGACCCTCCCTGCCCGGAGCTCTCCGCCCTCCATGCCTGGTTGGGATGGACCTGCCTCTCCTGGTACATGGCGCCGTGTCTTCCTGAGGCAACACTTTGGGGCGGGGGGAGAGGGCACGCAGGGTTACATGCCCTCCTCCCCAGCTTTCTGCCAGGGTTCACACCAGAATGTGGCCAGCAGCAGCCTTTCGGCACTGTGTGGGAGGGAAGAGACAGGAGCTGCTTCCAGCCACAAGGGAAGAGAAGAGGAGGAAGGGATGACCTGCCCCGTGTCTTTGCAGAACTCATCTCTTCCCCGCCCCACCCCAGTGTGGCTGGAAGCAGCTTGTCCCTTCCTGCCTGCACAGTGTCAAAAGGCAGCTAACACCTCCAGGCTGCTGCTGGCCACCAACATAAGCCAGCCACCTCTGGCCACAGTGCAGGCAGGAAGGGGTTAAGCCCAAAGGATGCATTGTGCACCAGAGCCCAGGGAACCTGACTGCCGGGGCTTCAGGGAACCAGCCAGAGAGGCGGCTCAGCAGGGGAGGGTGCTTAGGTAACAGAGCAGCCCCGCGCTCCCTGGAGGCAGGACCCAGGGCGGTGGGGGGGGAGAAAGAGGGTGCTAAGCCCCTGCTCTGGGGGGCTGCTGTGGAGCCTGCAGGTTCGGGGCATGAACAGGCTGGAAATCGCTTCCCCCTCCCACTCCAGAGCTTAGCTGAGGGGCAGAGAGGCTTCCCCATGCCAGCGCTGTGCAGGGCTTTGGCACGTGCAGGGCCCAGCTTCTCGTGGGCAGCACCCTGGGCCAGAGGGTCTTGGGTTTTCCTGGGGCACCGGCTCAGCCAGAGGCAGTGGGGGAGGGAAGGAACCTGTCGGCCAGGCTGTTGGTGAGCTGAGCGCTCCGACCAGGGGCTGGTTCTCCGCACAGCGCTAGGAGAGGGATGCGTCCCACTGGGGGGGATATGGAGGAGCAGCGGGGCTGGGTGAAGGAGCAAAGCAGGGAGAGGACAGTGAGAGGGGGAGCATGTAGAGAGCCGATGGGTGGGTAGCAGAGGCGATATGTAACCGGCTGCCGCTGGCACCTACCTGCACTCACCCGTCACTGGAGCTCACAGCACGTAGCCAGCACCGGCTGGAAACTGGATGGGGGGTGGGGCCCTGCTGGCCGAGAGCTGGCATGCAGTGGGGCCTCTGCTAATGGACAAGCAGAGGGAGTGGCCAGCCCCACGTGCTGTATCTTCGCCCTGCCACCAGCCTTTACACACCCACCCCTGTTGTCGGACACTGAACCCCCCCCCACTCACTGCTGGTGGGCGGGCGGCTGGCCAGCAGGAAGCTGGCCAGCAGCAGGACCCTCCAGTACTGATCGGGGGGAGACAGAAAATACGGGACAATTTGCCCGTTTTTAAGAAAAAGTTGGGACACCTGCAGGAGGGCTTAAATACGGGACTGTCCCTTTAAAAACAGGACCTCTGGTCACCCTACTTCAAACCTATCAGGCCTAACTACGCATGCCATCCACTGAACTCAAAGGAAGTTTTGCTTGAGTAGGTAAAGAATAATTTGGTGCATATTAATTAGAGATGGAAAACTATTATACCATCTGCAGGATTGTTCCCACTGTAGTACGGATGAAATTCACCCTACTGTGAATTTTACTTCTGTGCAGAAGGCCGATGAACCATTTAAGTCCCACTCAGACTCATTTTAGGGACTCAAATGGTGCATAGACTTATACTTGCTCTTTGCACAGGAGTGAATTTCACCTACAGGTAATCCCATTAATGTTAAGAGGAGCACTTGAATGAGTAAGTACAGCACATGTGAGTAACGGTTACAGAATTTGCCCCTAGTATATAATGCAGATCTACGATGCACATGAATTATAAAATGTCCTCCCTTGGTTAAGTTAATTTCTGTTTCACAGCTGCAGGCATGTCTTTTCTTAAGGACATGGGAGGGGAGAAGAATAGTTTAATATGTGGTTTAAATGCTAATTTCCACTTCCAGTTTGCAACTCAGAATTCACACACCTTCTTAATTTGCTGAGGCGGGTTTTTCTTCCTGTGTTCCTGATGCAGCCCTCCCTTGCCCCCCCCCCATCTATTTTGCATTTCTTATCTACTGTAGGGCTAGGGACACTAAAAGTTAACCAATCCAGTTCATATTTCAGAGGAAATATAATTGATAAATCACCTATGTTGGTCTCATGTCCACACCAAAGTTCACACACAAGGGTTTCATTATTAAGAATATTTTGAAGGGTTCATTGAATATTACACTTTGAAATAAGTGGCTGTTACCTGGGTGCAATTTCCAAGCTGTCTGCTGGGAACTAGGACACACTTAAAAGGATTTAGTAGTGGAAATCTTTCATTTAGAAAATCCACTTCCGCAATTCACATGTTAAAGGAATGGAAAATCTTTCTTAGCCAACTTCAACTGCAGTAAATGCATGTGAATACCTCCCCACCCCTGAAACATGGCCAATTTCTGCAGGAGTTCATCCCGAAGATATATTTCCGAGCAGGTGTTTTGCTTCACTGTGCACATCTTGAATTGTGTACATTCCATCATATCTATCATTTTCCCCTTACACAGTCGAAGAATTTGGTCTTTTCAGTTGAATGAACTGGGAGAGTAGAGTGCATCGCTTCTCACATTAAAATGTTCCATAGTGCTCGGCTCCCGTGTACGTCTGGAAACAGTAAATGTGTAATGAAATAGCTAGGGAAGCAAAGCACAAATTACTAGCTATATCACTCGGCACATTTACAGTGGTGGAAGAAGCAGCATCTTTGAAGTATTTTCCCCCTTCCATTTTTTTGTCCTTGTTTGCAAAAAGAACAAAGTCAAGAAGTCCTTCCACTTGTGACCCCATCATCTCTCAAAAGCTACAACAGGCCAGGCAAGGTCAACACCAGATACTACAAGCAAGTGATGGTTGTGATTCAGTGCTCACTCTTCTGGCTCAGCGCCAACCCATGGATTATTGTGTCCACCTATAATTGAGCCTTTTTTAAAGGTCAATGCCAGTCTCAGTGTTTATTTTCTATGGCTGGGATTTTCACCCCGGATGTTCATGGATGTTAAGCTCCGGGACTTAGGCACGCATCTCCCATTGAAAGTCAGTCTTCTAAGTGTATGGGCCGCATGCCTCGGGTGGCACATGACCAGGATTCATCACCGAAGTTGCACTGCTGGTTGGATCGTTAGCTTCCCCGGCTTGGACCAGGTACTGACGGCGAGTGTGACGTGAATGCTGATCCATGCCCCCCACTGAAAGTCAGTGAGAGTTGGACACTTATGACCCGGAAGGGCCTTTGACAATCCCATACTGAAAGTCTAAGTGCCTGATTGAAGCCAATGAGATCAGAAACAGACCCTATGAGTCAAATTCTGCCCTTATGGACCTTTGGAAAAACTTATCTTCAAAGGGATTAGACAGCTGTGACTCAGGGAGTGTGGTTCAGTGGTTAGAGCCCTAGCTGAGGCTGCGGGAGACCCATGTTCACTTCCCTACTCAATTAAAGATTACCTGTGTGACTTCGGGTAAGTCAGTTAGTCTTTTTGTGCCTCACTTTCCCATTTTTACCATTGAGATAATAGTCCTACCCAACTCACAGCAGTGTTGTGAGGATACACTAAAGATTGTGAGGTGCTCAGATATTCAAGTGACAGGGGCCAGATAAGAAGCTCCTTAGATGGCAAAATGTAGCATTGAGTTTCTAGACCTTTCCTTTGCGGAGATCGGTTTTAAAGGGTGATTTTTCCTGAACGCCCTCTGTTACTTATGGTCCTTCACAGTAGCCACACAGGGCCTTTGGGGACTGTGAAACTCACCCCCACATGTCCCACCACATCATACTGGTGTTTCCTTGAAGAAGTAACTGCCCCTAGAGCTGCCACCCGTGGCACTAGGGTGCTGTGAGTCACGGAGAATCCTGCTTTTCCCTCTCAGCCTCACCCTAAGTTTGAAACAAGTGTCACAGAGTGGGTCTCTCTGCACCACTTCATTGTATCTGGAGTTCGGCAGCAGGGAGGTTGCTGCAGAGAAGGAGGCCAATGCCAGTGTGAGAAAGAGTCAGGAAGGGAGACACCTACTGCATGGCAGGGAGCTGCAGAAGGAGAGATCTAGGGCTGCTGAATGGAGAGGGCAAAGAGAAGGCAAAACCTGAAACCCATGTGGTTATTGCTCTGTGGATTCCCTCCCAACACAGCAGTTCACAAGCCTAAGGAAGGTAGTGCCATTTGGTGCAGTAGTAGCTTTCCCTCTGCAGCTTCTTGTGTCCTGAAAGGGGAAGAGTGCACCATGGTAGAGAGGGAGCAAAGAATTGTATGTCTCCCGAGTAGGCAATGGTGGCAGGGAAAGGTGGCGGTTGTGATTATTGGG
Organism: Emys orbicularis; assembly: GCF_028017835.1. Taxonomy (NCBI): domain Eukaryota; kingdom Metazoa; phylum Chordata; order Testudines; family Emydidae; genus Emys; species Emys orbicularis. Next base: position 7,089,051 of record NC_088693.1, read on the forward strand.
CCTAAACATTTACCTTCATTGTGAGCTCAACTGTAAAAAGTTTGTGAAAGTTCATAAGACATTACAATAGCCTATGACTTTTTGCCTGCTTGGGAATTAACCATGGACAACAGATCAAGTTATTTTCAATAATGAATGTTATAAACAAATGCGAGAAAACCAGAAAAAAAGACTAAATTATTCAAAACAAAAAAGGCCTGATGATATGATTCAAGGACTGTGCTGAGGTTGGATTTAATAAACAAGAAGAAATGGGTGCAGACACCGATGGACCAAAATTGGTGTGGCATATATTAGGCTTAATTGGAGGACAAAAATAACAAGGAGATGAACTATGCCACCCACTAGTCCCCTTTTGGGGTTCTTAAAAAGAGACTGAAAAAAAATCGCATCTCAATACATCACAGAGCTCTGGTCTCATCCCATCTTATCTCCAGACTCATCTAGACACATCTCAGGGCTATTATCTCAATAGATAAACTAGACCAAACTAGAACTTTGTGAAGGAACTTTGTTTTTCATCTGTGAGTCCTGAAAGTCATCATATAATTATGATGCCCAGTCCTCAGCCCATCCCTGGGGATGCCTCATTGCCAACCACAGGGCCCCATAAGAGTCTGTTCTGTCTTCCTTCTTTGTTGTGTTACTTTCTTCCCTACTCTTTTTTCTCTTATCCTATTTCTCACTCTCTTGGCTTTTCATCAAATACTGAAATCAACTGCACTGCATCAGCACAGTGAGATGACATGACCACAGCCCTTCTCTGTCTAAGGAAACAGCACCCAACCAGATGACGTCTTTGATTGGAACATGAACCAGAGTCTAACCAACAGGTGCTGTAGTTGGCCGAACCACCAAAGCATCCATTTGTAACTGACCCACCATCAAGTATTCCAAAAACATGAACAAATGCTGCATTTTCCTCACCTTTTCTATCCTGTTGCTGTGTCTGTCTGTCTCTTATAAGCAGAAGTGAATAGCCTTCATACATCAGGACTGCGAGCAAAACCAACCCTTTCCCTTTCATCAAAGAAAGGTTGTTAATACAAATAACAGACTCTGATATTTTGCCTCCAAAATGTGAGAGACTTTAATAGGTTTTGATTAAGTTTGTTTTGCATAATCAGTATAAATGCTTATTTTAATTTTTTACTCTTTCCTATGTTTGATCAATACATTTTGACTTTAGAATGAATGCTTTTGGGTGTTTGCCAAGAATCCGAGTAAACCAGGACCTCTATAGATACAACCTTGAACCTATGTATTACTGTATTAATGCTGACCAATGAAAGAGTTTATAATGCCTTTAACTTTTTTGGACCTTGAGAGTAATACAAAAGGGCTATATCTCCACTGGGACAGACACATGTTTCCTCACTGATCCTCAGACTGGTGTATCACGAAGCTTGGTGCCTGCTGCTTCTTCCCATACAGTCACAACCTCTCTTCTGAAATTCCATGTGTTTTAACTCATGGAGTTTCCAGAGCATATAGGAAGGGAAAATATATTCTCTGAACATTATTATTAATGGGGCAGTAGCGAGTAAAAGTCTTAACTAAGATAGGGGTCCTACTTTACTGCACAGATATATAGTAAGAGACAAAAAGAGAGAAGGTAAAGAAAAGGTGGAAGGGGAAATTGTGATGAGTCATCTCTGAATTGCCTCCGAGCCAGAGCCTGCCTAAATCTGATGAGTCATCAGAGGCAATTACCTGCAGGTCTTGTGATTGGTCTCATGCATTCAACCAGAGTCCAGGCAAGGAACCCCCCCAGGTGATCCCAAGGCAGGTATATAGGTTCCTAAGGGAAGCAGTGTCTCCAGTCTGCTTAATGTTATTAGCTGGCTAGGAGTATTTCCATTGCCTAGTAGTCCAAACTCTGCAGCTGGGGTAGCCTGCACCTGCTGCTGGCTGCCTGCTGACTCTGGGAGAAACAGGTGGTGAAGTGATGTGCCCAAGGGCATCGGCCAAGCCAAGCACAGAATCACAATCTCCTGGCGTTCAGTCCAGTGGCCTACACTTTGACCAGGCTGCCTCTCAAAGAGGCTGAGCACATGGATGTCTGGGAATGGGGGTATGTGTGATGCAGACAAACTATCTTTTGGGGACTAGCCTGGGACATCAAAACTTCTTTCACATCTTGTCAACTCCAGATCTGAACCCAGTTTCTCTAGAGTAAAAGTCGAACTGCCCAGCATAACAGAGAATAGAGAACTCCCGGTTGTTATTTTTTAAATAACATTCTGCACATCAGTTTGTATGATTGGGTGAATGTACTTGATGAATTTTTGTCTTGTTTCCAAACAGATGGTGAGAGCCTAGGAACAGTTTTGATAGCAATTCTTGTGCACTGGTAATAAGGCACTTATTTGACAAATGTGTCATTCCTTGGAGCTGCTTTTAGGTTTAAGAAGATGGCATGATGGTTTAAATTTCTCACCGGGTGCCACAAAACTCAAGCCACATTAATGTCAGCAGAGGGAAGGAGGGACTGGGCATGCTAAGTAATTCAGCTGGCGAAATGAGGGCAAACATGAAATTGGATGCTCCAAAACTGGAAAGGACCATACAAGTCTGCGTCAGTCTAGGACAATAATGTTATTTAGCATGACATGTTGGTCTAAATATGGCCTTGCATTCTGAGAAGGGATCAGCAGAACCTAGACTGGTAGAGTCAGTCTCAAATGAAAATGGATGTTTCCTTCGCTTCAGTAAAGTGAGAATGAAAATATAAACACCGCTGAATGGAGCTCAGTGCCTCATATAATAGGTTAATGAGAAGCAGGAGATATTGCGTCCTGCATGGTCCCCGATTCAATACCTCGTGATCACCAGGCTGTGAGGATCATTACAAAGGGACTATCGTGCATTAATCACAATCACAGATGATAATAAGACTTTGAATTTTCTATCTTAAAACCCTTTCCAAACATTAATGGTTAAGTTTCCTAAAACCACAGTGATCTCAGGGAGTCAAATTAATGGCAGTTAAGATAGTCAAACTGAGGCCCAGAAAGGTTAAGTATCATATAACCTGAGGCAAGTTGAGTCCGTGGCAGAGCCAGGAATAAGAACCCAGATCCCCTGGCTGACAATCACATGATTGGCCCTCAAATCCCCTTTAAAAGCAACCATGAAACGTTGCTCTCAATTATTATCTTCAGTCACAGCAAGGCAATACTATACTCCTGCACTCCATTATGGTAGTGCCTATGTTGCATACTGTATTCACATTACCTGATTGCTGCCAATGAGCATATAATAGATAAGAGGCTTGTGGAAAAGTAGGTTTTTCAACCTGCAATGTCACATTAATTCCACCATAGAGATGTGAGAAACTAGTGTTAACGTGATCACATTAATGACAGATCAGGAAACCATTATAAGCACAGAGGATCCAGTAGCCAGGAAAATTAGGAGTTTCTTTAGCCCTAAACCAAAAGCAGCTTTAACATTTGAAGAAAGGTCTTGAAAATGGGGTAGTGAATGGAGAAGATGAGCTTGTTATTGTAAATCTGCATTAAAATTAGTTTCCAAATCAGTGCTGCTTATAAGAACCACAATTTACAGATTGTGGAGAACCCAGTTTTGGCTGTCACTCTATAGAAAAATGGGTTTGTGGCAGCTTAGCAGGCCAGTTTTCACAGCCAGCAAATACACTTGGCTAAATGTCTCCTGATACTCCGAACTGAACTAATGGCTCTCATTCTGAGTGTCACAGCTAGGAAGTTTTTTGTGCTTTATTAGATCGGTTATCTCCTGGGACCTGACACTTTGAGGTGTGTGGGTATTTTCCATTATTATTATCATCACTATTATTATTATTACTGTTCAGAGAGAATGACATCTTAACAAGCAATTGTTAGTCTGCAATCACATGAGCAGCCCTGAAGCTAAAGGTCAGAAGCATTGCACAACACAGTAATATTCAGTAATAGCTGAATTTCCTTGAGACTTCAAGATAAAAGAATAAGCCCACTCTCCTCTCTGGAAGACTATTCCCAGGATCTAACTGTGTGATATGTTACCAGGAAGGTAGTTAGAATAGCTTTCAAATTGAAAGCCAAAATAAAGCAGACTTTTTAAAAAACTGGTCAGCTGTTTGTTTGGTTCTTGAAACAGTATTTCTTTATTGAGCAGGAAATGCCAGGAAAACACTAATACATGCTGGCGCTAGATGTTTTTGCTCATGTATAAATGTGTGTGAGTATTTGCATACCAACTGTGTACACCTAACTACTGGATTTGCTTATGTAATCACAGCAACTACACACAGAAAGCTGTCGAGTGGGCGATTGGTTACTTGCACCCAGAGTTGCTGTGATTGTTGGCTTAAATGCATTCACTGTACAGGCAAATTAGGAAAGCAAATGCACAAACATAATTGCATATGTAGTTTTATGAAACTGCTGTATAAAAGTGATATGCATTTTACTCAAGGATTTCGCTCTCTCTATATATATTAGGAGACGAGAGTAGGATTTGGTCTGCCAATGCAGTAAGATTTTCTAGGCTGCCCTTGAGCAAACTTTCATTGACTGGCCCAGTGGGCCTGATGCTGCTCTCTCAGTGCTATAATTCAGGAGTAAATCCATCAAGATACTGGTATAAAACAGGGGAGAATCTGGCCCACTTTTTAATAATGTGTGACGTGGGTCAGCTGAGTCCCAATGTGGGAAACGCATTAGGCTTGGGTGCTGTGTCTCATCCTTCCTAAAGGTCATCGTTACTGCTACCATGGGAGTTTTATCTGAGTATTCATATTGCTATAGTAACACATGGTGACCTCAACAGAGATTAGGGACTCATTAGTGCTAGTGTCTGTATTTATACAGATGCAGAACTGAGGCACAAAGGGATTTGCCCAAGGTCACAGAGGGAGATTGTGGCAGAGCAGGCAACTGAACCCACAACTTCTAAATCCCAAGGAAGTGTCTTCATCACAAGACCATCCCTAAGTAAGCTTTACTAGTTAAGGCCATCCTTCCATGTGGATAAGGACTGAGATGAATTTCAGGTGGCACCTCTAGGTATGGTAACAAATGCTGCTTTCTGTTTCCTTGTGTCACCTAATCCCTGTACTGGATGTAAATAACTTGGCGCTGGTAGCAGAGTTCTTAATTGCATTGTATCATTTTGATTTTGATTTTTCTAGACTGTATTTTGGATCCATCCTGTTAGCAACTGGGAAAGCCAATCAAATTAGCACGATGGTGATGATTAAATGCAAATGTTGTTGCTTTTGGGTGTTTTTAATGCGCGTTGTGCTTTTGCTCCTTTTTAAACAGATATTCAATTTTCTGTCCAATTTTCTATGGGAACATTTTCTATTGCTCCTGGGTTTAGGGGAAGGAGGGGGGGTTGTTTGTTTGTTTGTGTTTTGCTTCTCACAGCGCAGTAGAGGAAAGAAGAATGCTGGCTGTCTGAACTCTTACATTCCCTCTCCCTAGTTACATTCTCCCCCACAAGCAAATAAGAAAGAAAAATACCTTTTTCTAATTGGCCTGCCATACAGCACGCTACATTCCAAGGCACTCCACAAATCAGAGTGTTTGTGTTTCGCCCACATTTAATTTGCATCCCTGGTTTCATCAGGAGACTAATCAGGTATTTGTTAGGCCTGTCAGGCTCTGACTTCTCTGACTCTGTGAGATTCTGGATCAATCCTTTGTGATGCCCTCATAAGAGGGTCAGCTTGAGAGGCCTTGAACATTAATGACCTACTATTCTGAACTGTCCAAACAAAAAGTGACTTGGAAATTCTTACTTGATATGGAAACGCTAACTCTTCTTCTGTTTAATTTAAAGGCCTTCAGAGTAGCAATCCATTTCTACCATTATGGCTCTAGATGCCCTTCTCTAAGGTAGTTTTCCCATATTCCCTCTATATGTTCTACTAATTTTTGGCAATTGAATCTTTCGGCTTCATACAACACAGAGATGGGAAACAAGCACAGATCCTGCCAGCCATATGAATGGTACTGGGACTTTCCTGGAGATGATTTAGAAAACCAAGCACAAAAATCACTGAGTTGCTGTGTGAGTCCCAGTTCAAGCTCATTCAGTGCCTGGTCAAATTGCTGCTCCAAATTTATGAGCTCAGGGCGTGTTGAATGAAGGTCTGTAGAGAAATTAAAAGTGAAGTGCTCACTCCAATTGATTTGTCAGAGAAGAGCATAGTGGAAAGAAAGACCATTAGAGGGGCTGTCTTAGTCCATTTCTTCACCTTCTAGAATGCTCCCAACATCTGCTCTCTGCTGCCTCATGTTAACATTTATTCCATTTTCTTTTCTTTGAGGGAGAAACTCACCCTTGTGCAGAGGGCCAGCAGAAGACCAAGGGGAATTTAGCAGGAACCTCATTAATATATAGGCCTCAGCACAGGGGTAAATTTCAGCTCAAGAGAATTTAGTGCTTATGAAAGATTCTAGTCTGTTCGACAACTGGGATTGGTGGGCAGAGTGCACCAAAGCAATCAAAGGGCGGCGCGTTCATGTGAAGGAGGAGCCATAGAACCCAGAAATCAACAGATTACAGAGGGCAAAGAATGAAAAAATGCGGGTAGGGCAGAGGTCAGGGTGAACATAAGAACGGCCGTACTGGGTCAGACCAAAGATCCGTCTAGCCTTCTTCCGACACTGGCCAATGCCAGGTGCTTCAGAGGGAATGAACAGAACAGGTAATCATCAAATGATCAAAACAAAGGATCTAGAAGGGGGCACCAAGCAGAGAATCCTGGACAATGCCTACTGCCTGGAGAAGGAGTCCCAAGAGTCAGTGGATGCTGCCCAGAAGAGCTCTGCCCAGTGCGTGAATGAACAAGCAATCAGAAAGAGGGCCTACCATTGCAGAGAACTGTCCAGATTCCTTGTTCTGGACTCATGGGTGGCCATCTTGGCCCATGCCAGGAAGTGGTTGGCAAGGGGGATGATATTGCTAGAGACTATTGAGGCACAGAACAGGTAAAAAAACAGACGGTAGGAGGAGAAGATTTCCCCATGCCAACCTGCCAACAGGGGTCCACATTACTATGGAAAGAATCCCTAGCGACAGTGCACCCCACACTAGCATGAAAAGGGTAACTAGAACTCGAGGGCTCAATTCAGGTATGTGGCCACACCTGGTGGGCGGGCCAGGCCCAAGTGTTGATGAATCCCAGCTGGGGGCGGAGCTGGAAGTCAGTCTAAAGAGAGGAATTTGGTAGTAGAAAAGGGGCTGAAGGGAAAAAAAATTGGAACTTTGCTGTCACCCTCTAGGATCAGAGAGTGAAAAAAAAATATGAAGAGGGTGTTTAAGTTTATACTTTGAGTTTGGGATTTTGTGGGAATTCCAGGGGCGATCCCCAAGAAAAGGGTGACTCTAGTGAGATTGTGTAGGGAGACGGCCTGGGAAAGGCTGTAGTAGGAAAAAGTCTAGGGAAACAGCAGCAAATGGTTTTAAGGAGTATATCTTGACTGCTGGTTCTAGGGTCCCTGGGCTGGAACCAGGTGTAGTGGGAAGGTCTGTGTTCACCCAACAGCCACCAGGGAAAGTGAAGTGAGGCCCCTAAAAAGGGGACAAGGATGACAGAGAGGCCTTGGAAAAGGGACTGAGGTCCGTGAGGCACAGTCATGGCTGAAGATCTGATAGAAGGCCTTGCACTTTGATTGTTGGCTTCTTCTGGTAACCAGAAGGGGTGGACTAACTTGTGGCCTGGCCAGAGGACTGAATTACAGATCACTGCAGTGCGGGAGCAACAGTTGGTAGGGGGTGCCAGCTGGGGAGAGAGCTGCTACACTACGCCTGGCCACCAGGAGGCACTCTAGCAGTGAGTGAACTCCTTCACACCCACTCATTGACGTTTTCCTCTGCTATTTAAAACAGGAAGGTATGTTCCTGACGGGATACTAGGCGAAGCTCCCTCAGCAGGGGGGATAACTTAAAATACTACTCTAGAATCCAAGGGAGAGGCGATGAGCACTCGTTATTCAGTCTGCTTTGTCATTCAGAGTGCCTAGAAATTGGAATGAGAACATGGGAATTGGAGTATAATTGCGACAGGCAGCCAGAAGGTCCAAGACTTCTCTAGGAGCAGTGAATGTATTTCACGCTCTGGTCAAATTGGATTTGCTTAGCATGAAGTTGCTGGTGAACACTGTACTTCACCTCACATCTCTGAATCTAATAGGAACAGACCTGAAAAGTACATCGTTTAGTTTGACTGTCCGTTCACTCTCTCTTCCCCAGCTGCAGACAGCATGCAGTATTGATCCTTGTACTTACAGCATCTAAAAATAACGAGTGGGCACCAGCGCTGCCCTCCACTCTACAGACACATTTGATTTCTAAAATGACTTTTTTTTTTTTAGTTTCAATCCTCAAAATTGTGGGAGGCCAATTTAAAAAAAAAAGGGGGGGGGCTAGATCAATCTTTATCATCCTGGCCCACATCCCTACTGCAGATGTTTTTGTCGTCCCCTCCCCCCCCCATTTTCTGTCTCTTCTAGATTTTCCACGATGCTGTTTTACCTGGTTCTCTATTTCTGTTACTCACAACTCACTGGAATTCCTGCTGTTTTCCAAACCAGATATGCATTTACTTCATGGACAACTTTGATCAGGTCAGTGATTTATTTATGTAATTATTTTGTGGATATCATTCCAGTCTTGGGTTAAGCTCTAAGTCTTAAATCTTGAGGCAATTCTCCAGCTGGGCCTGATCCAAAGCCCTTTGAAGTCAAGGGAAAGACACTTATTGACTTCAAGGGGTTGTGATGTATTGTGACATAGTTCCATTTAAATCAGTTGAGGCCATTTAAATGAACTGAGTTATGCCAGATGAGAATCTGTCTCGCTTGTGTCTAGAGCCACCATCAGATCCACTGCAACCTGTGATATTTCCATCCTTGGCATCTCACCTTTGATTCTTGAACCTTCTACTTGTAAGCCACTGCATAGGGATATTGTTTGTTCTTCTTTCCTCCCTCTGTTTATTTTTTATTGCACTTTATTAATCTATTAGTCATCAGTGGACGAGTTCCTCAACTGTCTGCAATGTTTTGAGGGACTCTTTGATGGTTGTCACAGTAGAAAAGGTTCAATGTTGATAAATTCCTTACGTGTCAGAGTGATGTTCTTTGTTCTAATGCACCAAGGCCGCATCTACCGAACAAACTCTGAAGCCATCGCTCAGCACTGATGTAGCTCTGCCCATGGTAGGAATAGTGGAAACCACAGCATAGACGAAGCCCAGGTGTTTCTAATCATCATATTCAACGGAGAGTCAGATGCATGGTGGTAAACACCTACACCCTATCTACAGCTTCCACCACTGGTGCACCATTAGTGAAATATGGCTTCAAAGTTTGCAAATGTATATAAGCCCATGTAAATTTTGGAGATAAGATCTTTAATTATCATACCATAAAAGATCTGAGTAGAGTACTGATCTAAAGGTCCAGCTCTGAGTTAGGGGGACTCTGCGGCTAATGGTGCCATCTTTCAGATGAGACAAACTTGAAGTTCCTTGACTAATCATAAACATTAAAGATACCACTGTACTTTTTGCATGAGTTAAGAGTGTTCATCAAGATCCTGACTGAATTCTAATATGAGTAATTAATTACACATTCGGCCAACTTAAAATTCCTCCTCAGCTTTCATTTGGATACATTAAACTCCACTTCCTGTCCTAAATTGTTGGGTAGTGCAGCTGTTAAAACACTGGCTGTATTCTATCTGAAATGTGCTTGCATTTCAGTGATGGATAAAACAATTCATACATTTAATATAAATCAAATTCTCTCTTTCATTCTACAGATAGGTAGATAGAGATATAAATCCTCAGGATCCTTCACAGAGCCCTGAATAAATGCAAGATATATTATCATTGTTTTGACCTGTTTTTACTCATCTAGCAGAGTAATGGACTGCATTCATTGCCCCGTGTCTAAGGCTGTATATTGTGAATCTAGTTTTAATCTATAAGCTGTGGGATGGTTTCAGCCCTAACCTTCCTAAGTGATGACTTGCTGGACTATCCGAGTAAGAATCCTATGACACTGGGGAAGCTTTTCAATGAAGCCTTAATGCTGTGCAGAAGAGAGGATGACAACAGACGACAAACTAAGAAATTGTAGCTACCCAGCTCATCCTCTTTCTTGGCTGTATATATAAGAGTAAGGAACAAGTCAATTTGCCAGTCCATTCTCAGAAACAGAAGCTTTTCATTGACTCTTAGGAATTCTAAAGTGTTGTATCCAGTTCTGAACGGCATTCCCCGAGCCCTGCATTGCTGTGTGAATAATGCTTTGAACTCTCCAGCCACACCCCACTCCTTTAGATAATGTTAGCAGCTGCTCTGCACAATCAAGTCCAGAAATGGTGCTCCCTATTTTCAACCCCCCCCTTAGCCCCCCACCAGCCATATGGTGATACTGGTGAAATTTTAAATATAAATCAAAATAAATTGGATAAACCCTGATTTCTAAAGTGTTGATTTTAGCATTAAGCTACATATCAACGTTACCTCTTAAAGATAGAGTAGAAGTTCTTTGGTTGCTCTGGGCATACTATTGTTACCCCATTTGACCCGAGCAGTTAGTGAGTATTTGGGGTGTAGTAGGTTATATCCAGTAGGAGGAGAATTGCTGATGGAGTCAGATGTTTCTTTGGTGCAATCTGTTTATTTACAAAGAACGTGCACAATAGGAATCAGACAGGAGACCGTTTCTTTCTTCAATATCCCAAATCTCTTTTTGCAGCCAGCACTCTACCCAAAAAGCTTTCTCTTAACTTTCTCAATGTATACAACGAGTGCTTCTTTGGCTGTCCTTGGCTTTCTGCTGCCTTCTCTGCCTGCTCCTGTGGTGCTTCTGCTACTTCCACACATGAGCATGCACCTCCATCAAAACAATACTCAGTCAATCCACTGACCGGCCTTGCATGTAGCCTGTGTCTTGCGTAGTGGCTCCTATTATCTCTGCTCTCTTTCTGCAAAAAAAGAGCTTAACTACTCCTTCCAGTCTTCCTGAATGAAGGATGGATATTACACCCATCAGCTTCAACAAGGTTTCACCTAAGCCCCAGCATAACACTATTTTATCATTATTCAGCAGTTCCAGTGACGTTGAGAACCATTTGTTCATTGTGGTTAGCAACAGCATTTAATTTTAGCTACTAAGTGGAGACCATTTTTCTGGGATCTGGAAAGATATCACATTAAAGGCTAGCAAAATTGCATTATCCATACTCCCCAACCCAGTCTGAGAGATTAACTCACTGTGAAAAGAATGATGGAGAGCCCACTAAAATCATATGGCTGATTATTTTAGCATGGAAAATGATAGTGTTTCTGGGCTGGATTCAAAGCCTATTGAAGTCAAAGGGCTTTAGATCAGGTCCTTAGTGACTGATAGCAGTCCAGTCTTTACTGAGGTCAGAGGGTGACCCAGTGAACCAATCACTGGTCTTAGTTATTCCACCAGCAATCCAAATTTACACTGGTATAACTGTGCCCAGAAACTGGCCCACTGCTTGCAACTGGCACAGAAAGTTCAGGGTCTGTACACACCAGCTATGGGTTCCAAGGACAGAATTCAGATGTACATTTCCAGTCTCTTGATGTTTGCGAATTGAAAGCCTGACAGTTAGAAAACTGTGATTTATTGCCAACAACATTGAGACCCCTTCACCCCCAAATTAAAAAGTTATATAGGGCAGGCCACTGATTCTAAGTGATCTTGGTAAACTAGGCACAAGCAAACAATACGCGTTTTAATATGATACTGCTAAAAGTCAATGTATACATCTAGGAAAAAAGAATGTAGGCCATACGTACAGGATGGGGAACTCTAACTTGGGAAGCAGGGACTCGGAAAAAGATTAGGGAGTCATGGTAGACAATCAGTTGAACATGAGCTTCCAGTGTCTCTCTGTGGCCAAAAGGGCTAGTGCAATCCTGGGATGCATAAACAGGAAATCTCTAGTAGGGATACAGAGGTAATTTTACCTCTGTCTTTGGCATTGGTCTGACAGCTGCTGTAATACTATGTCCAGTTCTGGTGCCCACAATTCAAGAAGGTTGTTGATAAACTGGAGTAGGTTCAGAGAAGAGCCACAAGAATGATTAAAAAACTGGAAAACTTGCCGGATAGTGACTGAGCTCTTTAAGTCTGTCTATTTAGCATAACAAAGAGAAGGCTAACAGGGTGACTTGATTATGAGAACAGTTACAGGAACAACTATTTAAAAATGGGTTCTTTAATCTAGCAGAGAAAGTTATAACATGATCCAATGGCTGGAATTAGAGGCTAGACAAATTCAGATTGGAAATAAGACATCATCAGAGAATAATTAACCACTGGAACAATTTGCCAAGGTCATGGTGGATTCTCCATCACTGAAAAAAATTTCAATAAAGACTGGATGGTTTTCTGAAAGATGTACTCTTAAGAATTATTTTGGGGAAGTCTCTGGCCTGTGTTATAGAGGAGGTCTGACTAAATGATCACAATGTATGAATATTAATCCAAGATAAAACAATTAGTCCTTGTTACTGAAGAGCACTTAAATCTACGCATAAATTTGCTCATGATAGTAGTTCCGTTGAGCCTAATTCTCCACTGCCTCATGCCGTCATTCACACCAATGCAAAATGAGTGTGCCATTCTGATATGGTAGTGTTTTACATACACTCTGCACTGATGTAAATGAATACAGAAGGCACAAAGTAACAGAGAATCAGTCCTATCAGTTTAAAACGTGTGCAGGATCAGGGCATTGAGGCTCTATTCTGTTCCTGCTCATAGAAGCTTTCCAATTGACTTCAACCAGAGCAGGATTGGCCCACTTGCTTTTTTATTTAATTGGTGTCTATGAAGTGTTGCTTAAAACGCAGACTCTTTCTGGAAATTACTTGATAAGTTGCAATCATTTCACAACAATATTGTGTGACAAAGTCAGGCCGGACGGCTGCAACAGGGTCCTGGAAGGCTGATATATTAGCGCTAGAATGTTAAAGGTCTTTTTTCCGACAAGCTGAGAAGAGGTTACCTCAGGTCAATTAGGGACACCTGAATCCAATTAAGGGCTGCCTGAGGCCTTTAAAAACCCCTCCTCTGGGGAGAGCGAAGGAAGGAAGGAAGGAAGGAGGGAGGGCAGGTGGGCAAGCCAGGCAGGCTGGCTGGCTAGCTAGCTAGAGCAGCAGGGAAATAGGCTATTCCAGGCTGAGAGGCTGTGTCCCTCCCCATAGGGAAACAGCCAAACCTGGGTGCCTGCTAGGGGAAGGACTGACACCCCAGGATAACCAACTGGATGACACCTTGCTCTAGTGAGGGGGGCACCGAAAGGTCTCCCCTCCCACCCCCTGTTTTTTTGTTTTTGTTTTTGGTTGAGACAGTTTTCTTTTGTTAGTGGAGGATCAACCCTTAGGCCGACCCTCAGGCCTACTGTGATAAATGAAGGGGGTAGCTCCCTTTTATGGACACCCAGCTAGCCAGTTAGCTATAAAATCCCTCTTAGTAGTTGTTCTCTACTTGCTTTACCTGTAAAGGGTTAAAAAGTCTCCCTGCACAGGTAAAAGGAAGTGAGTGGGCATCTGGCCAAAAGAGCCAATGGGAAGGAGAGAACTTTTTAAAATTGGGGTGGGGGAACTACCCCTTTGTCTGTCTGTGCTGCTCTCCTGGAGAGAAGGGACAGAACAGCTGTGCTGTAAGAGCTTGGGCCAGGTATGAAAATCATCAGATCATACCTAGAAACTACTCATATGAAACCCCAGCTATGTAAGTAGATCAGGAAATGTCTAGGAAGATGCGATTAGGTTTCTCTCTCTTTTTTTTTTTTTTTTTTTCCTCCCCTTTATGGCTTGTGGACAACTGTGTGCTAACCCCAAACGCTTTTGTTTTGCTTGTAACCTTTAAGCTTAACTTCAAGAAAGTTATTTTTGATGCTTAATCCTTGTAAGGGTTTTTTTTAAATCTAGCAATAGCCTGAGTTTCCAGATGTATTTTCTTTCATTTTGTTTTTAATAAAATTTACCTTTTTAAGAACAGGATTGGATTTTTGTGTCCTAAGAGGTTTGTGCACATGTTGTTTAATTAGCTGGTGGCAACAGCTGATTTCTTTTGGTTTTCTTTCTCAGCTCTTCCCTGGAAAGGGAGCGAAAGGGCTTGAGGGTATCCTACAGGAAGGAAGTCCCTAGTGCACCTTCCTGGGTTCTCAAAGGTGTTTTGCACTTGGGTGGTGGCAGCATCTACCAAACCAAGGTCAGAGAAAAGCTGTAAGCTTGGGAGTTTAATACAAGCCTGAAGTGGCAAGTATTAACTTTTAGAGTCCTTGCGGGCCCCCACCTTCTGCACTCGAAGTGCCAGAGAGGGGAATCAGCCTTGACACCTACCCTGAAAATACAACCAAGAGAGCACAGAAGGCATACCCTGCCTGAGTGGGGCTGATTACCCCAGGCCCGCCATCGCCAGAGGGGAAAACGCTAAGTCTGGCGAGAGAAAAGAGGTGCCTTGCCACTATTGGATTTATATAGAAGTTAGAAGAACACATGTAGAAATATGTTCAATATGGAGTCATATATTCACTTTATTTGATGAATTAATTAGAGGGACTGGGTGGTTTAGGGTTACAGAGGCTTTCAGCCTGCTGGATGAAATCCAGTTGAGGTTAGTAATGGCTGTTAATTAATTTGGTGGTCACATTCCAGTTCTCAGTTTACAAATGTCCACATCTCCCAAAAAGCTCACTAAATGTTGACTCTTTTGGCCCCCTCAAAGACTTATCTGGTCTTATCAACCACAAGTGCATATGCAGGATTTGAACCCAGTGCCCCTCTCACTACTTTAGAATCATACCCCTAGAATGTGTGTGTCTGTGGCTTCCACTGATCCAACTGCGCCTGTTATAAGCATACAAAATGCTAATCACAAGGACAACCATCTTGGCACCATTCATTAGCACTCAGTTCAGACATGCAAAATAATTAACAGTTAATAATTAGAAACTTCTGAAAATGACTAGCAATTACTAAGCATTACCACAAATTGGTTTTTGGATGAACACGTGCTTTTACCGCTAATAATTAATTCAATTACTGATATAATGTATTTTTTTTCTTCAAATGCAGCTTGTATTGAAACTCCAGGGTGTCATTTTTGGTTAGAAGAACAGGAGTACTTGTGGCACCTTAGAGACTAACACATTTATTTGAGCATAAGCTTTCGTGGGCTACATCCCACTTCTTCGGATGCATAGAATGGAACATATATTGAGGAGATATATATACACACACATACAGAGAGCATGAACAGGTGGGAGTGGTCTTACCAACTCTGAGAGGCCAATTAAGTAAGAGAAAAAAACCTTTTGAAGTGATAATCAAGATAGCCCAGTACAGACAGGTTGATAAGAAGTGTGAGAGTACTTACATGGGGAGATAGATTCAATGTTTGTAATGGCTCAGCCATTCCCAGTCTTTATTCAAACCTAAATTGATTGTGCCTAATTTGTTATGGCTGATGTGATTAGGTCCTATGATGATCATCATAATCACATAAGCCATAACATCAGGGACTCGTTCACCTGCACATCTACCAATGTGATATATGCCATCATGTGCCAGCAATGCCCCTCTGCCATGTACATTGGCCAAACCGGACAGTCTCTACGCAAAAGAATTAATGGACACAAATCTGACATCAGGAATCATAATACTCAAAAACCAGTGGGAGCACACTTTAACCTGTCTGGTCATTCAATGACAGACCTGCGGGTGGCTATTTTACCACAGAAAAGTTTCAAAAACAGACTCCAATGAGAAACTGCTGAACTCGAATTGATATGCAAATTAGACACAATCAATTTAGGTTTGAATAAAGACTGGGAATGGCTGAGCCATTACAAACATTGAATCTATCTCCCCATGTAAGTACTCTCACACTTCTTATCAACCTGTCTGTACTGGGCTATCTTGATTATCACTTCAAAAGGTTTTTTTCTCTTACTTAATTGGCCTCTCAGAGTTGGTAAGACAACTCCCACCTGTTCATGCTCTCTGTATGTGTGTGTATATATATCTCCTCAATATATGTTCCATTCTATGCATCCGAAGAAGTGGGATGTAGCCCACGAAAGCTTATGCTCAAATAAATTTGTTAGTCTCTAAGGTGCCACAAGTACTGTTCTTTTTGCGGAGACAGACTAACACGGCTGCTACTCTGAAACCTGTCATTTTTGGTTAGCAAAGCCAAACGTGAATCCTGCTTTTTAATTTTTTTAAAATGAGTATCAGGCTGGTCATACTGAGATTTTCAATGGGGAATTTTCTGTTCCTTAGTCATTCAAGGGCTTTTGAAGATGTTGCCCATTATCTCTGTCCACCTCAATGACAACTGCTGAGCATCAAGGCCCTGTTCCAAAGTGCACTGGAGTTAACAGAATAACTTCCACTGACATCAATGGGCTTTGGATCAGGCCATAAGTGTTTTGATTCCCATTTTACTAAGGGCTAGATCAAGAAGGGAGTTAGGGGGAGTAAGAACTCTCCTAGCCCTCTTAATTGGTTTATCCACACCTTGGACCTCCAGCAATAAGCAGGCATGGAAGTTACTAAGAGTCTGCCCAGATCACTGAAGCTTTGCTGGTAGCATCTTTTTGGAGAGCTGATGTTGGCGCTGATGGATTCTTTCTGGCTCTTGGCCTATTTGCTGGTACTTGGTTTATGTTGAGACATCTTCTCTCACTGCAAGTGTCTCTTCTCATTATTCAATGAACATTCTTCGCTGTTTCCCTTTGTTCTTCTCTTGTGCGGTTTCAAGGATCTCCTCCTCCTTTGACATGCAATGTGTATAGGGTTGGGTGCATCCACTAAAGGTGAAGTTAGGGCTTGATGTTGTGATAAAGTACTAATCTGGACAATATGAACTGTAATTGAATCATTTTCATAAATTAATATATAATATTTTGGCATTTTTTAAGGATCCCACTTCCCGTAAATCAGCAATAAAATCTCTTCTGCTAAGAAGATAGACTGACCTAACCTCTCACACTGAACTATGGTTTCCTTCCTGATCCAGCCAACCAGAGTATTTTTTGGTCAGTATTATTTGTATTCAAGTATCAACTAGGAACCATGGTTATGCCAACTTTATTGTACTCCAGTGACATGTGGGTGCTGAGCAAGGCTGAGGAGTCGCAGACTGATGTTTTTGGTCCTCATCTTTTGCCAGTTGCTCCATATTACATGGCTGGAAAAGATCAGCAATGGTAGAACCATAGAAATGTAGGGCTGGAAGGGATCTCAAAAGGTCCTCTAGTCTAGCCCCCCTGCACTGAGGCAGGACCAAGTAAAACTGGGCCATCCCTGACAGATGTTTGTCTCACCTGTTCATTAAAAAAACCCAATTCTGGGGATTCCACAACCTCCCTTGGTAACCAATTCCCATTCTTAACTATCCTTAGAGTTAGAAAGCTTTTCATAATATCTAACCTAAATCTCCCTTGCTGAAGATTAAGCAAATTACGTCTTGTCCTACCGTCAGTGGATATGGAGAACAATTGATCCCAATACCAAACACTGAGTGAGCCATCCAGTCCCCAAGTTCCCGAAGGAGAATTTACTCTTCATGGGGGAAAGGAATATCTGATGCTATTGCTCACTGTACACACATTTAACAACGAGCCATGTTAGTGGCTTGTGAATTTATGACAATTTGAAGCCCATAACCAATTTTCACAAAAATCCTTGGGAAAATAATGATTGATAAGGGTACCTGTGACAAAGGATTCATTAGAACATAGCTAGTGAGAATATATAGACCTTTGAGCTTTTTTGTTTTTATGTTTGGTTCTGTTTGATGTTATGCGACTGCAGAGCAATTAATTTTCTGGGTAATAATTAAAGTATTTTATATTTGAGCATCTCTGCCCATATGCAAGCACATCTGTGAAAAAGCAAGAACAGGTGTTCCATTTTTTATGACTTCCTTCTGTTTTTCTCCTGACAAGTCCATTTGTTATTCTAAAAGAAAATGAGTAATCTCGGAGCCCATTTGAATGGAACAGAGCACCCTGTCTATATACCATCATTAGTATTCCCGCTACAGTGGTCTGGCCATTACATAGTGAGATATACTTAACCATTGAGAATAAAAATGTTCTGTGCACCATTTGACTTGATCCACAAAAGAACAAACATATTAGACCAATATTGTTCCATTTTGAAAGTCTTCCTAGAACCACTTTTAAATCAAATGTGGTTAGAATTTGTCACATGCTAGCACATTCATGCTTACATACTGTAACTAATAAAGCTTTGCAAATACAGGCTGCAGACTTGTCTCTTTGGACTGAATGGTTATTTATTCGTGATGTGATGAGTTGAAGAAGAAGAAGAAAAAAAAAAACACCTCTGAATTGAAGTCCCAATTTCAAAAGAGTCATGAACCAACCTTTTTCTTTCTTTCTTTATATCAAACTCTTTTCTAATCTCAGGTAGTTATCATATGAACACTTGGATTTAGATACCCAACACTGGCAAATAAACATCTCAAAAGAAGCATATACAATTTTCAGCATTTAAGGGACAAATGGAAACATGAGTTAGAAGTAAACTAATGTATTCTGTAAAGCACTTCCAAACCATAAATGTTCTCCTTTAAAGTTAAAAGTATGAAGACTTTAGAGAGTTCATACAAGAAATCAGTTTTGATAAGGATATTTCTAATATTCTTTGTGTGAGTTTAAACTAACAACTTTCTTTTTTGTAAAGAGGTGGAGTCACAGAGGCCTACTTTTATGACGTAGTTTATAGATCTGATAACCTACCCCAAAGCATTACTTCTCTTTGATCCAGAATAGAGAGCATCCTTATGTTTTTTTACACAATATCTTACAAAATCTGTTTTCTTGAGATAAAGATGATCTCTATATCAGACTGCTGTTTAGGTAAGGGGATGTGTCTTGTTCTTTGATAAGACAATCTTGTGGGGTTTTGCCTTTTTCCCCCAAATGGTTCCTAGGCTGACACCTTCCATTTGAAGTGCATTTCCAATTTGCAATTAAAAACTCCTATTAAATTGTTCCATACAATGCACAACTCACAATGACTAATGCGTATATACATCTTTCAAAACACAGTATAAATGAAAATCATATAGAGGGTTTGGAAAAATAGAAATTATAAAGTTGAATTCTAGAGTCTGTATAAACTCACATGGAGGTAAACAACAGGGTTCTGTGGCTAAGGAGGTGTTTTCTTCCTTGACAATGGGGAGCCTGTCACATGGACAGAAGAGAGACAAGTTGGGTGCAGTAATATCTTTTATTGGACCAACTGCTGTTGGTGAAAGAGACAAGCTTTTGAGCTCCATGTATCTCTTCTTCAGGTCAGGAGAGGTATTCAGTGTCTCAGCTAAATACAAGGTGCAACAGATTGTGTAGTATAAGCAGTTAACACATTGACAGAAAGCAGAGATCTCCTAGGGATTTCCTTAATTAGCTTTAATATTTCAGATAATTAAATAAGCAATTTAAACATAAGCAAGTGAACTACCATATTCTCTGAGCATCATGTGTGAAAATACTTGTAACTCTTAAAAATTTAGTAAAGGCAAGTTTGTAATAGCCTAACATTTATAAGAATAAATTATAATAATTTTTTTAATAACTATTTCCCTTCATTATTCAGGTCTATCCCCTCCATGACAGACTGAGAGGTACACAGTGGGACCCAAGTTACAGATAGATACACCTGATCATGAGCTACTTAGATTAGGCCGACATACATCATGGTCATTCAAGGGTTTTTTTGTTTATTTTTGGTATAAACTCACTGGGGTTTTTTGGTGGCTGGCATGGTTTTTAGCATTGGTTAGAATGAGTTGAGGGTGGAAACCTGGAAAATAGGTTTTCTTAGCACATCTAAGATCTCCCATTCAAATCAATGGAGATTTGGGGGGGTGAGGATCAGGGTATGGGTTGTTGTTAAATACATACCAAACTTGCTGGAAAAGCAGATAAATACTACATGCCAAGAATGGAACTGTGATGCACAGGACCAGGAGAGGGACACCAGCAGGGCAAGGCCTTCAATCTATGTTTAAAATATGGCCTTTCAGAGAACCTAGTATGACAAAGTTCTATGCCCTCATGGCCAGAGCCTCAGATCGGCACACTGCACAGTGCGAGGGCTGTGATGGGAAACTCTGTGGGACAGTGGGGAAACGAGTCCTTCCCATGCTGAGCCACTCTCAGTTCCTGCTCTGGAAGCCTCTGCTCCTGCTGAATCTCTCTTCTGGGATGTGGCTAGTGAGTCTACGTAGTCATGGATCCCCACCTCCAGCCCTAAACTAACTGTGACGTTGCACCCCATAATGCTTTATAGAAATATGCTTATGAGTGTAAATATGACATAACTGGAATATGTTTTATGCTAGATATGCCATGTAACATATCTCTCCAAAGGTTATGATCTACTGGATATATTCACCCTCTTTGTATCAAATTCTTCCCAAAAGTTTTTCCTAATATCCAACCTAAACCTCCCCCACTGCAACTTGAGACCATTACTCCTTGTTCTGCCATCTGGTACCACTGAGAACAGTCTAGATCCATCTTCTTTGGAACCCCCTTTCAGGTAGTTGAAAGCAGCTATCAAATCCCCCCTCATTCTTCTCTTCTGCAGACTAAACAATCCCAGTTCCCTCAGCCTCTCCTCATAAGTCATGTGCTCCAGCCCCCTAATCATTTTTGTTGCCCTCCGTTGGACTTTCCAATTTTTCCACATCCTTCTTGTAGTGTGGGGCCCAAAACTGGACACAGTACTCCAGATGAGGCCTCACCAATGTCGAATAGAGGGGAACAATCACGTCCCTCGATCTGCTGGCAATGCCCCTACTTATACAGCCCAAAATGCCATTAGCCTTCTTGGCAACAAGGGCACACTGTCGACTCATATCCAGCTTCTCGTCCACTATAACCCCTAGGTCCTTTTCTGCAGAACTGCTTCCTATCCATTCGGTCCCTAGTCTGTAACAGTGCATGGGATTCTTCCATCCTAAGTGCAGGACTCTGCACTTGTCCTTGTTGAACCTCATCAGGTTTCTTTTGGCCCAATCCTCTAATTTGTCTAGGTCCCTCTGTATCCTATCCCTACCCTCCAGCATATCAACCACTCCTCCCAGTTTAGTGTCATCTGCAGACTTGCTGAGAGTGCAGTCCATGCCATCCTCCAGATCATTAATGAAGATATTGAACAAAACCGGCCCCAGGACCGACCCTTGGGGCACTCCGCTTGAAACCGGCTGCCAACTAGACATGGAGCCATTGATCACTACCCGTTGAGCCCGACGATCTAGCCAGCTTTCTATCCACCTTATAATCCATTCATCCAGCCCATACTTCTTTAACTTGCTGGCAAGAATACTGTGGGAGACTGTATCAAAAGCTTTGCTAAAGTCAAGGAATAACACATCCACTGCTTTCCCCTCATCCAGTTATCTCGTCATAGAAGGCAATTAGGTTAGTCAGGCATGATTTGCCCTTGGTGAATCCATGCTGACTGTTCCTGATCATGTTCCTCTCCTCTAAGTGCTTCAGAATTGATTCCAATTGATCAGGACTGTCCCTATAATATCGTGACATCTGGTCACCCTACTCTCTCATTCAGGACAAAAAACGACCATTGACTTCCGTGGCTTTAGGGTTGGATCAGGCTCTTAGATTGTAGGTGTAACGTGCTAATCGGTATGTTGCATGTCCCCTTCTAGTTGCTGGTCCACAGAGAATGTGAGTCAACTACAGCTCCCAGTTAAAGGAGTTGCTCCTTTAGCTCTAGTTAAAGGTTGGTTCATGCTTTTAGCACTGAAAGTTGCAGGGTCTAGCCCTTAATGATGGCTTATGATAATGACTGTTACATAAGCTCATCAGAAAAGGGACTTATGAGTACCTGGCATAAATAAATATCCTGAGAGACTCTGAGCAAGGAAGCTGAATGATGAAAATTTCAACCTACTCTTATACAAATATATATTCCCTCTCACAGAACATTGTACTAGAGGTGGTGTGCCCTACTGGATAGAACACTGGGGCTCAGCTGAGCCTAGAGCTCTATTCTCAGTTCTTCCACTGACCTGCTGAGTGACCTTGGTCAAGTTACTTTACCTCTCTGTGCCCAACTATAAAACAGCGATAATGATATTTTGTGAAGTTCTTTGAGATCTACTGATGAAAAGTACTGTATAGAAGAGCTAGGTATTAATTATTATTAGTAGCATTATTTACTCCTGTGGGAATTCTGCACCACTGCGCATGCACGGAATTTAAGTTCCCCACAGATTTCTTTGCTTCCCCGCAGAAAAATGACTTTCTGATGGGGAAGCGAGGGGAAGCAAAGGGAAGCCACAAGAGCAGTCATACGACCTCCCCAGCAGTATTTTTTGGGTGCCCATGGGCAGCCGGCAGAGAGGTACATCACTGTGTGGCAGATGGCGGGACTGGGGAAGACCCGGCTGGGCTCAGCTGCTAGTCACAGCTCGGCTGGGGAGGCAGGACTTCCTCCTTCTCCTGGCTGTAGGAAGCTCTGCAAACTGCCTGCCCCCTGCGCACTTCCTGCACCCATCGTTCCTAGCTGCAGGGATCACTGTACAGGGAGCTGCTCTCCCATCCGCCCAACCCCTGTGCATACAGAGCCCCCTGATACCCAGACCCTCCCACCGAGCCTCAGTCCCCCAACATCCAGAACCCCCCCTCAAAAGCCCCACTCTCCCTGCACCCGGACCATCCCAACAAGCCACCTGAACCCGGATCCCTACCCCACCGAGCCCCACTCCCCCAGCATCTGAACCCCCCCACTGAGCTCTCCACACCCAGACCCCCCTGCCGAACTCTATCCCCCTCACACCCAGACCCTCCCCCCACTGAGTTCCAACCACCTTCACCTGGACCCTCCTGCAGAGTCCCATTACCGTTGCACCCAGAACCCCCCAACAAGCCCCTATGCATCCAGATCCCCCCCCCCGCACCCAGATCCCCCACTGAGCCGCCCGAACCCAGATTGCCCCACACAGAACCCTCTCAACCCACACCTGGATCCCCCCACACTAAGCCCCTCCACACTTGGATCCTGCCTGCCCACACCTGGTGCACCTGGCCCAGAGGGGCAGGGCCCTGCGGTGTTTCTTGAGCAGGCCCAGCCCTTGTGATGTGTCAGGGTTGGGTGCAGCCACACCGCTGAGTCTGTGTCGCAGGGGGGAGCTGCACAGTGATCTCCCACTTCTGTGCACCCAGTAGCCTGTGCTCCCCAATGCCATGCCTGAGCCTCCACATTTATTTGACAAATAAAATTTGCAGAATTTTAAAATACTGTGTGCAGAATTTTTAATTTTTTGGCACAGAGTGCCCTCAGGCGTAATTATTATGTTTGGGACTCAAGCTGGTAGAAAATTTTTAAGGAAATATTTTTTCATTGAAAAGTGGTCTCTTATAGAAAACACTTTTTGTGGAAAAAAGGTCAACCTTATTGAAATGTTTTCATTTCTCCCCCCCAAAAAGGGACTTTTTTAATCAACAATTTTAGTGAAAATGTCAAAAATATTACCCAGATGACTGACTTTAATTTACTGAAAACCTGGGTTTCTGAAAGTGAAAGTTTGGGAACCATTTCAGTAATGTGTAAAATAAAAAATTGGAAAAGCTTAAAAAAATTCTGAAATTGAACCAAAAAAATGGTCTGTTTTGAAATATTTAAATGAAAACATTTTTTTCAGCTAACTCTTTTTGAGACTATTCCATCAAATTGCTATGCTATAAAAGGCTGGGAGAACTATTGTTGCTGATGTTTTGTATTGTTGATCAAGGTATCATAGTAACCTCTAACAATGATTTCCCTATTTTGTCACCTGGCACAACACTGTATTATAAGGCAAATAGCAAAGCTATTATTGCCCTTAGCTAATCAGCTAGTGCCTAGTTTTCTATGGTAATATGATAGCAGCCACATGACGCAGGGTTGCAAACATCACTAATTTCCATAGAAACATGTGTAGTAATGATGTTGAAAACCTGCTCGGGGCTATCTTTGCACTAGGTAGAAAGTACTGACAATAAAGATGCAGCTATACTGTTAGCCACACAGAGTGACACAAAGCCAGAGCTTAGTGTCTCACAGAGACTTGGGAAACAAAGCCCTCTTGATAATATACATTATCTTTCTTTTCCTGACTCTGTATTTTGAGCCAGTAGTAGCCATTTTTTTTAATTAATGGGTTTTACATGTTCAAATTCTCTGAAAGCCCCACTCTCCCTGCACCAGGACTATCCCAACAAGCCACCGGCATCTGGAGCCCCATCCCACCAAGCCCCACTCCCCCAGCATCTGAACCCCTCCACTGAGTTTTACATAACAAGCTATGGAACGTGAATAAATCCATAAATGTAGATTTGCATATAGTCTTATATTGCTCCTCTTAAAAAATCTGCTTTTAGTATATATGGCTCTTTAATATTTCTACCAGGGATGAACAATCAATACTCCTTTTAGCACCATAAGAAGTCTTTCTCATTCAGTAGCCACCTTAACAAATGCACCAGTTTTTCCTTTAGATGAATGGATAAGGTTATCTTAGTATTTTCTGTATATTTCCCTATGCTTATATTCATCTTCTCAGCATATGCTCAACGTGCTTCAGGTGGGACCTGACCAGGATTCATCACCAAATTTGGTCTGTTGGTTGGATCATTAGCTTCCCTGGCCTGGGCCAGGTTCTTACAGGGAGCGTGACAAGATCGCAGATCCATGTTCCCCCTTATACTCATGATAGAGAATGACTGACTCCCAAATACTGAAAATACCAAAGTATGCAAGGTGATTGGCAAGTTTTTAAGGGTGACCACTTGGTATTTCAATGTCACAATTGCAAGAGAAGAAGAAAACAGAATTAGAATCTTACGTAGGAACAAGAAAAGATTCTGATGATTGTATATGAAGAAGGGAATTTCCCTGATAGACCCAATAATGCAATCAAGAGAGTATAATTCATGTTAGCCTCCTTAACATTCAAATGCATGGGAGGTATATGATTGTTAGAGACTCAGTCAGGCCACTCGGCAGTCTATCAGCTAGTATATTAGATCCCACATACAGAATCAAAAGGAACAGACATCCTGATCAGCAAAGCTAACCACATTTAAATATCTCCTGGGTTGTAGAACTTGTCCTTACTTAGCGGGAGGCAGCTTATGTCAAATGCAAAATAATAAGAATGTTTTCAATTACCAAAAGCTTCAGTATCACCCTATGGATCGCGCCTCCAGGTGGAGAATGTATCCTGCATAAACATCTATTGCAGGAACACACCTGACTTCCTCCCTTTGCTCCAGCTTTTTAGGACTGTCCCTCTAATAGTGCTGGCATCAGGACAGTCTCATGGAAACTCAATGTCTTTTTACCACTTGGGTATTTTGGTCTGCTGTTCTGACTGTCAGTCACAGCTTCTGCATCAGCCTAGGTCAATGGGAATGGAGACTGGAGCGGATTTTTCAGTAATGGAAAGTCAGGGAAAGGAGGGAGCTTCAAAAATAAACAAGAGGGGCTCTTGGAAGCCCTAAAACTTTTGATTTGCTACGATTGCCAATAAGGAGTGCAGCAACAAAGACTGACTTGACTGGGACTTTGGATCAGACCCCCAATATACAATGTCAGACACTGTAAGGAGACGAGCTTGGTGGAGGATTGTAATGGACTTTACTCAATGAGATGAGTTTTTTTCGTTGACTTCAGTGGGCTTTGGATCCGGCCTTTACTGAAGTTAAATTTGCTTGGCTTGCAGATAACAGCGTTTAGAGAGGTGCATTGAAATAATAAAGGGGTGGATTTTTTTTTGCTGCCTTTACTCACAGTGAATCTCTCTCTCAGGATATGCACAGGGTGCCCAGCCATTTGATAGCATCGTCATCAACCAGGTGAAGAGGTAGCCTGCTGTCGAAGTATGTCAACGGGCACTCATCAAGGATATGCAACATAGTTTGAAGTTGACCCCATCTACATCATGGGTCACTAGAGAAACCCCATTTGAAGAGAGTAGCCACACCATTTTCCTGTCCAGTTCGAAACCAGTTCAGGGATGACCATAGGTGCCTTGCCAAGTCAAAAGCTGCTGAGCAGATGGTTGGCTTGGTGATAAGAGAGTGATTAATGACTGTCACTGACCATTCGTTATGCCAAGCAGATTCCATCACATTGTCCTGTGGTGGCATAAGTGACCATAAAGGGCATCTAGAAGACAGGCAAACTGGCAGGTGGTTGACGAGGTCTGAGTACAGAGGCAAGTCATCATTCTCATGGATCTTGGCCAGGAGCATGATGGAGGCCCCTTCACGGTGAATAAGGGGCGGTGTTATGTTACTAAGTATTGGCAGCCATGGCAACAGTGAATAGTATATACTCATGAGTGTAGCCCCACCAGGTCAATCACTTTTGAGTTATGCTTATGGGGTTACTCTCATAAGTACAGGTTTCAGAGTAGCAGCCGTGTTAGTCTGTATCCGCAAAAAGAACAGGAGTACTTGTGGCACCTTAGAAACTAACAAATTTATTTGAGCATAATGCTCAAAATAAATTTGTTAGTCTCTAAAGTGCCACAAGTACTCCTGTTCTCATAAGTACTTCTCACTAAGTGCAATTCACCAGTGTGCGGAGTACATGCTCAAGGCCTGTGCACCCCTGAGATGCTACTTATGTGCCATAGTGTACTACTGAAGACCCAGGAGTAAAAGTGGCAGTATTGGGCGGTATAAGTTTTGGTAGGGAACCTCCTACGGGGTACAGAACAACTGGTTCCAGCAGTCGCATCTTTTCTGTGATTATCTCTTTTCTTTTCTTCTTCTGAGTCTCTCCTAATGGGTAGATGACAAATGAGATTCCAGGCAGTCTGCACCCGTCATAATGTTTTATTAGTTAAACTTCACATGAAGACTGATGCTCCGGTTCCTCGTTTATATCTGGATGGAGTTAGCTTCACTGCTATTGTCCCCCTGAGGGTCTCGAGCTTTTTCAAAGCGACCAGCAACGTGCAAAGACCTTCTCAATGGGCTTCACTCCTAAGAAACTGCCAATTAAGAGAACCACAAAAACTGCACCATGGAACATTTTCTAGCTGTGGTTTCCATCCAGGGATTGTAGAATTGAGGCTTCTCTTTAGCCTCAGGGACTGCAAGGAATTATTTTAGGAAAAGGATATTAAACTAACCTACATTTTGTTCTGTATTTTTTCCTCCTTATCAAGGATACAACATAAATTCCGGGGGGGAAAAAACCCTGCAATGGATGACAGCTGACATATTTTGTTACTATCAGAGCACTGGCACCCTCATTATCTTAGGGTGCTGCTGACAAGCGATAACAAACTCACGCCCCATCTTCATCTTTTCTGTATTACAGCTGTTCCATTATAGTCCCCGCACTGTATGTATTCAAGCACACAAAGGAGAAGGTTTAGAAGAATTTAAAAATGCCTCTAATGATGTTCTTCCTGGCTGAACAGTAGTCACTCCTTGTCTAGTATAACCAGGGGTTTGTCCAGCTTACAGAATAGAGTAATAAGCTACCTGTAGGATGCCAGCCAGCCTAGCTTCCGGCAGAGCTGGACGGATGTAGGAATTCTACAACTTATTTATAGTTCCACAGGGTGTCTATTTTTTACACCAGGTTATTTCCACAGAACAAACACATTTCCTGCGCTTAATAAGGCTGCGCAGTACAGATAATATCAGGAAACTTTTGCAAAGCTAGCTGGAGCAATGACAATGCTATCAGCACCCATCCTGTGGGGTACAGCGTTTGGTCTCACTGCCAGTTCTGGGTCTGACTCCCCTGTGCATTACTCCAGCGTGGTCTGAAATCGGCCCAGTCGCACTGGTGTAAACCACAATCTAACTCAATGGGGAATCAGACCATTGTGTTTATGCAACTCTGAAATAACAAGGAGGAAGCTGAAAGACTGAACTGAAATAAGCCAGGTCAAGCAGCTGTCCTACACTTGGAGTTCCCATTATTTTGCTATGCTACAGCTTGCTAGCGCCTCTTAGTCAGGTCAAGAGCTCAGATGAATTTTACTTGTTCCAACTTTCTCGTTTTTCCACTGCATTTAACACAAGCGGAACGCTTTTCCATTTTGCTGACGAACAACAACAAAGAGCTAAATTGACCAGTTTATTCGCTGAGTGGCGGTGATGTGCAATGTAACACTTGACTGGCCATGACTGCACTGCCTGGGTGTCCCTCAACAATCGTGCCATGATTTTCAGCAAGAAGTATCCAATCATCATCAATAACCCTGAGAGAAATGCTCTCCTTTCCACCCACTTTGAGTATTACACATGCCCTTCTACGTATTCAGAATGGGCCCATACAACTGTAGCCATGAGACATCCATTAACTTTAAATGAGAGTTGTGTGGCTTGAAACTTATACAACACTTAGAAAAAGGATACATTTCCAGTCTCCTGAATGTTGTTGTAATTTTAGACTGCTGATAAGGCAACGATCCTCAGCTGGTGTATGTCAGCAGTATGCCATTGACTTTGATGGAGCTAGACTGATTTACACTAGCTGAAATTCTGGTCCAATAAATTTAGATATAATCTCCATTCTAGCCTCACCATGCCACTAATTTCAGTTCCTCAGCGCTTTCTTCATATAATAAATTCCATAGGGGCTGAAAATGTCTATGCTTAAGTCTGAGCCCACGAGCCCAAATGTAGACTTGAATGGAGCTACTTCAATTCACACTAGCTGAGGTACTGGTCCAATATTAGCCATGCATGAAAACAACTGCCAGCCTAGGAAGGATGAAGTAGTTTTAATTGTATCTATTCAGACTCCATCCCTGGAAGGTCTAATTACATGTTGGTACTTTGTTTTAAGGATATGGTGTGAACTCTTCAATAATCTAGCAAGTTATTACCTTTTTCCCAAAGGACAATATTCCGGCCAGCCTGAAGGGTGAATTCAATTTCTTTCTCTCTTTCTTTCTTTTTTTTTTTGGTTAGTTATAAAAATGTCCTGGAAACATCCAGCTGTTACCAGAGACACAAAAGAAGGATAAATACAACAAAGAGGAAACATCTTTGCTGCCTTTGTGTAAGCAAGGTTGTTTCCCCACCATTTTCACAAACCTGCCTTCTAGCACTTCATAGAATCATAGAAATGTGAGGCTGGAAGGAACCTAAAGAGGTCATCAACCCCTCTGCACTGAAGCAGGATCAAATAAACCCAGACCATCCTTGATAGGTGTTTGTCCAACCTGTTCTTAAAAACCTCCAATGATGGGGATTCCATAATCTCCCTTGGAAACCTATTCCAGTGGTTACCTACCCTTATAATTAGCAACTTTTTCCTAATATCTAACCTAAATCTATCTTGCTGCAGATTAAGCCCATTACTTCTTGCCCTACCTTTAGTGGACATGGAGAACAATTGATCACTTTTCTCTTTATATCAGTCCTTAGCAACTTTGAAGACTGTTAACAGATCCCCTCTCAAGACAGAACATTCCCAGTTCTTTTTGACCTTTCCTCATAGGTCAGGCTGTCTAAACCTTTTCTCATTTTTGTTGCTCTCCTCTGGACTCTTTCCAATTTGTCCATATTTCCTAAAGTGGGGCACCCAGAACAGGACGCAGTATGCCAGCTGAGGCCCCACCAGTGCCAAGCCGAGTGGGACAATTACATATGCCATTCCTCTTACTACATCCCAGAATTATATTAGCCTTTAATGCAACTATATCACATTAAAAAGCAACAGAGAGTCCTGTGGCACCTTTAAGACTAACAGATGTATTGGAGCATAAGCTTTCGTGGGTGAATACCCACTTCGTCAGACGCATGTAATGGAAATTTCCAGAGGCAGGTATAAATATGCAGGCAAGAATCAGTCTGGAGATAACGAGGTTAGTTCAATCAAGGAGGGTGAGGTCCTCTGCTAGCAGTTGAGGTGTGAAGACCAAGGGAGGAGAAACTGCTTTTGTAGTTGTCTAGCCATTCACAGTCTTTGTTTAATCCTGATCTGACGGTGTCAAATTTGCAAATGAACTGAAGCTCAGCAGTTTCTCTTTGGAGTCTGGTCCTGAAGTTTTTTTGCTGTAAGATGGCTACCTTTACATCTGCTATTGTGTGGCCAGGGAGGTTGAAGTGTTCTCCTACAGGTTTTTGTATATTGCCATTCCTGATATCTGACTTGTGTCCATTTATCCTTTTACGTAGTGACTGTCCAGTTTGGCCAATGTACATAGCAGAGGGCATTGCTGGCACATGATGGCATATATAACATTAGTAGACATGCAGGTGAATGAACCGGTGATGTTGTAGCTGATCTGGTTAGGTCCTGTGATGGTGTTGCTGGTGTAGATATGTGGGCAGAGTTGGCATCGAGGTTTGTTGGAAAATATTTCTTAACTGGATCACTCCTAAAATGCCCAAATAACCTTTTATGAAGCATCCCCCCCAAAAAACCAAACCAAACAAAACACCCTTCACCTTTGGGCTGAAAGCAAGTGTGAAAAATCTCAGTCCAGAGGGTAACTATTTTACAAGCAGTTATGAAAACAGAGGCTTATGAGGGGAGTGTTTAATCAATCATAACTTTAGATATAGTGTCGTAATGTATTACACATGCCAGCAGGAGAGGAACAATGCTACTGTTAGTGATTGAGTTTGCTTTTATCACAGAGGTGGGAAATATTTCCCTATGAGGGTATGCGGGAAAACTTTAGTTTGATTGGCTCAATACAGACTGGGCGGTTAGTTTAAAATGGAGAGTGGATTATAAGGAAGGATCAATGGGAAGATACTAGTGTATGATATTCGATAAAGATGAATTGCCATAACTTCCATCCACACCACCCCCATCACCACAGGGTTAATATAAGTATATACAAATTCTAGAGTTGTTTTAGTGCCTTAATCAATGGATCTCAATCCTGCCATATTAGTTAGAACAGACAAATCATGGCACCATGTATTTCAGCACACAGGGTGTGAACCCAAATGAACAGCACACTTAAATGGTTTCTATAAACTGAAGAACACCCATTTGAATTCGGCAGCTAGTAATGTCTCATCATTCTTTGAAAGTTACTAATTACCTAAAACTTATAATACAATATGTAGCTTTTGCAAAAAATTTTGAATAGTGCAACCTAAGTCAAAGTGTAAATCCTATCATAGTGTGTGAACATCTCACCTACATTAGTGAATTTATCCTCAGTATAAACCTGTGAGGTAAGGAAGTATGATTATCCCACTTTTACTGATGCACAGCAATATAAATGTCTCAACACAGGAAGTCCAAACCTACCTCTATAGAAATTAGTCAGCAAAGCTTCATTTGGGGTAGGACTGGATCCAGGATGTTTGTGACACAGAAAGAAATTGAACTTAAGTTTCCTGAATCCCAATCCAGTGTCTTAACCCAAAGACCATCCTTCCTCTTACATGTTCAGACTTTGAAGAGGACTTTACATGGCATCTCTTTACAAATTTGTTATGCTTATTGCATGTCAATATTTGCTTTTCCCCTTTATTAACAACAATAGTCTAGCAAAATAGTTTTCCATCGGAAAACATTGTTTCACCAAAATCGAAATGTGTGGCAGGAACATGTATTTGATTAATTTTTTTTTTTGCTGGAAATCTTTGAAATTATGCATTTCAACTTTCTTGTTTTGATATGGAACACTGAAATGTTTTGTTTTGTTAATGTCAAAATGTTTCATTTATCCTATCACTTCCTTGCAATTTGTTTTGACTTGTATTAAAATCTTTATATATGAAGTAACTATTTTAAAAGTATTTTCAGAATAATTATTGTTGAAATATTTATTTATAAATCATGAGTATTTTATATTTAATTATATATTCAATAACAGAATATTATAATGTTTCAGTATTACCTCCTATCACATACCCAAAACCATATTCAAGAAAAAACAACTCCACTCAATGCATTCAGCCAGCAAATGGACTGAAAATCAACCACAATAAGACAGATATCCTGACCTTTAATATAGCCTCACCTTCACCAGTACGGATAGAGGATTATGTTCTCACCAATGTAGAAATATTCAGATACTTGGGCAGCACAGTCAGCCAAGACAGTGGAACAAGCCAGGACATCCAGAACAAAATCAGTAAAGCCAGGAACACCTTCAGGAGCTTAAATACAGTCTGGAAATCATCAAAATACAACACCAAAACCAAACTCAAGATTTATCAGAGCTGCGTACTTTCAACACTACTTTATAGTGCAGAATGCTGGGGAATGAGAAAACGTTATAGTGCCAAATGCTGGAGAATGAGAAAGTATGACATGTCTTCATTCCATACAGAAAAATCCTCTGTACCTTTTGGCCCAGAACAATATCAAACCAAGATCTATTGACACAGTGCAGCCAAGAGGATCTGAGCACCATCATTGCCAGGAGACATTGGAGATGGATCAGTCATGTGCTTCGGATGGAAACTGATTCCATAACCAAAGCAGCAATAAGATGGACATCTGAAGGCAAGCGAAAATGAGGACGCCCGAAACAACATGGCGAAGAGCTGTGGAAGCTGAGCTGAAAATCCTGGGGCACATCTGGGGAACCATTGAAAGACTTGCCAGAAAAAGACAGGAGTGGAGGAGCTTCGTCCCTGCCCTAAATGCCAGAGGCATAATAGGAACATGCTGCTGATGATGATGATTAGTATTATCTAAAAAAAAAAACATAGTTATTCCTTATTGAATCATTTCAATGTCTCTGAATCAATTTTGGGAGATTTTCCATTACTCAGGAAGTTTTGATTTTTCTCCCCCTGATTTGGGCCAATTCCTCGCCAAATTTTGGAATTTCCATTTTCTGACCAGAGGTAATTAGATTGTTACCATTCCTTTTCACTCATATGTAAATGGTTTTGTGAATTATACCATTAAAGAAATAGCTTTCAAGGTGTTTATTTGTAGAGAAAGAAAGATAAAATAAACTCTTGCCCTTTTTTGCTTCTTCCTGATTATAAGGGAGATTGAACTTTAAAAAAAATGATATTTTTAAAGGATTTTTGATTTCTCCGTTAAATAAAATTAGAAAGTTAAGTCTTGAACATCCACTGGAAAACGATGCACATTTGGAGATCTAACCAGAATTATTACATCAAGGAAATAAAATATGTGAATCCTGATTCACTGAGAAAAGGGATAATTATTCTTGGAGCAAAGCTGCTGGGTGTCTTAAGATTCCAATTTTAAATTACCTTTTTATATGACCTCTGACTCAATTCTGATTCAGGCACCACATGATTCAAGCTATAATTAATCATAAGGATTCCTATAACTTAACATTAAGAATTACATTCACAAGAGATCTTTTAGAGGTAGTTCTTTGTATTTAAAGATTATTTTCTTTCTTCAGGCACTGATTCTGAATGTGTTAGATACTGTAATTTCTTCTCCCTTTTTAATTTAAATTCAATTATCAGCTGGCCTTAGTGACTTTCACCTTCAGGTCCAGGTTTCTCACTATGTTTACCCATCAACTGCTTCCAGTAACTTGTACACATTAAGAATATTAAGCAGTTAAGCATAGAAACATTAATTTGTTCTTATGTCTCATCAATCAGTGTCCTTTCTGTTTTAAGCACAAAACTATCCTACAGCTAAGCTCGCTGATTGAGTAGAAGCAGTCCATCAGTGTAAGTTTAGGAATATCTATACAGAAAAAAAAAAGTCTCAGAGTAGCAAGTCTCAGAGCCTGGGTCAACTGGCTCGGATTCTGGGCCTAAAAATAGCCAGTCAGAGTTACTATACAAAAGCAGGTCTAATACTTAGACCGATGTATCAGTGATTTCAGCTCTACAGTGTGTAACAAGACTCTCAATTGAGTCTAAATTAGCTCTGTTATTACACAGTAGAGAGTGGCAGACAGGGATGAAAGTAACTTAAAGGACTTACCAGTATGCCGGAGTCCTGAGCGTGGGCGGGGCCTCAACCGGGAGAGGCGGGGCCTTTCAATATTAAAAGGCCCTGGGGCTCCGGCTGTGGCTGGGAGTCCCAAGGCCTTTAAATCACCCCAGAGCTACCAGCTGCAGAGGCAGGTGGGAGAACTGGGACTCAGGGGCGCTGCTGCCCCAGGGTAGCAGCGGCAGGGCTCCGGCGGTGGCAGGAGCACTGGGGCCTTTAAACCCCCGCCCTGGCCCGGCTGCCGGAGCCTCGGGGCTCTGGCGGTGATTTAAAGGGTTAGGGTTAAAGGACCAGAGGCTCCAGCCACTGTGGGGAGCCCCAAGCCCCACTGCCAGAGCTCCGGCGGTGATTTAAAGGGCCTGGGGCTCCTGCAGCAGTTGAAGCTCCGGGCCCTTTAAATCACCGCTTGAGCTCGGCTGCCAGAGCTCCGGCAATGATTTAAATGGCCCAGGGCTCCCCGCAGTGGCTGGAGCCCTGGGCCTTTTACATCACCACCAGGGAAGCCAGTCCAGTCAAGCATGGCGTACCAGCTCTTGCCGGTTTCGCCATACTGGATCGTACCAGCTTTCTTTCACCTCTGGTGGCAGGATCAAGGCCCACACCACCAGGTAAAAATACACCTCTCTCTCTTTCCAGGCTTTGGAACCCATGTCCCCTGCCTAGCAAATTCTGTTAAGTTGAGGGTGAGTTCCTCAATCGGGGAAATGCTAAGTACAGTTGTTCTACCCTTGATTCACATAGCAAGGATAACAACCCTTTATTACTCCTGCCCCAATAACAAGGATGCTGGGGATCCCACGCCAGCCAAAAGTGACCATTTGGGCAAGCAATCCCATCATGCTGAGCACCTAGGCAGGGTGGGTGTGCCCATGCAAATGAGATCAGCTTCTGAACTCCTTTTCCACAGCTCACCACTAGATGTCAGGGGAGAGCTCATTCAGACTCTGCTTGCAGATATAAATATTTTTTCAGTTCCAGACCACAAACTATCTTTGGTTTTGGTACTTCTGGTGAAAACCCAAACAATTTGGTAAAATTAGTAATCTCCCATGGAAATTTTTGTTTTTGACAAAAAAGCTATTTTTTAAAACAAAACAGTTAATTCCAGCCACTACTGTTACTGTTTATTATTTGCACTACCATTATTCTAAGAGCCCTAGTCATGGGCCTGGACCCCATTGTGCTAGGCGCTGTACAAACAGAGAACAAAGACATTGTCCCTGCCTCAAAGAGTTCACAATCCTAGACAAGAGAAAACAAATGGATACAGACAGGCCCGCCGACGGAGGGTGGGGGGGCAGAAGGGGGCAATTGCCCAGGGGCCTGGCTGATTTAAAAGGGCCCAAGGACCCCCAGCTGCTGCTGTGGTAGTGGTGGCAGCTGGGAACCCTGGGCCCTTTTAAATCGCCCAGGCAGGCCGCAGGGCCTGCTCTGCAGAAGCGTAAGGCTGGGGAATTCAGTGGCTGCCCCTCGCCACCCCTGCAAGGAAATGCCTCCTGTCTGCCATGGGCACCAGCGCCAGGCAGGTAGGGCTGGGTGGAGCCCTGGGGGATGGGATCATCTGTGCTCCCAAGCTTCAGCTGTTCTGCCCCCTAGGACTGTGCTGGGAGGAGGGATCCCTGCTCTGCGCTGCCTCAGCAGGGTGGGTGAGTTTGGCCGGGGGCAGGGCATGGAGGAGTGGGTCTCTGGGGAGGTCTGTGGGGGCAGGTGCTGGGCTGTGAGGGGCTGGGGGGCTCTGGGCAGTGGGGGAGGTTTGTGTGTTTTGGAGTGCTAGGCAGTGGGGGGTGGAGTTGTTGGGGGTGCTGGGCAGTGGAGGCAGCCTGTGTGTGTTGGGGTGCTGGGCAGTGGGGGGTCTGTGAGGGGTTCTGGGCAGTTGTGGTGGGGCTGTGGGCGGAGGGGCGCTCGGCATAGCGGGTCCGGGGGAGGCTGGCCATGGGGAGTTGGGGGGAGTTGGGTGGGGGGGTTTTGTGGCACGGCATGGGCCTACCCCAGTGGGGAAGGGGCACACTGGCAGCACAGGGCTGGGTGGGCCAGTGTGCGTCTGGTGGCTGCCGGTTTGTAAACAGTGCCCTCCCACTGGGCTGGGCAGAGCAGAGCCGTCCCCTCCATGCCATGCCCCACTGGTCCCTTGCTCCGACTACTGACCTCCCTGCACCATGCTCCATTGCCCCCATGGAGGCACACAAATATGTTTGGCACCAGGCCCACAAAAAGTTAATCCGGCCCTGGCTCCTAGGTGCGCGCGGGGTGTCACCGGCGGCAGCGAAGGCAGCCGGGTGGGCACATCCCTTTCTAGGGGGCTGTGGTGGGGCTGCTGCCCCTCACTGGTATGTAAGGGATTAAAGCAACCATAGGGAGGCTGCGCAAGAGGCAGCCAATAAGTGCCAGCCAATTAGGGAAAGATTTATTGGAGGAGCCAATCAGGGCCGGGCTGGCGCATATAAGAAGGGTCTGCTGAGCAGAGCAGAGGCAGTCACTCCCTGAAGTTTGAGGGAGGAGGACTGGCTGCTTAGAGGGCTAGAGCACCATGGACAGAGCAGTGCTGGGTAGGGTCAGCAGAGTATGAGGAAGTTCCAGGCTGATAGTTGCCAAACTGAGGCCCTGATACAAGGGCAGAGGAGGTGTTGGGGCTCTGGGGAAGTGGCCCAGGGAAGGAGACGGCGGAGTTGGAGGAGGGGCAGTACATGGCTGCCGGCTATAGGGTCCCTGGGTCGGGGTCCGGAGTAGCGGGTGGGCCTGCCCCCGCCCTTACCCCCACTGACCACTGAGGGGAGTGGCCAGTGCATGGACTGCAGTCTACCACTGAGACGAGTGGCTAGAACCTGGACTGCAGATTGCCACTGCAGTGGTTGGACTGAGGACTGTCGGTTCCCCACAAGGGGGGAAAGAACCAAGTGGGGCACAGCTGGAGGACTGTGCCCAGAAGAGGATGACATGGTCCGGGGAGCAACATAGGTCCTGGATGTGGAGACAGGAGTGATCACGGGCGAGGCACCACCTGAGGAGGGCGCACTGGCAACCCTGAGCTAATTCCCAGGACGGCCAGCAGGAGGCACCGCCGTGATGAGTCAAACCCCCCGTCACAGAGGCCCATTGACTGTTCTACCCTGGAGCCTGGAATTGCTGTCCACAGGCCTGGATACAGACCGACCGACCAGGGAGGATGAGTGAACAATAAGATAACATG
Organism: Emys orbicularis; assembly: GCF_028017835.1. NCBI lineage: Eukaryota > Metazoa > Chordata > Testudines > Emydidae > Emys > Emys orbicularis. Next base: position 7,126,211 of record NC_088693.1, read on the forward strand.
CTAGGCAGTGGCCTGTGCACACCAACAGCCTATGTGTTGTCAAGTTCCATTTGATTCTATTCAAGTTCTTATAGCGTGCTCATCACTGCGGTATCTGAGCCATTTACACAGGTGTATTTAAAGTACAGTACACCTGCCTTAAACCAGCAACGTAATTTTCTTTACTTTGTTGGTTCCAAAAATAATCCACAATCTAATGAGAGAGAGTCTAAGGTTAATGAGATATCATTAGCATTTTGTGCTGTTTTAGATATATTTTCCTTCTTTTGTCTCATTCCCACGCACAAATAATTCAGAGAAAAAAAATTGTTTTAGATGCAGTCCAACACAGATGATAGTTAAGGATTTCAAACTGGTTTCTTTCTGTGTCTATTTTTGAGTCAATTTGCCAATACATTTTAAAATTGCTTTTGTTGATACATGTGTTTGCGTGCATCTAATGAGATATTATAGTTCTGCAACGAGACTTTGTTCTCTACATTAAAGATGTCATTTCAAATATTGCAAGGTGGCTCACTAGCAAACACATAAGGAGAGCAAAATAGCACTTCCAATCTCCAGGATGCAATTCCTAGAGAAATACCTTTTGTGACAAAATAAACATAGGGGGTGATAATTACTACAGATTTAGTACCCCAGCATACATCAGTGACAAACAATGAGGCTTTTTAAAGATTCAATAGAGAGCTGTCTACGCATATTTGCTCATATCTAGCATTCTTACTTTTTAATAACTTGTATTACAATGATATTCAATGCAAAAATACCTAATGCATGTAACCATCATTACATTGTATTATGATTATGTCTGAATCTAGAATTAAGGCCACGTTGAGTTTTTTAGAGGGGCTGGGAAGGGAACATAGAACTTTGTGTGCTTGTTCTTTGGTGAAAAATTTGGCCTTACTTGATATCACTCAGTATTTATCTATTAATATCATACTGTATTAACTGGAATTTCTTATATAACACTATACATAGTAAGTTACAGTACAGCACAGTCTTTAGACTTGATTTTAAATCTCAGTGAGATCTACTAAACAAGCCATATTTGAAGAAAATCAGATCTATAGTTTTAAATGTTTAAATATGAAAGAGATGGAGTTTGGGATGGTGCAGATTTTTAAGCCATCCAATTTTTGTTTATCTAAAGACTTCTCAATGGACTTCCTTTACGTATTCATAACTGTGATAGACTTCCCTGGGGTGTACCCTGGAATTGGGTTCCACTGAGCCCTCTGGCATACCAGTCTCAGCCCCCTCTCAAGCTATGAGGCTGTTACAAGCTGTAATCCTCTCCAGGTCTTGCACTTACACAGCCATACACAAGCAGGGAAACACCCAGCTGTAGTTACATGAATGCTTCTCCTAGCCACTCATGAACTAACAATAGAGAGACTCCAGCCAATTCCCCCCAGTTCTCCAGCGTAGGACCCCAGAGCTGAACCATCTTGCCCTGATTAAAAGCCTGACCAGTGTAAGTTTATTTCCCAGTCCGCCCCTCCCTCAATGTGGAGAGGACAATGCACCAGCCCCTGTTCCTGAGCAGATTTTCCTTTACACTTCAAACGACACATTGTTTTTAGGTAAAATAAAAATAAAACAGATTTATTAACTACAAAAAGATAGATTTTAAGTGATCATAAGTAATAGCATACAGATCACCATAAGAAATAAAACAAAAATGCAATCAAAGTTCTATGAACTAGACAGGATTTGAATCAAGGAATGTCTCACCCTGTTAGATAGAACAATTTGGTCACCGCTTTTGCGTACACAGGCTGGAATTCTCCTGTCCCGCCTGGGGTTGTGGGGTGATGTCACTTCCCCCTTTTATAGCTTCTGCCAGGTGGAAGGAACTTCATTGTCCCAAACAAAGCCCCCAGCACAGTTTGTGGAAAAGTACAAACACAAGATGGAGTCCAGTATCACATGATCTAGTCTCATGCCCGTGCGTGCTTTGAGTCATAGCAGCCATTACCCCTATACTGGATGAAGAGTCCACAAATGAAGGGACAAAGAGAGACAAAAATGAGACTTGAATACAAATAGGATAATCATATTCAGTAAACCATTGACACCTTACATGACATATTTTGTACAAGATTTGTTGCAATCATATAACACTGGTGAATATAGAGATGCCAGGGTGTTATTTTGGTGTACAGAATGTCACAATAACTTATAAGCTACATTCAAAAAGTGTTCCTTAATGGGAATAACCCTAACTCTGAGGCATCTTTATAGTCAAAAAGAGAATTTTGCACTTCCCATCCGAAGTGCTCTAGAAATACAGAAGAAAGTATTATTATTCCCCATGTACAGATGGGAAAACAGCAGCAGAGACAGGTTAAGTGACCTAACAAACATCACACAGGAAAACAGTGGCAGAGATAGAAATGGACTCTTCAGATGCCACTGTGGTATAAAGACCTAGAAAGATAAGGTAGATAGACATGCTCCCGACTTCAGTCCTGTGCTCTAGCTTGCAAACCAGACGTGTCATCTCAGCAACATAGTGGTACATAATGGTGGTGAAGCACTGGAATGCATTACCTAGGGAGGTGGTGGAGTCTCCTTCCTTGGAGGTTTTTAAGACCCGGCTTGACAAAGCCCTGGCTGGGATGATTTAGTTGGGAATTGGTCCTGCTTTGAGCAGGGGGTTGGACTAGATGACCTCCTGAGGTCCCTTCCAACCCTGATATTCTATGATTCTATGATTCTATGATAATGCCCTGCATGCCAGATGTGAAAAAGAACTATTCAAATGCTGTAGTCTTAACAGCCATATTGGTGTGTTTTAAAAAATATCTTGGTCTTTTAACAACAAAATAAATCGCATCAGTCCAGAATAACTGGATGAAAGTCCTTAATGGGGACTAATGTTACTATGATTTACTGTGAAGGGAACATTTATTTGTTATGCTCTTTCAAATGATACAGAGAGTTTGATGCTTACGATATGAAAGAATTATGTAAGGAAGTAATCTTAAACCCTCTCAGAGCAATTGAGATGGCAACATTATATAAGGGTGGCTAGCGATGTGAATACGTTTGCATCATAATTCTAGTAAACCAGAGCAGGAGATAATTTCAATTGGTTGGTCAGGCAGATTCTGTTATGATTCTAAGCATTATTATTTATTTGAATAGCAGTAACACCTCGGGGCTTGAATCAGGATCAAGACCTATGCTAAATGCTGTACATACACATCATAATATATGGTCTTTGAGTATTTAGAGTATAAGCAGTTCTGAGCAAACAGACAAAGGGTAGGAGAAAGATGTTTTGGGAGTGGAGGCAGTGAGGTTAAGGAACTTGCCCAAGATCACCCATGAAGTTTGTGACAGAGCTGGGAATTTAACTCAGAGCATCTGTATCTCAGTCCAGTACCTTAACCCCAAGACAGTCTCTCCTCTCCAGTGAACTTTGTATTGCAGTTATTTTTTTCCTTAACCTTTACCTATTCATGAACACCCGGGTAATACATGTCAGAGGCAGTAGGACCATAATAAATATTGTCAGGAGAGAATATTTATACCGTGCTTTCCATACCAAAGAGTTCCAAACACCTTTACAAACTTCAGCCACCTCTGAAGTGCAACTGCCTCTGGGGTGGAACATGACAACACATAGCATTGTACGTCCTATTCTAAACATGTGTTGCTATGTCTAATTGAAACTGCCGGGGGAGTATAGAGAGACAGAGTACAGCTACCATAATTGGAGTCAGGCCAGGATGCCTATTATGGTGAAAAGTGCACTGAAAAATTTAATGACCACAAAGGACCTTGTTTAGACAGCTCATCTGAATGGCAGCACTTCCAACATCACTTCTCCATGCTGTAGGATTAACCCTGTGGTCTGACTCAGAGATTACATGATCACAGCTAGAATTGTTCAGACCATGATAGTGTCTAATTATAAATATGGAACTCATGTGCTTTTGGATCGACCAGGACTTCACCTGGATTCTCAGCGTGAATGTGCATTCCTTCCTTCTCTCACATCTTATTGCTAATTGCAAAATTCTTTCAGAGCTGCTAGCTGGGGGGAAAAAAACACCCACCTTTTTATTTGCAAATTGAGCAAATTTGATATGAATCAGGACGACACAATAAACACGGAATCCCACCATCCTGCTTTTAGCACTGCACTGTCCTTTGAGCTACTCTGGGAAGTTAAAACCTATCACCTGATGACGTGCCTACTCCCTGGTCTGTCTAAAAAAGATAAAACAAGCTATCAAATTGACAAAATGTTGCTTGTGAGCTGCAGCAATGCCATGGCATGAATGTATATCACTTTGTAGTGTAAGCTTATAAGTTTATAGAGGGTGCTCATATAAGCTTATAAGTGTGTAGTGTAAGCTTATAAGCTTATATAGGGTGCTCATGGGCGGAGAGAAGCAACGGGGTGGGAGTTCCCGAGCCCCTGGATAGGTTCTAGCATCAAGACGATTAGCACAATAAGCCAATGGTCTAAAAGATTACATAATGGCTCCGCCCATAGCTCAGGTTAACATGTTACTAATACACAGGTGTTTTCCCTCCAACTTTTCCTATTGCAATGTGTAGGTTAAATCCTGATTTTGGGGTCCATAGGAATGAGGTAGCTCTTCCGGTTGTCCAACAGGTAAATTCCTGGGGGTTTAAGGCAAAAAGACAGTGAAAAGTACATGGCAATAGACATTGTTTTAGGGTTCACCATTGTGTTTCTGATAACTAGAGTTGGTATCTGTGAAGGAGGATACATCTGTGAAGGGGAGGATGTCATATATCATACTGACATATCTCATACTGACATGTTAGGCCTCTCCCTGAACTCTGGTTGGCATTTGGGGAGGGTGTTCGCTATCTCCTTCCTGCACCGGGGAGTAGACTTTGAGACTCTTCTCACTGCTTTGTGTGTCTGTAACTCATGATAAGAACACCCAATTACTACTCCCCATCTGGAGTTCTGCTGATTCCGCTTATCTGGTTGAAACAAAGCAAGGTTGTCTCCTGTTCACCAAGTTTTCTTAGCCATATATTGTTCATTGTTAGCTAGGCCCCAGGCCTCAGACCAAGCAGTGGAATTTGGGCCTATGTGAAAACTTCTTAACAGAGACTGTGGTTAAGATCTTACATACACATTAATGGATTTTGGCCCTTCAGCCTGCATGCCCTTTGTGACCACCACTGTTCTAGGACTCGTGTATATAGTGTAAATAAATAAGCCACATTAAGAAAATACACTACTCCAAATCACTGATTTCCTCTTCCATGAGAAACAGACCTTCAAGGCCCTTACACTGGCTACCACTCAGCAGCGGGGGTGACAACATAAATGTTAAACAAGAATAATATTTTGAACTGAAGGTTACAAGAATAATACAAGAAACAAGAATAATACTTTGAACTGAAGGTCTTGTGGTTAAGGTATTGAACTGACATACAGGAAATCTGTGTTCAGTTCCATAGTGCTGGCATGGACTGTCTGTGTGACCTTAGTCAAATCACTCAATCTCTTGGTGCCTCAGTTCCCATCTGTAAAATAAGATCTTTCTTCCACCCTCCATCTTGTGTATGAAGATTGTGAGCTCTTCAGGGTAAGTCTGATCTCATTTGGGGCCTCTAGGCGCTACTGTAATTCAATAATGATAATTGTGGCAAATATGTGATGGCAAATACATGTATGTGACATTCCCCTGGTGTTATCTGGATTGGTGATCTGTTAGATCACTCCAATCCTCGACTCTGGGAGCCAGGCTTACCCTGCTTCGCTGTGAGAACCCCCACTCCCGGGCTGTTCATGCAAAGCCTCTAGCATGTAAACTGCTCCCAGCTATGTGAATGAGCACTTTAGGCCAACCACTGCTTGGATTGTGCAACCAAATGACACTAGCCAATATCTACAGTCCCAGACACAACACTAGGAACCTCCGTCTTGCAGTGTCCAGTTATGCCCACTGGACACTGCAAGCTTGTATGAGTTAGTCAATTTAACAAGGAAATTGATATGTACCAGGCTTGTTATCCCAAGGGGAGTCTCTGACACACTTCAAACCAAACGCACTGCTTCAGGTAGAATAAACAAACACATTTATTAACTACAAAAGAGAGATTTTAAGTGATTATAAGTCAAAGCACAAGAAGTCAGATTTGGTCAAATTAAATAAAAGCAAAACGCATTCTAAGCTGATCTTATCACTTTCAGTGCCCTTACAAACTTAGATGCTTCTCACTACAGGCTGGCTGGTTGCCCTTCAGCCAGGCTCTCCTCTTTGATCAGCGCTTCAGTCGCTTGGTGGTGATGTCTGTAGATGGAGGTGGAAGAGAGAGAGCATGGCAAATGTGTCTCCCTTTTATCATGTTCTTCCTTCCCTCTTGGCTTTGCACCCCCCTCCCCCCTTCAGAGTCAGGTGAGCATTACCTCATCATAGTCGCAAACTGACCAAGGAAAGTGGGGTGACTCACTCGAGAGTCCAACAGATCCTTTATTGCTGCCTAGGCCAGTGTCCTTTGTTGCTGTGAGTCTGGGCTGGGTTTGTCCCATACGTGCCCTGATGAGGTGTGAACTGCCCCTCTGCTCCTGGAGAGTTTTGCCTGGGCTTTTGTTTTAAGCCACGAGGACAAATTTTCAGCCTCATAACTATATATATGAAATTATAACCTATAACATTACTATAACAACAATGCTCAGTGCATCATGAGCCTTCCGAAAGCACCTGACATGACAAACTTTGCATTGTATACCACACAATCATATTATAAGGATGAACATGGGGGTGCAGGGTGTTCCCCCGAGGTACAGAGTGTCACAATGTAGTAGGTCTGATCCTTCCAAATTAAAACATGTGCCTAATAGCACCGCTTGCTGCAAAGATCTTGCAGAAGATTCATGCCACTTCACTGAATTTTGCAGGCTAAGTCTTCATTTAGTTGGCATCCATTGCCTGTTGAAATTGACATGCCATATAGCTAGTAGGCACAGGGTCCACCCCACACATGGACATGCTTTTGGGCCAAGTCATGGAAGCTTCCTTGGCTACAAAAGGGTTGAGTATTGGAGGCTGGATTCTGGTCAAAGAACCACAAAATGCAGTTGTAGCAGAGTGGTGTTAAGAGAATATGTCACAGTCAGACTAATTTTTACAGAAGATTGGCCTGGAACCCTAGGTGTGGCCAGGATTGAACTTTGCAATGTTTACAGTCCTGATCCAAACTTTGCAACTCAAATCCATCTCTCACTGTGGCTTTAGAAAACAACAGGTTGTACAGGTGCTATCCTCAGCATTCAAAAGGACACAAGGATGGATAGCAGCTTGCCCTGGGGAAGCAGAACAGAGTCCAGAATGCCCAACCATAGTAAATCAAATAGTTTTCTTTCCTTTTGTTGTGTTACTATGTCAAGTCAACTAGTGTAGAGCAAATCTGGAATTTACTCTAGTGCACAGTCACATTTTCCTCCTCTGTGATATACAGGGCCTGAGTCAAAGCCTCAGAAGTCAATAGGAATCTTTCTTCCCTTTGGATCATACCCAGAGGACTGCCTTCTCCTGTAACTGGCAGTAATGTAAATCAGGAGTAACGGAATGGAGTTACATTGATGCAACACGGGACACAGGCCTATTGTTTGTCAGGGTATAAAATAATGTACTTGTACATAAAAATATATCAACATGCAGTTCCTAGACTACCAGCTTTCGATACAAGTATAAAAATTCACCCTTCAGGATTCAAGCACAGGGACAGAGCTCGATTTACACCTTATGCGCCATCATCAGCATCATCAGTGCCCCCCATGCCTACAGCTGACCTTCATGTTTTCTGTAAAAAATGAAACGTTTAGCGTTTAGGTGCCCCTAGAACTCTGGCGTCCTTAGGCACATGCCTGTGCCTAATTGGAGATCCAGCCCTGCACAGGGGCAGGTCTTCAATAACTTTTGGAGATCCTTAGCTGGTGTGAATGATCATGTCTCCATGACTGGCATAATGACAAGTTGCAGAAGCTGAGGATCTGTCACAGACTTTTTTCTGGAGCCAGAGCAGGATCTGTAGCTATCAGCAGATCATCACACCAGATGTTGTCGTTTGCGGCATCTGACATACCAGGAGGGGGAAAAAAGGCCATAAAAGGTGAAGAATGTGTAGAGAACAGGACAGCCAAAAAAACCCAAAGAATGCTTTACTGGAAAGAGTAAAAACTGTGAGCTTCTATTGGGAAGAACATGCTGAAAACTCAGAGGCAACATACAGCTGGAAAGGCTAAGATGAGTACACGAATTTGGTATAAGTCTTTACGTGGAGCGGAGGAAAAAAAGTGAATATTTTAGTTTAGATTCAGCTTTACAACTACCGCTGGTGTAGATCACAATTTATAGTTGCACAGCTGTAGAGTTCTTAGATTTAATTAGAGGAACTGTTTCCCTTTATGCGACAACTTTTGCAGCGAGGTAGGCTCTGCCGATTTGAATTAATGTGCTTTAAATAATTTTTACTAGGTTTCAAGCTGCGAGTTGCTAGATAGTAGCTTAGAGGATACAAATGAGAAAGGAAGTCTTCCCTCCTCCTCAGTTTCCACCCCCCCCACACACACACTTCAGTTTGAAATTCAGATTTAAATATTTATTTTAGAGAGAGCCTCTTATGAATGATCCATTCAAATTAACAAAGGATTCCTGCAAGCAAGACAGTAATAAACCCTCTCCATGCATTAGAGATGGAAAGTTAGATATTAATGAGGAAAATGAAGAGTTCAAATGGAGGCTTTTTGTCCAATTAACTGATGGAAAATTAGGCTGTTCATTAATATGCATCTCACTCACAAGTTGAAAATAAGGCAGAGACAGAGGGATATGAAATTTTCTTGGAGAGAGGAAGGGTATGTTCTTGCAAGCCCCTTTGTGCAATCTTCCAGAAAGAGTATTTATGAACTGATCTAATGTCTCTGAGTATGTTTTGTGAACACAACAACAAGGAGAAGTGCGCTTTTCTAGAGGAAAGCACAAACAGAAACAGGTGCATAGGCGAGAGTTACAGACATTGAACAAATGATGCTAAACAACTTTTTAACACTGTGCCAGGTAAATCACTGGCAATGCCTCTCCACTTCATTTAGATCTCAACTGGCCAGAAATCATTCCAGGGGGTAAATAAGCCATACCCTATTTACGGGCAGAGTAAGGGCCTGATCCAGAATACCCTTACTCGTCTGAGTACATCCATGTATTATTAGCCCCATTGTCTTCAATGAGAACCCACTCACATGAGGGCTTTCAAGATCAGGCCCTACAGATGTTCTGTTGGTCTTCTGAGCAGAGTGAGGTCTCTAAGTCCTATAAATGTTTTCCTAGAGCTGACAAAACATATTTTGAAATCTCAAATACTGCCATGAAATGGAATTAATTCCTCATTGGAATGAAAATAAAACATGTAAAATAGTTTTAGTGTGTGGGCTATATATTCCGACTTAGGTGCCAGCTTCTGGAGTCATGTGATGGCTTCAGAATCTTGACTTTCATTTCAAAATGTCTGTAATGCTCATGTTTGCAAAGAAAATCTGGAAAACATGACCTGAACATAACCAATGCAGTGATGTCTGCAGACTGCCTGAAACAATAGCCCTGAGATGTGTGAAATGCCCCATTTGTCTTCATTGGTTGTTAACTTGGAAACCCACCATTCTGGGGGGCCACTAATGACATAATCCCAGCAGAGGACTCTGTAAATTTGCCTAATGGCCTTTGCTGCTATTGACTCATCATGGTTCTGCTAGGAGATGGTGTCAGTAGAATCCTTCACAGAGAGAGTCCCCTATTCATCTGGGTGAGTGATAAGTCCTTCTTCCTCTAGGACAGAGCCCAACCTGTCTAAAGACAGAAAATGGTAATCTGGGGGAGGAACCCAAAGAAAAATCATTGACTACCTCTCACCAGCCAAGAAGACCACTTGCGTGGATGGCCGCAACCAATGCAAGGAAGGGTGACACTCTGGTGTGGAAGTGGGGGCCATGAAGGGCCCCATTTTGGGTGTGCCTCCGGCCCTGGTTTGCCTTCATCTATCCTGGCTTCCATGTGGTTTAAAGAAAACAAATAATGCATTTTTTGTTAGTTTGTTATGCCTTGCAGCAATTCAGTTCCCAGCAACTGGTGGATGCAGAACTTTGGTGTCAGTGCTTTCCCAGTGAAAGTTTTACACCTCAGATAATAAAACTAGTATTTTATTGTTTGATAGGCAATGTGTAATTTACCTGTTCCAAAAGTGAAAGCAAAAACAACAAACAAAACAAAGCACTGTTTTCTGCATCTTAAATCTTCATGGGCAATTGGTTGGCTGGTTTAATCCTGGGTAATTTTTCATGCAAGTGGGTATATTTCTACCTGTCTACTGTATCTCTAATAAAAACTGTATAAATTGCATACTTTCAATGAGAGATATGCTGCCACACTTTACATTAGATTAGAGTGACACCAAATAGATTAAACATGTATAGAAGCAGCCATGTTACTGCAAGTGACATTTAGATACATTCCCCACATATAACTTTACATTTCACTAAAGAATTGATTCTCCTCTCACTCAGACCTTGATCACGGCTGTGTAAGCCAACTGACTACTTTGGTGGTACTTCTGATTTACACCAGCGTAACTGAGAGGAGTATCCAGAAGTAAAGGACTGCCTACTACGCCAGTAGAACCCATACCTCAAGGCTCGACGGGCCTGCAGTTCCTACTGCCCAAGAAGTCATGCTAAGGCCCCAGCTCGAGATTGTGAGTTCTGGTTGGTTGTTAGCATGAAGTGCACACAGTACATTTGCAGCCAAGTGTGTGACAAGAGTTAAATGAATTCCCTGGCCACTAAGGGACTGGTTTTAGATCATAGAGTTAAGGGGGGAAAAATCAGGGTTAATGGACCTGTCTGGAATTACAGGTGTTTCCACTGCCATAAATGGATGGTACAAGTATACAATATGTGCCTATGTGACACAGTAGGGAGCGGGGCAGATTGACCTGGGAATGTTGTCTAGTTTTACTGGGACTGTCTGCATTGGGGGATGGGATAGCAGGAGGTGACTTTACTTGAGGGACGATACCTGAACCTGTAACCTGAGCCAGGAGGGGGGTTTGGCCAGGTGACACCTTGCCAGGGAAACTGGACAAAGGCTGGAGGAGGAGCCGGGGGAGGGGGAGTGAGACGGCTGGAGGGGGGTTTTCAGTTTTGGTCTGGCTGGGGAACGGGCGGGAACCCCAAGGCTGGGGTCTAAGCTCCCTACCCCCCAGAAGGACCTGACTAAGGGGTCCTGTTTATGCCTACAAGCTCTGGTTTGGACTGTGTTCCTGTCGTCTAATAAACCTTCTGTTCTACTGTCTGGCTGAGAGTCACGGTGAATCGCAGGAAGTGGGGGTGCGGGGCCCTGACTCCCCCATACGCCGTGACAGCCTATCACCCTAATGCTGTTATAATTACGAATGATGAATATCTGAACGGGCGTGATTATTAAGTGCTCAGCAACCCACAACTGAGGCCAGATTTTCAGACGTGCTCGTCAGTCGGACGCTCCCACTGCAACACTTATGGTCAGCGTCTCAAAAGAGCACCCGCTATACTAAGGGCCAGATTTGCAGGGTATGTAGGCAAAGAGCCTGCATAAAGTTCTTTAGTAAATCCCATTCAGGTGCCTTGGCACATCTCTAGGCACCTGCACACAGGAGCGCCACCAGCTTTTTGCTGCCCTAGGCAGCGGAAGGTCCCGCCCCCGAAATGCCGTCCCCGACAGAGGCGGCGGAAGGTCCCGCCCCCGAAATGCCGTCCCCGACAGAGGCGGCGGAAGGTCCCGCCCCCGAAATGCTGCCCCCGACAGAGGCGGCGGAAGGTCCCGCCCCCGAAATGCTGCCCCCGACAGAGGCGGCGGAAGGTCCCGCCACCGAAATGCCGTCCCCGACAGAGGCGGCGGAAGGTCCCGCCCCCGAAATGCCGTCCCCGACAGAGGCGGCGGAAGGTCCCGCCCCCGAAATGCCGTCCCCGACAGAGGCGGCGGAAGGTCCCGCCCCCGAAATGCCGTCCCCGACAGAGGCGGCGGAAGGTCCCGCCCCTGAAATGCTGCCCCCGACAGAGGCGGCGGAAGGTCCCGCCCCCAAAATGCCGACGATGATCGGGGTGGTCGAAGATCCAGCCGCCGCGGTCGCCGCCCCCCAAATGTTAGCGCCCTCGGTGACCGCCTAGGTCGCCTAATGAGTTGCGCCGGCCCTGCCTGCACACCTTCGTAAATCTGGCCCTACATTCTTTGGAAATTTTGGCACCTAAGTGTGAACTTTTGGAAACAGGCCCTGTTTCTACATCAAAGGTTGGGAAGTTGGTTCACAGTCAAATAAAAGATAAACTCCCTTGCCTTGAGAAACTTACCCTCTCAGGGGAGATCTGGGACCTACTGAAGTCAAGGGGAGTTTTATCATGCTATAAAGAGGCAGGTTTAATTGGAGAAATCCAGCCCTCCCAGCACCTGATCAGAGTTTCACCTCAATTAAGGTGTCTAACACAAGCTGTAATGCACTTCCTAATGCCATCTGAAAACATTTCCAGCCACACACACTCTGCCAACCTTTCTTAGCTGTGCCAGACACACTTTGCTTGGAAAGGTGGCAATGTAAAACTCTGTGAACAGAGAAGAGAGGCTTCTTCACTCCATTAGAAATTCACAGCCACACTGTGCAGAGTTCCCTGGGCCTGCCTGTAGCTTATGGGATAATAGGATTCTGTGCTGTAAAGCAGTGCTTCCAGTCCACTGAACTGCATAATCCACTTTCGAGTGTAGGTGACTCCAGTCCAATGAACAAAATAATCCACTCCAGAGTTTGTGACTCCAGACCAGTGAACGACATAATCCAGATTTTGATTAGAGACTATGGGTAAGGGTGTTGTGGGTAAACAGCACGTAACTGTGCTGGATGCAGCCAGCAATAGGACTTATCTTGAGGACTATTAATAAATTAATGTTTTAGTGCTCAAAACCTTGACTGTGGTCATGTTTGTTACAACACAGGAATATCACAGGTTCTTTATCCACAATAGGCAAATCTTTCATGCTTCTTGTTTTGGGGGGAGAATTAGATCATCAGCTATGGATGACTGATTTGCCATTTCCAAGTATCTTACCCACCTTCTTCATGTTACTCAAGCGCATAAAGTTTTAATTGAAGGTATCTCTTAGCTCTGAAAAACAGTAAACACAGCTGAGGTGTTTCTGTTCAGTGAGTTTGATCTCTTAGGTACCTTCTGTGTTTGCAGTATTGTTTTTACCTGCATGTATGTATAACCTATACACCTTCTGGGTGTGGTGTTCTGTCCCATCTAGTGGCACTGAGACCACATCGAGAGAGAGATAAAATGAGTCTGCTCTACAGCCTTGGCTAATAGCCAGTTGGGCTAATAGCCAGCCTTAGTAAAGGCTCATGCACTAAGCTCCAGAGGTCCCAAGTTTGATCCCGCCCACCGACAACCAAGGTCTGTCAGCATTACATATGCATTCTGTAAATATCAGTCAGTCTCTTCTTTCACATTAATTCAGAGACTCTCCAAGATTTTTCAAGGCCAAGGTTTTCAAAAGCCAATTCCTCAAGTCTGGGTGCCCATCCTGAGCAGTGACCCTCTGAAAACTAGGACCCTTTAAGGTGTCTCAAGTTGGGCGCTCAACAGGTGCGGCACCCAATATTCCTAACCAAGTCTGAAAATCTTGCCCCACAGTTTTATCTCACAAACATTGTCCCATTTTTGTTTAAAGAGATATTGTCCCCTTTGTTTAACAAGCTGTTCAGAAGTGTCCACAATGTTCAGAAAATGGGGGTCCTGCAAAAAAGGTAGCAATGATCCCCATCCTGGAAATCGTACATGACACAGTTTCAGGGTAACTGCATATCTATTGCCTCCTCCGTGGTACCTCGAGGGCACACACTGTCTGGATGTCCGGCTCCTAGCCATTGCCTCTCCTAGGAAGAGACCATGTCCCACGCCCTTTTGGCTGGAGGTCTTAAGGCTCCAGCTCCCTGATCTACACTGTGATATCCCTGGCAAGCCAACCTGCCTAAAGAGCCATGCTTTGCTTTCTTTCCAAGGACTATAACCAATGTGATAGCCAGTAGTTGCAAGTTACCTCCGAGCTCTTTCTAAGCAAGCACATTTATTCTTAAGGTGAAAACATTAGATAGAAAGCATATAAAAACAATAAAAGAACCTACATGCATGCTAAAAATCTTAACAGAGATCATGCCAACTCCAACCTCAGGCTCTAGTAGTGTCAGTCTTTCAAATCCCACAAATGAGTTCTCTCTGTGGTTACAAGTTCATGAGTTTTCAGATCAGGAACCAGAAAAAAGGCCCCAAATCAGTTTAGGTAATTTATCCCAAAGTCCTTTCTTTATCTATTGGTCTCTGGAGAATCTAAGATGAACCAGAATATATGAGGTGGCACCTCTCTGGAGGTGTTATAACCTGAGTCATTTGCCTTGATCATCTCCTATTGAATTCACTTCCTGGAGGAGCTGTGGTAATGCTCCCACTCTGTAGTGCATACACTCCCTGGCCTACAGTGATCCATAAACCATTCACACACTTAATGCAATATGATCTCCCAAAGAGGGCAACTTCCTGCAATATATCTGTCACAGTATAATCTTCTAAACTGGCGAAACTTTTTACGTAAGCCCACTAGACAAGCAAACTTGCTATACAATGGAAAAAAAATGAACATCTCAATGTTTTCCCCCCTTGTTATTTGTTATCTAAGTGGTGGCTTGAAGCTGTAGGAGACACAAGGTGAATACAGTCCCTGCAAAAAATTGAAGCGGAGGGTTCAATCCTGCACTGACCAGTGTGAGTAGTCATATTGAATTTCATGGCTCTACTCATGCTAGTATGCATAATGTACTGTACAAAACAGTGGCTTGTTTGGTTTATAGGATAACAGATAGTAATAGACTCATAGACTTTAAGGTCAGAAGGGACCATTATGATCATCTAGTCTGACCTCCCGCATGATGCAGGCCACAAAAGCTGACCCACCCACTCCTGCAATAATTCTCTCCCTTGACTCAGCTGTTGAAGTCCCCAAATCATGATTTAAAGACTTCAAGTCGCAGAGAATCCTCCAGCAAGCGACCCCTGCCCCATGCTGCGGAGGAAGGCGAAAAACCTCCAGGGCCTCTGCCAATCTACCCTGGAGGAAAATTCCTTCCCAACCCCAAATATGGTGATCAGCTGAACCCCGAGCATGCGGGCAAGATTCTCCAGCCAGACCCACATTGACCATTGATACTAATTACCAGCGATGGCATGTTATTGACCTATTGACTAAAATCACGTTATCCCATCAAACCATCCCCTCCATAAACTTATCAAGCTTAATCTTAAAGCCAGAGAGGTCTTTCGCCCCCACTATTTCCCTCGGAAGGCTGTTCCAGAACTTCACCCCTCTGACGGTTAGAAACCGTCGTCTAATTTCAAGCCTAAACTTCCCGACGGCCAGTTTATATCCATTTGTTCTCGTGTCCACATTAGTACTAAGCTGAAATAATTCCTCTCCCTCCCTGGTATTTATCCCTCTGATATATTTAAAGAGAGCAATCATATCCCCCCTCAGCCTCCTTTTGGTTAGGGTAAACAAACCGAGCTCCTCGAGTCTCCTTTCATACGACAGGTTTTCCATTCCTCGGATCATCCTAGTGGCCCTTCTCTGTACCCGTTCCAGTTTGAGTTCATCCTTTTTAAACATGGGAGACCAGAACTGCACACAGTACTCCAAATGAGGTCTCACCAGTGTCTTGTATAACGGAAGCAGCACCTCCTTATCCCTACTAGAAATACCTCGCCTAATGCATCCCAAGACCGCATTAGCTTTTTTCACGGCCACGTCACATTGCCGACTCATAGTCATCCTGCGATCAACCAGGACTCCGAGGTCCTTCTCCTCCTCCGTTACTTCCAACCGATGCGTCCCCAGCTTATAACTAAAATTCTTGTTAGTCATCCCTAAATGCATCACCTTACACTTCTCACTATTAAATTTCATCCTATTACTATTACTCCAGTTTACAAGGTCATCCAAGTCTCCCTGCAGGATATCCCGATCCTTCTCCGAATTGGCAATACCTCCCAACTTTGTGTCATCCGCAAACTTTATCAGCCCACTTCTACATTCGGTTCCGAGGTCAGTAATAAATAGATTAAATAAAATCGGACCCAAAACCGAACCTTGAGGAACTCCACTGGTAACCTCCCTCCAACCTGACAGTTCACCTTTCAGTACGACCCGCTGCAGTCTCCCCTTTAACCAGTTCTTTATCCACCTCTGGATTTTCATATCGATCCCCATCTTTTCCAATTTAACCAATAATTCCTCATGCGGTACCGTATCAAACGCTTTACTGAAATCGAGGTATATTAGATCCACCGCATTTCCTTTATCTAAAAAATCTGTTACTTTCTCAAAGAAGGAGATCAGGTTGGTTTGGCACGATCTGCCTTTCGTAAAACCATGTTGTAATTTGTCCCAATTGCCATTGACCTCAAGGTCCTTAACTACTTTCTCCTTCAAAATTTTTTCCAAGACCTTGCATATTACAGATGTTAAACTAACAGGCCTGTAGTTACCCGGGTCACTTTTTTTCCCCTTCTTGAAAATAGGAACCACATTAGCTATTCTCCAGTCCAATGGTACCACCCCCGAGTTTACAGATTCATTAAAAATTATCGCTAACGGGCTTGCAATTTCTCGCGCCAGTTCCTTTAATATTCTCAGATGAAGATCATCCGGTCTGCCCGATTTAGTCCCGTTAAGTTGTTCGAGTTTGGCTTCTACCTCGGATACGGTAATGTCAACCCCCCCTCCTTTATTCCCCTCTGTCATGCTGCCTCTATTCCTAAACCCTTCATTAGCCTCATTAAAGACCGATGCAAAATATTCGTTTAGATATTGTGCCATGCCTAGATTATCCTTAATCTCCACTCCATCTACAGTCTTCAGCGGTCCCACTTCTTCTTTCTTTGTTTTCTTCCTATTTATATGGCTATAAAACCTCTTACTATTGGTTTTAATTCCCCTCGCAAGGTCCAACTCTACACGGCTTTTGGCCTTTCTCACTCCATCTCTACATGCTCTGACCTCAATAAGGTAGGTTTCTTTGCTGATCCCTCCCCTCTTCCACTCTTTGTACGCTTTCTGTTTTTTCTTAATCATCCCTCTGAGACACTCGCTCATCCAGCTCGGTCTAAATCTCCTGCCTACGAACCGTTTTCCCTTTCTCGGGATACAGGCCTCCGACAGCTCCTGCAACTTCAACTTGAAATAATCCCAGGCGCCTTCTGCCTTTAGATCCATAAATATGTTAGTCCAATCCACTTCCCTAATTAGTCGCCTTAATTTATTAAAGTTAGCCCTTTTGAAATCGTAAACCCTAGTCTCTGATTTAATTCTGTTAATCCTTCCATTTAGTTTAAACCGAATTAGCTCATGATCACTCGAGCCAAGGTTGTCTCCTACAACCATTTCCTCAACGAGGTCCTCACTACTCACCAAAACCAAATATAAAATGGCATCCCCCCTCGTCGGTTCAGCAACTACTTGATGAAGGAATTCATCAGCTAGCACGTCTAGGAAAATCTGAGCCCTATTATTGTTACTAGCATTAGTTCCCCAATCTATATCCGGGAAGTTAAAGTCTCCCATGATTACACAGTTCCTATTAGTATTTACTTCCCTAAAAGCATTAAATAGTTCTCTGTCCATATCCAGGGTAGATCCCGGCGGTCTATAGCACACCCCAAGCACTATCCCAGGGGAGGCTCTAGTCGTTTTTTTACCCAATGTGAGTATTGCCCAGACAGACTCCGTCTTATCCATTCCATCACTTATTATTTCTTTACAGTTTACCTCATTATTGACATACAATGCTACTCCCCCACCTTTACCTTTGTTCCGGTCGTTCCTAAACAGCACATACCCTTCCATACCTGTACTCCAGTCATGACTACCGTTCCACCACATTTCGGTTATTCCTACGATATCCGGTTTCATTTCTCGGACCAGGAGCTCCAATTCCTCCATTTTGTTACCTAGGCTTCTCGCATTGGTGTATAAACATCTTAATTTATGCCGTTTAGCCTCTCTCACATTAGTTATCCAATTTGGTACGGACACCGTACCGCCAGTATGACCTATTAGTCTAGTATCCATCCCCCCCCGTCTTCCTTATGTCCAATCTCTTCCCCCTGGCTATATCAGTTCTTATCTCATCACCCTCCTTCTCAATGTTGTAATCTGGCATGGAGATTAACTGGACATCTCCCAACCGTCTCCCGCAACTTCCTAGTTTAAAGCTCTTTTGATGAGATGAGCCAGCCTCCCTCCCATAAGTCTATTTCCTTCCCTACTTAGGTGAAGTCCATCCCGTGAGAACAGTTGTCTGTCCCCGAAAGCCTCCCAGTGGCCATACATCCCAAAGCCCTCCCTATAGCACCACTCCTTTAGCCAACTATTTATCATCACAATCCTGTAAGCCCTTTGCTGCCCTTCTCTAGGAACAGGCAGAATTCCACTGAAGATGATCTGAGCCTCGATTTCCTTAAGCGTCTTCCCCAGCCTGGCATACTCTCCCTTGATTCTCTCTAGCGAGAACCTAGCAGTGTCATTCGTTCCTACGTGAAGGATGATCAAGGGGTTCTTACCTGCTCCTTTTAGGATCCTTTTCAACCGCAGGGCCACATCCCGTATCTTAGCGTCCGGTAGACAGCACACCCTTCTGTTCTCTGGGTCCGCCCTGGTCACAGGCCTGTCTAACCTCCTCAGTAAGGAGTCCCCAATCACAGCACATCAGCTGCCTAACTGTCATGTTGACCAGTATTGTCTCATTGCTACCTTGCATTCCCCCTGTCTGTGTGGTGTTCCATCTATTGTCTTCTACTTAGATTGTAAAGCTCTTAGGGAGCAGGGATTGTCTTTTCCTTATGTGTTTGTACAGCACCTAGCACCATGGCACCAGTCCATGACTGGGGATTCTTGGTAATACCACAGTAATAATAAGAAAAAGAAAGGAAGGAAGTGGGGAAGACAGAGCACATTTGGAAGGTTACAGAAAAGATTAACACTGAATCTGAAGATTGGGGTTTCTTGTGGACATCATGTAAGAAGTAAGTCTTAAGGATAACTTTGAATGTGGATGAATTTGTCCCTCATTCTCCTATATCTATATGCATCCTTATTTCACTGTTTTCCAAAGCCCACCTTTCTCTCAATAGTTTTTCATCCCTTCTAAATCTTTCAGTTTATGAGATTTCTAAAATCCCAGTGATATTAACCCATATTGCTGTTAGAATCAGAGGGTATATATGTGGTTACATTGAAATTGAAATTTTCCACACAAAAAAAGTCAATGCTAATGGAGGGTGTTTTTTTTTCTGAAGTGACCCTTTAAAACTAAATGAAATATTTCCTTCTAAAATGTCAACTTGAACTGAAATATTTTGGAACAAAATGTTAATTCAAAATGAAATGGTCGGTTTTGAATCAACATTTCGACACAAACATTTTGGTTCAAATCAGTATTTCAAAATCTAAATGTTTCATTTCAGATAAAACTACGACCACTTTTCATTTTGACGCTTCTGATTTGAAATATTTTAGAACTTTTTATTCCATGAATATTTTTTATATTTCATTTGTCCCGAGCCAGGACTAAAACAAATGTTGAAATGTCAATTTATTTTGCGAGGGAAGTTCTGTTTTCTGACCAGCTCTATAAATCTATATTCTTTATTTTAAAAGCATCTCTTTAACCATGTTAACCAACTTAACTAGAATGTAAGCTTTAAGAACACAAGAGCGGCCATACTGGGTCAGATCAAAGATCCATCTAGCCCAGTATCCTGTCCCAGAGGTAATGAAGAGCACAGTTAATCATCAAGTGATCCATTCTCTGTTGCCCATTTCCAGCTTCTGGAA
Source organism: Emys orbicularis (assembly GCF_028017835.1). Taxonomy (NCBI): domain Eukaryota; kingdom Metazoa; phylum Chordata; order Testudines; family Emydidae; genus Emys; species Emys orbicularis. The sequence goes on from NC_088693.1 coordinate 7,146,184, forward strand.
AACAGATACTAGGGACACCATCCCTACCCATCCTGGCTAATAGCCATTGATGGACCTATCCTCCATGAACTTATCTAGTTCTTTTTTAAACCCTGTTATAGTCTTGGCCTTCACAACATCCTCTGGCAGAGTTCCACAGACTCTTTGGGGGTAGAAACTGTCTTTCACAGTTTGTACAGCTCCTAGCACAATAGGGACCTCATTAAGTTTATTAATCATAATAACAACAGGCCTCCTTGGTTCTTTTCCTGGCTCTGCAGGAACTTGCAATGTGCCCTTGGACAAGGCACTAAGCTCTCACTGCATCACTTTATCCATCCATCAGATGGGTATAATAATTCTCATCAATTTCTCATGTGTATTTTGAGGCTTAGTTACCTGTTTATATGTGAGATCCTTGAATGAAAAGAGCCAAAGAATTGCAAAATGCCATTATAAATATATTTTGGGGAGCACGTATGCAGTTCTAGCCACGTGACTTCTATTTACTTTAATGGGCATTGAAAAATCAACGATCACCAAAGCACTAAACCAGAGATACTCAAACCTCAGTGGGTCAGGAGCCAAATTAGCGATCAGCATTACCCCAAAGAGCCACAGTAGTATGAATTCATTGTTTCATTTACTATAATATTATATATTCATATTTAAACAGTATGACAGGGGAAATATTTAGTGTGTGTATATATATATGTGTGTGTGTGTATATATTATTCTCACAGCAAAATGACTAACCAAGTATTATTATTTTGTCAACTACAACTGGTTAATAACATAGTAAAAGCACCCTGATTGGTTAATAATGTAGATCGGTTAATAATTAAACCACATGGTGTTTTAATATCATGTGCTGCAAAGAGACACATTAAAGAGCCACTTGCGGCTCTCCAGACTCAGTCTGAGTATCACCGAGCTAAACTATTAGCAAATGGAGAGTGACTGTTCCTCTCTGCCACTGCTGAAACTGTTAGGTTTGATGGCCAGAATCCCTGGCCACTGCAGCTAGATCCACATCCAACTCTGAAAATGTTTGCAAAGAATAACATAACTGCCAAGGTTCTTAAGAGCAGTCAGCCAGTCTAAAATGCTGTAGAATTTAGTTTCCTGGCAAAGGATCTAACAAGCTTTGCTACAAAATGTCAACATTTGGATTCACAGCATCCCAAGATACCTGTTAGTTGCAGCTCTGTTGAAGCTCCGAAGGTTTAACTATCTGAACAATGAAAAATTAGTTAAAGCTGGAAATATAACTGCATTGAAGCCTAAATCCTATTCAAAATGATGTACCTAGAATCGGTAAGAATTCATCTGAGCTGAAATGAACATGGTGGAACTAATGTGATTTCATATAGGATTTCTGTGTTTTGATAGTATTTTCTCATCCTACTACATGAGTTACTGGATGAATGTAAGGATGCAAACTTTATCACTTGTCATGCTACAGTGTTCAGATAATAATAATAGCCTAGCTTGCTTCTTCTGTTATAAGAGACATTATTTGTTACAGAATCGTGGAAATGTAGTGCTGGAGGGGACTTTATGAGGTCATTAGTCCATCACCCTGTGCTCAGGCAGGATTAAATATACTTGGACCATCCCTGACAGGATGGTCCAGGTATATTTGTCTAGCTTGTGTGACCCTAAGAGCCCCGGAATGCCAACTGGCAAAGGGTTGACTATTTTGTAACAGCAGCTCGTAACAGGCCTGACAAACTCCCTACACCCAGCATATTGCTTTCGTAGTATTTATCCATAAAGAATGCCATGTGAGGGCTTCAGTAAAAGCCAATGTCACACTGGTCATTTAATATCATTTTGAAGCATATGTACCAATACCATGTAAGAAGTTGTGTGTACTTTTATATATGTAATACACACATCAACATCTACACACGCAGAGACATACTGAAAATATGTTCCTAAAAGTCTGAGTCGAGGCACGGCTGACAAATAGTTTTCTGCTGGACAAAGGATGGCGTGTCTGCATTAGTTCACGTGTCAGTTAAGCATTCTAAACCAACACAATGGAAACCCTGTTTGCATACGAAGTCAGCACGAGGATGTGAGGTTCACATGGAGTCAGCATACCAGGGAATAAGCCACGGGGGCAAAGGGATCATCTTGAATCTGGGGACGAACAATGTCTTTGGGGAATACAAGGGGAAGGAGAAGAGACACCGCTTTATCCTGAACCCGAGGAAGTAATTGGGCAGTGCAAATACATTCATGAAAACAGGATCCCAACCTGCCCTGGTTGGAAATGCTGCAAAAGACATTTGGGGTGTGAATCTTCCTTAGACAAAAGGTGAGCCTACTACATTAAGTTTCTCTTATTATGATTTTGCTTTATATGTAACCTGTTTCCATTAGCCTCCCTTACTATCTTTCAAGTTTATTATCAACAATTAGCATTTATGATGGTCTCACTATACAGATAACTCAGTGCGGGGATATCTATGGGAGGTGATCCTCAGCTGAATCAAACAAGCTGGTGTGTGCACTGTCCCCTTGGGGATAGCAAAGCTGGTAATTCTGTGAGTAGCCAGTGACAGGGGTTGCATATCACAGGGGAATGCATCAAAGGGACTTGGGGATGGGGGTGCACCTATTGTTAACCTGCAAACAAAGCGAGGGCTAGCATTCCCCTGAGGAGATTTGTTGGATGGCTCACACGCTGGTGTTGCCAGGGAGCTGCTTGCTGGAGGCAGGGGAGTAACGAAGTGACTACCAGTCCTGGGCACCCAGAGAAAGCATAAAAGTAACTCATGGGTGCCCTGGGAGTGGGATGGGGAAGGGCTGAGGACCTGCTTCTCTGTAGACCCGGCAGCTTCAGTAAACCATGCAACCTAAGAAGGAGGGGTCATGGCTTCTGTTGCAGCCCCCAGACTGGAGCAGTAGCCACAAGGAAGTTGGGTGGAGGGGAAACTCTGTGGCAGCCTGAGCCCTGAATTGGGATGATGTGACTTTGTCTTCCCCGCTTCTCCTCACACTGCACTGGAGCAAGGAGCGAGGGACTAGGTTTTGTGCAGGTGCAGTGAAATGTCTCCCTCCATGCATGATCTCACTCTAAGTGAAGTTTCACACAGCCCTGCCAGAGCATCTCCTGGCTGGACGCTCACCTGACTACTAGGTTTGGGCCTGCATGCTCTTAAGCTTCCCTGGGTCTGAGTAGGCTCAATCACCATCTCCCCGCTTGGCCTCTCAGGCACACCTCCTGGGCACTCTGTCTCTCTGTCTCCCTTCATGGAAATGGGATCATGCATCCCAGCTGCCCCAAGCCCAGTGCTGATGCTCCCCACAGGCTTCCCAGTAGTGTAAGCACACCCTTTACCAGAGTTCCAAACTTGTGGGCAATCTGGATTTACCGTTGTCTTTTCGGCCAGGGATGCATGATAGCAAAAGCAAACAGAGCTGCTGGCTTTGCAAAGGTTTCTAAAACACAAGCACTCGACTCTAAATAGCACAGAAGATACAGAGCCAGTCAAAAAATAATAAAACCCTACACATATTCTGACTAACAGGGAGGAATTGGTTGAGAAGCTGACGGAGGAAGGGAACTTGGGTGAAGTGATCATCAAATCTGTGGCTACACGACAACATCTACAGCAGTATTTGTACAGTGCTGAAGGTACGCCACTGCAGTGCTGTTGTGTAGGTATCTGCTACAGCGAGAGCAAGAATTTTTCCATCACTGCAGTAAATCCACCCCCTTGAGAAGCAGTTGCTAGGTCAACAGAAGAATTCTTCCATTTCTCCACTGGGGGTTAGATCAACCTAACTATGTCGCACAGGGTATGACCTAAGTTTTAGGTGCAGACCAGGCCTAAGGAGAGGAAGGAGTGAGAGCAGCAGTATAGGGACAATGGACTGCCAGAAAGCAGACTTTAACAAACTCAGAGAAGGGTAGGCAGGGTCCCCTTGGGAAGAAAAGCAACCAGCACTTGGCTGGTTGTGCAGTCAGAAACAGTCTCTTGTGCTATGAAAGCATGATCCATGTATTCCTCTTCCTTGCCCTAGGCTTCTTCTCTCTTGCTATGTGAGCCCTTTGAGTTTATAACTCCTACCGCTTAAAGCTGGTTCCTTTGTTCTGCTCCTGGGGAAATTCTACTGCTCCAAACCCCAGCCCCATGCAGTGAATTTGGAGAAATCTGGCTCTTCCCAGACTTCAGACTTCCCATATCTCTGTCTGAGACAGATCTGTTCACTAGTTGATAGTTCTTAATGACTGTCTCATTCAAAGACATACTGGTAGACACCACACCCCTCTCTTTAGCACCAAGTGCATGAAACACACAGTAAAAGACTGTCGTAGGGCATAAGAATACAAATAGTTAATAAAAATCAAATTGGAATTCATAAATTGTTCAGACAGATTCCTCAAATCATCACAGAACTCAATGGGAGTTTTACCACTGCTTCTTAGTCCATATGACTGGGATTTGCAAAGCAGTTAGGTGTCCAACTCTCTGTGAAATTCAGTGAGATTTGGGCACCTAAATCCCTTTGCTTTCTTGTAAAGCCCAGTCTGTGCTGTTAGCTCAGACATGAATTCTCTCAGCCTGAGTTCTTATTTACTCCGTGGTTTCTGACATATAGGTGGTGCCCTCTAATTTTTAAGAGTTTATATATTGTAAAAATAAAAATAAAAAATGTCTTTGAGTTTATTGATCCATTATTCTGCCGGGCAAAGTAATAACACGGCTAAGGCAGCAACCAGTTTCCAGCAGAACTGCACGGGTAACAAGTAATAAAAAGTCAAAGAAAACCACAGTTAAGACCAGTCAGGAAAAATTCAGAGGACACTTTTTTTTTTAAATTATATTGTATCCTATATATATATTGTAAAAAGTATTAAAAATATCTGAGTTTACTGATCCATTTCAGAGTAATAATAAAACTATTATCCTGAAATGGATCAATAAATTCAGCAGAGGTGCATTTTTTACACTATATATTTTTCAATGTAAGAACTAGAGAGAATAACCTTCAATACAGAATTTTTCAATCCCAGAAAACTCCACCATACTTCAAAAATGACATATGTAAGATTCACTTCATCACCCACAAAACGCAGCCACCTCTCATGTGGTACGTCAACTGTTTAACAGCTCAGAGCAATGCTATGTAGCAGTTTGGGACAAGACAAGAAGAAAAGGACAATATCCAGTTGAAACTGCAGGGAGATTTGAAATAGACTAGAAGCAATTGCCAGTTACCCATCTGGAATTTAGCCAGGATGCTGAGAGCTTCAAATCGCTACATTTCTGCAAAGTGTCACAATCTCTTTAGATACCACACATCATGAGGGACTCTAGAACGGTTCTGGAGCATTGGTTCACTATTAATGCAGAGGGCCACCAACTGAATCATTAATATTATTTCCTGCAGCACTATGACATTTTCTTGGAATTCTCCCATCCTCAACTCTACTTAGCAATGCCTGCTGGAATTTCTCCTGGGACTGTACAGGTTTTTACCACCCCCAATCTGGAGGGAGACCTTAGCATTTAAGAAATACAGAAGGCCATGCAAGGATACCACAGGGATTTAATCTTGTGAAGAATGGACATAAAATATATCTGATTAGATGATGAATTTGACTGAGAATTAGTTGGTTTTCCTAGGATAGCCTGGAAATACATGTGATTTAATTATTTGGGTCTGCCTATACTTGATTACACTTCAGTATTTGTTGGGGGAAGGCTCCAGATGGGATAGAGATTTGTATGTGCCGTGTCTTCTACATTCCATGCTGTATATTTATTTGTCTACTTTATGAACATGTCATAGAGGAAGTCATGTAGCAGTAAATAAAGCATGCTTGACTTGAAATATTAATAAGATACCATGTGAGGCTACACATGTGACATTTGGGGAAATTGTTACTCTGTTAAGGCTCTCATATCACATTACTCTAGTAATGATGATCAACCCAGACTGTTGCTTTTTAATACTTGTAATGATGTCTATGAGCTTAGGCGTACATACTCTTTCTCTAGTTTTCATGAAGGTCCCAAGCATTCTTATGGAAATCTGAGCAATCATTTACATATTGATCTTTCCATCACATAAACACTGGTTTTCTTGTTTTAATTTTTCAGTTTACTCACCTGTGTTTGAGATATCTTGTGAAAAGCTTAATATCGACTATTTTCAGCTTGATTTCCAGACGGAGCAGCTTTCCCTCAGAAAATTTGACAACATTGAAATGTTTTGCAGGAACAGATCAATTTTGTGGATTTTTTTTGTTGCTGTCTCATTTCAATGTTTTATGTTGACTTTATCATTAATAGATACGTCAAAACAATAAAGTAATAATTAATTGTTTCAACCTTATCAAAATGATAAGGCAAAATGTCATTTTGATAAGGCAAAAAAAAAAAAAAATCGGAATATATCATTTCATGAAAAGTTCTGAGATTTTGTCCTGATTTGGAAGAAAACCATATTTCAGACTCTCCAAATTTCCCACGAGACAGAAAGTCGGAATTTCAACCAGCTCTAAAAAATAACATGTGTGCTAATATCATCATCTGTCTTCTACGCTGTTGACGGGAGGTGTTGTTTACCAAGATAGAGGTGGAAAGAATAACTGTAGGAGTGGCTTCACTCCTAGCTTTCCACAATATGCCAGATATCAAGATTAGGGAATTAATTGTCAGTCTTCAGAAGCAGTGATGTCCAGTGGTTAGGGCATTCTACTGGAACTAAGGGCAGCTGGGTTCTCAGCCCAGTTTTGCCACTGACTTTCTAGGTGACATTGGAAAACCACTTTTCCTCTCTCTGCCAAATTCTTTGGGCAATGACTCTGTCTCACTATGTGTTTATATAGCACTTACAGCAATAGTACACTGATCTCAGTTGGGCTTCTCTCCACAACCATAACTAATTAACAATAATAATGTCTCAAAAGATATCACAAGTTTCCATTTTGTCATCCCTGCTCTTCAACATGATTATGAAACCATTACTGGGTGAGTAAAGAGTCATGGTATCATTATGTCTATCTAGGCTTTTTGTACTGTGCCCATCACTAAAATATCTGAGCACCTGATAACATCCAGCTCTCTTTCCATACAGACTCACCCAGCCATACCCTGCAGTGCATGAGCCCACCAGTATCTGCATCCAACAGCAGTCTGAATGAGGGCAAACTGGTTGAAGATCAATCCCAATAAAAAGGGCAATTTTGTCGCTGAAAGTGGGGGCCAGAAGAATTGGTGAAGATTTTCTCAACACCCATGATCACAACAGATACCCATTTTTGAAAAATTCAGACCCTCCTACATGAGAATTACATGCACAAATCCTGTTATTCGACCAGAAAGCTCTTTGTTAACTAAAGGCAGTTGTAGATCTGCTTTGAATCATTTACGACTGTGACCCACCCTGTTACGTTCAGGAACTCATAGCTTTGAACATTTCTAAACTACATCACCAACTTGTGAACAATGTCAAAAGAGCTGACACATGAGCACTGTCAGGATATCAGGGGTGATGTACTGTAAAGTGGATGATTAAAAGTGGAGCCTAGACTGGCAAATACACAACGTTTCCATTTCCTACAGGTCTCAAATGTTGATTTATTATTTAACACCTGTATCTTAGCCTGTCCAGCATGTATTATAAGGGACACACATTTGTATAGCACATGGAATGCACACCAGGGGCCAAATTCTCAGCTGGTGTAAATGGGAGTAATGCCATTGAAGTCAGTGGAGCTTTGATGAGGATCTGACCCCTTTCTCACTGAAAATCAGAAAGACCCGTTCTGTATAAATATTTTTGTCATCTCTGCTGTAGGAGCCCATTATGGCAAGGGGCACCCTTATGGCGTCATTGAATTAGGACTAAACTCTTTCATAAGCAATAGTCTGATATGGCAGTAAGCATACAGCAAACATAGATCATGAAGACTTATAGTGCACAGAACTAGTCTATACTGATCTATAAATCGATACATCCTTCCTCTTTTCTTTTTAAAAATAATTTCTCTACCTCTTTCTTTCTTTTTCCAGCTCAACTCTTTTTGGAGCGCATACCATAATTAGTCTTGTTTCCTGTTTACATTGTTCAATTAATTACATCTCATTACTGCATTAAATTCTGCTCTATTTCTAACAGACACAAGTTTTACTAAATATAAGTCAGGAAAGCGGCACATATTTGGTACAAGTACAGCACTGGCAATAAAAAGACAAATCGCTTGTTCTCACTGTATTCCAGTTATCTGTTTGCAAATGGGGTCAATTAAAATCTACGGAGGTGGTCCGTCATTTAAAGGAGAGCTAGGACTGCTGGCAGGCCGTCCTTGATTTTCAAATTTGCATCCTATGTTAGTCCACACAGAGCTTGGATTAGCAAACTTCAGTGCATATTGCAATATCCAGGAACTCTCCCCCTAGGTCTTCCAGAAGGAGCCGAGTGACAGTTTTATGGTCAAAGAATGATAGAATCTAAGGGCAGAAGGGACCAGCTGGTCATCTACTCTGACCTTCTGTAGATCACAGGCCTCCAACACCAGTCAGCACCCGCACACTAAACTCAACAACCAAAATTAGACCAAAGTATTACAGCCCTCAGGAGACTAGCATATCATGTTCCACAGGCAAAGAATAGGTGGGACCCAAGTGACCGGCTGAGAAGTCTTACTTTTTATATTGGGATATATTTTTATAGAATAGAATCATAGGACCGGAAGGGACTGTGAGAGGTCATCTAGTTCAGTCCCCTGCACTCAAGGTAGGACTAGGTCTAGGATCTAGACCATCCCTGACAGGTGTTTGTCATTGGAGGTTTTTGAGAGCAGGTTAGATAGAGATTCTACAACCTCCCTAGGCAATTTATTCCAGTACTTAACCACTTAACCACCCTGACAGTTAGGAAGTTTTCCTTAATGTCCAACATAAACCACCCTTACTGCAATTTAAGCCCATTGCTTCTTGTCCTATCCTCACAGGTTAAAAGAGAACAACTTTTCTCTCCTTGTAACCACCTTTTATGTACTTAAAAACACACACAATCTTCTCCAGACTAAACTAAAACATTTTTTCCAATTGTCCCTCATAGGTCATGTTTTCTAGACCTTTAATCATTTGTGTTGCTCTTCTCTGGACTTTCTCCAATTTGTCCGCATCTGTCCTGAAATGTGGCTCCCAGAACTGGACACAATACTCCAGTTGAGGCCTAATCAGCACAGATTAAAGCAGAATAATTACATTTTGTGTCTTGCTTACAACACTTCTGCCAATACATCCCAGAATGATGATTGCTTTCTGTGCAACAGTATTGACTCATATTCAGCTTCTGCCATTTTCACATTTTCTGTTATTGTTTTTCCTCCATAGTTGAGTAACGGGCCTGTCCTCTTGTTTCTAATGTATTTGTAGAATGTTTTCTTGTTATCCTTTATGTCTCTAGCTAGTTTGATTTCGTTTTGTGCCTTGGCCTTTCTAATTTTGTCCCTACATACTTGTGTTATTTGTTTATATTCATCCTTTGTAATTTGACCTAGTTTCCGTTTTTTAGGACCCTTTTTTGAGTTTCAGATCACTGAAGATCTCCTGGTTAAGCCAGGTGGTCTCTTGCCATACTTTCTATTTTTTCTACGTAGTGGGCTAATTTGCTCTTGTGGCCTTAATAATGTCTCATTGAAAAACTGCCAACTCTCTTGAACTGTTTTTCCCCTTAGATTTGCTTCACATGGAATCTTACCTACTAAATCCCCGAGTTTGCTAACATCTGTCTTCTTGAAATCCGTTATCTTTATTGTGATGTTTTCCCTCCTATCATTCCTTAGAATAATGAACTTTATCATTTCATGATCTCTTTTACCCAAGCTGCCTTCCACTTTCAAATTCTCAACCAGTTCCTCTTTCTTTGTCAAAATCAAATCTAGAACAGCCTCTCCCCAGTGGCTTTCTCCACATTCTAAAATTTTTAAAAATGGTCTCCGATACATTCCAAGAACTTGTTGGATAATCTGTGCCCTACTGTTATTTTCCCAAAAGATGTCTGGGTAGTTGAAGTCCCCCACCACCACAAAGTCCTGTGCTTTGGATGATTTTGTTAGTTGTTTATAAAAAGCCTCACCTACGTCTTCTTCCTGGTTAGGTTGCCTGTCGTATACCCTTACTATGACATCACCCATAAGAATATAATAACGACCATACTGGGTCAGACCAAAGGTCCAACTAGCCCAGTATCCTGTCTTCCAACTGTGGCCAATGAGGTAATGAACAGAACAGGTAATCATCAAGTGATCCATTCCCTGTTGCCCATTCCCAGCTTTTGGCAAACGGAGGTTAGGGACACCATCCCTGCCCATCCTGGCTAGTAGCCATTGATGTACCAATTCTCCATGACTTTATCTAGTTCTTTTTTTAACCCTATTATAGTCTTGGCCTTCACAACATCCTCTGGCAAGGAGATCCACAGGTTGACTGTGCGTTGTGTGAAAAAATACGTCCTTTTGTTTGTTTTAAACCTGATGCCTATTAATTTCATTTGGTGGCACCTAGTTCTTGGGTTATGAGAAGGAGTAAATAACACATCCTTATCTACTTTCTCCACACCAGTCATGACTTTATAGTCTTCTATCAGATCACCCCTTAGCCGTCTCTCTTCCAAGCTGAAAAGTCCCAGTCTTATTAATCTCTCCTCATATGGCAGCCATTCCATACCCCTAATCATTTTTGTTGCCCTTTTCTAAACCTTTTCCAATTCCAATATAGCTTTTTTGAGATGGGGCGACCACATCTGCACGCAGTATTCAAGATGTGGGCGTACCATGGATTTATATAGAAGGAATATGATCTATCCCTTTCTTAACGATTCCCAATATTTTGTTAGCTTTTTTAACTGACACTGCACATTGAGTGGATGTTTTTAGAGAACAAATCCACAATGACTCCAAAATCTTTCTTGAGTGGTAACGGCTAATTTAGACCCCATCATTTTATATGTATAGTTGGGATTATGTTTCCCAATGTGCATTACTTTTCATTTATCAACATTGAATTTCATCTGCCATTTTGTTGCCCAGTCATCCAGATTTGAGAGATCCTTTTGTAGCTCTTTGCAGTCTGCCTGGGACTTAACTATCTTGAGTAGTTTTGTATCAGCTGATCCTGTGCTCCACTTAGGACTAAATCAAGAATTGCCTCTCCTCTTGTGGGTTCCAGGACTAGCTGCTCCAAGAAGCAGCTAGTTTTTTTTGTTTTTTTTTTCACACCAGAAACTTTCAACAAGTCTCTCTCCTATTTCCATCTCATCCTCAGCCCAAGTGTATACATAATTTGATATATAAGGCAACACCTCCTCCTTTTTTCCCCTGCTTGTCCTAACTGAGCAAGCTATACTAATATTCTAGTCATGTGTATTATCCCGCCTGTGATGCCAACTATGTCATAGTTGTGTTTATTAACTAGCATTTCTATTTCTTCCTGCTTATCCCCCATACTTCTCACATTAGTATACAGATATCTAAGATACTGATTTGATTTCCCCCATGTGTTCTCTCTTGTCTCTCCCTTATCACTGCTATAACAGCCCATGCTTGGCGTCATCGTGGATAGTTCTCTAAAGATGTCCACGCAGTGTGCAGAGGCGGTCAAAAAAGCAAACAGGATGTTAGGAATCATTAAAAAGGGGATAGAGAATAAGACTGAGAATATATTATTGCCCTTATATAAATCCATGGTTCGCCCACATCTCGAATACTGTGTACAGATGTGGTCTCCTCACCTCAAAAAAGATATTCTAGCACTAGAAAAGGTTCAGAAAAGAGCAACTAAAATGATTAAGGGTTTAGAGAGGGTCCCATATGAGGAAAGATTAAAGAGGCTAGGACTCTTCAGTTTGGAAAAGAGAAGACTAAGGGGGGACATGATAGAGGTATATAAAATCATGAGTGATGTTGAGAAAGTGGATAAGGAAAAGTTATTTACTTATTCCCATAATACAAGAACTAGGGGTCACCAAAAGAAATTAATAGGCAGCAGGTTTAAAACAAATAAAAGGAAGTTCTTCTTCACGCAGCGCACAGTCAACTTGTGGAACTCCTTACCTGAGGAGGTTGTGAAGGCTAGGACTATAACAATGTTTAAAAGGGGACTGGATAAATTCATGGTGGCTAAGTCCATAAATGGCTATTAGCCAGGATGGGTAAGAATGGTGTCCCTAGCCTCTGTTCGTCAGAGGATGGAGATGGATGGCAGGAGAGAGATCACTTGATCATTGCCTGTTAGGTTCACTCCCTCTGGGGCACCTGGCATTGGCCACTGTCGGTAGACAGATACTGGGCTAGATGGACCTTTGGTCTGACCCAGTACGGCCTTTCTTATGTTCTTATGTTCTTATGCTCCCTCCAGATTCTGAGCCTTTTCCCAGTTCTTCATGTTTTTTACTTACCTGTGAACTTTTGTCTCCTGTCCCCATTGAACCTAATTTAAAGCCCTCTGTGATGCTCTGTACCATGTGGGAACACCCTACACCCCCATATTCATCCTTATAAAATGATAGTGTGGTATCCAATGCAAAGTTTGTCATGTCGGGTGTCTCCGGAAGGCTCATGATGTTCTGAGCATTGTTGTTATAGTGATGTTATAGTAATTGTTGTTACAGTAAAGTTATAGGTTATAATTTCATGTATATAGTTATCAGGCTGAAAATGTGTCTTCATGGCTTAAAATAAGCCCAGGCAAAAACTCTCCAAGAGCAGAGTGGGGCAGTTCACACCTCATCAAGGCATGTATGGGACAAACCCAGCCCAGACTCACAGGAACAAAGGACACTGGCCTAGGCAGCAACAAAAGGATCTGTTGGACTCCCCAGTGAGTCACCCCCCTTCCTTTTGTCAGTTTGGGATTGCGATGAGGTTATGCTCACCTAACTCTGAAGGGGGGGGCGCAAAGCCAAGAGGGAAGGAAGAACATGATAAAAGGGAGAGATGTTTGCCATGTTCTCTCTCTTCCACCTCCATCTACAGACACCACCATCAAGTGACTGAAGTGCTGATCAAAGGGGAGACACTGCTGAAGGGCAACCAGCCAGCCTGTGGTGAGAAGCATCTAAGTTTGTAAGGGCACTAAAAGTGTTAAGATCAGCTTAGAATGCGTTTTGCTTTTATTTCATTTGACCAAATCCGACTTGTTATGCTTTGATTTATAATCACTTAAAACCTCTCTTTGTAGTTAATAAATCTGTTTGTTTGTTCTACCTGAAGCAGTGCGTTTGGTTTGAAGCGTGTCAGAGACTCCCCTTGGGATAACAAGCCTGGTACATATCAATTTCTTTGTTAAATTGATGAACTCTCATAAGCTTGCAGCATCCAGCAGGCATAACTGGACTAGGGTTGTGTCTGGGACTGGAGATATTGGCTAATGTCATTCGGTTGCACAATCCAAGCAGCTTACATGCCAGAGGCTGTGCGTGAACAGCCCAGGAGTGGGGGTTCTCACAGCAGAGCAGGGTAAGGCTGCTCCCAGAGTCAAGGATTGGAGTGACCTAGCAGATCACTGGTCCGGATAACACCAGAGGGGAACGTCACACCCTCCTCACTAGGCTAGCCAGTCTGCATCCAAAGATGTTCTGCCCCTTCCTTGATAGTTGGACCCATGTCTGATTAGCAGTTCTTCTTCCTGGAACAGCATCCTGTGGCCAAGGAAGTTGAAGCTCTCCTGGTGACACCATGCACTCAGCTAGGCATTCACCCCCAGGATACATCTGTCTCTGCCTGCCCCTACCCTTGACTGGAAAGATTGAAGAGAACACCACTTGTGTCTGCAACTCCTTCACCCTTACTCCCAGATCCCTGTAGTCACTTCTAATCTGCTCAGGGTCAGACCTCATGGTATCATTTGTGCCCACATGGATGAGTAGCATGGTGTAGTAGTCAGAGGGCCAGATGATCTTCGACAATCCCTCCATAACCTCTCAGATACAGGCTCCTGGCAGGCACCATACCTCCTAGGATGCCATGTCATGGCGATAGATGGGTGCCTCCGTCCCCCTCAGAAGAGAGTCACCAACCACCACTACCTTGTGTTTCCTCCTGAGAGTGGTAGCTGCAATCTCCCAGCCTTAGTGGTAAATGGCTTCTCCTCCTGCACCTTTAGGGGTGATTCCTCATCACTCGTTGCCAGGGCACCATAAAGGTTCTTCATCTCTATGGTGGCTGGGTTGGGAGTAGGGGTAGAGTACTGCCTGCTGCCAGAAGTAACCAGCAGCCAGTGTCCTCCCTGTGACAGAGCCATATCTGCCTCCCCCAGGGGTGTGACAGCAGTCCTCTATAGCTGGATAGCTTTCTCATCCTTGGATGTCTCCGTATGAATACTCTGAATGAATTCCTCATGGGCACGGATACTCCTCAGCCCAGCCACCTCCTCCTGTTGCTCTCCCACCTGCTTCCTGAGAGATTCCGCCAGCAGACACTTTTCACACTGGATGGTCTCCCCAGCCTGGCTTTGTGAGAGTGGAAAATGCAGGCCACAATCTCGGAAAATCCACACCAGGATCTGGGTAGAGGCATCCATGGGTAGGTTGTCTGTCTGGACACAGGTGCAGGTGGAGGAGACAGGAGCAGCGCTGGTACTGGCAACGCGGCCCTTCCTAACCATAGCGATTATATTATGACTCCCTCTTTCTAACTCCCTCTCAAACTGCCGTGTTTGCAGTCCCCTGTTCGCTAGTTCACGTGTATGCTATGTTATAGCTTATTATTTGCTGACGACTGTGGTCTTATAATTAAAGCAGGTCAAAAATTTTCCATCAGAACAATTTTTTGATGGAAATTGGTTTTTAATTTTTTTTTCTTGTACACACACACAGTATCAGTTTGCTGCCGAAAACTGACTTTTCATTGAAAAACAAAAATGTTTTATTTTTTTCAATTTTTCTCTTCATTCTCCTTGAGAGGGGAATTTTCCAAACCCCACGCATTTTCCAACCAGATCTACTTATATAATTAAATATAATGTTATATTAGTATCTGGGCTATGGGGCAAAGTTTGAGTCTTAGCATTTGGGTTGTCTTGTTTTTAGGACATTTGTCGTTTTGGTACTTTAATCTTTGGCTTGTGATGGGGCTTAGATTAAATGTAAAGAAATAAATATGCAGCTATTATGCAAGCACATCTAGCATATTATCTTCAATTTTGCATACCATGTTGCCAGAAAGATAATGAAAAGTTGGAGAGAGTTCAGAGAAGAGCAAAACTATTCAAAAACAGAGATCCAAAATCATGATTTGCACCTTATTTCAATCAATGCTGAAATTGCAATTTGCTTTCTAATTCAGGCTGTTAAAAGAAAATCCATGAAGTTAATAGACAGTTACATTATTTGTCATAGCTACAATTTAAAGATAAATAAGATCAGCACTCCCCTGTCCTTGCAATATCTGGTTGGCTGATTCCGTATATGGCATGGTAAATCTTGTTTTGCTTTTCTGAGCCATGGAGGATTAGAAAACACAGAAACAAATTTCACAATCAACGCAGTCCAAAACTTGGATATTTTTTGGAAAATAAAACTTTAAACTCCTAAGTGCCTAAGTCACTTCTGAAAATAAAGTTAAACTCCTAATCCCTGAGATGCTTTCAACAATTTTATCCATGGTCTCTGATCCCAAGATTTTACAATCCAAGCAGGTTTAGGTGATTAGATATTATGGCACTAAGTGTAATAAAGTTAGAGAGGTGGGTAAGCAGTCTAGGGTTTGGGTTCAAAAGCAACAAATCTTTCAAGTTATTCTGATGAGGCTAGATTCTCAGCTGGGGTAATGTGGGGTAGCTTAGTTAACTTCCATGTTGTTTCATCACTTCACACTGGCCAAAGCTCTGGCCTATGAGATGTTGTCCCCAATCTTGTGAAGTCAGATATGCTTGTGAGATTTTTCTCATTTCCAAACAGTTTTCAAAAGATGGGCCCTTTCTGTTTTGTTGTCTGACAGAACTAAAAACCAATGGAGGGTTTAGATCTGGAGATGGGAACTCAACCATCCCCCTGGAATGGGAAAGGATTCAAGATCGCAAGCTCTGCATTTGGCCCATCTTGTAATAAAGTTAAATTTCTGATGGAACTTCAAGATTTCATTTTCATCTAAGTACTGTGACAAAGTTCCTCCTCTATCTTGGTGGGTCCTGCGCTTATTGGCAGATTTTCTTGCCTCAGAGATTCACCATGTGGGTTGGGGAACAGCCCAGAGACCTTCCCCTCTGGAAGAACCCACAGTCCAGGTCAATTGGGAGGTTTGGGGGGAACCCGGGCCCGCCCTCTACTCCGGGTTCCAGCCCAGGGCCCTGTGGACTGCAGCTGTCTATAGTGCCTCCTGTAACAGCTGCATGACAGCTACAACTCCCTGGGCTACTTCCCCATGGCCTCCTCCAAACACCTTCCTTATTCTCACCACAGGACCTTCCTCCTGGTGTCTGATAACGCTTGTGCTCCTCAGTCCTCCAGCAGCACACCCTCTCACTCTCAGCTCCTTGCGCCTCTTGCTCCCAGCTCCTCACACTCGCACCACAAACTGAAGTGAGCTCCTTTTAAAAACCCAGGTGCCCTGATTAGCCTGCCTTAATTGATTATAGCAGCTTCTTCTTAATTGGCTCCAGCTGTCCTAATTACCCTGCCTGCCTTAACTGGTTCTAGCAGGTTCCTGATTACTCTAGTGCAGCCCCTGCTCTGGTCACTCAGGGAACAGAAAACTAGTCATCCAGTGACCAGTATATTTGCCCTTTACCAGACTCCTGTACCCCACTAGTCTGGGTCTGCCACAGTACATTTCATTAATATACAAATTTACTCCAGC
The DNA here is from genome assembly GCF_028017835.1 of Emys orbicularis. NCBI lineage: Eukaryota > Metazoa > Chordata > Testudines > Emydidae > Emys > Emys orbicularis. The sequence goes on from NC_088693.1 coordinate 7,162,994, forward strand.
ACTGTTGAGTGCATTGTCCTTGGATGCAATTTCTTTGAAACTACTGGAGAAGAATCAAAGCGATTAAAACCAATCACACCCAATATTGCAAGCTGTGCATGCAAGTGTGCATTAATGAGACATGGTTTGATTTAGCCACAGTTAGAGCTAGCCAGGAAATTATTTCCCCCCCTAATTGTGAGAGATGTTCCAGTTGATCCATGTCTTTCCATTTTCATTAATCAATGTCCTGGTTCTTTAATGTGCTACTTGAGCCGTGTTGTTGGGAGATGAGCAAATATACTCACTTTACCAATTGCAAATGCTTCCCCCTTTCCTCCATATCCAATGGGTTTGTGGGGGTAGAGGTGAGAGAAGTAGCACAGCACCCACTAAGACAATCCAGTTAAAAACTGTATTTAACCAGATGGAGCATTGGCACCACTTCATGCTGGATGGTCTAGGAATAGGAATGGTCTAGGTCCATAGTGCATCTCACATCTGGATGCAGAAAAGCTATGGTGTTGCCTGTTGGCTGGGATGAGCATCCTGACTCCAAGTAGATGAAAAAGTTTGGAGAATGAGCTCTGAGACTTTTAAAAATCAAATAGATCCATGGAGATATTAGCAAATGCCAATGATATTTAGTTCCAGGAAGAGGCAAACTCTTAATCAGGGCTATATTTAACTCTCTTCATAGATTAATAATTATAGTTACACTACCAAATTAAGGAAATCAGAGCTGTAGACCTGTTTACTCTGGTCCCTTATTGAAGGAACAAAATGGACACCGTGTAGAATCAAGCACGTGGGTTTATTACGCACAGTGCTGGCGGAGTGTCACTTTGCTTATTAGGCTCAGAGACGCTGCCAAACAATTGATTACAATGGATTATATGGAATTTTCATGGGCGGAGAGAAGTGACGGGGTAGGGAGGTCCCGAGCCCCTGGATAGGTCTAGCAGCAAGACAAGATAAGCACAGTAGCCAATAGTCTAAAGATTACATGACATCTCTGCCCATGGTTTCAGGTTAACAAGCAACATACTGTTAGTACACAGGTGTTTTCCTTTAAACAATGTATAAAATGTATTAGTATAAAATATATATGTTGAATTCCGATTTGGGGTCCATAGGAATGAGGTAGCCCTTCTGATTGTCCAACAGGTACATTCCTGGGGTTAAAGCAAAAAGACATTGAAAAGTACATGGCAATATAAATTGTTTTTCAGTTTGCCCATTGTGTTTCTAAAGGCTAACATTGGTATCTGGGAGGGAGGATGTCATATCTCATACTGACAACCTCTTCCATGAACTCAAGGTTGATATGTGGGAGAGCATGGCTCTCTCTTCCTGCAAAAGGAGTCAACAAAGACAGACACAGGGCCCCTTTCAATCTTTGGTCTGTTTGCAGCTTCAGATAAGAGTGCCAATTACTGCTCCCCATCTGGCGTTTTGCTGACCATGCTTATCTTAGTAAAAAGCAAGGTTGTCTCTTGTTTGTTCTGCTTCTCTTAGCCAATATTGTTCACTATTTGCTAGGCCTCTTTGACCAAACTCTGGACTTCGGGCCTGTAAAAAAACCCTGACAGAGCCTGTGTCAGGATTTTACATACACAGCTTATGGATTTTGGCCTTTCGCTTATTAACACTGATAACCAGTTATTGAGTGAACACTTCACAGTGGCTTAATCTGGTACAACACAGAATGAATAGGTATGGAATGTGCGACAAGGAACGATAGCAGGGAGAACTCAGTGCTGAAATTCAGAGGTAGATGTTTTAAAGACCCGTAGAGCGAAAATTAAATGCAGTTTCAGATCCGTGTCATTTTCCTGTAGGGAGCTGCAAAGTAAATATTAACAAGTTGTTTAAATGAAGCAAATTATTTTCATTTCACCTATTCTACAGCTTCCATTCCAATTATCTCAGAGACTATTCTGTGCTCTCTCTCTGATTCAGCCACTGTACACATCAGCTTTAGCACACCATAAAGATTTAATTTGTGGTCTCAGATTCTGCGATAAATTTAGCACCCATAAATTATGTGTCAGTCTAATTTTATGGGCTGCATTATCCTTTAGTCTGAAATCCAAACATGTAATTAAATTCTGAATTAACTAAAACCCGAACTACCCCAGGACGTGAGCTTCTAACCCTGACCTACATTTCTTGGAAGAAAACAAAATCCATGTGTGCTTTACACTTCAGGAAAATCTGCCTAAGAGCTATCAAGCCTCACTGTTCTACAGACATAGTCTTGTTCCTAATAATAATGCCATGTGCTATTCTAACACCTTTTTTCTGAGGATCTCAAAGCACTTCATTAACATGGATTAATTCTCACCCACTGAGGGATGTGTATTATCACCCCATTTTAAAAAGAGTCACGTGAGGCACATAGGCGCTAAGTATCTTGCCTAAAACCATGCACTAATTCAATTGCAGACCTAGAAAGAGAACCCAGGAGTCCTGACTCCCTCTCATATTTCCTAACCACTAGACCACATTTCCGTTCCCTTTGGCCCTTATGCAAAGACACACTGAGAAAAATAGAATGACATATAAAGATAAATCAGCCAATAACCCAGATGACAGAACAAGGAGCAATGGTCTAAAGGTGCAGTGGGGAGGTCTAGGCTGGATATTAGGAAACGCTAATTCATTAGGAGGGTGATGAAGCACTGCAATGGGTTACCTAGGGAGGTGGTGGAATCTCCATCCTTAGATGTTTTTAAGGCCCAGCTCGACAAAGCCCTGGCTGGGATGATTTAGTTGGGGTTGGTCTTGCTTTGAGCAGGGGGTTGTACTAGATGACCGCCTGAGGTCTCTTCCAACCCTAATCTTCTGTCATTCTATGAAAGAGAAGGTATGTGGAAATCTAGTCTATGAGATTCAAACAGAAGAATGTGACAGCATAAAAATATTTCTTGATGGTTCTCCGGACAGTTCTTAATTGAATTATTCCCAATTGACAGGTGGTCTCAACTACTCAAATGGCACACGAGGCCTTATGCAACTGATCAACAATAACATGAAGTGTATGTGATTGGTCATGCAAGAGCTTGCCCCCGTGGCTGAACAGCTGTCATATTGTGCAGGGAAGGGGACCACCCAGAGTCATTAATATCACGTAAAGTGAGTGAGAAGCAAGGCCACTGTGAGTACATTTATCATCCTTGCTGCCTCCGGGGTCAGCGCCATTCTTGGCTAGATACATGCAAGGAGCAGAGGGATCCCCCCAAAGGGTTCCAGGTTCCTATTACAAAGAGAGTCAGAGTCGAGTAGGGTTCTTTGTGTGATGGAAATGCAACTTGGACATGCTGGATAGTGGGCAGGTCCATGTGAAACAAGAGCCACTGAGAAATACCTGGAGAATTTCTACCACAACTTTATTTTTAATATTCATTTTTCTCAGATTGCCCAGTGTGAGAAAGGTTCAATTCCCTCCTCCATCGCAGACTTCCTCTGTGAGCTTGTAAATGTGGCCCTACGTGACTTGCCCAAAGGTATCTGGGCACCCAAAGCAGCAGACGGGCACCTGGTGGGATCTGTAAAACCCTAAACTGGCAGTAAAATACCTTCCATGGCCCCTTTGGTAAATTCCACTCTGTGTCTTTCTGCATCATTAGGTGTCCAAATATCTTTGTAAATCAGGTTCTTAGTTTCTCTGAGCAAAAGTTGCATAGACATTTAGGTCTGGTCTACATTACAGACCTATATCAGTATAACTACATCCACATCCCTGAGCGACATAGTTAAACTGACCTAACCCCCCACCCCATGTAGACAGTGCTATGTTGGCAGGAGAGCTTCTCTGGCTGACATAGCTAACACCTCTCGGGGAGGTGGATTAACCAATCAATAGGAGAACTCCCTCCCATCTGCTTACAGTATCTTAATTGAAGCCCTACAATGGAGCTTTTAAGTGTAGACTTGCCCTTAGGCACCTAAAGAGGCAGATAGGTGCTTTTGAAAATCTCACTAGGCACTTATCTGCCTCTTTAATTGTCTAAAGACCTTTAAAAATCTGACCATGTGTGCATCAATTGCCCAGCTGGGGAAAATAGTACTTCTCTTCCTAACAGGGTGGTTGTGAGGTGCTCAAATACTATGGTGATAGGAGCCATGTAAATACCTAAAATAGAGAGATGTGTACACTGGGGATTCTTGCAATGGGAAAAGAAGAGATTGATTACCAGAACTGGAGTGGAGAGGGTCAGTAAATGTTATGATTTTGTTCCCTCTTGGATAGTATGCCATTTTCAGTATTACAGAGTTGTTATGACAATTGGTAGAATTCCTCTCTAACTTCAATAAACATTCCAAACAGGACACTTGTTTTCTACCATCGTAGATGTCTGGCCTTGAATTGGTTTCAGAACCAGCAAAGTCCTGGCCTTTAATTGAGAGTGATCAGTTGTGTATCATCTTCTAGGTCAGAGTCGATCGTAAATTACCCTATTATAAAAATCTAATCTTTTCTTGCCAGATAGTAGTAGTTTAGATTTTGATGGGGGTACTGCAGCTGGTCCTGCCTATTTCCCCAGTTTTTTAAGATTCTATTTCACAGCAGCAGAGCAATTGGAAGCAATTATTACAGCAAGAACTATGTGTCTCCGTACAGGCTGTAGTTTCAGACTCCTGTCTAACTCCATGATGGATTTGTCCAATATACCAAGCGTGATGAGCTAGAGCCTACCCACTCCCCAGCAAGAGGGCAGTGAAAAGCCCAGAGGAGATGGCTCTGTGATTGACATGACAATAGATACAAAGGGTTGAGTCGCATGGGATGTGACAAAATTGTGCAACTCGTGTCTTGGAAGTCAATAAGTTAAAGGGGCAGTAAAGTATCCCATACTGTTTAGAAGGAAATGGAATTACTGTACCAACTAAAACGTTTAAAGGATTATCTTGTGCATGTCATCTATCTAGTCTTACATTAGGGTCACATGTGGAATATTTGACTCCACACAGTTTTGCTGGGGTTAGAGTTTTCATATGTGCCAATGTTCATGGGTGCAATGACTAAACTGAAAGGGCTGTCCTGCATCCCTCAGTGTTACACAGGATTGGAAAAGAGCTGATGTACAAGGAAAATGCATTGGGGTAGGAGCCAGGAGACCCCAAGTTCTGATCTCACCTCTTCCACTAATGGGTAACATTTCTTTGCAAACCTTTATTGACTAAGGCATTGTATCTCTAGCCTGGATGAGAGGCAAGGATAATTGCCTCCATTTTACAAATAAGGTATGAGGGAGGTTGCCCAAGGTCACTTCTGGCAGATCTAAGAAAAGAATGTATATGTAAGCGGGGGAATGGTCCCGCTATTGTGGGGAACTTTCCTGGCTTCTGCACTACCCCGGTGAAGTGGGCTAACGAAAGGATCCGAGTCCTCGCTCCCACTTCCTTTACCCAGAGGCCTCCCTGCCCTTGAGGACTCCCCTTCCACTCTCCTGTCTGGCAGAGTCCTCGTAAACCCCGACAAGGCTGGGCCCAGGATTCCTGGGGGGCTTGACCCCCAACCCTGCTGTGGTCACCTAGGACAGGGGCTAGGGTGTCCCCACTCCGGGGTACTCTCTTTGCACTGGGCACCTCCCTGACCCACTGATCATTTCATACAATTTAAAGCAAATACAAGTTATTTAATTAACAATTACTTTTAAAAAAGAATAAGGAAAAATGGAAAAGGTTAAAGGAAACACATCACCCTGCTCTGAGGCAGGGAATATCACAAGCAGTGTCTCTGGAACGTCAGGGCAGTTCACAGTCTGTTCCTTGTAGGTCCCGGGCCTCCTTCTCAGGCCCTGGCTGTGCTGCAGAGACGCTGTGGGTTGGACACTTGCTCTGGCGGTGGCCACACGCTCTCAGGCTCTAGGTGGCAGGACCCTTCTTCCCAGGTTGCCCCCGCCCTGTCAGGGTTACGATCCCCCTCCAAGTCTGGCCTGCAAGGCCTCTTGGCTGAGGCGTCTCCCTGCGCTGGGCCCACTGCCAGGGTCCCCCTCACTCTCCCCAGCTGCTCACCGCACCCAGCTCCGGACTGCTCCAGCCCCAGCTCCAGCCCCACTCTGCCTCAGCACGGCTGCTGCTGCTGCTCTGCCTCCAGCTCCCTGGGCTGCTTCTCTGGCCTCTCTGGCTCTGGTTGCTACAGCTCTGCCCCCAGGACAGGTCTGCTCTGCAGGCTGCTTCTGTAACTCTGCTTTGGGGCTGCAGCTCTGCTCCCAGCAACTTAGCTCAGGCCCCTGCTCTCTCCTGGCTGTGCTCTGGCTTTGGGGCTGCAGCTCTGCTCCCAGCTCAGGATCTGCTCTCCCTGGGCTTTGTCTCTGGCTCTGTGGCTGCGCCTCTGGCCCCTCTGGATCTGGCACGGTTCTGCTCTCCAGCTCAGCTTGGGCCCCTGCTTTCTCCTTAGCTCGGCCCCACTCAGTCTGACCCAGGCAATTCCAGCTCACACGGAGGACGGGACCTCCCTCGCCTCCTGACCCTCTGATTAGCCTGCCCGCCCTGTCAATCAGGCTGATCTGGAGCATTGGCCTCTCCCCATTGTTCCTGGGGACTGTCAGTCTCAGGCTCCTGATTTGCCATCGACCCTTCCCCTTTTAGTACTGGGAGCAAGCCAATCAAAACACCCCCACTGAATGTTAGTAAGGGGGCAACAGTCCCCTTACATATAACATGGCCGACGTAAACCTCACCCACTTAGCTGCACTGCCTTTCAGACTGAATGTGCCACATCTACGTGCTTGCTTATTTTGTCTGTAATCAGTTCTGACCTCTATACCATGCTCTTCACCAAAAGTCAGGACTAGAAACCAGGAATCCTCATACCCAAATTTCCATTGCGGTCTTGCAAATAGTAATGTAACCCATTGCAAAGTGTGTGTACCATGCACCTCTGCTGTCCAGTCAAAAAAGTGGATAACACCTACAACTGCTATCAGCTACTGTTTTTTAAATGATTGATAGAAATCTGGGTAGATGTGAAAGTGCTGGATTCAGGCCTGAGCATATCACTACTTATTGGAGGCCCAGATGCCTCAGGGCATTGCTAATGTGTTACCTTATACAGCTTTCACTTGTAAGTCACCAGCTCAGCTCAACTGGGGCTGAAAATTGTTCCCAACTAATGGTTGTTTGGTGGCTCCTACGTGAGATGAGTTTGGTGGGTCTCAGTGCCAGCTCCCACATTACAAACTCACCACAAGGTTTTGGTCCAATTGTCAAACTCCGCAGAGAAGCCAGGAAGTGCATGAGCCATGGAGAGTGGCCCACACCTGTTCCCACACAAAATGTCACTGTTGAAGTCCGGAGCAATGAAAGTTACTCACGAATTGCAGACATTCTGAAGTGCTTCGCCGCTCAATTTATAGCTGCCCATTTGCCTGGCAGGAAACCAGCGACACCTTCCCTTCTTCACCTTTGAATTGCACGGTTTCTTTTTGGACGTATGTGTCTCTCTGGCACTGCTCAGTTTTTCTGCTTTTCCACCTTTAAGGGGTAGCTTTAATGTGGGATGTGAGAGTGGCTCACATTAACAGCACTGAAGGCTCAGCCCAGACATGTAACTTACCAGCCCCTACAGTGTGAGGAAGAAATTGTACTATTACTACTAGGTAGGCCAAATGAGATGGGGGAGGGGGATCTTTATCCATAAGAATTACAGCAGCATCCGTGTTGCACAGCCCAGGAATCTCAAATGCCTTTCAGACAAGCAGAGCTTTAGAGATTTTAGGCCATGTGTAGAAACCCCCATGGGATCTTGTGCAGCCACAGTCAAAGTCACAGGAGAATTTCAACCTCGCAGGCACATAAGTGTCATGAACTTTATTTCAACCCATCAGGCAGGGCCATGAACTCTCTCTTATGGGGACAGCATCCCTGTCACAAGGACTAGCATCATCAGTGGGGACTTATTAAAAGAAAGGGGATTTCTAAGAAAAGCAGAGCACATTAACTTCTGTAGAAGAAAGGGAAATGGTTGGTGCATAAAGTTTTCATGAAGCCATGAGTGTTTGTTTCCTCAGATTCACCATCCACATCAAACATAAGGTCATTTTCCCTACCTCTACGGCCTTAAACTTAGTTTCTGTCCACAGTATCTCTCTGCTCACAAAGTCGTTTGCTCCCTCTCTCTCTCCTTTGCACTATGCAAGCCACATGAATTAGTTAGTGGATCGTGGTTATAGCATCTGTCACCTGCTGGAATCCCCTCTCTGAATCAGTCTGAGACACCCCCCACCGTCTCCTCCATCAAAGTCTTCCTTTTTGCAGGCACCCAATGGATTTGTGGCTACCATTTTTTCAAGGATCCCACAGGCCAGCCCTGTGTTGCTGTGATGAGACGGCAAATAACCTGTGAGCTCCAGGAACTGGTGACAAAGCTTTCAAACCTCGAGCTTGGTTTAAATCAGTGTTCATGCATTTCTACACTTCCTCTAAAGCATCTGGTACTAACAAGTGTCAGAGAATTATATATATATATATATAAATATATATATATATATATATATATATATATATATATATATATATATATATATATATATATATATAATCTGTCTGACCCAGGATGGCTATGTTCCTAATTTTAAAGCTATCTTTGCAAGGAGATGGTGTAGAAACACGGATTTCATTGGAACTAGTCTCAGAACAAGGTGCTACTCACTGTGAGTGAGAGTATCAGAATCTTGCTCTGATAAAACAGGGTCTATGATCAGAGGCTTTGCATGCACCAGAAGGTCAGTTCCGCTAATGGGTAAGCTCCACTAAACACTGAGCACTGTATGCTGACCTGCAGGTGACATGCACCATAACTACAGATGTTTCGCTCTGACAGTTCAGCACATGACAAAAATAAGGAAAATACTTAGTAAGGTTTATTTGGCAATAGCAATGAGGCACTCATCCGGTCCCCTTTACGCAGGGCGCACATCAGCTGCTAATTAGCTTGGAATTAAAAAAACCACAAACAATCTTTTGACCCGTCATTAAACAGATCATAATTCACCTGATTAAACCCTATTGATCAGTTGACCTCCAGCTCATATTTGTCAACCCAGCCTTCAACATCCAACTCCAGATCTGGGATAAAATCCTGGCTCTTATTGGAAGTCAAAGGGAATTTTGGTATTGATTTTCATGGGGCCAGGGTTGCACCGCTGGTGCCTGCATACTGCAGTCATGGGTGCAACGGGAATAGGTTAGATCTAGTTTACAAAAGGATAGAGATTGATCACAGATACTCTGAATTGTCACCTTTACAAAAACACTGACTGTTTAGCTGATTTCAGGCTCATCATTCTGTCCCTTAAGGACACTGCTGCTCCAGACCCACTTACTCTAAACGAGAACTATCTATTTCTTGCAAGCTCCTGTGTAATTGTGACAACTTCTATCTTTGCTAACACTAACGATTGAGCCAGGAACCTCCACAACTGTGTCCCTAGGTATTGAGCTAAAGAGACAAGCCCTGTAGCTGGGACCGTAACAGTCACGTCCTCTGTGGATCACACCCAGAAGGGGACATATACACTATACACACACTACCAGTGACACAGACTCTCTCCAGACTAGCTGAATCAACTGCTGTTCAGTAATGTTGAAGGGAGAAAAATTATACTTCAGCCTATACCCATCCAGACTCTCTGCAGTTTGGGGATGAGGTGCACAGGTCTGTTAACTTGGCACATTGGATGCTGCTGAGCTCTTCGAGAAATCTAGCCATTGTATCAAAATGGGGAACTGCTGGGGAACTGAGTTACAGCCCGTTGAGAGCAGTCTATTTCCCATGAAAAATTTCAGCACAGGAACATTTTGGGAACTTTTCACACTTTCACAGAAAAAATGAAAACCAAAAAATATGTTTTTGGTCTTCCAAAAAAGAAACATTTTAGGGTTTGGTTTTTTCCCACAAAATTCCAAAAAAACGTAGATGAAAACGTATGTGTGAAAAAGAAAATGGTGGGGTTTTTTTTGACCATTTCCATGCTGAGTATTTTTTTTAAATCTGGCCCTTGTGTAGGTGCCTACAGGATATCTGAGGTCTATGTCACACACACACATCGGAGTAGCTCTTTACCCTGATTGTAATGGGAATCTAGTAAGAATTCATTATATAGAGTTCTTCATTACCAAGACTATGTTGCACACCTTGGCACAGTCGTGTTGCAACAATATGCCCACCACGCTGCATTTGACACAAAGGGGAGGATTTGGGGTTTCCACAAAAAAGCCTGGAAGCAACTTCCTCCCCCTTATTGGCAATACATATTTTTTTCACAAGATCATGAATGCAAGAGACAAATAGCAACGCGATCTGATAACATTTCCTTTCCTGGGTAAGTATCGCCGGTGAAATGTATTGAATCATTCATGAGCCTTTTCCGGCTGGTGTTTGTTGGGCATGGTTTGATTCCATGAGAGCTGACAGCTGTCTGACATCCCCCACATTGTCATTGTCATTCCTGCAATAATGTCACACACACTGCATCTGAATAGAGTTACATATCTACTGTAAGTAATAAAATAGCGGAACAGCAAATGGTGTAGCAAAGACAATTGGAATTAGATTGTGCCATGCTACCAAGAGAGACAAAGAGATGTCACACTGAACCCTGGATGGAGGAGGAATTTTTCTGTCAGTGAGACTGGTTTAGTTGGTTACTGTATTCTGCACTGGGTGTCCAAACTTTTCCCATGCTGACAAGATGCCAAGAGTTTGATCGATGAAAAAAAAAAACAATTCAGTAGCCATGTTCTATAGGTATAGAGGAAACATCCCAGCATGCAATTCTCCCTCTCTCGGTTGGAGGGATAGGGCTTTCTTGTGCAGTTAGGCTGAGATTTTCAACTAGAAATCTTTTAGACTCCATTGCACATCCACGCCTTAATCATTAGCCCTGTATATACAGCACTGTATATATACCCAGAGCTTGGTCCATGCTAGCTGTTCTGATTGCGTGATCGGGGACCTGTGCAAACACAAGGCGGAGGAGTGGGATAAACACAGGAGTCGCCATGCAGGATCAAACCAGTGGGCCATAAAGTCCAGTATACTGTTTCGGACAGTGGCCAGTTGTTTCAGCTGCTTTGGGAGAAGGTGCAAGAGGCCCTGCAGTAGATACGGTTATGAGATAACCCCCATTACGGCAGCGTGTCAGATGCGAGTAGCCTGGGGTTGGCTCAGAATCTGTGCAATTTGCAAGTATCTCTGCATGGGCCAAATGGGGAGATGATTGATTAGGAAAGGGGGATTAACCGGTTACTGAGGTGATTCAGCTCATCAGCTGAGGACTGTTAAATGGCAGACAAGAAAGAAAAGAGGGTTGGGAAGGAAAAAGCCCAGGATCTTAGACTCTTTCTCTACCCTCTCATCCTATGTCTAAGGGGTACGTTGAAGCTTGGGATAAGCCTTATGGTGATGGGACATGAAGCTGCGCAAGACATGGTACATAAAGTACACTGTGGCAAACTTACATAAGAGTGTGTGAGTGAGGACTGCTTACGAAGAGAAATCCAGGGTGAGGGAGCGCACCCTGTGGTGGGCAGGTTTCCTCATAACCTCCCCAAGAGTTAGAGCTTAGCCTCGGCCTTGAAACTGGAGGGCTCCTACCCCTTCCCTAGCTCTCAATTTGTTTTAAATATTTACTACTCTAAAACTGGGTCTTCTTGTTGCCCATGTAAATAAGGTTATCGCTGTGGCCCTGGCAAACCGGCTAACCTGTGTATGGCCCATAACAACTTAACAAGAGGCACTGCAATTGTATCAATGTTGCCCTGGATTTGAGGGGTGTGTATACCCCAGAATGTGATCAAGCTAATTGCAACCATATTATGTGCATACAGCCACCCTGAATTGATGAACTAGAACACCATGTAGAGTTAAGGGTTAATTTGGAGACAGGGATTCAGAACCAAGGTCAAAACTAGCTACAGTTTCTGCTCATCAGAATGGGAGGAGGGGACAAACAGGTAAACAACTGAGACTAGAAACCCTGATGGTTGGGAAACCTTGAGTCTAGATGCCTCTGATATTAAAAGTTTATTGAAAGTTAGAAAAGTGATGATCCAGTAGGGGTCAATATGACCTGTGTGTTTTGTAGAAGTTAGTTCTAAAAGATTAGCTAATAGAGAGTACTTGGGAGCAGTCCTCTGAAGCCATCTTGAGAGACGTTTTTCCTGACACCCTTTATTCCTGGTGGGTGAGCAACTGGCCACAGTGAACCTGCTGTTAAGTACTCAATAGCGTTCCAGATGTTAGGTAAATATCTGGGATGTTCTAAACCTATTGCTTATGTCTGTGTGTGCTTAAATCTAATAAACTGCAGTTTGAGATAGAGCACGCTTACTTGCATGAATCTTATCAGACAGAAGTGCTGTGTTCCTGTTGATTTATTCCTTACACCTCCTGCAGTGAAATAGTTAAGTTGCTCCTCTTGGAGGTTCTGAAAACCCTGGGTAACATCAGGAGAATTCACTTTTATGTGAATATCAAAGGGATGTACTAGACCAGCAAACACTAACCCATTCATTTGTAGTAATAGAAATCAAGAGTAGATGCTAAATGTGTTTGTCTGTGTTCCTGTATCCTGTTAGAAGTTTACTGATGTAACCAAATTAGCTTTTAGATGCTAAATCCTTTTCATGTCTTAATTGCCTTATATTATGTATGTGACTGTGTTCAGTTAACCTTAAGATCAAAGATGTGAGACACTGCAGGAAACCAATAATATCATCTACATTGTCTCTCCCTGGTATAATGAATGACTGGTTGTCTGTGTTTGGTTTCTTGTTAACCAGTGCATAAGCTCTTTTGTTACTGCTTTGGTGACTCTAATTATAGAAAAAACTACTAGGAGACCTTGTGGCACTTTAGAGACTAACCAATTTATTTGGGCATAAGCTTCCGTGGGCTAAAACCCACTTCATCAGATGCATGGAGTGGAAAATACAGTAAGCAGTATATATATTACAGCACATGAAAAGATGGGAGTTGCCTTACCAAGTGGGGGGTCAGTGCTAACAAGGCCAATTCAATGAAGGTGGAAGTGGCCTATTCTCAACAGTTGACAAGAAGGGGTGAATATCAACAGAGGGAAAATTACTTTTTGTAGTGCTAACAAGGCCAATTCAATCAAGGTGGACGTTGCCCATTCCCAACAGTTGGGACATTACTTTTTGTAGTGACCCAGTCGCTCCCAGTCTTTATTCAGGCCTAATTTGACGATGTCCAGTTTGCAAATTAATTCCAGTTCTGCAGTTTTTTTAATGTTACAATTCTTGATGTCTGATTTGTGTCCATTTATACTTTTGCATAGAGACTGTCCGGTTTCGCCAATATACATGGCAGAGGGGCATTGCTGGCACATGATGGCATATATCACATATATACCCTTCTGGCTCTGTCAATCTGTTTCTTCACTTTCCCAGGTGCGTATTGTAGTTCTTAAAGCAATACCCACCTGAGGAAGTGAAGAAACAGATTGACAGAGCCAGAAGGGTATCCAGAAGTCACGTACTATGGGACAGGCCCAACAAAGAAAGTAACAGAACGCCACTAGCCATCATCTACAGCCCCCAACTAAAACCTCTTCAGCGCATCATCAAGGATCTACAACCTATCCTGAAGGACAACCCCTCATTTTCACAGACCTTGGGAGACAGGCCAGTCCTCGCTTACAGACAGCCACCCAACCTGAAGCAAATACTCACCAGCAACTACACACCACACAACAGAAACACTAACCCAGGAACCAACCCCTGTAACAAATGCCGTTGTTAATTCTGTCCACATATCTATTCAAGGGACACCATCATAGGACCCAACCACATCAGCCACACCATCCAGGGCTCATTCACCTGCACATCTACCAATGTGATATATGCCATCATGTCCCAGCAATGCCCCTCTGCCATGTACATTGACCAAACCGGACAGTCTCTGTGCAAAAGAATAAATGAACACAAATCAGACATCAAGAATTGTAACATTCAAAAGCCAGCAGGAGAGCACTTCAATCTCCCTGGACACTCAATTACAGACTTAAAGGTCGCCATTCTTCAATAAAAAAAACTCCAAAAACAGACTTCAACGAGAAACTGCAGAACTGAAATTAATTTGCAAACTTGACACCATCAAATTAGACCTGAATAAAGACTGGGAGTGGCTGGGTGACTACAAAAAATAATTTTCCCTCTGTTGATACTCACACCTTCTTGTCAACTGCTGGGAACGGGCCACATCCACTTTGATTGAATTCGCCTCGTTAGCACTACAAAAAGTAATTTTCCCTCTGTTGATATTCACCCCTTTTTGTCAACTGTTGAGAATGGGCCACATCCACCCTAATTGAATTGGCCTCGTTAGCACTGACCCACCACTTGGTAAGGCAACTCCTACCTTTTCATGTGCTGTATATTTAGACCTGCTTACCGTATTTTCCACTCCATGCATCTGATGAAGTGGGGTTTAGCCCACGAAAGCTTATGCCCAAATACATTTGTTAGTCTCTAAGGTGCCACAAGAACTCCTCGTTGTTTTACTGATACAGACTAACAGGGCTACCCCTCTGAAACTTAACAAGAGGCATTACAATTGTATCAATGTTGCCCTGGATTTGAGGGGTGTGTATACCCCAGAATGTGATCAAGCTAATTACAACCATATTATGTGCATTCAGCCACCATGAATTAATGAACTAGAACACCAGGTAGAGTTAAGGGTTAATTTGGAGACAGGGATTCAGAACCAAGGTCAAAACTAGCTACAGTTTCTGCTCATCAGAATGGGAGGAGGGGACAAACAGGTAAACAATTGAGACTGAAAATCTTTGTGGTTGGGAAACCTTGAGTCTAGACGCCTCTGATATTAAAAGTTTATTGAAAGGTGATGACCCAGGAGGGGTCATTATGACCTGTGTGTTTTGTAGAAGTTAGTTCTAAAAGATTAGCTAATAGAGTGTACTTGGGAGCAGTCCTCTGAAGCCATCTTGAGAGACGTTTGTCCTAACAACCTTTCTCCCCAGTGGGTGAGCAACTGGCCACAGCGAACCTG
The DNA here is from genome assembly GCF_028017835.1 of Emys orbicularis. NCBI lineage: Eukaryota > Metazoa > Chordata > Testudines > Emydidae > Emys > Emys orbicularis. Next base: position 7,178,022 of record NC_088693.1, read on the forward strand.
CTGTTAAGTACTCAATAGCGTTCCAGATGTTAGGTAAATATCTAGGATGTTCTAAACCTATTGCTTATGTTTGTGTGTGCTAAAATCTAATAAACTGCAGTTTTAGATAGAGCACGCTTACTTGCATGAATCTTATCAGATGGAAGTGCTGTGTTCCTGTTGATTTATTCCTTACACCTCCTAGAGTGAAATAGTTAAGTTGCCCTGTTGGGGGTTCTGAAAACACGGGATAACATCAGGAAAATTCACCTGTATGTGAATATCAAAGGGATATACTAGACCAGCAAACACTAACCCATTCATTTGTAGTAATAGAAATCAAGGGTAGTTGCTAAATGTGTTTGTCTGTGTACCTGTATCCTGTTAGAAGTTTACTGATGTAACCAAATTAGCTTTTAGATGCTAAATCCTTTTCATGTCTTAATTGCCTTATATTATGTATGTGATTTTGTTCAATTAACCTTAAGATCAAAGATGTGAGACACTGCAGCAAACTAATAATATCATCTACATTGTCTTCAGCTTATCTATCCCTGTTATAATGAATGACTGGTTGTCTGTGTTTGGTTTCTTGTTCACCAGCACAGTACTGCATAAGCTCTTCTTTTACTGCTTTGGTGACTCTAATTATAGAATATACCACTAGCTTTTGGGGATTGTCTGCCCTGTTTCTTGCAGTCTGCCCCGAGATGGCGTTCTCAGTGTGGTCAATCCTAGGCATGGGTCACAACCACATTTCAATTTCCTAAAAGAGAACCCAGGGGGAACTAGGTTGGGGAAAGGAAAGCAGAGGGGGAGGGGGAATAGAGGAGAAGCTGGGCTCTGGGGGGGGGGGTACAGTTGGGGTACTGGATGGAGTACCTGTGACTGGGGTACTCAATGGAGGTGGGGGGCAGTGTCACTCCCTGTCATGGTGGCAGGGCAGCTGGCACAAGACTAGGACACAGCGACAGCCATCAGTCAGCACCTCCCTGCAGGACCCCTTCACCAGGGTGAGAGGGGGGGAGGCCTGGGTGGGCATGATCCAGCAGCTGTGGCTTGCAGGGGAATGGACCAATCAGCTGCAAATGCAGAACAGGGACCAATCAGGAAATGGACCAATAGGGGCTGTTTCTGAGCTGCTGCATATCTGATTTGCAGAAACTCTGGACATTTTTTGTTATTTGAAAACCCCTCCCAGACAGAGAAAGCGGGCTCAAAAAAGAGGCTATGTCTGGGGAAGCCTGGACTTTTGGTGACCCTACATATAAATGCCTAATCCCATTATGAATCCTGCTGAGCTTCCTGCGTCAGTGGTAGCCTGTGAAAGTCACTGCCACAAGGTAGCTTGAAATTATGTGAGAGGACAGTAAGATTACACAGTTGCTTGAGATGTTAGCCATAGGGGACAGAACTTCCGCTGGTGTAAATCAGTGCAACTCCACTGACTCCAGTGGGCCTGATTGATTTGAATGGATCTGGCTCTTACCTGATGTAAGCTGGCTACTGAATTCAATGAAGCTACGCTGAGGATGTGTCCCTAATATCTTAACAAGATATCAGGCTTCATTCTCCTCTCAACTACGCCCATATAAATTAGGAGTAACACCGTGAAAGTTAGTTGAATTACACCTGTGTAAGCAAGAGAAAAATCAGGCCCATCAGTTCTGGGGTGTGTGTGGATGCAGGAGGGACTGAATATTTTCCATGAATGGTAACCATAGTGAGAAACTGCTGGTCTTCTTTTTAAATGAGAGCAGAAAAAGTTATTTGGATAGTTTTATTTGCTATGCAACAATCTAACAGCTCCACACTTATTTATAGAAGACTTCCTCGTGCTTTGCTATCAGTTGTGATCCACCATGGCTGGATCATTATCTAATTCAGTAACACGGTAAAATCATGATTATTTATACTGCCATCAAGATAGAGCAAGTAGCAACAGGATTTCGCATTTCAGATGTCTTTTGAATGATTCAGTTCTTGGTGTATTTACATCATGCTGTATTAAATGCAATAAAACCCCTCCTGTCAATTCAATTGCAAAGCATCTCCATTAAAATACATTTTTAAAAAAATCAGGTAATGAAGACCTTAAGGCTCCTAAAGCAATATTAACTAGGCCATTTGCACATGCACTGTGCATTCCACCCTTATTTCTTGCTATATATGCAACTGAATATATGCTTGTTTGTGTTGTTCAAACATACACTGTAAATCAGGGGTTCTCAGACTTTTGTACTGGTGACCCCTTTCACACAGCAAGCCTCTGAGTGTCACCCCCCTTATACATTAAAAACACATTTTTATATATTTAACACCATTATAAATGCTGTAGGCAAAGCAGGGTTTGGGGTGGAGGCTGACAGCTTGCGACCCCCCAATGTAATAACCTTGCGACCCCCTGAGGGGTCCCGGCCCACAGTTTGAGAACCCCTGCTGTAAATCATTCAGAATTCTCACCTCTTGTAAATCAGCATATCCCCATGCACAAGGTGGGTGAGCTGATATTGATGTAGGTACCTTAACTTTTGATTTTCCTTGCCCTTTTAACCAACAATCCTTGATTTTTCACTATTACATGGTTCTATTTTTCTCCTAAATCCTTCACACGTGGGCTGAGACCAAATCCCAGAAAGTTTCCTCCCCAAAGGAGACATTTTCTCTAAGTTATAAGAGTGTGAAAATGAGACACTGTCCTGAGAACTGGTCTGAAAACTTACATACAGCCTCCTGCATTATAATTCAGATCTTAGAATGGGGAGGCACCATGGTGCAGTGAATAAGGTACTGGGCTAGGCATCGGGAGATTTTGATTCTGAATTCTCACCGCTCTATACAGACCTGCTTTGTGATATTTGGTGTGGTGCAGTAAAGCTGTCATTATGCCTTTCAGTCTATGTCTACACTACAAGCTAGGGGTATGAATGCCTTTCTCATGTATATGTACTTGTGGTATCTCAGTGAATCATAGAAATGTAGGAATGGAAGGGACCTTGACAGGTCATCTTTCCCAGTCCCCTGCACTGACACAGGACTAAGTTTTATCTAGACCATCCCTGACAGATGTTTGTCTAAAAACTTCCAGTAATGGAGATTCCACAACCTCCCTCGGTTATTTGTTGCGGTGCTTAACTACTCTTACAATTATGAAGTTTTTCCCTAATGTCTGACCTAAATAGCTCTTCCTGCAATTTAAGCCCATTGCTTCTTGGCCTGTCCTCAATGGATGAGAACAATTTATCACCCTCCCCTTTATAAAAACCTTCAATGCACTTGAAGATTGCTATCATGTGCCCCCTCAGTCTTCTCCTCTCCAGACTAAACAAACCCATTTCTTTTTCAACCTTTCCTTGTAGGTCATATTTTCTAGATCTTTAATCATTTGTGTTGCTCTCCTCTGGACTTTCTCCAATTTGTACACATCTTTCCTGAAGTGTGGTGCCCAGAACTGGACACAATACTCCAGCTGAGGCCTTATCAGTGTGGAGTAGAGCGGAAGAATTACTTCTGGTGTCTTGCTTACAAGACCCCTGCTAATACATCCCAGAATAATGTATGCTTTTTTTTGCAACAGTATTACATTGTTGACTCATATTTAGTTTGTGATCTATTATATTATTATAATATAATAATATTATATTATAATAATATAATAGATCCTTTTCCTCAGTACCCTTTCCTAGACAATTTCCCATTTTGTTATTTGTACAATCGATTATTCCTTCCTTAATGTGGTACTTTGCATTTTTCCTTATTGAATTGCATCCTATTGATACCACACCACTTCTCCAGTTTGTCCAGATCCTTTTGAATTTTAATCCTATCCTTCAAAGCGCTTGCAACCCCGCCCAGCTTGGTATCAGTCATAAACTTTATAAAAGTGTACTCTCTATGCTACTCTCTGAGATCTAGCACCTGAATAAATAATAATGTAGCTGTGGTAGCATGGGCAGTGATGGCATGGCTTAGCCGTGCTGAGTACAAACACTCCTGAAAATGGTGGGTACTCATAATCCATCAGTGGCAGGCTGGCGTTAGTAAAAACAAAGCCTTAACTCCTGCTGTTTTAGGCTCCAGACAGAATCTGTGTGGACAACATCCCCACTTCTATAGCACACATGTGTAAGGAGTACAAAATAATGACAAGACAGGATGAATCCAGACTATTTTAGCCCAGAGACCAGACAAACTTTTCCAGACCACATGGCTATCCTGCATTATCTTGTAACTATTGCCCTCCTCAGTTTGTTAAACCTCTTCCTGTGTCTTGTCTTTAGAGTGTAAACATGTCAGAGTCAAGGACCATTTTGTAATCTATATTTTTAGTGAGCCTGCAGCAGGATTTGAGCCCAGGGCTTGAGGTCTGCAGCCTAAGCCTGTATCACTAGAGCTGACAGATTAAGTCCCTACCTTGGGCGCAGTAGAGCATGGTTCTTTTCGGTGGCTCAGCCACAGATGGGGGATGTGTAACATACACTGAGGTGGGGGTTACATTTGTACAGGCCCTAGCACAATCCTCGTTGGGACTTCCAAGCCCCCTTGTAATACAAACAGTCAACAGTATAGTTAACAACAGAGATTGGCTTGTGGACCATGTTCATAGAGCTTCAGGCCAGAAGAGACCATTAGATCATCTAGTCTGACCTCCTGTACATCACAGGCCATTACATTCCACCCAAATACCTCTACACGGAGCCCAAGGACTTCAGTTAAATTGAAGCACCTTTGTCCTCAGGAGATTAAACTGCAGGCAGAGAATAAGAGAGACTGAGGTGCCACCAATGCCTGAGGCCACTGCAATGGCAAGGAATTGATTAGGCGATATCTGCCCAGATGATCCTAGCAGACAAGCCACACCCCATGCTGCAGAGGAAGGTTACTCCCGCCTCGCCAGCTCCCTTCTTCAGCAAGATCAAATATCTGAGTGTTACATGTAGGGCATTGTTGGCTATGGAAGCAATTTCCTTTAGCACTTAGAGACATCACAAGAAGATGACTTGGCTGGCATGATGTCAGAGTTACTTTACTGAGATGCTTTTGCCCGGGGGCTGTAAATCCTGAAGTACGTGGGGTCCCTGAATGAACCTCATTTTTTTTCCCGAGGAGGTTGTTCTACAGACTTCAAAGAGGTCATAGAATCATAGAATATCAGGGTGGGAAGGGACCTCAGGAGGTCATCTAGTCCAACCCCCTGTTCAAAGCAGGACCAATTCCCAACTAAATCATCCCAGCCAGGGCTTTGTCAAGCCTGACCTTAAAAACCTCTAAGGAAGGAGATTCCACCACCTCCCTAGGTAACCCATTCCAGTGCTTCACCACCCTCCTAGTGAAAAAGTTTTTCCTAATATCCAACCTAAACCTCCCCCACTGCAACTTGAGACCATTACTCCTTGTTCTGTCATCTGGTACCACTGAGAACAGTCTTTGAGGATCCCCCTCATTTTCTGTGTTCTACCTCCCCCTTCTCTATGTTCCATGTCTGTTTCATCAGCCAGGGGTCTGGCTAGCTAGCAAATCCACCTAGCTAGCTAGGAATTTCTAACACACCTGTCACCATATCACCACAGGTCCTAAGATTCATTACACTCCTCTCAGCATAGCAACTAAGGGCCAAGAGTTTTAAAGGTATTTAATTGCCTAAAGATGCAAATAGATGTCCCATGGGATTTTCAGAATCACCTAGGGGCCTAACTCTCATGGAAATAAACGGCATCTGACCCTAATATTTCATCTACCACAGGATGAAGTACTTCCCTGATAGGAAAAGACAGAGACTATGCTTTCAAAGCCCACCAATTCTGTAAAGCAGTATTCACCCTTTAGTTCCAATGGTCCTTATGGTACCTCTACTGGAGCAATGTTCTGTTTGCTAGGGAATTCCACCCTCCTAAGATGAGGTGACAAAAGAGACCAGAAGAAATCCCCTTTGTTATAACCCTGATCTGTTTCCCTGGTTTATGTAGGCCATATTAAGGCATCAAAAGTGTTTCTTAAATGGATATTAAAACAGCATGCCATATTTTGTTGTCAAATCACTCTCCAAGGGTCCATTTTTCTGCCTCTCCAGCTATTCCAGAGCAGCTTCAAACACCGTGCTCTAGGAGTGTTCATTAGGCATAAGAATTTTAAATACATATTGAACTTAAAGGTTACCTGTAATAACTCTGATGTAACTAGTGCCTTGCAGAGAGTGATGAGACATTAAAGGCTACAGAATCCAATGGATGTTCTTCCTTTTAAAGACCAAATTTAAATGTGCTATTCACTTAGGTTAATATTCTGTGGGCTGCAAGATAAGGTGCTGCGACTTGTCTGTTCTAGCTATAATGGCATGCCTGGGAGTCACATGCTTAACTGCTGAAATAACCCTATTTTCACATACAGTCTATTAACCCTGGGGATTTCTATAACAAATCCATTGCTCACAAGTAAGTTAGCTGGGGAGTGGAGCAAGCTATTTGCTTCAGTGTCACAGGACAGATGAGTTGATTGAGGCCACGTGGACCTCTCCCCTGAGAAACTCAATATTCTAAGGACCTTACTTTTGTCATGACTTAAGAGTGTTAAAAGCATGGTCCAGCAGATAGGGCACTGGACTGAGACTTAGAGAACCTGGTTCTATGAAGACCTGGAATCTGCTCTTGAGCTGCTGGGTGACCTTGACAAATCATCTTTCTGTGACTCTGTTTCCCACCCTTTGTCTGTCTTTTCTACTTAGAACTATGAGCTCTTGTGGGCCAGGGCTGTCTCATCAGGGCCCATTGTGCTAGACACCAGACCCTTAGTATGAGAGCTAGTCAGAATTTTTTGGCAACATTTAAAAAAATAAATTGGAGAATGCTGATTCATCAAAACTGAAACTTTTTGTGGAAAAGGGTCAATTACATTTTTTTTTTATTTGAAAGCATTTTGGAAATTGTTTTTTGAAATGATCAAAGTTTCGGTGACACTTTCTAAATGAAAGGTTTCATTTTTCTGGTTTGAAATAATTTTTCTGTTAGAAAAGTAAGCTAATTAGAGTAAAATTAATTAAGTATTCAAAATCACCGCATTTTGAAATTATTTAAATGATATAGTGTGATGGATCCAAACTAATTTTTTTTTCAGCTTTTTGCTTTGCAAAGATTTGAGATTTCAACTTTTCAAACTGCTTTGAGACAGGGGAAATTTTGTGGAACAGGAAAATCATTTCCCATCACCCTCTAGTTCTGATCTTGATCGGAGCTTCTAGTCAGTAGTGTAAAATAAATAAATAATAATAGAGCAATGTTCCCTAAGGGCAATAGCAATATAATAATTGTCCTCTTGTTTCTTCAGCTTAAGACAACAACAACAACCAAAACCTCAGGATCTTTTTTCCTCCCCATCTCAAAACAATTTTTTACAAGTATTTTCTCCAGAACCAGTCAATATGTCCATAGGACACAATTTTCAGAAGTCACCTAAGTGAGTTAGGGACCTCAGCTAAATTTAAAGTCACTTAGGTGGCTTCTGAAAATCTTTTTTTTTTGAGAGAGAGGAGAGAGAGAAAGAGGGGAGCAAAATCATATGCAGCCAATCACTTAATTAACTATTGAATTTGTTATTCAGCATTATTCACCAAGGTATTTTACTCATTTGTGGCCTACATGCTCATTGTGAATAACTGTCATCCAAAATTCAGGTTGTGTTGGTTTGATTTGATTTGGCACATAGGTCACATGTTACTGTTTTCTTTTTCCGGATTGGGTGAGTGTAATTCTTCCTATTAGGTTATTATTGCAAATAATCACATTTAAGCATTAAAGAAAAAAAATCTCTTTACATGCATATAAAATAGGCCAGGATCCCAGAAACAAAGCTCTAGTTCAAACAGGATTTAATTCTGGGATCTCCTATGGTCTCTATTATACAGCAGGTCAGTTCAGACAATCTATGACTCTATGACAAAGAGAAAACACCCCAACAACAGGATAGTTTCATGAAACTTGAAGACCGGATGGATACCTGTCTGGAAGATATGGTTTAGTCAAACACACATTGTAGGGCTTGATACAGAAGTAACTGGATTAAACCATATGGCTTTATCCACAATAGATGATCTAATGGTCCCTGTGGCCTTAAAAAGTCTCTGAAATTTAATACAAATTATTCTTTATTTGTGTAGTCATTCCAGAAGGACATTATTTGTTCTGCTCCTTTTAAAAGCCCATCAGTTATCCAGGAAGCAGAAACAATACCATGTGACTCTGCGGACCAGCCACACAACACAAAGAGGTGAACAGTTCATGAGCCACCAGAACTCTGGAAGTAAGTCCAAATTCATAGTTAGTAGCCAAATAATTGGAATCCCCACCATTATTTCAGAGAGAGAGGGGAAGAAAAACATTATCCATACTAGACCTTTATTCAGTTAACTCACCAACATCCTCTTCTCAGTCTCGATTCAGGGACATATTTCTCTCCCTCTCCAGCCACCTCACTCTGAATGTCATAGTGGAAATAAAGTTGGTAGCAGTCAGAGGTTCACAGCATAAGGGTGTGCTGCAATTATCCAGGAAGCCAGAAGCTCTTTGGAAGCCTTGTGTTGCGACCAAGACAGTTCAAAATACCAGGCTGAGCAGCCATTAAGACAAGTGGAGCTCCTTAAATGTATTAGCTACTGGGCTTTGTTGCACTGAGTCATTCACTGACTTGTTCTCCTCCGTCTGGTGGCAAATTATTTGAGCTGGAATGAAATGGGTACAAGTAGGGCTCCGGCCAGCTGAACGTCCTCTCGCTGTGTTTCAGCTTAAGGGCAATGTACATTTCTGAAGTTTGCTTTGGAGCTGCTTGTGGACTAGAGAGGAAAAGCGAAAGGGCTGCAGTGTCTGTTGTTTTTCAGCGTTGGGCGTGCCGGGCAGCAGCAATACTCAGGAAGTGCTGGAGATGTGCCCTTTAATCCAAGCTACTGGACAGAGAGTGGTAGAGGGAGAGGATACAGCGTTGGCGGCCCATTACTTCTCAAACTCAGGATTGATTAAAAGGACAGTGATGCTCAGGCTCCAGGTTTCCAAAAGGTGTCTGAATTTGGCACAGCAAAGCACTGGGCCATAACGAGCACCAGCACCAATGTTCCGTCTCTTTGTTCTTGCGTTGCGGTATGAAAGGAGAGCAGGGGACGAGGGACCTAAGGCGGCTTTTAAAGGTACATTTGCATTTCCCATATATTGCACTGAGCAACGTTCGCCTCCTGGCTGAGCGCAGGCATTGGGAACAGAGCCTGGCACAGCGACCACTTGTCAGTGAAGGTTGGTGAGAGAGTAGGACCAATACACAAAATTAAAATTTCCTAGAGGGAGTAGTAGGATGGTAGATTGGGGGGGGGGCAGGAGCAGATGAATGTCCTCATCAGGGCAGAAGGAGATACTCCAGTAATTGGAGGCACATCTTTCAGGGGTGGCAGCACAGACAAAAGGAGCCATCTGCCACCATGGTAAAGAAGGGTGCTTCCATGCACCAAGGGGGAGGCAGTCTGGAACTAGTACCCTGTGGCGTCACATCCACAGGAGGCAACCTGAGGTGATGGGGGATGCATCAAAGGCCCTATCCCAGAGCTGGCAGACACCTACCACCCATCGCAACATCAGGCTGGCCCCCCAGCCCCTTCTTCTTCAGTGGCAACCCACAGCATCTCGCCGGGATCCCATCCTCCAGAGTGGGACTGGCCATTCCTGACCCTGGAAGCTGGGAAGTGGGGTGGCAAGCTAAGGAGCTGTTCTCCTATGTGAGGTGGCAGAGGAAGGAGTTACATGCATGGGACCATATTCTGCTGGCGTGTCCACAAAAGGGCAGCAGAGGCCCCAGAATGCTTCTGTGCCCACTAGCTGGGGAGGTTCTTGAAATGGGGGGTGGGGGAGAGGCTACAGGCAACTGCTCAGTCAGGCTGTAACCTCTGGAATTCATCTAGCCCTGCTCCACAGAAGGAAGCTCAACAGGTTCAGGAGAGAGGCTTGTTTTCAACTACTGTGAGTTGAACGTTATGGCCCAGATCTTCAGCTGGTGTAAACTGGCATAGCGCCATTGACTTCAACACTTACACCCGATAAAGATCTGGTCTAATGTTTATTCTGAATGCTTGTTTTTCCCTCTGACAACAGAGAAAGAAATTCTTCTTTCTTCTTTACTTCTTAAGGTACAAGGCACTGCCTGCATTGCTATTGTCAAAACAATCTTCTCTCTCTTTAGCTTAAGGGAAAACTCAGTCTTTGACAAATTCCTTCTTTTCTTGGAGTTCACCGTGTCCTGTAATTCTATCTGATCTCCTTAGTTGCTCGCAAGGAGCTTCTTACAGTTAACAGTTTTAAATTCTTCTCTTAAATCCCGTGGCTTAGAAATAAAACAAAATCAAAACACGGTTTTGCTGTGATCCTTAACTGCATTTACAGGACTCAGCGACAAACACTTTTATTTGCTTAACGTTTGTACATGTATAATATTGTAAACATATTGGGCAAGACAGGCACTGCTAGAAAAACTGTCACAGAAGGCCAAAGCCTGAAGCTCTTAACCCAATCTCGACTCAGACAAATGCTCAGCATGTGCAATGCATTTGTGCCAAATGCTGACGTGACAAAGTTGGTTAATTCAAGGTTTTTCTTGACAATAGTCTTGTTGCCCCAGCAACGTGGTCAGATTGCAGCCTTTGTGGGGTACTCTATGTTAGTACAGCCCATAGCACAGGATGATTCCAATCCTTGAACAGAAGAACTAAGCCGTACCACAATTTGAATAATAGAGGGGCCTCCTTCTAACAATAAGTGGATGGAAGCAAGTAGCCCCATCCCATATAACTACTTCCCATTGTCCCTCCCCTTTTGCCACCCTTAAAGTGGCAGTGTAAGGAGAGTGGGAACCAGTAGTGCACAGGCTTGATGTGCTCATGGTGCCCTAAACTGTCTTTGGAAGGAATTAGACACACTTGTTTCATTCTTGCATATGCATTGCTTACAGATCAGGTCTGGGCCTCACTATGGACTCCCTGTTGAGCAGCATCATAGCTCTTGATTAAGCCTGGATAGTCCAGTAATTGTGCCTATTAATGTCCACCTTTCCTGACAGTTATTAGCAAAACGACTTAGTTAAAATAATGACAAAATGAGAGGTGTACAGGGCCAGGACCCTGGAGTTATCATTCACGTTAATGTTATTTTCGGAAACCTTTCTAGTGTACCACAGCAGCTGCTGCTGAATAATAAATCACGCTACTAGCTGGGCTTGAAAAATACATCTTCACACCACTCTAGGATATGTGTGCCTCGCTGCAGCCTTCCATTACACACGTTCACCCGCGCAAGTTTAAGAGCATGAATGTTCAGACAACAAGTGACAGAAGCAAAGTCATTAAGTCAGGAAGACTGACACACAATAGAACAGCATTACTCTGCACTAGGACCCTAATCCAGCAAAGCTCTTAAGCAAATGAGACCCTCACAGGCTTTAAGTGAAGCAGGTGCTTTGCTGGGAAGAGGAGGTCTAGCACTGATCCAAATTTGACTTAATTTTTTAAAATTTCTATGACCTTTTTGAATAATTTTCCCCCGGTTTCCTTTAATTTCAAGAATTCAGTGAAAAAAAATTCTTCACAGTTTTTGAATTTCCACAGAAGGGCAAACGTGTGACATTTGTTCCACCTATTTTGACCAGCTCCAATCCTCAGTTTAAAACCAGTAACAAAAAATGTTGGTCTCTCTTTAACATCTGGCTATTAAATCTATGCTGGGAAGTGAAGTGTGAGTCAGAGCATTATTTTTGCTAAATATAGCACACCATATCAATGGTGTACTGTGAAGTATTATCATGAATAATACAACTTACTTATGTTGCAGTAGGGCCTAAGGATTCAGTCAGTGATTGGGGCCCAGTGTTAGGGATTTTACATACACATAAGGAAAAGACAGTTCTTGCCCCCAATGCTTACAGTCTATGGCCCTGATCCTGCATTGTGTAGTGCGGAGGAAGGTTTCTACGCCTGTTGGCACTCCATAGCCTTGTCCTTCCCTGGTGCCCTACTGACTGTGATGGAGCTTTGTGCAGGTGTAGAAATCTGCCTGTATGCCACACAGTGCAGGAAGGGGACCAAGTAGAAGATGAGAAACTGCTGTGGGTACAACAAACAGATGTGGGGAGAATGAGGGAATGCCCCAATTGATAAACTTACAGATGGGCCTGAATTGACCCACTTTTCCCCTAGTTGCAACCGCCACCAAATTTTGGCCTGTTTGAAATCCATCTGCAAATGGTGCACCCACTACTATTCAAAGCAAATGCACCAAGTACATCTCTCTTGCTGCCTATATTGTGTTCGCCCACTTACTGAGAAGCAAAATCCAATATGTCACAATGAGCTAGGTTCTGCTCCAGCTGGGGCAGGCAAATAGGTTGTATTCAAACGGGAAATATCCCACCTCCCAAGCCATCCCTCATAACTGTCATGTACTCCTTGTAGTAAGCTGCAGGGCTCCTATTAGCAGGTCGGCCATCTGTATCAGATATGGACAGAGCTTCCATTATGGAGAGAGATCAAGAGAGATCAGCGCAGATAAGGTATGGTACACATGGTGCCATCTAGTGCTGAACAGTATAATACAGTTTTAGCATTTCATCAAAACGATCATCCCTTGGAGGTTTTAAAGCCTTCAGGAAAGGACTCGCTCCCCCCTATCCCTTACCACCACCAAAACTTCAGCTGAGTGGTGACCGATTCATTCCTGGGAACCACTCAGCTTCACCAGCGTGTTAGTATAGTTAAGGTATGAAGGAACAGAAATGGACACCGTGTAGAGTCAAGCACGAGGGTTTATTATGCACAGCGCTGGCAGTGTCACTTTGCTTATCAGGCTCAGTGAGACACGGCTAAGCAATTGATTACAATAGATTATATAGGGTGACAATGGGCAGAGAGAAGCGACAGGGTTGGAGTTCCCGAGCCCCTGGATAGGTTCTAGCAGCAAGACGAGATTAGCACAATAAACCAATAGTCTAAAAGATTGCATAATGGCTCCGCCCATAGCTCAGATTAACATGTTTGCTAATACACAGGTGTTTTCCCTCAAACTTCTCCTCTTGTAAGTTAAATCCTGATTTCAGATCCATAGAAATGATGGTGGCTCTTTCCAGACAGGTGGTCCCATAGGTCCATTCCTGGAGGGTTTAAAGCAAAAAGAACAGTAAACAGTACACAACCATACACAACTGTGTATGATTCACCTTTGCATTTCTGGAACTAGGATTGGCATCTCTGAGGGAGGATGCATCTGTGAAAGGGAGGATGCCATAATTTATGCTAGGTTTCAGAGTTGCAGCCGTGTTAGTCTGTATCCGCAAAAAGAACAGGAGTACTTGTGGCACCTTAGAGACTAACAAATGTATTTGAGCATAAGCTTTCGTGGGCTGTAGCTTATGCTCAAATAAATGTGTTAGTCTCTAAGGTGCCACAAGTACTCCTGTTCTTTTAACTTATGCTATCATGTTAGGCCTCTCCCTGAATTCTGGTTGGCATTTGGGGAGTGTGCCCCATTATCTTCTTCCTGCACCAGGGAGCAGACTTTAAGGCTCCTCTCAGTGAGTTGTGTGCCTGTAACTCCTGATAAGCCTCCCAATTACTGCTCCCCATCTGGAGTTATGCTGACTCAGCGTATCTCATGTGTAGTTGAAACAAACAAGGTTGCCTCCTGTTTATCCCTGCTTTCTTTTAGCCAGGTATTGTCCATTGTTAACTAGGCCCCAGGCCTCAGACCAAGCTGTGGAATCCGGGCCTATGTGAAAGGTTCTTAACAGCAACTATGGTCAAGATCTTACATACATATTATTGGGATTTTGGCCCTTCAAGGTGGGTATTAAACTTATAACAATATGTTTAGTGTTTAGTCTATGCTCGTAAGTCGCTGCCTGCATCCGTCTCACTTAGAATCTCTTTTTCGCATGCTATAAGATAAAGGTTAAGCTTTCACTTTATAACTGTAAAAATGTTTGCTCTGAAACTATGAACCAAGTCCGGAAGGATCCTCTGCTGATCATCAAGAAGTCCTATCAAAACTAAATGGGCCATTATGGGACACCACTACTTTGTTAATTGCCCCTTCACACCCATGAAAAGGCTACATACAAAAGGGCTCATCCGAGCAGCTTGAATGCTGGAAGAAGGATATAAAAATAACTGACAAGAAACTTCTCATCTCGCTCCCTCTTTGGTCTCTCACAGGGCTGGAGCTATGAAACTGGAGCAGAGATCACCAGGGTCAACCTGGGTTAGCCCTAAAAGAGATTCAGAGCTGGCAGAGTATTACCACGGTCACCTTTTAAAACCATAGACTGCAACTCATTTGTGTAGATATGCTTGCCTGCTTTAACCTGGTAACAACTCTCACTTCTTTTTCCTAGTTAATAAATCTTTAGTTAATTTATTACAGGATTGTCTACAAGCGTTGTCTTTGGTGAGAGATCTCAGGTACAAATTGACTAGGGGTAAGTGACTGGTGTCTTGGGACTGGGAGCAACCTGAATCTTTTGTGATCTCTGCTGTATATAGCAACCAACTGACATTGTCCAGTTTGCCTGGGTGGAAAGATAGACTGGAGAGACCCAAGGGACTGTCTGTGACTCCATGGTAAGACTGGTATGGTGCTTCAGGAGTTCATATTTGTTACTGGGTTGGTGAAATCTAATTATAGACCATGCAGTCAGTTTGGTGTCTCTGCCCTGCTTCTCAACAGTCTGGCATGACATTGGCACTCATGGTTGTGAGCCACTCCAGACAGTGTGACATGAAAAATGGAGGATTAGCATGGTATGGGGACAAGCTTTGCTACCGCGTCCTGCCCATCAAAAGTCTCCCCTCCCCAAACTCGTCCTCTCAGTGTCTACCTCCCCGGGTGCTAAGAGGCAGAGTTTGGATAATACATTCCAGCTTCCAAGCTCACATTCTCCCTCCCTTTGGGCTGATCTGCTACCTCTGCATTGTCTTGGCAATGCTAGAAAGGGGTCTGGGTGGTTCCTTCTGCCTAATCAGTTGTGTGTGAATTTGGAGATGTCTCTGCAGGCTTCCATATAAGTTGAGGGAAGATGGTTTCAAAGCTGTAGTTTTGGGTTCTTTGTGCCCTAATTTTTCCCTATGGGACTTGCTCCTCCGCTGGACTACATCTCCCTGGATGCATCATAGTCTCTCCCTGTGCTAAGCCATCACAGGCTCCTCTCTCCCTCCAGACCGGTGGTTGGTGTTTATTCTAAGGTGCCATCCTTGGATTTCTCACCACCAGGGCTATGGTGGTTTGGGATGTGCCCAAATGTCTTCTCCAGGCGTAAGTGAACTGAAGATGAAAAAACAAACAACTCCAAAATTATTGTTAATTGTAATAGTGTATGAAAAACCACCTACCATATTGCAAATATAGACACTAGCTGTAGGAAATACGGCATGATATATTATTAATTGCTTCATGATACAAAAGCTAGCAAGGGCTACCAAAGCTGAAGCTATATACAAAGATATTGTTAACAAGCACTGACATTTCCAAGAATATTTTTGTCCTATTTATAAACACGTAACATATAATAAAAGGTTGACGAATACAACTCCAATAAATACAATTTTCATCTAGCTTATATAAGTGATTTAACAGACACCCAGCTATGCTATTGAACCCAAAATTGCCCAGTACATGATTGTATCCAGAGGCCAAGATTTTTTAAAAGTGACTAGTGATTTTGGGAGCTTTCATTTTTGATTGCCCAATTTGAGACACCATAAAAGTGTGGGCAGGTACAAGGGGGTCTGTGAATGGTAAATGGCAGTCTGTGCTTTTGAAAGTTTTTCATCTTAATAAAAAAAATGAAAAATTAGGAGTGAAACCAG
Organism: Emys orbicularis; assembly: GCF_028017835.1. Taxonomy (NCBI): domain Eukaryota; kingdom Metazoa; phylum Chordata; order Testudines; family Emydidae; genus Emys; species Emys orbicularis. The sequence continues at coordinate 7,193,875 of NC_088693.1, forward strand.
AAGTTCTTAATCTGTTTTGGAAGTAGCAAGATTCCCCTCCCACCCCCACAAATTCAGTCACCATTGTATTTATTCCTAGGGAATAAATAACCCTTTCCTAAGAAACAGCATCTTACTGTAAGATGGTACATCTGACTATAGCAATATTGCAGTGTTTTGAGTGATTATTCTAGACTAGAGCAGTGTATATATTTTAAGGGAAGAAGTTGTTGGTTATTTTGCTCCTCATACAGAACTCAGTGTTGGAGCCCACAGAAAGTGAAGACATCTGAACACCAGCTGGTTGGAGTGTGGTAAAATTTTCCTTGGGAAAACCATGAATTGTCATTAAAAAAAAAAAAAGAAAACCAAAAATTCAGCCAACAGCTAGAAGTTTTCAGTTTAGGCCAAAACCTCAGTTTTCTGCAGAAAGCAGACACCTTTCACAAATGATTAATTTAGCCCCAAACCCATTTTTCCATTGAAAAACAGTGTTGACGGAAACGTCTCAATCAGTCCTCACCACAACATTCAGACTCCGCTCAGAGAAGGATGTAGGCCAGTGTTTCTCAAACTGGGGTCACCGCTTGTGTAGGGAAAGCCCCTGGCGGGCCGACCTGGTTTGTTTACCTGCCCCGTCTGCAGGTCCGGCCGATCGTGGCTCCCACTGACCGCGGTTTGCCGTTGTAGGCCAATGGGGGCTGCTCGAAGCGGCAGCCAGTAAGTCCCTCAGCCCGCGCCACTTCCAGCGGCTCCCATTGGCTCCCATTGGCAGCGAACCACGGCCAGTGGGAGCTGCGATCGGACGGACCTGCAGACGGGGCTGGTAAACAAACCAGCCCGGCCCACTAGGGGCTTTCCCTACACAAGCGGCGACCCCAGTTTGAGAAACACTGATGTAGGCATAGGCCTAAATTCATTCCTATTCAGAAGAACATTTAATTATTGCTTTCCTGAATTAGGGCCTATATCTGGGATAAATCTTGCTTGCCTTTTTCATGCTAGTAATCCCTAAGGAAAAATAGCCTCTCGTTTTTGAAGCACTTGTGAGTAAATTGACCAAGATTTGCCCTGTTTCTGTTGTTTGAATGGCCCAACGGAGATGAAAAATGCCACACAAGTGCTAAGTATTATTATTACCAATAATAAGCAGCCACGTGTTGCTACTCTGAACTGGAGACCATAAGAATGAGCTTCTTGAAAACAGAAATCAGAGACAGCAGCAGCAGAATAGCATCTGAGCATGTATCCAGTCCTCAATAAAATGTCAGATGCAATCTAACCACACGTACTCAATCCCAATTTTGGCTTTTTTTAAATGAGTGAATTTCAGAAACAACTAAGCATGAAACTAACTTAAACATGTCCGTGAACTAGCCAGCGATAGGGATATTGATAGGGAATTGCTCCCAAGTAAACAAACTTTGTCCGTGGATAAGACATAAGGATAAGACATACCATCTCTGTCACATTTAATAATGATTTGCAGTACCCTGCCTTGAGCCAGTCTCATGGGGATGTAGGAATTGCCACATCAGATCAGAGCAGTGGTTTATCAAGTCCAGTATCCTCTCTTGAACAGTGGCCAGTAACAGCTGCTTCAGAGCAAGGCACAAGAGACTCAATAATAGACAATATGGAAGAACTTTCTATGTGCTGGTGCCTTTCCTACCCTACTGTACAACAGCCAACACATGGTCTATAGGGTTAAGATTCTTCCTCTAGCTAGGATTTGGCTTTATTTATCAAGTGATTAATAGTGTAACAAATTCCAGCCCAAAATTTCCATCTGAGCTTGGCTGCTCCTAGAACAACCTGTACTGGCCTCAGGGAAGACAACTGTTTTTTTCCCCAGAAATCCATTCCCACTTCCTTTATGTTAGAATTGAGACTCCACATTGTTACAGTGAGGTATCCGTCAGCAGCACCCTGTATAGTTCCAGCATCTGCCAAGGAGCTGGGTCAGCAGGCACAATGTTTGGTATCCCATTCGTTGGCATAGCAGCTGATTTTAAATGAGAGATTGCTTAATTATGTTAGCAGCTCCTCCACTTCACCGAGAAATCCCTCCAGAAGGGGTTATCCTTTATCACAGGACTGCCAGATAATTCCTGTGCACACTTCCCCTACAGCGGTTGTTCCTTCCCTCTTAAAAGGCAGCCACGTGGTGTAACATAGTAAAAAGATATAGGAAACTCACTAAAAGAAATTAAAATAAAAGATTAACTGCTCTTTATTAAAGCAACCACAACAGGTCTCTCTGTCATCATCTAGCTCTGCAGAAAATCTGAGACAATCAATGAGTTAATCGCACAGGTCATGGCAGCAGATTAAAATGGCCAGGTCTCCGTCAGTCCTTTCAGGAGGAGCTCACGTCAGGCTTTTTATTACCATTGAGTTTTTACCTTTGAAGATTGCATCGCTAAATCAATGTCTCTAATAATCTAATCTAGAGCCGACTCACCAAGTACGACACAAGCCAGAGTCAGCTCACAGCCAAACAATTTCCAGGATCCCAATGGAATTTGACCCAGGCTATTTGAAACCAGGGAATCATTATGTCAGAGAATACAGTGTTATTTTAGACCATAATGTGCCATTCTTCAAACAATGTCCAAGGCAGGAAGCATAAAGGGGCCAAAAACAGTAACAATTAATAATAGATAGATCATGAAACATGATTATTGATACTAATACTTAATTTTATTAGAGCTTCTCAAATATGATCAAATATTTAAATTTTCAATGAAGACAGGGGAGATATTTTATTACAATTGTCGTGAAAAATAATCCCTTTTTCATCCAGCTGTAATGATTGTTTCTGGATTACACAGAAGCTCCCAGGTGCTATGCACACACCTTCAAAGACACTGTCCTTTCTGCAAAGATTTTTAAAATCTGAATAATTTTTTAAAAAGATTGTAGACTAATAATCCCATAAAAACAATGAGTTAGTTGTCAGCTATTGCGGTCAATATTTAGGCCTGGTCCTACAAAAGTTTCATACATGGAATTCTCAATATAATAGGCCAGATTGGAAACTCAATCTATAATGAAGGCCATAAATCCTAGTGAGATTTTGCTAGGAAGTTACCTGGGGACTAAATCTTTGTTCAATATTTTTCAGAACATGGGGCATAGATATATGAGTGCACTGAGTTCATGGTGAGTGAAGAGAAATTGAGAGAATATACAGTGGTATTTAAAGGTCATAGATAAGAGGGGACAATGACTACCATCACCACACAGACACCAGTTTAACTTAAAATGAAGGTTTGAACACATGCTCATCAGCGTCCCAGACCAACCGCAGGGTAGGCGCACGTAGGGTGGAAGAAATCCACAGAGTTTATTGAGGCAGTTCCCCACACCCCAGCTGGGCAGGGTTTCCCTGCAACAATTATCGCTTCTCCCAGGCAGCCCAGCATGGGCCAACAGCCCATTTATAAACACACAAAGAAAAATAGTCCCAAAACAAACTCAGGAGTCCTGGACCACACCTACTTCCCTCTGACAGTCTGCAGTCTCTGTAGAGAACCTGGACAGGTCCTTTCCCTCAAGGAGTAAGAACTCTTTTTTCCTCCTGGTCAGTTAGCAACCAAGCTGTCCTGCTCCCCTTTTAAACACCCCTTCTGTGATGCTGGCTGACCAGGTCATGCTACAGTGTATTCAGGTCAAGTCACTTGTATATTAGTATAGATCGGGGTTGGCAACGTTTGGCACACGGCTCGCCAGGGTAAACACCCTAGCGGGCCGGGCCAGTTTATTTACCTGCTGACGTGGCAGGTTCGGCCGATCGCGGCCCCCACTGGCCGCGGTTCGCCGCCCCGGGCCAATGGGGGCGGCGGGAAGCCGCAGCCAGCACATCCCTCGCCCGCGCCGCTTCCCGCCGCCCCCATTGACCCCGGACGGCGAACCACAGCCAATTGGGGCCGCGATTGGCCGAACCTGCCGCGTCAGCAGGTAAATAAACTGGCCCGGCCTGCTAGGGTGCTTACCCTGGCGAGCCGCGTGCCAAACGTTGCCGACCCCTGGTATAGATCAAAGTGATTAATGTTCTGGATGTTTAAACTTTGTAGAAGTAGTGGAATGTTACTTGTTGGTTTGACTTATCTGTTCCTGTTGTAATGTAATAGTGAACATTTACACTGCACATACCCCTGTAACTAAATAACTCATCAGACATCAAATAAGCCTTGAGGAATGCTAATGAAGGACTTTATCAGAAAAGGTGCTAATTCCAGAGCAAATGGCCATTGTGGTGATGACCTGAGATCAGAGACTCAAAATGAATTCCTCACCCATAAGCATCAAAGGAAAAACCCAGATGGGGAGAGACACTGTCAGCTTGTTCTATCAGAAGAAGCTATAAATATAGATTCAAGGAAAAAGCTTTCATTTCTGGACTGTTTGGATTCTAACAGGGCAAAATAACTGAACGAGAAGATGCAGATCCCCAGAGCTATTTTGGATAGCCCTGAGAGGCTTTTAGGAAACTGGCAGAGTACTACATCTCTGTTACCATTTGGAATTATAGACTGTGACTCACCTGTACAGGTATTTTATGTGCTTTAACCTTTCAATAACTTCCTTTTTTCCCCTTAGCTAATAAATCTTTAGTTAATTTACTATAGAACTGGCTGCCAGCATCGTCTTTGGTGTAGATCTGGAATACTAATTGATTTGCGGTAAGTGACTCATCTCTTGAGACTGGGAGAAACCTGATGTGGTGTGATTTTTGGTTTAAGTGACCATTATCAGAAAGTTCAGTTTGTCTGGGTGGCAAGATAGGCTGGAGAGTCTAAGGGGATTGTCTGTGACTCCATGGTAAGACTGGTGTAGTGATCCAGGAGCTCACATTTGTTACTGACAGGGTGAAATCTAATCATAGAACATACCACCAGGTTGGGGTGTCTGCCCTTGTTTTTTGGCAGACTGAGACAGGCACTCAGAGTGGTGAGCTACTCCAGACAGTGTGATACCTTCATTAGCTGACAGTGAGTGCAGATGTAATTCGGAGAGCCTGCGTGGGCCCCCAGCAGTTCATTAACCCTTACTGGCTCAGTGTGCGGTTGATATACCCTATCACAGAAAATCCAGGAGTAAGGGAATTTTTGAAGAATTACACTCAATCTGGCAGTCCTGTGATAAAAGAGCATCATGTCTTTCAAGGTCTGAAACAGCAGCAGTTTGAGAAATAAAACCTCAGTACCCAAAATGAGGGAAAATGCTGCTTGTCATCAGGCCCCGGTTGGTCTTTTAAGGGTAATATTATATATATATATATATATAATATAGCTTTGGAATTAAACATAGCAAAAAATACACATTGCATAGAATGTTTGCTGAATGCATTACATGAAAAAACATTCAATTACAGAGGATGAGGGGAAGAACAGCCCAGGTTTTTATATTTCTTGTCTTTTAATCTCTCCTAGCAAACAGCAGAGCTGGTCAGATGTGTTTTCAGAGCCAGATGTCAATCTGTTTGTTCGAAGCTGTTTTTTATTTTTCATGAGCATGGGGAATTTTGCGCTCTGAGAGATCTGACATTGTATTGTACTTGCAGTGAGATGACCCTGATTTTAAATGGCTATTATTAACTATGATTGATGTATAAGAAATATATGACAACTCAGGCGTGTCTAATTAGTTTCAAACCTGATGGAATTAATGTTTGAATAGGAGAGAGAGAACTATTTACAGTCATTTGAACTTGGCAACTGCACCACTTTATTGAGTGTATTGCTGGGAATTTCAAAGGAACCTAAGAAACCGAGATGGCCAACTTCCATAGAAAGTCAGTCACTTCTGCCTTTCAAAATCCCAGCTTAAATTATTAAGGAGCCAACTACTGACTGTGTTCCTCCCTCCCAAGTATACTCTACATTGTCCTCCTCTGACCAATCCCTTCTACCAATGACACTAGCCTCGACCTGCTGTTTATCCATCTTCTTCCACAACCATCTCAGTGGCCTCTTCCATGCCGCACACTAAGTATGGAATGTCCACAAAGCTACTACAATCTCCTCATCCAAATCTCTCCTGAAGACCCACTGCTACCATGATACCTGCACGAAACTAGTCCACCCATAATGGCAAGATCCAGGGGCAACTGAGGATAGTTGTGATATCTTAACAGAAAACAAATCTGTATTAGCAAACATATTGTCAATATGTGGCCAGTCACCACCTTGATCACACCCTACTTGTTTGATAACCTTTATCTGTCCGTCTGCTTTGTTCTCTTTTAGTTTGTGAATTCTTTGGACTGGGAGGAGAGGAACCCTTGTTTCTTTGATGCTTATACAATGCCTAGCACATTGTGGAAACGTCTGGGAATAAATAAAATTATTCATCATCACTGTGTTCACCTGCCAACAGGAAGTGATGAGATGGGAGCTACAATAGGATAACAATCGCCAGTGCCAGGACTTGGAATTTGATAGCGCTTGCTGCAGATGAAGGATGAATGAACAATAAGCATTGGGAAATCCCAACTCCCCATGCCATAGAGTTATTATGAGCGTAGAAAATTGTAGTTAAATGACTAATTTAATTTATGAAATTGTTATTAAAAATCCTCTCTCAGAGTATTGTGATTAAATTATTAGTGCCACTGATAGAGGGATCAGAGTTTATTTATTTTATTTATTCTCAGGTTCTTCCTTTACCATCTCAGCTCCCAGCCTCACTAAACGTATACACAATTGCACTGGCAAAGATGTGACTGACTGTTCTTCTGTCAGAACTTCCATCTTTTCTGTCCCACTGCAGGAAATGATCAGACACTGAACAGATGATGGATGAGATGATAGAGGGTTGGGACTTCTGGGTTCTACTCCTGACTAGCATTGATTTGCTGTCTGACCCTGATCCAAACACTTGGACCAAAACTGGAGTTGTTGGGTGCCTCAAAATGGATGCACCCAAAACCAGAGGTGAATTTGTTAAAAAAATGATTCCATTCTTAGTGACAGTTGTGTAAACTAGGAGTAACACCACTAAAGTTAATATGATGATTTGTCCATATGAAATTGGTCTTAACTCTCTATGCCTAACTTTACTGATCTATAAAATGACATAAAACTTTTTTTACAAGGGTTCTCTTGATGTTTTAAAAGTGCAATGAAACCTGGCTACAACTACACATACAGACATCCTGGTCATCAACAGCAATCAAAGCGAGAATCTTCAGCAACCAAAATATAGGCCTCATACTCCCATGGGCTACAGAAGAGGGTCTTTTGCTAGTAATCAATTGGACCCACCATTAGAGGGAAGCATGATCACAAACACCAGTCCTATGTGTTACAGTGTCCCTCTTCATTTACTTGCTTTTATTAATTATTTGTAATGTGGAATTATTTGTAAAGTTTGGGAAACACTGACATAGAGCACAGTGACCGCTACTAGATCATCACTTCTCCTAACATCAATAAACTACTTATTAGAAAACATTCCTAACAATCTTAGTCACCATAAGCTTCTATATCAAAGGCACCCAAAACTCAAGGTTCCCGTCCACTTATTTTCTTTCAGTCTCGAAATGTTGATTCTTTTTCTCCCCTCAAATTCAGAGCAACAACAGTAGCATCTAGAGGCACCAACCAATATCAGGCCCCTATTGTGCAAGGTGCTGTACATGCACATAGCAAGAGACAGTCCGTGACCTAAGGATCTCAGTAATCTAAATAGACAACTGAAAAAAGGTGGGAAAAGGAAGTACTATTATCATTCCCATTTTACAGGTCGGAAACTGAGTCACAGAGAGATTATGTGACTTGCTTAAGGTAACACAGGAAGCCTGTGGCAGATCTAGGAACTGGACCTAGCACTTCTGAGACCCTATCTAGTGATTTAAAAATGAGACCAAATCTTCTCTTTGGAAGTAGAAATTCTATGGAGTTTGAAGGCTTTTTCAAAGAAAAGAAAAGAATCGCTGGAGTTCTGTGGCAGCACTGAAAGACAGCTCAGGAAATGTAGCTGGGAGATATTCAGTTGAACGAGACCAAGAACGTTATCGTATGTGACTATGTAAAAATGGCACAGAGATTTTGAGTCATCTCCGGATACTAGATAATCACGTACAGCGGGAGATAGCCGGTAATCCACCTCTACAACCTTGTGAGTAAATGTCATGTTTGACAAAGTAGTTCATGTTGAGAAACACCATCTGTAAGGAATATTAGAGATTCCAAGGAGATGTCATGCTTGATAAAGCTGGTAATGTTGATGCCCATCTGAAGTGCCGACTAATAATTCAAAGCTGGGGGGGTGGGGGGTGATAAATGCTGCAGATGAGAAAATGATGAGCTATAAGAAAGCACTTGGGACCACTGCTAATGAAAATGAGCACACTGGAACCGTGAGGCATCAAAATGTTTTCCATCAAACTCCATTGTTTTGTACTTCTGTTAGGGGAATGATGCCACTTATGTTTTACAATAATTAGCAGTTAAACACTAACCTATTTCGTTATCCTTCCACTGTGATATTCATCCCATAATGTTATCTTTCTCACAGCAGATATTAATTTAGAGCTCCCATGGAGTCCTGTCTGTGCATGAAATCTCTAATCAGCCTAGTTATTCCTCAGAAAACACACAGACCGTGCTTAGGATTCACCTTTAATTATAATTACAGTATACGTCACAGAGGCTGCTCTGCAGACATTTAATTTTGTAGCACTTGGCCGAAGCCAGCAGGGGATGACTTCAACTGTAAGTGGTAAGTTTGGGGTGCAGGTGATATGAGGAGCTGCCAAGGTGCTGTTATGAGTTCCTGGACCTTGAGGCTGGTATTCCACCATCACTGCCCCAGCAAAGTTTAAAACAGCCTCATGGCCTGTAGGTAGCACTACATTCCTTCCCACTCAGGTTGCATCCCCAATGTGCACCCTTATGCCGGATCCATGTTGGGTGAGAACTGCCCCACAGCTGCCCACTTAAGCCAGTTTTAAGATCGCTTTGTGTGGCCATAGTGTCACAAAGGAACTTTATCATGAACTGGCCCACAGTCTTAATAGACACATGTGTCTTACATCAGTACTGTATCTTGTACTCCAGCCTCTCCATGTACTAAACAGTGCTTTGGTGAGGTGCTTCGCAATACACAAGAACTAGGGGTCACCAAATGAAATTAATAGGCAGCAGGTTTAAAACAAATAAAAGGAAGTATTTCTTCACACAACGCACAGTCAACCTGTGGAACTCCTTGCCAGAGGATGTTGTGAAGGCCAAGACCATAACAGGGTTCAAAAAAGAACTAGATAAATTCATGGAGGATAGGTCCATCAATGGCTATTAGCCAGGATGGGCAGGAATGGTGTCTCTAGCCTCTGTTTGCCAGAAGCTGGGAATGGGCAACAGGGGATGAATCACTTGATGATTACCTATTCTGTTCATTCCCTCTGAGGCACCTGGCACTGGCCACTGTCGGAAGACAGGATACTGGGCTAGATGGACCTTTGGTCTGACCCAGTAGGGCCATTATTATGTTCTTATGTTTCTGCCTTGGCTGTGGCTGTTACCTGATTGCTAATACCCCTTATGCTTGCTGTGTCATCTCAGTTATACATGTCCCTATACATTCAAGAATATATTTACTTTTGAAACAAAATTCCTCTTTAATGTTGTGGTGTAAACTCCCACTGGGTGTTCCTCAATGGCACATATACCTGGGATAAATCGGATCCCTTATATTTACCAGTCTAAGCAGCACAAGTCAGATATGGTCAGCCTGTGTTTATAAATATGGATTAAATGCATGGCTCCTGGCCTGCAAACCAGCAAACAGCCATACAGGCTGATTAACAGATTGTGATTTATCTTTTAGCTTTTTATCATTTTCTGTCCGTTTCTTATTTGCTAATCATATATCTATACATTTCTGCTAATAAATTAGACCTTCACTGTAGAGTGAGTTCTAATCTTTTCTTCCGTTTATTCTATTTGATATATTGTTTGCCGGGAAAAAAAGCCTTTACAAATAAATGAATATTAATCCAGAGCCTCCACTCATGAATGAAGGCTTGTTTTGGGTAGCAAATTGTAACAAAGCAAACCCACTGGTAGCATTACAGAATATTTTGCAGTAGTTTGAGGCACTGTCATCTAGCACTGAATGTTATGTTAGTGTAGAGAAAAAAATACATTTCAGTTCAATTGCGGCTTTTGCATCTTATATCATTACAGCAAGATTTTTCCTCGAGGAAAAGAGAATTCATCGAATGGGGATTTGTAGTGTAAAATTTCAGATTTTTTTTCTATCTAAAATACCATTTGTATTTCTAGAGCTGCCATCTATGATATAAGTTTTACTGACCTCTTGCTGTTCACTGTCCTCTAAACAAGTATTATAATTGTTTAATTGTGTTACAACCATAAAGAAGTCATTTTTCCCCTGCTGCAAAGAGAGTTTTGGGTCAGAGCCTCATTCTCTACAGAGGCATTACCGTATTTTCTTCTCTCCCTTTCTCTGGCCCCAGGACTATTTAAGCATTTATCCACAATGGACCAGTCATTGGGCCAGAGAAAGAAAAGGAGTGAGAGAATGACTCTGCCAGCTAGTGGTTAGGGCACCACTTGGGAGGGGGGAGACCTTGGATCTAGTCCCTGTGCTCCAACCAGTCTTTCATAACTTGGGACAGCTTCACTAGGAGAGATTAAGGGAGCCCCACATCAGAATATCCCATAGCTCAGTGCACTTCTCCTCTTCAAATCCTTTCTTCTCCTCTGGTGGGGCGACAGGAGGGGATTGAACTTGGTCTCCCCCATCTCAGGTAAGTGTTTTAACCACTGGGCTAAAAATGGTAAGATGGCCACTACCACCACCTCCACCTTCTCTGGCTGGATTTTGAATGGGCCCCGATCTGGTAGGCAGCCTCTGAGCACATCTACTGGATCTGGTGCTGCATGTGACGAAGGCAGCAGAATGCCTGACTTTGCCAGTTTGTAAATCGCTCTAGGACTTAGGCAGGAGAAAGGCATTGACGTGCCTACAAAGAGGCAGCCACGCGCATGCTCAAAGGCACAAACATAGGCGCTGAAGGAACTTTTGCTCTGAAAATGTCGGCACTGAGTGAGTTTAGGCACCTACAGGAGTACGGCAGGAGTTTTGTGCATCACAGTGGAGCCAAAACCAGGACTTGGGTGCGGCTCTTCAGTCTAGCAGACAATCCAGGAAGTTTTTGGAAAGTGTAGGGGACAATTTCCTGGTGCAAGTCCTGGAGGAACCAACTAGGGGCAGAGCTTTTCTTGACCTGCTGCTCACAAACAGGGAAGAATTAGTAGGGGAAGCAAAAGTGGATGGGAACCTGGGAGGCAGTGACCATGAGATGGTCGAGTTCAGGATCCTGACACAAGGAAGAAAGGAGAGCAGCAGAATACGGACCCTGGACTTCAGAAAAGCAGACTTTGACTCCCTCAGGGAACAGATGGGCAGGATCCCCTGGGAGAATAACATGAAGGGCAAAGGGGTCCAGGAGAGCTGGCTGTATTTTAAAGAATCCTTATTGCGGTTGCAGGAAAAAAACATCCCGATGTGTAGAAAGAATAGTAAATATGGCAGGCGACCAGCTTGGCTAAACAGTGAAATCCTTGCTGAACTTAAACGCAAAAAAGAAGCTTACAAGAAGTGGAAGATTGGACAAATGACCAGGGAGGAGTATAAAACTATTGCTCAGGCATGCAGGAATGAAATCAGGAAGGCCAAATCACACTTGGAGTTGCAGCTAGCAAGAGATGTTAAGAGTAACAAGAAAGGTTTCTTCAGGTATGTTAGCAACAAGAAGAAAGTCAAGGAAAGTGTGGGCCCCTTACTGAATGTGGGAGGCAACCTAGTGACCGAGGATGTGGAAAAAGCTAATGTACTCAATGATTTTTTTGCCTCTGTCTTCACAAACAAGGTCAGCTCCCAGACTGCTGCACTGGGCAGCACAATATGGGGAGAAGGTGACCAGCCCTATGTGGAGAAAGAAGTGGTTCGGGACTATTTAGAAAAACTGGATGTGCACAAGTCCATGGGGCCGGATGCGCTGCATCCGAGGGTGCTAAAGGAGTTGGCGGATGAGATTGCAGAGCCATTAGCCATTATTTTTGAAAACTCATGGCGATCGGGGGAGGTCCCGGATGACTGGAAAAAGGCTAATGTAGTGCCCATCTTTAAAAAAGGGAAGAAGGAGGATCCGGGGAACTACAGGCCAGTCAGCCTCACCTCAGTCCCTGGAAAAATCATGGAACAGGTCCTCAAGGAATCAATTATGAAACACTTAGAGGAGAGGAAAGTGATCAGGAACAGTCAGCATGGATTCACCAAAGGGAAGTCGTGCCTGACTAACCTAATTGCCTTCTATGATGAGATAACTGGCTCTGTGGATGAGGGGAAAGCAGTGGATGTGTTATTCCTTGACTTTAGCAAAGCTTTTGACACAGTCTCCCACAGTATTCTTGCCGCCAAGTTAAAGAAATATGGGCTGGATGAATGGACTGTAAGGTGGATAGAAAGCTGGCTAGATCGTCGGGCTCAACGGGTAGTGATCAATGGCTCCATGTCTAGTTGGCAGCCGGTTTCAAGCGGAGTGCCCCAAGGGTCGGTCCTGGGGCCGGTTTTGTTTAATATCTTTATTAATGATCTGGAGGATGGTGTGGACTGCACTCTCAGCAAGTTTGCAGATGACACTAAACTAGGAGGCGTGGTAGATACACTAGAGGGTAGGGATCGGATGCAGAGGGACCTAGACAAATTAGAGGATTGGGCCAAAAAAAACCTGATGAGGTTCAACAAGGATAAGTGCAGAGTCCTGCACTTAGGACGGAAGAATCCCATGCACTGCTACAGACTAGGGACCGAATGGCTAGGTAGCAGTTCTGCAGAAAAGGACCTAGGGGTCACAGTGGACGAGAAGCTGGATATGAGTCAACAGTGTGCTCTTGTTGCCAAGAAGGCTAACGGCATTTTGGGCTGTATAAGTAGGGGCATTGCCAGCAGATCGAGGAACGTGATCGTTCCCCTTTATTCGACATTGGTGAGGCCTCATCTGGAATACTGTGTCCAATTTTGGGCCCCACACTACAAGAAGGATGTGGAAAAATTGGAAAGAGTCCAGCGGAGGGCAACAAAAATGATTAGGGGTCTGGAGCACATGACTTATGAGGAGAGGCTGAGGGAACTGGGATTGTTTAGTCTCCAGAAGAGAAGAATGAGGGGGGATTTGATAGCAGCCTTCAACTACCTGAAGGGAGGTTCCAAAGAGGATGGAGTTCGGCTGTTCTCAGTGGTGGCAGATGACAGAACAAGGAGCAATGGTCTCAAGTTGCAGTGGGGGAGGTCCAGGTTGAATATTAGGAAACACTATTTCACTAGGAGGGTGGTGAAGCACTGGAATGCGTTACCTAGGGAGGTGGTGGAGTCTCCTTCCTTGGAGGTTTTTAAGGCCCGGCTTGACAAAGCCCTGGCTGGGATGATTTAGTTGGGAATTGGTCCTGCTTTGAGCAGGGGGTTGGACTAGATGACCTCTTGAGGTCCCTTCCAACCCTGATATTCTATGATTCTATGATTCTATGAAATTCAGACTGGAAATAAGTCGTAATTTTTTAACAGTGAGGGTAATTAACCATGGGAACTGTTGCTAAAGGTCGTGGCAATTTTAAAATCAAGCTTGGATTTGTTCTAAAATAATACGGTGTAGTCCAAAGAGGAATTATTTGGGGGAAGTTCTATGGTCTGCGTTGTACAGGCGGTCAGAGTAGATGAACACAGTGTTCCCTTCCGCTCTTGGCATCTATAAATCCATGAAAAGTTCTGTAACACACATGGTGGATTCTTAAGCACCATTCCTGTAGTATTAATGCATTTATTCCAGCCATTGTAGTAATTCAAAATTGGCTCTACCACTTCTACAACAGTGTTTTAGGATTTTAAACTGTTATATCATCCCCAGCCAAATAAACTGGATTGAAATAATATGAGAAGAGACGGTTTCATAGAATCATAGAATATCAGGGTTGGAAGGGACCTCAGGAGGTCATCTAGTCCAACCCCCTGCTCAAAGCAGGACCAATCCCCACATCCTTTCATCCTTTACTCCACAGTCACCGCTTTACAACAAAAATGGATGGTTTTTCTTTTTTTTTAAACAGGCAATGTAAAAAGTTTGTTGTGGTTCATAGAACTGTCCCCTCAAGAACAAATCTTTTATCCCATTATTTCCCATTCCTAGATAGACTGGAACAATTTAATGTTATCAGAAATGTTTGTAGTGTTTCAGAGGTTCAAATTCAAAGGCAACCCCTCTCCCTCATTTGAAAACATTTGGAGATATCACCAGCCACCAGCCACTCTCTCTGCTGGATAGCTTAGTGCTGTCAAGGTAGCCCCATGATCAAATGATCACACCAACCATTTCATCACAGAGAACCCTTCTCTGAAGGAAAATGAGGGAATAGGGATAGCTGAGCAAGGGACATAAAGAGAAGTCAAACAAAAGTAATCTCCATCAAGCTACCAGCAATTTCCCAGCTGTACCAACAAGTGACAGGTCCCTTGTACCATAAAATGATTAAGCGCAGAGTAAGTGGTATGTCAATTGCCAACACCTCCATTTAAAACCGCAAGGTGCTCGGTGTCAGAATGACAGAGACCCAGAATAGTGTTAGAAACATTATTTCATACAGGCAATAGGAGCATGATTTGTGGTGAAGGGAATTTTTTTTTGTTTTTTGTTCACTTAGTAGATGACTTCTTATGGATCAGGAACTCTTGAAAAATCTACTGCTCACGCCTCATTTTTAACCTCTTGGGAGATCAACTACGTACAGATTCCAGTTTCAGATACAGCTTCTGTGACGTGCAGGGCAAACACAGAAAGTCCTGCCACCAGTGGAGAGAATTTTCATTAAAGGCATGGCTATATGAATGCTTAGTCCATGAAAAGCTGGGGCGTAAATCCCATACTAGCCTGCCGTGCAGTAATTCTCCATGTGGGCCCTGCTGCTGTGCACAGAAAGTTCCGTAGTACACTTTGAAACAGGAATAGATTAAAGCACACTGCAGAACTGTTCGTGTGCCACAGCAGGGTCCACGTGGATAGTTAGTGTGCGGCAAGCTAGTGCAAGGTAGATATATACCTGTATTTTATAGAAACTCACATGAGGTTTTCCAATTTCTGGAATTATAAAATTCTAATCTGGAATCAAGATTCCCCAGATTTGGGGAAAATCGGATCCAGAGCTATGGATCAGGCCTTTATATGGGCAAGTACAACCAGAGAAGTTTGGATCCATTCCTTAACTTCTCCAAAGTCTGGGGAGGGGAAAGGGGAGTGAGATTGACTCTGGGATTGAATCAGACTCATTTATACCCAAACATATAACAAACTGAGTCAAGTACCAAGAACGTTATTAATAGAGATGGTTGGAATTTTTTGAATGAAGAGAGGTTTTGGGGGTCAAAAATTAGCCTTTTTCAAAAAGAAAAATTCACAAGAAATTAACTATATTTTAAAAATAAATATCCATACCTTCAAAATTATGTACCTATTTTTCCACAATTTTTATTAAAAAAATGTATTAAAATGCTTATTTAATGTCTTTGTTTATTGAAAAACTGGTTTAAAAAAATCAATAACCACTTACCTGTTTTTTCAAATAGGGAAAATTGTGAAATTTTTCAAAAGAAATATGAAACATGTGCATTGAATACTTCCAAACAAAACCCATTTCAATATTTCAAATTTGTTTGCAAGCATGTCACTAGTCAAAAAGTGTCCAATTCTTAATATTTTAAAAAATCAATAAAAATTAATCCCCTACAAAAATTCTTTTTTTCAATGAAAAAATGAAACTGAAAACTGGAAGTCTTCAGTTTTTGAAAAATGGAAAATTTCTACCAAAATGAACATATTTATTTTATTTCAGCCAACAAAAAAAACAAACAAAAAACACAAGTCAACCAGTTACACTATTGCAGTGAGTAAGAAATGCATTCATGTAGGTATGACAGATAATATACCAGGGATTGACCTGGGGACTTCCAGAGTTCAAAGTAAAAGATGTTAAACGCTCAGGCTGTAACAGGCTACTATCCTCTGTAGACTGTGGGGAGGGACCTGTAATAAACATTAACTAGTGGGTTACATAGGCTCCATTCAGCATGCCATGAAATATGGGTGGGCAGGGGGGGATTAAGACTACTGAAGACGACAATGCATGCCAGACTGCAAAATCATAGTTATGTTCACGAAAAATAATTCAGAGAACACAACATGCCCCCAGAGGCAGGCAGAGTGGCATTGGTGTAATGTCTTATGACACTGGTTACTCTGATTTAAAAGAGCAACAACCCAAGGAGCTATAATCAGAAAGTATGATCTGAATTGTTGAGCAAATTGCACCAGAGTGCAATGAAAAGTTCCTGTTGTTGGCATTGTGCAGCAATATGACAGCAAAGCCTTCTAGGTGTAAATCCACAGCCATTGTAGCAGGTTTGCTGCCAAGCACTGCAAAGTGACTAGAGAAATCCTTTCAATTGGCTTGCATGACGTTATCTGCTTCATCGATTACAACACGCTTCATTAACAAGCTTCAAAGTATGTGTTTTGCTACTTCATGGGATGGGGGAAGCAAGAGCAATATTCTGCATCCAGATGTGATCCCATCAGGCTTTTTTTGAAAGTGTCGTAATTCAGCAGCTGTTTCAGCTTTATTCAGTGCTATTCATCATTCAGTTCCTCCCAGGAGAAAGATGCCTTTTCTGATTTTACTCTCTCTCATTTTCCCAGAATAATCTCTTTGGTTAAAGTTTTATGCTGAATGCAGTTTTAACGCAGCAATTTGCCTAGGGAAGATGAGTCTTTCTCCCCCGCCCATAGTGTAGAAATGAACAGTGATGTTTACTGTTAGCATTTATATTAGACAAGGACTTTGGCCATAGATATCATATTTCCTTCTTTGTCACTTTGGACACTTTTCTTTCTTAATTAATTGAATCTTGTGCTTTTCAAGAGGAGCTGATTCCAAAGCAAACCGGCGCATTGTTTCGCTTTAACAATCCTTCGTCTCCTCTGATACCCCCATCTCGCCAGTCAGTTAGGAGGGAGACATTGCTCCATTTGTTTGAATAAACTACTGTAAAGTGTTCAGTGACCTACATGATCATAATGTTCAATGTACTCCCTACGACTGAATGACAGAAGAAAGGTTACTTTTAATGACTCTAAAAAGCATCAAATGAGATCAGCAAACCATCAAAGATTTGATCCCAGGAGACCTTTTACCATCCTGCTTTGCTCATTGTTTCCTTTTAGAGAAGACTGTATATGAAGATGAAGCTCTGCATATGTTAATGGCTTTGTAGGCTCCTTCATGTGCATTAAGTGTAATTAGCACCTGCAGATCTTCAAGGTTCTGAAAACAGTGCTTGTCTCCATGGCTGTGCTATATTTTCGCCCTGATGAAAGTTGCAATCTTTGAGTCTCAAGAGCTTTTGATAGGAAAACAAATATTGTGCAGAGGGAGAGAAAAAAAGATGACCATAATAGTGACTAGAGCTGGTTTGAAAATGGGGATTCCCTTCCCACTTCCCCCCAGAAAATTCTGACTTTTAGGCAAAAAATTAAAACCTGAACAATTTCAGCAGAAAAATCAGAATACTGTGATTCAGTTATTCTGCCATGATGACTCCTAGGAATTATAGTTCAGTCCATCATGCTCCCATTCACTTCTAGATGCCAGGCCCTCTGATTGGACTACAACTCCCATAATACACCATGGTCTCCCCTCTTGGGAAGGGTAAGTGGTGCAGCATGGGAATGCAGTTTTGGGGGGAAATTTTGATCAGCCCCTAGTAATGACATAAATTAGCTCACTGCAATAGTGAACAGCAGCATGGGCCTCCCAACTGTATTTGGTGACTCACCTTGCTAAAACAGCAATCCACCCTACTGCAGGTGATGAGATTTCCATACCTATTATTATTATTATTATTATTATTTTGAGAAAAAAATCTGCATTGTCATAGCAATTGGTGAGCTTTCTTAATGCATTTCTTTTCAACCTTTCCTTTTCATTCAGTGTACCTCACTGGAGCTGCCAGACTTTCAGTTTTGAATGGCCATCCAATCCAAGAAGGTTTCCACATGGCTTTCTGAGCCAGACGTTTTTCACCATCAAGGCTTCACTTTAAACCACCAGCATTATCAAGTGTGTGCACAATTTTGAGTACTGTTGGTGTGAGGGTTCTCTTTGGGTCAAGGACAGTTGAGAGGCAGAGACAGCTTTGATATACCTCCACTTCTCACTTATACCAACAACGGCTTGACATCATCTCCAGAAAGAAAGGGTAAAGCGTTTAGCTAGTAGTGAATTATGACATGGGTGGGGGTGATGGTTATTTTATGCAGTCAGAAATGAAGGTGATAAACTCATATGTTCCTCTTTGGAGGACCATATTTTGACCTCAAAACTGTGATATGCAAATACACTAACGTGGGGGATGAAAAGAGAAGATGACAGGAAGGGGTGAATAACCCCTGATCTTCCTCTAAGCTGCTCTTAAATCAGCTCTGTGAATGCCTTGCTGCTCCTGGATCCCCAAACACCTTCCATAAAGTCTTTGGATGGCTAAAGACTGCCCGTGTTACTGTCCTGTTGAAGGAGATCCACACAGTCACCACCTCCAGGCTCAGTTGCTGCAATACACTGTACCTGGAGATGAAAATGCCATGAAGACTTCCAGAGGGTCCAACACACAGAGGCCTATCTTCTAAGCAAGACTATTCAAGGAGAGCAAATCTCTCTGGAGCTTCATATGCTGCACTGACTCCATAGTCACATGAAGGGCTAAATTTAGATCCTGACTCTGATGTTCAAGTTTTCCCATGGACTGGGCTCTGCCTATCTCCTGGACCACCCCTCTCTCTAGGACAATGACCACTCACAACAGGAACAAGAGAGTATGAAAATACCTTCTCAGCAGCTGGCCCAGCACTCGGGAACTCCCTTCCATTGGACATCAGAGTGTCAATGGATGCCACTATTGTCAGAGAGATGGAAAATCTGTCTCTGTGCACTAACCTTAAAAATTAAATCACACCCCGCAGTGCATTTATTAATAGGGGGCTGGAGTACATGGCCTTTCTGCCTGTTTGTGTACTTATATAAATCCCATTTGCACTCAGACACCACAATGGTGTATTATGTAAACCCATAGATTAGCTAAATGGCATAGGGTGAAGAGGAGATGGCAGGACCAAACAGGAAGCTCAGCTAATTGAAATCACAATTCTACTGAGCTGAGAATTTCTCTTACAGACCAGTTCTTACCATGCTGATGGCTCCTAATTTCTTCAGCGATTACTGCTGCTCCATGGGCCTAGAAGGAGGCTACTTTTTGGTTAATATGGTAATACTGCTGCCTATAGACAACAAGAGACGTAGCTCAGGATACACAAGTGTAGCCTCTAGATGGGGGAGCTCTAAGTAATGTCTATATCTTTCTGATCTAGCTCACTCGCTGTCAGGCAAAACACTAGTGTCTGATAATACAATGATCTTAATACACATGTCAGCCACTGAACAAGTCAGACAGGAAGGCTAGGCTAAGTACAAGGGAGAAAAGCAAGGGACTCAATACTTAGCAAAGGCAGGGAATAAAATAGAGGAAATGTATTAAGGTTTAATATAGGTTCTTTCTAACATATACTTTTCCATGCATGCCTAAGAGTGAGGGCTAGTGGCCTTAATGGATTAAAATGATACTGCCATGTTTGTACAAAATGTGTTCTTAATAGAAATATATCTATTAAACAGGGTTGGGTTTTGTTGTTGTGTGATTTTTATTTTTGGCGGGGGGGGGGGGCGGGGGCGGAAAGATATTCAAAGATATCCCTTCAGTGTCTGGAAGCCAAACATTGGAACACTGTGCAGGTGCATTAGAGCCAGAAAGTGAAAATGATCTGACTAAAAGTGAAACTGACTTTTCGATTCCCACTGCCCAGGCTACCCCTGATTTTGAAAAGTATTTTTGAAATGTTTAAAAAACATCAAAGAAAACAATTACAGCATGACATCTCTATTCTGGACCATACGCTACGTACAGTTAGTGTTCCTTGTATGTGTCAAAAATTAAAAGAGCACAAGATATTACCAAAAAAAAAAAAACGGTTTTAAGAACAAACTTTCTCCAGCATTATCTGCTTTCTATGGTTTGCCATCTCCACATGTAAATCCTTCTCTTGCGTTTGCATGCAGCCTCATAACCATTCTCAAAGCCACAACTCTGGCATATCCTGCAAAAAAATGTCCACCACAAGTAGCTGCTCTGTGAGGGAAGGCTCTTTGGGTTCCTCAGCCGCTGTATTATCGTCTTGTGCCTCATCAGGCTGTTAGAGCTTCACAATTGCTACTGTTTCCAAAAATTCATATCGAAAGCTCCCCTTCCATCTCCAAATGACTGTCAAACTCAACAATGGCCTCAAATTCCTTCACTGTTAGATTTGCACGAAGAGAAGCATCAGCTGGCACATCAATGTCCACCAGGCTGTCATTTTCTGTTGTTGACGCAAACCCTCTCTTTCTGTGGCAGTTTAGAATAATCTGAGGGAGAACAGTGGCCCAGATGAAGTGCGTTGATCAGGGTTGTTCTTCTGGCAACATCCACCACTTCTCAGCATGGGTCAGTGTCCAGGGAGGTGATGATGTGTGCACTAAGATGAGAGCAATAGTGACCTTGGAAGATTTTAATGACACCCACGTCCATTGGTTTCCTGACTGAGGTTGCGTCTGAAGTCCAGAAGTTTAACACGATGTGCGGTAACTCTACATTAGCTGAATGGGCTGGGCAATTGTCAATCAAGAGGTACATAGGGTGGCCCTGTGGCCACATCTCCCAGTTCCAGTTCTTAAGCCACTCTTCAAACAGCAAATTTGTCATCCCTGCATTGGCTGAGTTTCTGTTGATCATGGACAACTTTGAGTGGCCCTTTGGGAAAAAACGCGGGCACTTGCTCTTTCCGAACACCATAAGAAGCTGTTTCTCTGCCCACCCATGTTTGCATGACACAGCAATATGAGGCAGTCTGTAGTTTTTTTCCCTCCTGCCAATCCTTTTTTCAGCATGCCAAGGCTCAGTTGGAAATCCCCAGTAGAGGAGACCAGTCTTGTCAGCACAGAAGGTGTCATGTAGCTCTTACTGCTCTAGGATGCTGGGTAGGGTGTCAGCAGTTCAGTAGCTACTGGAAGGTCAGTGTCTTTTTTCTCACCGTGCTCCTTACACAGAACCATATTGTGGCAGACTTTCCTCCGACTGAGCCGTCCATCCAAAGGGTGGAACTCCTTTCCCTGGTCCACTGTCAGCTGACTTGCTTTGTGTTTCAGCATCATCCTGCAGAGTTGAGCACCTTGACCAAGCTTACGTTGAAGCCAGAGCCACCGAGCTTCAGCAGCCCCTGCCATCTTCCCTTCATGTTAACGCTGGCAGCCTTGCTTTGTGCTGCTCTTGTGCTCCTGTAAAATACGATGGCTGCTCTTTAGAATGCTCAGAACAACAGATTTTGAAACACCAAAGCCTCTCGGCTACTGTCACTTGCTTAGCCCTGGGTTCATGCAGGGCCTCCGGGACCTTAACTTTATCAGCAAGAAATAGGTGCATGGGTTTAGAAGCAATGGTACATAATGGAAATGCTCAGCTGTGAATACTCACAGCTAGGAAGCTGATTACAGGTGGGATCTTTCCTCTAAAAAAGTTACTAAAAGCATCATGATTGTTATAAATATCTGAATCCCATTTACATTAATGTTAATGGGACAGGATCGATTCCTGGCATAGTTGCCATTAACTGAAGGCTGCTGTTATCAGGATTGGTAGTAAGTGGAATCTACTATATTATTAGCAACAGAGGTAAGAATTTGTTGTTGTTTTTAAATATAACTAGGAAAAAAGAATTTGCATACTATATCAAACCCATGGTCCATCCTATCTCTGACAGTTTCAGAGGATAATAACCTGTCCATAGGGGAAGTGTTTTCCTACCCTAGGATGCTAGTAGTCAGCTTTGCTTCTGAAGCATGAAGATTTGTATCCCTGCTAAAGAATATTGTAACCTGTCTGGTGCCACTGTGGATGTTCTCACATTTAACTGTGTTTAAAGCTGGTTGAAACACTTCAGATTTTTCCAACAAAGATAGGAGACAAATTTGTCATGAAAAAAATCTTCCCATTTTTTTGACCAGCTCTGTTAATAGTAGAGTCACACCCAAAGAAGCCTTAATCAGGATTGGGACACTATTGAATTCTGGGCCTCAGAGATTTATTGGGGCAATGAATTCCACAGATTAATAATGTTGTGTAAAAATAAATTCCTTGTATTGGCTTTAAATGTGTTGCCTTTCAGGTCCATTGTCAGGTCTTGTATTATGAGAAAGGGCAAACAGGGGTGATTCAAATAATGAATGTTATAGAAATAGACATCTTATGTCCTCTCTTATACTGCAAATTAATAGTCCTAGGGCTGGAACAGTGAGAATCTGGGCCCTTTCATTTTCTCTCTCCTCCTGTTTTTTAATCATTTCTTTTTAAAGGTATGTTCACAAGCTTTAATGAGGACAATACTACTCAATGCTGATACATAGCATACTGTTTATTTACATAATGGATATATCACGATAATTCAATGGAAGAAATAGATCTTGCTTCTTGGATGCTAATCAATGACTCATTAGCTTGAGCATGTCAGCCAAGTAATACTATCTCAAGGCACTGTAAACTAATGACTGAAATGAGAGGCTATACTACTACACATGCAGCCTATATTATTTGCATAAATAACTACTCCTGCTACACAGAACATAGCATTTGAAAGAGCTGTTGTGCTCCAGAGAAGTGATTTGGCGATTTACTCTTTTCCCTCTGTCATAACTATAAAGGGAAGGGTAACAGCCCTCCTCTGTACAATACTATAATCCCTCCTGGCCAGAGACACCAAAATCCTTTTACCTGTAAAGGGTTAAGAAGCTCAGGTAACCTGGCTGACACCTGACCCAAAGGACCAATAAGGGGACAAGATACTTTCAAATCTTGGTGGGGGGAAGGCTTTTGTTTGTGCTCTTTGTTTTGGGGGTTGTTCGCTCTTGGGACTAAGAGGGACCAGACATCAATCCATGCTCTCCAAATCTTCTGAACAAGTCTCTCATATTTCAAACTTGTAATTAACAGCCAGGCAAGGCGTGTTAGGTTTATCTTTGTTTTCTCAACTTGTAAATGTACCTTTTGCTAGAGGGTTTACCTCTGTTTGTGTAGCTTTGAACTTAAGGCTAGAGGGGGTTCCTCTGGGCTCTTTGAATCTGATTACCCTGTAAAGTTATTTTCCATCCTGATTTTACAGAGATGATTTTTACCTTTCTTTTTTTAATTAAAAGCCTTCTTTTTAAGAACCTGATTGATTTTTCCTTGTTTTAAGATCCAAGGGGGTTGGATCTGGACTCACCAGGAATTGGTGGGGGGAAAGGAAGGGGAATGGTTAATTTCTCCTTGTTTTAAGATCCAAGGGTTTGGATCGGTGTTCACCAGGCAATAGGTGAAGAAGTCTCTCAAAGCTACCCAGGGAAGGGAGTTAGCACTTGGGAGTGGTGGCAGCAAAACCAGATCTAAGCTGGTAATTCAGTTTAGAGGTTCTCATGCAGGTCCCCCACATCTGTACCCTACAGTTCAGAGTGGGGAAGGAACCTTGACACCCTCTGTCGCAAAAAAAAATCCGATTTTTTTAACCAAAATATATAGCTATGGAACCGGAATTAAATAATTTTGGGGTTAAGGTCCCACATGAGACTACTCATTTGTTTACTGGTAAGCATAGGCTTAAGTACTTGCTAAAGCAGGGGCCTTTGACAGATAGTTCAGTGCTTTTAATCACAAGACTAAGATTTAGAAAATTTGAGTTCAGTTCCCAGCTCTGCTCAGGCTTGCTGTGGGAGTTTAGCAAGCCAAGTCATCTCTCTGTGCTACGTTGCCCATCTGTAAAATGGGGATAATATGTCCTTTCTCCCACTCTTCATCTATCTTGTCTATGTAGACTGTAAGCTCTTTGGGTTGTAGGCTCTCTCTTAATATAGGTATGTATTGTATGTATGTACAGCAGCTAGCACAATGGGCCCCTTTAGGTGCTGTCACAATACAACAATCATACCCAAATAGGTGTACAGAAACCTTTTTCATTAAAGGAAGTATGCTATAAAACTTGTTATGAGAGAAACTGAACACTAACACTCATATATTACATAGTAAGGTAATATACAGTATATAAAGACCTTAAAATTGTATAGTATACTTTTATGTAATTTCTCATCCAGTTTCCTATGTGGATTCACTATAATGACCGCCCCATGGATTGCCATGAAGACACGTCTCCAGAAGCATTTATGACTGCTGGGCTGTACTGTAAGTTTGGTGGTGGCACTTCTTGTTTGAGGGTCTGGGCTCTCAAGTGGGCTCCATCCACTATTCCCAGGAATCAGATAGGCTGTGGGGTTGATGGTTTTTGCTGGTTTAGTGTGTGTGTGTGTGTGTGTGTGTGTGTGTGTGTGTGTGTGTGTGTGTGTGTGTGTGTGTGTGTGTGTGTGTATGTGTGTGTGTGTGTGTGTGTGTGTGTGCGCACGCGCAAAACCCGTGTTAGACCCGTGGGACTCTCTATCAGAGACTGACAGTCAGATCAGGCTGTGAGGCAAGTTTACAACATAACAATTGAAGATTAAGGGGATGCCACCAAACGTATTCCCACATTGGGCCTGATCTACAACTCGACCCCAGGTCTCCGCAGCACATTGAGTCTTTTTGAAAGGGACCGCTCAGTGCAACAAGAATGAGCCTGCTTATAGGATTCCAGGCTGAGAACTTGATGCTTTAATTAACTGCATGATCATAACAGAGTGTGGCAGGGAAAAGAACTCCCACTGACTAAAAAGGAAGTAAGGGAGGGATAGACCATGGCTCCATCGCACTATACTCTGGGTAACCCAGTTAACCCTACGTGACTACTTTATTACAGATTCAGTGTTCTCAAATCCTTCATGCCAACTACTGAGCAAATTCTAAATCAGGGGTAGGCAACCTATGGCACGCGTGCCAAAGGCAGCACGCGAGCTGATTTTCAGTGGCACTCACACTGCCCGGGTCCTGGCCACTGGTCCGGGGGGCTCTGCATTTTAATTTAATTTTAAATGAAGCTTCTTAAACATTTTAAAAACCTTATTTACTTTACATACAACAATAGTTGAGTTATATATTATAGACTTATAGAAAGAGACCTTCTAAAAACGTTAAAATGTATTACTGGCACGCGAAACCTTAAATTAGAGTGAATAAATGAAGACTTGGCACACCACTTCTGAAAGGTTGCCGACCCCTGTTCTAAATTTTCCATCCTCTTCCAAATAATAAGTAATTGTGCTTATTTTTTAGAGCTAATCAAAAAATGTGGAAAAACATTTGCAAAGAAAATCAAAGATCTTTCTCATTTTTTCCCCA
Organism: Emys orbicularis; assembly: GCF_028017835.1. Classification (NCBI taxonomy): domain Eukaryota; kingdom Metazoa; phylum Chordata; order Testudines; family Emydidae; genus Emys; species Emys orbicularis. Next base: position 7,219,372 of record NC_088693.1, read on the forward strand.
TTCCAAGTTGAAATTCAAAAAAGTTTTAAACAGTTCCATGGTGAAAAATGGAGGGGGTGGGAAATCATAAAAGGTTATCAGCATATTTTCCTTGTTCATTTTTTTTGTCAGAATGTCAATGGAAATATCATTTAAAAATTTAATATTAGAATATTTCTTTTTCTATACTATCCTATGTGTCTTGTTGCACTGAGCAGTCCCTTTCAAAAAGGCTCAATGTGCTGTGGAAACCTGGGGTTGAGTTGTAGATCAGGCCCAATGTGGGAATAAGTTTGGTGGCATCCCCTTAATCTTCAATTGTTATGTTGTAAACTTGCCCCACAGCCTGATCTGACTGTCAGTCTCTGATAGAGAGTCCCACGGGTCTAACACGGGTTTTGCTCTTTGCATCTGAGTTCAGTGCTGGAGCTGTGTGGGCCGTTTTGCATAACAGTGTGTTTCCACTATGGCTTGGACTCTCTTAACCCTATGTTTAAGATGAAATCTTGGTTCGATTAAAGTCAATAATTTACCTCACGTTGGCTCAATGGATCCAGGATTTCACTTAGCATTTTCACCTGCTCCCCAGAAATCATGTGTCTAAGGCCTGTTCTACACTAAAGGTTAGATTAACCCAGCTAAATTGCCTAGAGGTGTGAAAAATCCACTCCTCTGAACAATGTAGTTAAGCTGACCTCGCCCCCGGTGTAGACAGCACTAGGTCAGTAGAAGAATTCTTCTGTCAACCAGGCTGCTACCTCTTTGGGAGGTGGATTCCCTACACCAACGGGAGAACCTATTCCATCAGTGTAGGAAGAGTCTCCACTGAAGTGCTGTATCTGCACCAATGTAGCTCTTCAAGTGTAGACAAGGCCTTAGTTTCTCCTATTTTATCCTTTCCACTGCAGTCAAGATCTATAGGGCAACTGTCTACACAAAAACAACAAGGAGTCTGGTGGCACCTTAAAGACTAACAGATTTATTTGGGCATAAGCTTTCGTGGGTAAAAAACCTCACTTCTTCAGATGCATAGAGTGAAAGTTACAGATGCAGGCATCATATAATGACACATGAAGAGAAGGGAGTTACCTCACAATTGGAGAACCAGTGTTGACAGGGCCAATTCAATCAGGGTGGATGTAGTCCACTCCCAATAATAGATGAGGAGGTGTCACTACAAGTTCAATCAGACAGGTGGATTTATGGGGAGACTTGCATGAAAAGATCATTCTTTGCTTTACTAGTACTTTGAGACTAACTGAAAAGGACAACCTTGTTATTTTAAGTTGCACTACTGCCCTGATCCTGCATTGTGATCCATGGACATGGGCTGCTGCCTCTGTGAAGAACGGGGCTCCCTGTGGGTAGATTATAAGCAAGATCAACATGTTAGAGTGTAAATTCTCTGAGGCAGGGATATTCACGTATTCATTTCCTAGCATAACGAAGCCCTGATCTCTGATTGGAGCTTCTAGACACAACTGCAATACAAAATAATAATAAAGTTTTAGGAGGGCTGGTCAGATCTAAAGCCCATAGGGTCTTTAGAAATGTTTTAAAACTCCCCATTAAACCTGGCTGCTTAAAAACTTTGATGGCTAACTGTCCTCAATTCTATTTTCAAACCAGTACCTGGAAAAACAAGCTGTCTCCTTGTGCAATGCGCACATACCGCTGTGTATACCTGTGCTTAAGACCTGATTGGAGTTATTTAACAAAAACCATGGCTACTTTCCAAAGACAGATGGGAATCCAGATTTTCCATTTACAAGCTCGTTTATTGCTATGTCAGTTTCAATCTTCCCGACAACATATTGACAAAAAAACTGAAAATAGAAATAGTATTTATTGATCCAACAAATTAAATTGTGCATATTATGATGACAAACACTCTGTTTTTCAAGACACAGAAAAGAAACAAGTATTGATTTTCTAGGTCAAATTCCTGAGGAAAATGACACTTATTTTCCAGTTTTATTGAGGGCAGTAATATTTACTGACAAAGGCATGTTAAATAAATAAAAAAGCAACAACACTGCTGCCTAAGCAGACAAAGAATAAATATATTTTAAAATTCAAATCATTGGCAGCAAATAGAATAAACAACTATGTTGTAAAGTGTAACAATGGGCTTTTAAAGCTTTATGGTGACAAATCTTCACATATATCTTTTGTCTTGTCAGTGGTTGATCTACATCATTTCAGAAGCACATCTCTTGTCTCTCTTTGAACTTGAAAACAAGGGCATATGACTATCTATCTAGGCACATATATAGCCCTCCTCACTGTAATATGGAATTTATTCTCATAAAGCCCCTGTGTGGTAGAGAGCTAATTCCCCCATGTTGCAGGCAGGGAAACTAAAGGAAAGGGTATTAAAGAGGAACTAAAGATTAAGTGATTTGCCTAGTGTTACACAGGAAGTCTGTAGCTGAGCTAGAAAATGAACCAGCTCTCTTAAGTCTCAGCCTAACACCTTATCCATTCAGCCTTCCTCCGTTAACAATACAACAGGTTGTTACTCAGGATATCAGTTCATATTGCTGCAGTTTCTATCCTGCTTGCCCTGGCCAAGAATTCTTCCTGAGAAACTAGGTCTGCAAGTGTAGCAATATCATCCATTGAAAAGCAAATGGCTTTCTCCCCAGCCTACCCTTATTGTTTTCAAATGGGCAGCCACACAACGTTATAATTCTCATTTTTCTGCCCTACCTATTCATCAGGATGATGCTTCCGAGCCCAGGAGACCATGTAACTATAGACATCCTTTGACAAATAAACCCCTACCACCAGCATGGTCACATGAAGCATTTCCAATGAGCCACCAGGAATGTCCTGTGTGTTATGAAAGAATATCTTTTCCATCAGGTAGTTCTTCTGAGCTGAGCTCCCCAATAGTGATCTAAAAAAATAGGCAAGCATGGATGTTAGGAACACATATTCCCCATGATTTGTCTACCTTTGTGTCATGAATTCATGGCTGGACTAAATTTCAACAGATCAAAAAAAAAATACTCCATGGATCCCAGACCTTCTATGTTACCAGACCATCGCTTCATGATTCAGCTGGCCCACACCTCATCCCACTGCACTGGCTTATGCCACTCATCCCATCTAAGCATTCGTATCTGCTCCGTGGTGTATCAAGGCAATGGAGAGGACACTACTGCTGCTCAGCTGAGTAGCTATTCCTATGACTCCTTCCCCATACAAAGCCAGGCCCCTTTCGGTTGTGAGGATCAAAGCTCCATGGTAGTGCCAAGGGAAGAGAAGTGGATCTAACATATAGCAGTCACCTCACTCTTCTTCTTGAGCGGAGCCAATGCATTTTCCATAGTTTCTCTTCGATTTGACTCCCTCTCACACCACAGGAGAAAAGTCTCCATCTTTATTAATATTTTTGTGATTTCTAAATATGAGCTCAAGGTGGGAGCCTGAAACTGAAATTAACGTATCAAAGCCGCAGGGCCAGGCTTAGTCTAACACGAGCAATTAATTTCTCATACTTTACTCTCTCATTCACTTTTTATGGTCTTAGTTGTTGGTTTCCCTTTGCTCTTTACATCTGTTTCATTTTCTTTTTTTTCTTTTGCCTTGTTCTCATGATCAGAGAAACATTCAGTGCTGAGAAGTCAATACCTCTGGGCTGTTAATCACTCTGAATGCTGCCCAAGCCTGAACTCCATTTCTGTCTGTTTTCTGCTTCTCAAAATAAAGACAGAACCTACTTGATAAGCCTTTAGAAGTGCAGCAGATTTTTGTTTGTTTGTTTCCTCTACGTTTAATAAGCAAAGGAACGCCACGTTAGTACACTTTCTGGACTTTCAGAAAGAATATCTTCATAACAAGTAGATATTCCCTTTCCAATTTCCATAGGCCCTTAACAAGATCATCCCATATATGGAATGCAAGGAGAATCAAACAGCCAAACCACAAACAACTGTTTATTTCAATGTAAACACGAGGATTGCTTAGATGTTTGTCTTGTCTGAAGGATGCCTGCGGGTACCAAAGGAATGATATCAAATCACATACACTTGCCAGTTAATGCTACTTGTAAAGTAAACTTTGTGTTGTTCAATATATGCTGGGCTAATACACATAGATATCATTATCCAATATGTATTGATGTTGTGTACATAATGCATATATTATGTACACAATATCAATATAACATTATATTGTATATATATATATTTCTAGCAGTTACATGGCCTGAATTGGCCTATGTCTTTTTATAATCCTATTCACTTGTTAGAATCCCGTAACACTTGGGAAAGCTGAAGTCAGCTTTGCCATTAGAAAATAAACTTCTCAGAGGCAAAATGCATTAATGTTCTACGCCGGTCCAAGCTGGGGAGGTACCTTCATGGACTGTACCTGGAACTATAATATCCAAAACATAAGGACAGGAACAGAGCCACTAGTTAAGGAACTGGGACAAACTGGTGGGATGGATTTTAGCGATGTGTTATGTAACTTGTAAAATCCTCCTATAAATACCCCTAATTGAAATGCGTAATGTTGGGAACGCATCTTCTGCACAAGGCGGCTTCCCAGACAGTGGCATCATATAGAGGCTCTTCCTATACTGTATTATTGGTGTTTAGCAATAAACCGGACTGATATTGGCTATTTGATCTTTTGAATATATTTCATACCAAACCGAACTTTGGTAAAGCAATCGTCTATCCAGTTTATCAACAGCTGGTAACGGAGAGTCAGCCATTGATGTCGTTTGCACTGCCCCAGAAGACATCCAAACCGAGACCAGGGTTTGCAACATTTTCATGAGACAATGAGCCCATGACAAACGTGAACAATGGTCCGTAGGATAAGGGTGACCACTCTGCCTCTCCTCGCCATTTCCAGCTTCTCATTCCAAAGAGAAACACTGATGGTGGTCATAGACAAATCCATTTGTCTTGGAATTCTAGCAACAGGGTAGCATTTGCTGTGCTTAGTACACTCAATTAGATTCCTTGCATACTAACGCTTTGCACCTCTCCTTGTGGGTAGTGGTCACACTAGCTCCTCAGCAGAGAAGACAGCCCAGCTGAAGGGAATCAGATGGGAGGGAGCATATGGTGGCTAGAATACTATCAGCACAAACTTTGTGACACTGCTCCCACTATCGTTCAATAGGTCTGGAGGGTGCTCCAAACCATGAAGGGGCACATGGCTTACACAGACCCCAAGGGAGATTAATCCATGGGGGGAAATCAGTGCCATTCTTTCATCCTATGTGATGTATATCAGCTACTGCTGGTCTCCATTTTCAAGGATAGCTGTGGGAAGAACATGGACAGAAACTCACTTTAGTTTTAAAAGACAGTTGAAATCAGCTGCGACATTTCTAAGTACCACAGAATCATTGGTGGGTAAAGAGGAAAGAGGAACCAGTCCACTGACATAGGCTTTGTAGACACTGAGTTCTAGTTCTAGGTAATAGATACATTAAAATATTTCCAGCTGTGTGGGACACATCCGACCTCTTCTTGCTGAGTAAAACAATTAACCTTGCAAAGAAAGGGCCATGGATACGGTAGCTATGGTGGGATGATGAACCAAAGAGGAAAAAGATCAACAGAAACCACAACAGAATGTTCACTTTCTCCATAAGGATAGCTGATCAGAAGTCAGTCAACACTGATATTTGAAATGGGCTTTTTATGACTGTCCTCAGTTTAGACAAAGCTTTAAATACAAAACAATTTGTCGTGGCGAGGAAATAACAGAAAAAGACTCTACATGGAATGAAAGCAGGAGGGCTAATTATAGCACATGCCACGCATTTACTCCAGTGGCTCAACTAATCTCTCATGTAGCTTCACTTGCAGTTATTCAATCACATATTCAGTGGCCATGATAGAAGAGAGATGTTACAAGAGCGCTCTCTATATGTAGATGGATAGTGAATAGATCACATGCCAGTTGATGGCACACAAGAATATTGTTCCCCTGTTGTGTATGACTAGTAAAATTTGGCATTGGACATTGCACACCAGAAGCCATTCACAGCTCTTTATATACAACTTTAACAAGATTTATTACTGTGCATGGCTCATTACTGGTAAGATGACAAGATTTTTGTCTCAAAGAGCTAATTTAGGTCCTATCTACACTCTGGAATAGCGCAGATTCTGCAATCTGTGTGGCCGCACCAATGCAGTGAAATTAATTGCAGTCTTCCCATTTACACCTCTACCCCGATATAACGCGACCCGATATAACACGAATTCGGATATAACATGTTAAAGCGGCGCTCCGGGGGGATGAGGCTGTGCACTCCGGCGGATCAAAGCAAGTTCGATATAACGCGGTTTCACCTATAACACGGTAAGATTTTTGGGCTCCCGAGGACATCGTTACATAGGGGTAGAGGTGTACTTCAATGGGCCTTGATCAAGCCTCAGTTGAGCTAGTCAGAGGTAGCCTAGGCTGACCAGACAGCAAGTGTGAAAAATCGGGACGGGGGTGGGGGGCAATATAAGACAAAGCCCCAAATATCAGCACTGTCCGTATAAAATTGGGACATCCGGTCACTCTAGGGTAGCCAAGTTTGAAACTGGCCACAAATTGATGAATCAACCACAGGCAAAGTTTTAGACCTAATTGGGGAGGGAGGGGGGTAGCAGAGAAAGGAAACAGAAAAGGGCAGTGAGATTACTCAGCAGAAGCATAAATGTATCATGATGGTTAGAAATAATAACACAATATTAAACACGGCCGTGTTTTCATTATAAACTCATTTCTTAACAGCCTCCCAGAACAAGTTTGTTTCTGCTTAACGAAGGGGTTAACTTTCAGCCAGTTATTTGTGAACTGGCACACAAATATTCAAACCAGATAGAAAATGATCTTCCTTTGTCTCTATGAAAAGACGGTGACTACCTAAGGGAAAATAGTCCGGCTTTGTTATTCAGTGACACATAAAGAGACCCATTTGTTTGAGTCTTTCCCCCCGCCCCCACCTTTCATAACCAAATACGGTGAAACGAAATGAAAGAAAAATTTTTAACCAGAACAAAAGTGACATTTGAAGTAACATCATGTGTCCTTCCACTGTCACCACAATACAGATGTCTGCTCTCTTGTCTTCACGTTGCATCTCTCGGAGTGTTGCCAGACTTGGAACACCGTAGAGAACAAATCTGTAATGTGGCATAACAGGTTTAGATGGGTCTGAGACACAACATTCAAAACTGGATGCAGATCTAGACTTCAAACACACTTCCCTCCCACAAAGATCAGGACTCTAGAAATCCAGGTTGGCCTGTTAGAGAAAGAGATAACAGCTGTCAAAATGTAAGGTATATCTATATTTGGACTCCAAACCTATCCACCTTAAATTTTGGAGGACTGGATTTAGGATCCACCATCTTTATTTGGGCCCATCTATAACAACAATCTGGTTTAGTGATCATCATTGTGTCTTTATCAAGACTGCAGGAAATTTGCATAGCCACAGTGAACAAAGGGGAAACTTAACAGCCTAAATTTAAAACAAAGTTCTCTGCAGTCCACCCTCCATGCTCTTATCTATTGCACTGGAAAAGCATGTTTTCCATTTGCTCCATGCATGGAATTTCCACGAATGGTAATGAGCATCTGTAACAGGGTGTGCCACATATTGCTGTCCCCTGCCAAAGACCCCACTGCCTTAGTGCATCCTGCCCCAGGAAGCAGCCCTTTAAGCAGCAAGTTTGAACTTCAATGAGTTGTCTTGAAAGCCCTCCCAGTGTCAGCTGCTGGTGGAACCAATGAGATTTAGTCCTCCAGCGGCTGGAAGGGCTGGGACTAGGCAGAGGCCAATTGGGACTCAGAAGGCCAGATAAATAGCACTGGCTACTTCTAATGCAGCTAGTTCGGGGTGAAGCCAAGGCTTTGAAGGAAGGTATCAGCCTAACCTTGACAACATTGGCCCTGGATATCTAGGAAGGAGTAGTGTTTTAATATTATAGGCTTCAATACCAAGAGAGCTATCTTGAGTTGAGATTTAATTTGTTTTCTGTTAACCCTAAAAGGGGAATGGCCAGAGAACTGGTCTGCCAAGAGGCCCACAGAAGCAACAAACCATTACAGAACCAGAACACAAGGGGATGCTAGAGAATAAGGACCGTTCTAGAGAATAAAGACCGTCCTAAGCCCAGGGTGCACTCTGGTGGTGAGTGAACAGAATTGCAGAGGCCCATGCATAGAGCACATGCAAAATCTGGTTTGTCTGCTTCTCCTACTGGGGAAATTAGAAGATCCAATGAATTGCATGCACACACCAACTCAATGAGTGCCTTATGATTGCATATCATACAATTAATAATGAATAAAATACACAATAGAGATAGGTAGGACATTAATTATCAAATTTTCAGGTGCAAGACATCTATTTCTATCCTTTGCTCCTGCAGTTGACTGTGCCTATAATAATGCAAATTTATAGGTACAAAAATTAGATGTAACTTTGGCCTTGAAAATCTTGCTGCAATGGTTTGCAACACAATGTATTTTGTAGGAAGAATCCAGTATAAATTTATGAACACTGGAGTGCAATTGCTTGTGCTGGAAGAAAATGAAAGTGATCACATCATAGAACAAGATGTGAAAATAGGACATATAAAAAAGAATGGAATATTGTAACCTGACTCAAGAATGCATGAAGCAAATTGGCTGTAGCATGAAATCTTAGGTGTCTGCTGCTCTTGAAGGCTTTCAGTTGCTAATAGCTAATCTGACACTTGTTTGAAATCAAGCATCAGAAATAGATGTCGCTATACTTTCTTGTAGCTATGAATTCCTAAAGTATTTGTGCTATTTCTAGCATATGCACATTGTTATGTGCTTGCAAGTGCAGGCTGCATGTTTGTCTATGGCTTTGTGATGTAATGTCTATCTCGCCTTCTCCATTTCCCCTCAATTACAATGTCCTTTAAATAGGCTTAGCACTTAGGAAAGGTGCCAGCCTAGCTGTCGTGGAGATTGGGGTCTGTCATATTTCCCCGTCCGTGGTCCAGCAAGGACACCCAATCTGGGCTGCAGGCGCCTGAGCCATCACCTCTCTTGGGTATAGACATGCATCTCTGTTCCTCATGACCAGGGTATTTCCAAGAGGCACAGTCCCCTCTCTATGTTGCGTTAATGCCAGCAAGTCTGATTGCCTAAGCAGGCCTGCTTGGCTTTCTCCTCAGATGCCATAAACAGCATAATTGTCCACCATTATAAGTTACCACACAGCTCTTTCTGAGCAAGCACATTTATTCTTAAGGTAAAAGCATTGCAGAGAAAGCATATAAAGCCAATAGAAGAACCTACATGCATGCGTATAAGCTTACCAGAGATCACCCTTTCCTCCCACAAGTGCAACAAAGGCTCTGGTAGGTGACAGTCCTTCAAACCCTTCTGTGACACAAAGGACCATTGGTCATTCACTTTTTGTCAGCAGTTCTTATCAGGCTTGTCATACTTATTACATCTAACACACTGTTGTCATAATCTGTATCGAACAGGTGTAGTGTAAGGTATCATTGGAAAACTAATCACAGATATTCTCACATATTGCATGTATGGCAAACCCCTAAAGGATTGCGCAGATGTGCAGGAAATATGGGACTAACATGTGTTTAAACCAGACAACTCTGGGTTGTTTTTTTTCCAGATGAAGGAAAGATTGACACCTCCCTCCAGGTGCAGTCACAGTCAATTGTCTATCCACTGGCATATCGGAGATTGCAGGAGCAGATCAAATTGCAGAGTGGAAATCACGAGTGGAGTTGAAGCCAGCATGGAGACTTCACCACCTGATTCCCCAGCTCCTTTCCTCACAGCATGAATGAATATCATCTGGGTGGACCCTTCAGAAGAATACATTTCAAAGATTCACTGGACTAAACACAGGGGCAAAGAAGCCCTGAGTTGTCCTTTGCCCTGAGGAGACAAGGAAAACCAGCGCCTTGGAGTCTTAAAGCTAGAGCTAAATTATTGCCAGTAAAATCCAATAGACACATGGGTAAAATGGGAGAGACGGAAAAATATATATAAGGTGCTTGTGACTTTATTTCTGTGCCGAGAAAAAGCACACTTGTGTCAGATAAGGGGGAATACTCATGCCTTTTGGGAATCGATGAAGGCAATCTGGGGACCTGGGCATACCATCACATGGCTCTCATGTGACCCCCACTCCCACTTGGAGTGGGAGCAGCTGGACTGCCCCCCCACAGACACACTTCTTTGTCTAGGTCTGGGGTCTCCATGCTTTCCTTTCTCCGTGTCTGCAGCGATTCAGGGTATGTCCAGGGGGAGATAGCACAAAGCCCTCACCCAACCCAGCAGAAGTCTTCGAAACCTTAGTTCTCCAGCTAAGATACACCCTGGTAGAATAATCAACCCCCCTTGGCTAACTCGCGTGTGGAAGCCTGTTTGATACGAATTGATGATCTCTCAGATCCCATACCCACCACGCACACCATTGGCACTGGTTTGATCAGTTCTAGCAGAAAAGCCTCCCGCCCCCAGTGATGGCATCACCCCGTGGACGAGGAAAGCTCGCATTGCTTCTTGTCCGTGATGTATCTGCTATGTAGATAGAGAGATGATTTCATTTTCCAGGACTATGAATCCGGAACCTTTTGAAAGCCCTGAAAGCCAACATTTTCGAGCCACCCATCACGGCGACCAGTGTATTTTACTCTGCTTGAGGTCAGTGCTTGAATGATGAGGGCCCTCATATTTTGCAGATGTTCCTTTCTTGCGTTGCATTGCTCTGCACGCTTCCTGACACTACTAACGGTTTCCAACTAGTCTGACGATATTGGAAATGTGTTGATGCTCCGTGCTGATGCTAGGCAGCTGTGCGTGCACACTGACTGCACTGGGAATTTGATGACTCCCTGCCTTAGCAGATATGGGGGAGGGATAGCTCAGTGGTTTGAGCATTGGCCTGCTAAACCCAGGGTTGTGAGTTCAATCCTTGAGGGGGCCACTTAGGGATCTGGGGCAAAAATCAGTACTTGGTCCTGCTAGTGAAGGCAGGGGGCTGGACTCAATGACCTTTCAAAGTCCCTTCCAGTTCTAGGAGATAGGATATCTCCATTAATTTATTTATAGGATAGGCACATTTCTAGACTGGCATGAAAATGTGCAGCTGCTCCCTGCTGACACTGGGTTGTGGTGGGATTTGAATGTGCTCCTACTCCCTTGCCCTGGCTGGCTTGCCATGCACACTGCCAGGCTGGGTGGGCAGTTTGCAGACGCTTCATGCTCAGGTTTTTAGTTTACGGGGAACGTTGGATGTACGGGAGCCAAAGCACGCCCCTGAATAAGATAGAAGTGAGATAAGCCCCTCAAAGTAGCAAGGGCCCTCGCAGGTCCCCCTGTAATTGGAGCACTGCTTGGGGTAGACCTTAGTGAACTAGTTCAATTTCAGAGTGGGTGGGGTCACCTTGGGCACCTACTAGCATGCATTACACCCTCCACTGGCTACCCATTCACTTCCAGTTGCCATTCTAGGGGTTGGAGATCATCTTTGAGGCCCCCATCCAGCAAAGCACACTGATAACTACAATCAAGTTAATAGCCCCACTGAAGTCAAAAAGGCTGTTCATTTGCTTAACATTAAGAATAGGTTCAGTGCTCTGCCCGACTGAGGCCCAAATCCCTACAGATTCTGGCATCTGTTTATCCAGATGCCACCCTCAGTGCTGTTGTGGCATTTGAGGTCTCGGCTGTTAGAACTGATGCTCAGCATCCCTCAGATCCGGCCCCAGGGACTTGTGCATGTCCAGCTTTTCTAAATAGTCCTTAACCTGTTCTTTCACCACTGAGGGCTGCTCACCTCCTCCCCATACTGTGCTGCCCAGTGCAGCAGTCTGGGAGCTGACCTTGTCTGTGAAGACCAAGGCAAAAAAAGCATTGAGTACTTCAGCTTTTTCCACATCACCTGTCAGGAGGCTGTCTCCCCATTCAGTAAGGGTCCCACACTTTCCCTGACCACCTGGCTAACATACCTGTAGAAACTCTTTGTGTTACCCTTCACATCCCTTGCTAGCTACAACTCCAATTGTGCTTTCGCCTCCCTGCATCCTCAAGAAATATTTGTATATTCCCCCCTAGTCATCTGTCCAAGTTTCCACTTCTTGTACGCTTCCCTTTTGTGTTTAAGCTCACTGAAGATTTCTCTGTTAAGCCAAGCTGGTCGCCTGCCATATTTGCTATTCTTTCTGCACATCGGGATGGTTTGTTCCTGCACCCTCAATAAGGCTTATTTAAAATACAGCCAGCTCTCCTGGAGTCCCTTCCCCCTCACATTAGCCTCCCAGGGGATCTTGCCCATCAGTTCCGTGAGGGAGTCAAAGTCTGCTTTTCTGAAGTCCAGGGTCCGTATTCTGCTGCTCTCCTTTCTTCCTTTTGTCACGATCCTGAACTCGACCATCCCAGGTTGCCACACACTTCTACTTCCCCTACCAATTCTTCCCTGTTTGTGAGCAGCAGGTCAAGAGGAGCATGTCCCCTAGTTGGTTCCTCCAGCACTTGCACCAGGAGGTTTTCCCCAACAATCTCCAAAAATTTCCTGGATTGTCTGTGCATTGCTGTGTTGCTCTCCCTGAGTGAGGGTGCTGAGGGAATTGATTGATGTGATTGCAGAGCCATTGGCCATTATCTTTGAAAATCTGTGGTGATTTGGGGAGGTCCCGGACGATTGGAAAAAGACAAATATAATACCCATCTTTAAAAAAAAAAAGGGAAGAAGGAGAATCCAGGGAACTACAGACCAGTCAGACTCACTTCAGTCCCTGGAAAAATCATGGAGCAGGTCCTCAAGGAATTCATTTTGAAGCACTTGGAGGAGAGGAAGGTGATTAGGAAAAGTCAACATGTATTCACCAAGGGCAAGTCATTCCTTACCAACTTCCTAGGATGAGATAACTGGCTCTGTGGATATGGGGAAAGCGGTGGACATGATATATCTTGATTTTAGCAAAGATTTTGAGACGGTGTCCCACAGTATTCTTGCCACAAAGTTAAAAAAGTATGGATTGGATGAATGGACTATAAGGTGGACAGAAAGATGGCTAGATCATCGGGCTCAACGGGTAGTGATCAGTGGCTTGATGTCTAGTTGGCAGCCGGTATCAAGTGGAGTGCCCCAGGGCTCAGTCCTGGGGCCAGTTTTGTTCAACAACTTCATTAATGATCTGGATGATGGGATGGATTTCACCCTCAGCAAGTTCACGGATGACACTAAGATGGAGGGAGAGGTAGATACGCTGGAGGGTAGGGATAGGGTCCAGAGTGACCTAGACAAATTGGAGTATTGGGCCAAAAGAAATCTGATTAGGTTCAACAAGGTCAAGTGCAGAGTCCTGCACTTAGGATGGAAGAATCCCATACACTGCTACTGGCTGGGGACCGACTGGCTAAGCAGCAGTTCTGCAGAAAAGGACCTGGGGATTACAGTGGACGAGAAACTGGATATGAGTCAACAGTGTGCCCTTGTTGCCAAGACGGCTAACGGCCTATTGGGCTGCATTAGTAGGAGCATTGCCAGCAGATCGAGGGAAGTGATTATTCCCCTCTATTCGGCATTGATGAGGCCACATCTGAAGTATTGCATCCAGTTTTGGGCCCCCCACTACAGAGGGATGTGGATAAATTGGAGAGAGTCCAGCGGAGGGCAATGAAAATGATAAGGGTGCTGGGGCACATGATTTACGAGGAGAGGCTGAGAGAACTGTGGTTATTTAGTCTGCAGAAGAGAAGAGTGAGGGGGGATTTGATAGCAGCCTTCAACTACCTGAAGAGGGGTTCCAAAGAGGATGGAGCTAAGCTATTCTCAGTGGTGGCAGATGACAGAACAAGAAGCTTGTTCTCAAGTTGCTGTGGGGGAGGTCTAGGTTGGATATTAGGAAAAACTCTTTCACTAAGAGAGTGGTGAAGCATTGGAATGGGTTACCTAAGGAGGTGGTGGTGGACTCCTTCTTTAGAGATTTTTAAGGCCCGACTTGACGAAGCCCTGGCTGGGATGATTTAGTTGGGGCTGGTCCTGCTTGAGCAGGGGGCTGGACTAGATGACCTCCTGAGGTCTCTTCATACCCTAATCTCCTATGATTCTATGATTAGCTCTCCAATGCTGGCAGTAGAAGGTTCTTAGTTGCATGCCTTTGGCCTTGGATTTGTCCCAGAATGACCAGATCCTGAATTGGTTGAAGCTTCAGGCTCGTTTTGTTCAGTCAAACTTCTGACTGTCTTATTTTATTTCATGGGAGTTGGATGGGGTTTTTTTGTGTGGTTTTTGTCTGTTTGAGCGATGGACTGGTTACTTTGGATTAGGCAGCCTTTGTGAATGGTGGGACATTGACTTTTCATGTTAAATAATATTGGACCTGATCCAGTGTCCATTGAAGAGAATAGAAAGACTCCCAATTGACTTAAATAGATGTTGTATCTGGTGCACTGTCCAGCCACCTGTTTGCTTTTATTCGTGTCACTATATATGGTAATAAATAAGAAGTTAGTTCCAGATTTTATTTTTCATCTCTTCTCTATTCATCTTTTTCCAATAGCATTTGTTTTTAAATTGCCACTCTAGCTATTCAGTGAATTTTATTTCATTTGCAGTATTAACTGATCAGCCATGTATTCTTCTTGATTAAGCCTCCAAGATTAATTTTCCGCTTATTTGCAATTCATAGCAAAATTCATATTAATTCCAGACTCTCTGACCACTTGCTGTAATTCTTAAACATTTATATCAATATTTCAGACAAGATGGAATACCAGATTAATCCAAATACAAAGTCAGAATTTGCCTGATATGGGCTAATTTGTCTCATATCGACAAAATCAAAGACACTTAAGCAATAAGTATGCAAGATGTTCTTCATAGTTTTGCAAGTGACAACATTATTGAGAAGGATGATCATATGTGGCAAAATGACTTGAAATAAATTGGCCACTATAATTGGAAATATAATATTTTAAACAAATCTCACCTATTAAAATGCATTTATCTGCAGTCTTACATGATAAAGTGGAATAATTTTATATGGTTTTATTTAAAACACTCAGCATTGTTCTTCCAAACATTGTGCAAAACGATTAATGGAAAACTTTGCAAATGACAAACACAATTAAAATACCCTGAGAAGGAATCATAGAATCATAGAATATTAGTGTTGGAAGAGACCTCAGGAGGTCATCTAGTCCAATCCACTGCTCAAAGCATGACCAACACCAACTAAATCATCCCAGCCAGGGCTTTGTCAAGCCAGGCCTTAAAAACCTCTAAGGATGGAGATCCCACCACCTCTATAGGTAACCTATTCCAGTGCTTCACCACCCTCCTAGTGAAATAGTGTTTCCTAATATCCAGCCTAGATCTCCCCCACTGCAACTTGAGACCATTGCTCCTTGTTCTGTCATCTGCCACCACTGAGAACAGCGTAGATCCATCCTCTTTGGAACCCCCCTTCAAGTAGTTGAAGGCTGCTATCAAATCCCCCCTCACTCTTCTCTTCTGCAGACTAAATAATCCCAGTTCCTTCAGCCTCTCCTTGTAAATCATGTGCTCCAGCCCCCTAATAATTTTTGTTGCCCTCCGCTGGACTCTCTCCAGTTTGTCCACATCCTTTCTGTAGTGGGGGGACCAAAACTGTATGCAATACTCCAGATATGGTCTCACCAGTGCCAAATAGAGGGGAATAATCACTTCCCTCGATCTGCTGGCAATGCTCCTACTAATACAGCCCAATATGCCATTGGCCTTCTTGGCAACAAGGGCACACTGCTGACTCATATCCAGCTTCTCGTCCATCTTTTTGTTAGGTGATTGTACAGCACTTAGCACAGTTGGGACCATGATTGAGATCCACAGGTACTACCATAATAATTCATAAGTCCCACTTAGGCCTGCAAGAATTGGCAAGAAATCTTTTAAAGAAATAGTATTTCACTTTCTTGGTTGTGTTAACTGCAGATTGAGAGAACAAGGAGAAAATATTAAATTTATAAATAGACACACACACACACTAACTTATAGCAAGTCAGAGCTTCAAAGTATTGGTAAATGAAGATGCTTTTAATGTTTCTTTTTCCTTTTTTATCTTTTTACCTTTAAAAAAAAAACCACCCTATAATATAGTTTAGGACATTCCATACAAAAAGAATCATTGCAAGTATATTACAGTTATGCACTCCAAGGTCAGAAAATGCCAAAGTTTTAACTGTAACCTAATTCTGCCCCCTTGTGCATGTGGATTATGATACAGTCTTAATTACTGATCATATGTTTTTTCTCAAACCAAAGAGTCTAATTTCCAGAATGGCTGAGCAGCCACAGCTCCCCATTGGCATCAGCACTTCTGAAGATCAGACCCATAAAATATAATCTCCTCCAATGTTTTCTGGAACATTAGATTCACACTTGCCATATATTGTAGTGCTGTGTACTATGGGAAAGCAGAATTCATAGGAGTCGTTTGTATAAAAAGTACATAGTAAAGTACTTACGTGCAGACTACATATTAAGTGTTCAATATAGAGTAACAGTAAAAGTTTGCTGATATCCATCTATATCTATATATTTATATTATATATATTTATATACCACCTTCGTTTGCAGGTAAGTCCACTTTGTAATTATGATGACCTTAGTTCCTGATTTATACCTTAGGCAGATTTGTAATCAACTGTCTCTCTGCCTCAATTGCATCTAAGGAAAATTGTGCACTTGGTTGAAAGGCAAACCAAGAATGCATGGTGCTGACTAAATTATTAAAGTATATTTCTTAGCGAAAAGAAAAAACATAGTTACTAAAGGTATACTGGATCATCATGACCATTAAGTTAGTGTAAGCAAACAGGACTGATGTTTCATTTTGCTACCCATGTGTATCGAAGATAGCAGAAATGAAATTAAAAAAATGTGTCATCTGAGAAACGGCATGTGAACATGTAATTGAATACAGTATTTTAATACAGATACACCAGGGGCTGAGTTCAGGTTGCATATCCCAACTTTCCTTGGTCATTAACTGAATTTTAGGACTTTATAACCCTAACATACTTGTAAATGTAATTTTTGCCTCACTATAAAAATATGCTCAAGAGTAACATTGACTCTAGGAGTAGCTACCATTCTACCATTGCGTTTGCAGTTGCAACCTGTTCCTAATTCACTTCATCCAAACTAGTAATTGCAAAAAGGTCTTTGGTGTCTTTAGGAGAATCAGTTTGATGTTCTTGAAGTTGTTCAATATTCTTTTGTGCCTTTCCTTTAGCTACCTGGATTCAAACCCAGCAGGCACTTTCCGTTCTCCACAAAATGTATCTAGCTTAGTCATGAAAACCATTTTGCTCCAAGAACAACAGGGCACTTTTGCTATGCAAACTACCCAAGTTCTTTTTGCCTGGCATTATTTGAGCTGCAGTGAATGCACCTGACCCCTGGTGTAGCCAAGGAAGAAGGCTCTGTTGTTCTTCAGTCTTTTCTTCTCCAGCAGGTGTGGACATTAATATAGATTGAAGCTGTTGCTGATCACTTTGACAGGAAGGGGGAATAAATCACTGGAACTTCACTCACACTTTAGACAATGGTTTGAAATAGCCAGCTGCTATTTAATGGTACATTTGGGGGATGTAACTCAAGTCACAGTCTTCCAGTTTCTTACCTCATGGAATGGTAGTAAATACTGCTTTGCACTTATTAGCATTTGCCATCCAAGGATCCCATAGCAATTGTTCCATATTCATTGAGTCTTACACTGCCCATATGATGCAATTGCCCATTTTAGAGATGAGATCATTGAGACACAGGGAGCCAAATTTTCTCCCACATTTGCGCCTCTCGGTGCTGCCTATGAAGTGAAAAGGGTCCAGGATCTAGTCCTAGACATTCAGAGGAGCTCTCAGCTGTCATAGATGCTCCTTTACCAACCCATCCTTCCCTCTGCACAACAAAGGAGGAGTTTAGGGCAATGGACCGAGTAACTGGGTGGAATATAGTTGTGTTCTGCTCGTTCTCTATACAGTCACTTGGAAGCCATAGCCAGCTGCTGTAAGGTAGCTCAGTCCAGGACTGTTCTGACTAATGTTGGGGCCAGAGCACACACAGCTGGTGAATTAAGGAATTGTCACTTGCTCCATGATGTCTGCACCCCTCCAGCATGGAGGGGATCTAAGCACAGAGGGAGTCTAGGTCAGAGAGATTAAGTTGCCTGCCCAAAGTCACACAAAATGACATTTTCCTCTTCTTACACAGAGCTTTGTCCTGGGAACTCCATGCGGATGGGGTTAAAGCACCATGGAAATCAGTAGACAGGTGACATGAATATCGGTATCACAAGAGTGGATCATAGCCGGTGCTTGTTTAAAAGAAATGAAATGTTATATTGGCAACAGGCTATGAATGACAAGGTCAATTTCTTTATACTGACATTTTACCTCTGACACGCTAACATTAGCTTGCGATACAATGTCCAACTGCCTATGAACACATACATTGCACCTGATTCTGATCTCATTTAGATTGTTTTTACACCGGTGTAGCTCCATTGACTTCTCTGCCTGGAGTTCCTCCTGATTTACATCAGTGCAACTGAGCACAATCAGGTAGCAGCACAGACTAATATTGAAATGAATTCAATTTTTTAAACCAAATACCTGGTAAATAGATCTCTTGATGATATTTCCTTGGCTAAAATTAGGAAAATAGAACTGGTAACCTTGGGTAACCTTCACTTTTCCAAATGAGATGCCTCCACCCAATACAATCAGTCTATTTTCATTGCTAAAATGCATGTAAGGACTTGTGGACAGTTGAAATCCAATTCAAGTGACCTGTGACATTTTTCATGCTCTACCAAAAAAGGCATATTTCAAATATAGGATTTCCCCTTCCCCTAACTCAGCAGCCCCTACGGTGTGAGAGCACCAGATGTCAGTCAATTAGTGAGTGACCCGTCAAACTTCTGTATTATATCACACTGTATAATTTCAGTTATCATTTACAAATGGAGGACCTGATTTTGCTGCCTCAGTGCACTGGGGAGTACCTTATTGCACAGTGAGTCATACTGGAATCAATGAAATGAAATCAGTTTGAGGCACTATACTCTATGCAAGTAACTGGAATGGGTTACCTAGGGACCCTTCCTTAGAGGTTTTTTAAGGTCAGGCTTGACAAAGCCCTGGCTGGGATGATTTAGTTGGGAACTGGTCCTGCTTTGAGCAGGGGGTTGGACTAGATGACCTCCTGAGGTCCCTTCCAACCCTGATATTCTATGATTCTAAGGAGCGCAGAAATCGGCCCATAGCTAGCATGTTGACTAAGGGTTACATTAAGCCTATAGCCCTAGCCCTGGGAAAGGGGCGGTGTACTACAGCAGCATCCCAGCCGCCACCTTAGGACATCACAATTCCCTCTCTGTTCTCCTCCTGCTCCAGGCAAGGTAGCAAGTTCTCACAGTCTTTAAGGGTGCGTCGAATTCCCGCATTGTACTGGATCAGCTACTCTGGCCAGAAAGTAGAGACGACTGAATCAACTCTCTGCCTAATCTCTGTCCATTTGCTGACATAGGGGACTATCAGGAGAGCATGGGATGCAGACGATACCACACTGGAGTCCTAGATCCAGATAGGCTGAAGGAGGGGGATAATAATAATCCTTATACATCCTTGTTTGATTGACAAAGACATGGACAAAATCTAGCTCTAAATGAGCTTTCTTGTTATTACTAATATCGTTCCCTAAAAGTGGGATAGGTAAATATGTTATTTTCTAATTAGGAAAGATGTTTCATCAGAGATGCAGAAAAATTCAGAGTAAACATGCTGAGCCTTTAAGCAAAGATAATAATGCATGTGTAGTGTAATTACTTTAAATAGCTGTATAATCAAATAAGCGCTCATTCTTTTTAATAGAGTCTGTTCTCAACTGCTTTTATATGATCATGTGGATGAGGAGGCACTATATACCTATACATTTGCTTTCTATTTTCATTCTGTTTTGGAAAGAGATTGTTTAGAAAGAATTAAAACCGTCATCTATGAAGAGCTATATGCTTAAATCAAAAGACATTTTTCTATAATGGGCCAAACTTTGCACCAGTCTGTAAGGAAGCCAATGGGTTTGCAGGAGATATAAATCAACACATACTTAGGCCAGATATTTTTAGAAAACCGTTGGTCAAAACCTGCCCGACTAATTAACGGATAAAGGAGGAAAAAGAAACACCTATGAACACAGATATTTCTGGCCTTCTAGGAAGTGAAAGGCAAACATTGGATGAAGTCATCAAAATGGATTCAAACTGCTGGAAGGCATCTGAATTTTACAACATAGCACGTTTCTCTACCCAGAAAATACCTTCTAAACCAGGCCTTTGTCCATTCAGTTGCTTCAAAGCTAATATATTCACCCTCATGTAAATTCCTTCCCTTGGAAAAAAGATTATCATCACTCAGAAGATTCTGTACTCCTAAAATGATGTGAAGTCACTTAGACTCCGGCGCATTGTCATCTCAAGAGGTAATTTGGCTCCCGACACTTATTCTGTGGCACTGACATAGGCAGAGTGCTGGAAATAAGCTGTGATAAGCAAGATGTTCTGCACTTTGCCATTTTTAGTAATAAACACAATGATTTTCTATAGCAAATATGTTTTGAATCCCATCTTGACTTAAACATGCCTCAGATTAACTGAAACAGATACACACTGGAAATCTAATATTACTGGATTAAACCGAAGCTTCTTATCTAGCATTCTGTATCTTCATCTACTGTTTCCCAACTCTATAGATTTGATATTTGCTTTCTCCCAAAGGGGTGACTTGTCTCTAGTTTCTCTATGCCCTAATCACCCTGAAATGCACATTTATAGGCAGTAGTACTAACATTAATTTTATTTAACTACAAATAAACTAAGACTGAGTAGTGCAGAACACAGACCTGCCACCAATTAGTCACTGGTTGAAACCCAGCCCAAGTCAGTGTGACTGAATTTATAATCACATTCAGTAGCCGACATGCAAGAACTAGACTAAGACTAATTTTTTTCAAGTTATAAGCCTGGATTTTCAGAGGTGCTGAGCACCCAGAGAAGATAGCTGAACAAAATTGCCTCTGAAAATCAAGCCATAGATCTCCAGATCATAAATGGTCATTGTTAGCCATCTCTGAGGCCATGGAGAATTAAATCCTCTCTCACAGTCTAGTGATGATGGACTTTCTAGATCAAGTGTGACACCATGGTGGTGTGGCAAACTTCTGGTGTTATTGTCTGTGCTGTGTCAGATTTGTGGATGGATTTTAAAATGTACTTCAAATTGTAAAAGTACCTATTAAAATTTGTATGAGAAGTTAACTGCAACACTAAGACTGCCAATTATATAAAAACAGTAAAAATACCCCACTCCCAGTCACCACCATAAAAACAGAGCTGAAAGGGTAGTGGGAAACATTTTCTTCAAATCTCACTGACATTTGAAGATGAAATTCCCTTTGACCAAATTCTGAGGCGGGGTGGAGGGGTTCTGTGAACATTTGAAACACTTGAACTGTCTCTCTCTGAAAAAGATAAATTTAAACCTGAATACTTGCCTGAATTAGATAATTCACTGTCATAATTGCAATTTGCAAAATCTTGCTTCGTTAGATCAGAAATCATACCATGGGAATAATGTGACTAGCCAATGCAGTGTCAATTATGAAGTCTGAATATGAAATATTGTCGATGAACACTTCATGCTCCAGACATGTCGGAAAAAAATCTACTGAATTTTGCTAATAATTTTGAATAATGAATATGTGCAAGAATGTCATGATCTGCTTACAAATATTTTGCAAACGGATAAAGGAAGAGAAATTTGACAGAGACATTATTTGTTATCAATTATTCACTTGGCCATTAAAAACAAGTGAAAACAAACCCAGCTAACTCCTTCTTATATAGCCCCTCTCCTCTGAAAAACCCTGAGCCTTGCAACATACCAGTAAAGTGAACAAACTGTGTTGGACAAACGAAGAACAAATTCCAGAATAGAGGGCCTTTCACTAACCGTATACCTGCTGATGTTCACATATGGGGACCGGTAGCTTGAATGTCCACTGACCCTCAACTGCTACAGTGGAAGCATAGAGGTATATGATCTTAAATGCCTACCACCAAAGCTAAAAACAACTTGAAAAATTGAATGAATCGAAACAGTACACATATTTCTGAAATACCATTGTAAAAAAATGCTACATATATAAAACAACTGTCTTCATGTTCTGAATCATTTCCATCTCTGCTCAGTGGTTTCACGACCCTGCTTGTCCCCTTCTCCCTCTTCCCTGCTGGAGGAAGGATCTTCATTATGCTGACCAGAAACAAGATCCAAAGTGGATTGAAATCAATAGGAGTCTTTCCAGCTAATTCAAATGGGCTTTTGATCATACCTCAGGAGCCAAACATTATGAGTCAATAGTTCCACATTTATCTATCAAGTCCCTATATGTTAGTCAGTCATCAAGCGAGTCTTTAGCCATCCAAGTCTTTGTTAACCTTAGCTGCATTCAGAACTTCAGAGAATGAAACATGAGTGGACACTGAAGGATAAGCCCCAGAGTATGCCAGCTTCATTTACGCAAAAGAAGAATTCAAGGGAGAGTTTATGTGGAAAGAGCACAGGCATTAGGCATAAGACGAAACATTAGCTTGAAGACACGAGTCAATCTCCCTCAGAACTCAGTGTTACTCATGTGACCTATAGCACTTTATTCTATTATAGACAGAGAAACAACCAAGTCAATAGGGGCCAAATGAGAAATTTTGCCATTCAAGTTTGAATTTTTTTTTAAAAGCATTTTAAAGAGATAACATTTGTGCAGTGGAGTCACTAAGGTTGTTGACTTACGTTGAAGAGAAACTGGGATTAAGATCCTTCTGGGTTGTGGATGGCCTTAGGATCGCTAAGAATAAAATCTAATAGAAATGGTTCTGAATTGTCAGTCAAAATGGTGGATCCAAAATACCCTGGAACTTTGGGTGCGTGGGAGGGGACTTTGGATCCAGACTCAAACTCTATAGCTGGTTTATATTGCTATTCTGGACTAAACCAAAATCCTAACTCTGAACAAGTTACCTATGAATATAGACAAGCCCTGTCCAAATAGAGAAAAGGATGACAAAAGAGCTCTATGTCTGTATAGATGTACATTGTTAATAGCTATGGCGCCAGGAGATGGCACTCATGGATAGGTCACAGAGTTCCTGGGTTTTGTAGGGCCAATAAAAAAGGTCTTGTTGTTGCTGGGCACTGAAGATGACTTCTTTATGTCACCTCTCACCAAAAAGTAGATGTAGTCATTAGGAAGAAATGGCAGAGATGCTCGTGCCAGGGGCTGAATCACGTGCCTCTTCCAGCCTTTGGACAATCATAGAATATCAGGTTTGGAAGGGACCTCAGGAGGTCATCTAGTCCAACCCCCTGCTCAAAGCAGGACCAATCCCCAGACAGATTTTTGCCCCAGATCCCTAAATGGCCCCCTCAAGGATTGAGCTCACAACCCTGGGGGGTTTAGCAGGCCAATGCTCAAACCACTGAGCTATCCCCTAAGATTTTTCTGCTATGCACAATAATGGCTATGAGACAGGCAGTTACAGCTCTCAGGTTTTGAGGCCAGTTTTGCCCCAGGGAAGTTTAGTGGCAAACAAGGTAATGGAGTAGAAGCTGGGTAGGTCATCTCTGGCTGTTGGGGATTCACCCATGCTAGACTCTGCTCCCTTAGGGTATGTCAAAATTACCCGCCGGATCGATCTATCGGGGATCGATGTATCGCGTCTCATCTAGACGTGATACAACGATCCCCGAACGCGCTCCCCGTCGACTCCGGAACTCCACCAGGACGAGAGACGGAAGCGGAGTCGACGGGGGAGCGGCAGCCGTCGATCCAGCGCCACGAGGACGCGAAGTAAGTCAATCTAAGTCGATCTAAGATACGTCGACTTCAGCTACGCTATTCTCGTAGCTGAAGTTGCGTATCTTAGATTGATTCCCCCCCCCAACCCCCCAGTGTAGACCAGGCCTTAATCTTGCCAAAGGAGCAGAGTAGGCCAAAAAATCTGCCCCTGTGAATCTGGAACCGGGGGATAGAGACTGTGATGGGAAAGGTGGAATTCAGCAGCTTGTATTTTGGGCATAATATAAATAGATCAAATGATTGTTTAATTGTCTCTTTGTATCACAGACACTAGAGCTGGGGAACGGGGGAGGGAATCATCCAGTCTATCCCTTTGCAAATTTGGGATTGCTCCCTGCTGTGCATTTTCTAGGATCAGAGCAACTAGTTAGAGAGGAAGGAGTTGTGCTAGCTAATGTTACACTTTCAGGAGCTCTGTACAAGACGGTGTGAAATGTAGGCCATGGTTTTGCTCTATATTCATGTTTTCTCTCTTCACAAGATGTGAAAGTCAATAGACTCAGTACCGTGACTCCTAACCCACTCCTGTTAATACCCTTCTCTTTGGCAGGGAGAGGATGGAAATGGAGAGCGCCCTGCCCTATTCATATTTTTCTTGTTTTAACTCTGAAATTTGAAACGTCCCTGTGAGACATTAGCTCTTTAGAAAAACTCCATTAGAATCCTTCATCTGGGCTTTATTGGTCTCTCATGGTTTCAACTGGAGACCAATTACCTTTTTCCAAACCATAACTACATTGATGTGAGGTGATGTTCTGCCACCAAATTGAAAGCAAGTGGGGTGATTTCCCTGCCTCTGATTAAGTATTAAGACAACAGCTGTGCTTTAAATTGGAAGCTCTTTTGGGCAGGAACCATCTTTTTCTTCTGTGTTTGTGCAGCACCTAGCGTAATAGAATCACAGTCCATTACTAGGAGTTCATAGGCACTACTGCCAGGCCAATAATCTCAGCTAGAAAGAACTCATTAAAAAAAAAAAACCTGAGGAAAACATTCTTCTGCCTTTGGAATGGATTAAATTGCACCAAACACCAGCTAATTTTATAAACATCTTCCCTCAGGCCAGACTGCTCAGGGGTGCTTAATGCATGTTCCAACAGGTGCTGACTGCTTTCTGACATACGTTTAGAAGAAAACATTTCTGCTTAATTAAATAGCTTCCCCAGTCCTTGAATGGGAGCACAGAGGGTGGATCCATTAAAAAGCTAACAAGAGGAGAAGAAGAGTGTTCTTGGAGGTCCACATTAATAGACTCACAGCACACCACTGCTTCCATTAATCATTTATAGTATAGTAGCACCCAAAGGTGCTAGTCAAGATCAGAGACATGGGTGCTGGAACTAGGGGCTCAGGGAGTGCTGCTGCACCCCCCTAGCTTGAAGTGGTTTCCATCCTACACAGGGTTTATAGTTTGGTTCAAGGGCTCTCAGCACCCCCACTATAAAGTGTTCCAGCACCCCTGCTCAGACACCCACAGCACTAGGAGATAACCTATATGCACATAGGAAGGCACAGTCCCTACCATGAATTTTCTTGCTGATCATTCTGAACGCATTGAAAATGTGCTTTTAGAAATTCCAGCAAAATAAGGGCAACTGTAGGAGAAACAGCTACACCTAGTAGGATCTAGAGAGCTAATCCATTTTTTAAAGAAAAAGCTTTTTACAGTTTGAATTTGAGAAACAAAAAGGTTCTCTCACCCACATTCTTACTTCATTCTAAACTAAGCCAAGGCTGAATCAGAATCTAGCAGCCACTGCTGGCTAATGTGCTCTCTTTTTATATTCCCTGCCTCCCCTTTGCTAATGGAGCAATTAGTGCCAGCTACATTCCCTCAGTGCATGGCGGGGCTCCCAGGCAGTCCCTGCAGTGAAAACACACCTGTTGCAGATCCTCTGCTAACTGCCAGCTTTCAGGGTGGATGCTCTCCACCTAATCACAACCCACAATGGATCTTGGCATTCCACTGGAGAGAATGCACAGGGGTATATAAGGAGACCAGCTGAGCCGGTGCCCTTTTGCTATTTGCATTCAGTTAAAGGCAACAATGAGAGTGGAAGATGAAAACAAGACAGGGAAGAAACCGGACTTGACTGAGATTACATTGTCCCCTTCTGGCTTCTGTTATAAAACCACAGCTTATACAATTTCATAGGTTTTAAGGGCACAAGGGAACACTCCAATCTTCAAGTGTGGCCTGCACAATACCAGCTAAAGAACCTCTCCCAATCACTTCTGCATCTGCATTTCAGTCAGGCCAGCCTGAAATTAAAAAAGCATCAGAACACAGATCCGTCACAGAACAGCAGAAAATAATAGCTCTAAGCAGTCACCTTACCAACAATTCTTATGCTGTTACTCTCAGCCTCCCAGTACTTTTCCATATAAATGATGCTATCTAAAAAGTGGATAGAGTGCACCTGAGCTATTGGAAGAGTCAATAGCTCAGAATGTGTTTGGTTAACATGTTTGGTGTCAGGCTCAGCTGCCTCCATTTGGTGTCATTTCTGTACGGATCAATGGGACACAAACACTTCAGCTGCCCGTGTCTAACAAATACCTAATATATAGAAAATACATATCCCCTGGGAAAGCAAATGGCAAAGAAGTGGAAACGCAGGGTGCAGCAAGGGTATTGTAAGAGGCATTTAAAAAGGAAATGCTTCAAAAGGACTCTGAGTCCAAGTATTTCCCATTAATACCAAATCCGAGGTGCTAGAATCACTCCTTAGAGCTCCATGCTTAATGCATTAATCCAGCCCAGCATTCTGTTCTGTTGAGTGCTGCAGTTTTTGGAAAGGGGTAATTCCATCTTCCTGTCTTTCACTTACTAATGCATTTTTACAGGCCCCTCCAGGAAGGCACTGAGCATCTCCAACTCAGAGGCAAGGGAAAGGGGCCCGGATCTGGCCCTAGTGAAAGATTCTGGTGAAAGATGCCAGTCTAACTGACCTTAGGTGAAGAGAAACAGACAAGGCCCCTGAGGGTATGTCTACACAGTGTTTTGGAACCCACGGGAACAAGCCCGCCAGCCCGGGTCAACAGATTTGGGCTCATGGGGCTCACACTCCAAAAAGAGACACGTAGTTGGAGCTTGGTCTCTGAAGCCTAGGGAGGGGCTGGGCTTCAGAGCCCAAGATCCAGTCAGAGTAGCAACTTCCAAGTGCTGACTGTCCAGCTATTTTTAGAGCACTGGTGTGAGCCCTGTTAGCCCAAATCTGTTGACCTGGCCTGGGAGGTTTGCTCCCAGGGGTTACAAAATGCTGTGTAGACATACCCAGACAAGTCTTACCAAGGGCTAACAATGTCTAGTCCCTCAGTCAGACAGGAGAGAGCAAAAAGGAAGTGAGGTCATCAACAAAAAGCACACAGGAATAAAGAAAAAAGTGAGGATGAGGCAAATTGCAACATGGAATGGAAAGGTGAATTCTGCGCAGAGACCCCAAGGTGATAGGCAGGGCTGTCTGACCTCAGGGACCCACTCTTCAGTCACAGGGGAGGGGCTAAGCAGGAAGAGGGAATCTGAACAAAGAAAACGGGAGTCAGGGCAGGGTCATGTTTGGCACAGAAGAGAGTTGGAATGGGACACTGAGCAGAGAACCCCGGGTGAAAGGTCACAGTCTAATGAACTTCTGCCAGGGAGTGGCCAATGGGACTTCCCCACAGAGACAGCAATGGCCTCATTCTCAAGAGAAGGGAGGGAGTATAAATAAACCAGAAGCCAATTAAATACCTGGGACAAAGAAAAAAAAGGTCAGGATAGAGATCTAATAAAAGGCAACCAGAGAGGGATACCGAGCAGACAGCCACCAGGGTGAAAGGTGCCAGACTATTCTGGACAGAAAATCAAAGTCTTCTGTTCATCCCCATAGCAGATATGGCCTAGGAAACAACGACAGTGGTGCAAGCACGGTAGTCAATGGGAGCTGCATGTGCAGAGCCAAGAACAGAATGTTACTCATTCAAAGAGCGCATTGGCATTGCCATGTGAAGGAGAAGGTTTCCCTAACAAGCACTCGCACGACACCTGGCTCTCATCATCCCCTGTTAATGCTTCACTTTCACAAACACTGACCTCCCAGACATGTTGTGAAAGCTCCATAAAGAAGGAGAAATAGTGTTCAGTCTCATATTTAGATGCAAAATAAGCAGTGAAGAGTGGATTCTCCCCACCACATTCCCATGGCGCCAGCTAACCAGCCTGTCATTCTCTCGTCTTTTGGCCTCTTCAGAGACGGTACAACTTTTCATTAGAACAAGCTAAATCTTGCTTGTTTTAACCTGGAGAGAAAATCCAGTCTCAGAACAGCTGAGTTAGTTCTGTTTTTTTGTTCAATTACTACCCCTCATCCCAAACAAGTGCAAGATACTCTACCTGACACCATTTTTCTTCTCCTCTTTCCTAGTTCATTTGAGATGGGACATTCTGAAGTGCAATGTACAGCACATTGGAATCAAAACCACCCGGTTAAATGTTCACATGCTGCCCTGGATGTTAAGTCACAGATCCTCAATGGTATTTAGGGTGCCTAACTCCCATTGATTTCAATGTGTTAGATGCTTAAATACCTTTAAGGATCTGGGCCTCTGGGTTTGTCTTCATTGCAACGTTAACTTGAGTTATAACTCTAGTGCTGCCCCTAACTCAAGTTTCATCCACTCACAAAAACCCTGAACTCGAGTGTGCTGGTGCTTTAAACTCGAGTTGGGTGGAGCAAACTGGGATATAGGCTAAATCTTGAGAAAGCGCAGCTCATCAGCTGCTAACATAATCACTCTCCAATGTCGATGCAACATAGCATCACTCGAATGCCACTTGTCCTCCAATGCTTTCCCACAATTCCCCCCATGTGTATTGTGGCTCAGCTTGCTGCTTTCTATCCTAAGCAAGGCTAACTCAAGAGGAGTAACTCAAGTGTAGATCATTCAAGTTAAATCTGCGGTGAAGGCAGATGCTTTTCAAAAGTGCTCAGCATTGCCTTAAGTCTATTCTCATTGAAGTCAATGCAAAAGCTCCTGCAACCCTTCTGCTAGGTGTTCTTGGAAGCAACAAGGGCCGGATTCAAACAGCTCGGGGTCCCTCTTAAAACAAACAAACACCGCTGATTTGAGAATTTCTGGGATCACTAAGTGTCTCCCCTGGGGGCCGTTAATAGGCAGCACTTGCCCCCTCATGAGCACTGACTCTGTGTATGAAACAAGAGGAAAAGGAACACCGTATTAATTTGGGAAAATACCACAGTAAATCAACACTATGTTCACATGAATAATAAGTAAAACATCTACTCCAACAATATCTTTGGCCTCAGTTACCCCATCTAATGATGTGAACATCCACTGGACAAATGCCCCTTTCACATGCCTGCTTTCTCCCCTTCCTCTCTGTTGGAGCCCACTCATGGTTCATTGTCAACGGTTAGTGAAGTCCCAGAATCTGGGTGTGCACTCAGTAAGGGCCATCTCTAGCCCCTGACAGGAAGTGCTGTCTGGCTTCGGTGAAGAAATGCCTGTGTGTGGTCACTTGCTGTGTCACTGCCTCTAGCCATGATGCTGGATCTGCGTCCTCAGGCTCGTAACCCAGCTATAGCGATGTATGAGCTCATCACTGCCTCTACAACGTCAGATCCATGTCCCTAGAAGAATTCACTCAGCTCTGTCTTCATACATTGGAGGGGGTTCAATGGCAGATGGGACCCTTGAGCAGAGGCTCTGCCACCGGGGATTTGCTCCTCACTACCTCTGTTCACACTGGGAGGATGGGTAATAGACATGAAAATGAGATCTGCTCATTCTGTCTCTTCCTCTGGTTAACCAATGGAGGGTGGCAGAGAGCTTAAGAGCTGCCACGGGCATACGCTCCTGTTGACTTCAGCGGGTCCTGTGTTAGGCCAGAGGCAGGGCCGGCTCTACTGTTTTTGCTGCCCCAAGCAGCGCGCCAAATTGCCGCCCTGGATGGCGGGGGCATTCCATGTGCCGTTAGGGCGGCACGCGTGTTTCCGCAGGGGCGGCAATTCGGCGGCAGCTTCTGTCTTCAGCCGGAAGACAGAAGCCGCCAAATTGCCGCTGCGGGCAGCTGAACATAGAAGCTGCCACCAAATTGCCGCCGCGGAAACGTGCGTGCCGCCCTAATGGCACACGGATTGCCCCCGCCATCTGCGGCGGTAATTTGGCGCGCTGCTTGGGGTGGCAAAAACATACGGACCTGCTTGGAATGCTGGTGCCTGGAGCTGGCCCTGGCCAGAGGACATAAGATCATAAGAGCAGCCATATTGGGTCAGACCAACAGTCCATCCAGCCCAGTAGCCTGTCTTCCGACAGTAGCCAAGGCCAGGTGCTTCAGAGGGAATGAAGAGAACAGGTTCACTAGTTCAAGAAATTAGTGCTTTTGTAGCTCCCACTCTGAAGGGTTACAGTGCTAACATTAGCTTTTTTCATGTGGTAGTGGGCACCCACTTACCATGGCAGCAACACAAACGCTATCATCCAACTGGGGACAACTGACTTCAATTCCAAGTCCAGCCTTGTTCAGTGCACCTGTCCCTTTAACCACTGTCCTGTGTTATCAACCCATCTGTCCTATTGGTCAGGATACCACCCACATCACTGGTGACTGATACCTAGGCTCTGTGGTATGGGATGTGCCTAAAATCTGCAGCAGAAAAGAGGGGGACTTGCTGCACAAATTGAGGGGAGAATATTTTCTCCCACATGTTTCACCCAGGTAAGACAAGCTCTAACCCCTTCTCAGATGCATCAAGACAGAGACAAGATAAGGCCCTAAGTAAATCAGTTGTGGCTGCCTAGATATACTACTATTTCAGGCCACTAGGGAGCCTTATGGAAGGAAAAACTCTACTTTCACTCTTGTTCTATTTCTTCTCTGTTTTCTCTTGTTTCCTCAGCAATTTCTCAAGACTATTTAATAAAATAGTACTGGGAAACCTTCCTTCAGTGCCCACCCAGGGGAACATAAATGTCTGTCACCTAGCAGAAATGGGTTTTTAAGTAAAGGTCAAGCTGTATCGTACTGGAAAGTACCTGGGGATACTTTCAAGACTGGTTATGCTCAGAAAAGTTAGTAAAAGTAAAAGCAAAAGTTGCTAAGAGCAGAACCTTATTACTCAACAGATCTGCTCCCTGGGTGAAATTCAAAACACATCTGCTAGCTTTGGTGACAAAAATAAGTGTTTGCTACATTTAGCATTGAACAGCCAAGGCTACTAGGGTAGGAGTAAGCTACAGGCTGGTCTGGCTGCTGCATCACCAACTGAATTCCTACTTGATTAGTTAGAATCCATTTACAGAATCATTGTTAGTGGTAATGATGTGTGAGCCAAGAAGAACTCAGTTTGACCTTCAGTTTCCAGGCTGAGTTTGCAGGTTGGTATTGGAGAGCATCCAGAAGGCCTGAGGGATAAAGAGGGAGATTTGCAAAAATGTGGTGTATTGGGCACTGTTGCAAGCTGTCACTTTTGAAGCAGGGTGTGGGGGGAGGGAGGGTCTGTGTCCTGCTTGCAGGCTAGAGGGCTCTGTAGCAAAGCATGCAGGCAGAGTCAGTCTAGGATGAGCCAGCTGAAAGCAAGGTGGGGTGAGTTGTGTGTCTCTGCCTTAGGGAGCAGCCTGTTTTCTCTCTCTCTGTTTTGGGGGTCTTGTGTGTTATTGTTCTAAATTCTAAGAAATAAAGTCAAATTACGTTGCAACCTTCCAGCAAAAGTATTTATGATTTTATCTAATTTCTCTGTGTGTATGCTGTGAACATAAACAGCATCTAAAGGCTTGTGGACCACAGGTTACATTAAGCATCAGTGACACGTATGCCCCTAAAGCCTTTAGATGCAATCTCTCACAAGATAGCCAAACAGTCAGAGATCATCATGTAGGGCAGAAAAAAAATACGTTCATCACCTCACTGCTAACTTGTTTGTTGTACCTACATGCTTTCTCTCACCTTATACTTCAGTTGTAAACCCTTTGGGCCAGGGACAGTCTTTTCATTGCATTGTTAATACCTTGTGTGATCTCCCCACCTGCTCAGTTTGTGTTACATGTCTCTCTCTATGCCCAATCTATGAGGGGTGTGAGTCTTTTACAGCCCATGTGGGAAGTTATCCCAGAGGTTAATTAGCCTCACTTAAATATTTGCCCCTACTTTCAGTTTGAATTTGTCTAGCTCCAGCTTTCAGCCACTAGCTCTTATTATCGATTATTTTTCTCTGTACACAACAAGTAAGAAGATAAAAGTAAATCAGACAGAGTATTTTTAGATTAAAAGAACAACCCAAGAAAGAACAACAATAAAGTATCCGTGAGGAAGTGTAGTGCATCTTTCCTTTGTGCTGAATGAAACACAAAATGGTTTCCAGTCTCAGTGGGGGTACATTGGAGCAGACTCCTAAGAGCCATACAGAGACTGTTGATACACCACAAATAACTTAAAAATCAGCTAGAATTCAGGCCGTTATCTGATAATATTTCCCCATGTGGAGACTATATCCTGAATGTACAGGCGCTTAATGATCTAGTAGGTCTTTTCTAGCTCCGTCTTCCATGCACTTTATTCCTGCTGCTCCTGGCTAACCCGAACAGTCAATTACTGGACCTGGCTCTTTTGGAAGAATATTTTAACCTTCCTTCCACACTTGCAGAGTAAGCAATGAGTTCTTAGAAATGCTGAGGCTAGGATACTGAATGTTTGTGGTACCTTTCAGCTTACAGGGCACCTCCTCTACCAAGCTCAGGTCATGACTGAAAACTCTGTTAATGGCAATAGCCTATGTGAACCGAGTGGGTGGGGCCAGTCCTGTTGCCTGAGGGCATATATCCATATCACTGTGCAACTAGGACTAATTGGCAGCCTTGTTGACAATCTCAGAAGAGAGGGCACAAGATGAATTGTCTCCATGGAAATTGCCCTTTCACCCCCTGAGATCTTTCCAGCAGGCCAGGGTTCAGGCTCGTTGGCGAGGCACTGCAGGAAATGTTAACGTTTTGCGGTCTCTGTTGTCCCTGTTCTGTGCTGTCCACCTGATACCTTTTGGCAGGGCTGAATTCACCTTTAAAAGGAACAAGAAAAGCCAGCGACTGACAAAAAAGCAAGTTTTCCTTCCAAAGAATGATAATAATCTGACTGTGCATAACCTGCCACCCTGCTATAGGGTTCACGACTAAATGAGTTGTGTATCCTCTAAAGCCCTCCTCAGGAGCAACATTTTAAATAAATAAATCAGACCCATTTGTCTTTGCCAGGCTGTGCCTTCAATAAATCTCTCTGTTTCCATTGACTGTCGCTCTGCAGAGCTGCAAATGGTATTTCCAGCTCGTCCGAGTCCACTATTCTTCTTGCCACTCGATACAGTAAGTACCTCACTTTTATCATTGCCCAGGATGGCTGCTGCCAATCTAAATGCCAGTGGGTTTTCTTGTCGTTCCCCTTTCCCAGTCACACTTCTTTTCCTCACCAGTAACTCTCACTTGCATCCCACTTGCATCCCACTGTACCAAGGGTATTGCTATGATTACATGAAAATGGCAATAAAAGCCGTAGGTGTGAGGATGTTTATTTATAGCTGTTGCAATGGCAACTGGACTGTAGAAGGCCATTCTTTAGTGACGGGTGAATCAAATAATACATTTACTGAACAGCACCAATTTTAGTGTGACTCTGCCAGCTGAAAATTTCTTGGATGACGTTGTAGGCTCCACTGGAAGAGACTTGAAAAGTATGACAGGGTCTCAGGGACTGAGGAAGAGGGAATGTTGAGATCTAGTAATCAGTGATGAACCATACATGGGATCTGATGTTTGAGCAACCTCCCAAGTTTTGGACACTGCCATTCCGTCTAGTTATCTTCCATGGTCTGAGCATCTGCTCCTTACCTAGACTGTAGTATTTCTAGAGCATTGAAGTCCTACTTGTTTTGAATCAGGAAAAATGGACTGTGGGACTCATTGCCACCAGATATCATTGAAGCCAAGCAGTAAGGTTAGTAAGGTTCAAAAAGGGACTTGACATTTATCTGGACAAGACCACCCAGCATTACAACAGTAACTATTTTAAAATAAAACTTTTAGAAGGGATAGAAAACCTCACACTTCAGAGTTTAAGCTCATCTATGATTGTTAGGGGTTAGGTGGAGATTTCCCTGCGGGGGGTGGGGGGAAGATCATCCCACATTTCCCTACTATGGTGGTTCTTCTACCTTCCTCAGAAGCAGCTGGTACTGGCCACTGGCGGAGAGAGATTACAGGAGCAGATGCACTGATCTGATCCTGTACAGCAATTTTTGTGTTCCTTCTATTCCTGCCCCTCCCTGCATTATCCTTGGCTTTGCATAGGCCCTGCTCATGCAATCAAATCAGCTAGGATGGACCTGGCCTCCTTGTAGAGCCCCCACTGAAGCAGGGTGAGGAGCCCAGCTAGCATATCTGAATGGGGCTTTAGATTGTAGCTTTTTTTCACAGGAAATTTGTCTGTATTTGCTCTGAGAGACACCGTGCACATCTACAGTACTGTATAAAGAGTGCTAATGATTCCAGCTCAGATTTTCAAAGGACTCTAAAGGATTTAGGAGGCCAAATCTCTAGGTTTATTTGAAAATCCCAGTTTAACTGCATAGGACAGTTTAGCCCCCCCAGCCAAAGGAAGGCAGAATTCCACCATTCACGTGGCTATAATCTCTTCAATTGTATGCACTGATCAAATTCCTGGTCTTTTGCCAGCATGGTTCTCAGCTGGGAAAAGCCTGGACATCCCTGGTGCTAGCCACCATCAGAGACAGGACACTGGACTGGATGGGTCTGATCCATTGAGGCAATTCCTGTGTATTTATTTGGGCATAAGTTTTTGTGGGTTAAAAACCCACTTCTTCAGATGCATGTAGTGAAAATTACAGATGCAGACATAAATATACTGGCACATGAAGAGATGGGAGTTACCTTACAAGTGGAGAACCAGTGTTTACAGGGCCAATTCAATCAGGGTGGATGAGGTCTACTCCCAATAATTGAGGAGGAAGTGTCAATACCAAAAGAGGGGAAATTGCTTTTGTAGTGAGCCAGTCCCTATTCAAGCCCAAATTTGCAAATGAATTGTAGCTCTGCAGTTTCTCTTTGAAGTCTGGTTTTGAAGTTTTTTTGTTGAAGGATGGCTACTTTTAAATCTGTTATAGAATGTCCAGGGAGATTGAAGTGTTCTCCTACTGGCTTTTGTATGTTACCTGATCAGGAATGGTAAGGCCTCTTTACAGCACTATGGCAGAGCAGAGGAGGCTTGAAATGGGTAGCAGTGCAAAGGGACCTTTGTGTAAATGAGAATCAGGCCCCGTTGACTTCTTGGGACTTACTGCTGATTTACACCAGTGTAAGCAAGAGGAGAGTCAGACCTGGAGATTTGCCCAGAATTTGTTTCAAAGGCTGCTCCTTGTGCTAGGAAGGGGTTTCTAATGTGCCCAAGCCTCATCAGAAAGTGAAATATCTTTGTGTCCACTTTTCTCGCTGTGCAACACAGCACCCTGCAAAGGAGAATGATGATTAAATGCCCGTCAGCAGAGATCCAGCAGAAGCAAAACATTAGAAGCTCACTTAGAAGCCGTCAGCCAGGTTTTTTGCTTAGTAATGGGCGTGGGGGAGTCGCTTCTGCTCTAAAAGTGACTTTTGTCAGCGTGCAACTCTTAAGAGTTGCAAAAGTTTCTGCGAAGTGGTTTAGTAGCTTCCGTCTGTAGAAGATAACTCGGAGCAATGGAAACACATATACTGTTAGCCCACAACGACTGTGGTGCTCAACCCGTCTCCAACACAAATGAGAGCCATAAACATCCTTGTTTTCCTTTCCAGAAATGTACGTATTCCAGAAGGGCTCAAGTCTGTGAATCATAGATTCATAGAATATCAGGGTTGGAAGGGACCTCAGGAAGTCATCTAGTCCAACCCCCTGCTCAAAGCAGGACCAAGCCCAACTAAATCATCCCAGCCAGGGCTTTGTCAAGCCTGACCTTAAAAACCTCTACGGAAGGAGATTCCACCACTTCCCTAGGTAACCCCTTCCAGTGCTTCAAGCTGTGACAAGTTTGTGCCTCTCTCCTTTGTGGAGTCCCACAGACAAAGAATGCATCAGAATGAGGCGCCAAAAATAAAAGAGAAGCAAACAGGCACAGCTAGTGGCAAAGCCAGTGGCAAATAAATCCCAGCACTGTTATGCCAGATTTTATGACTATCAAATGGTGGGAGTGGCAGTGCTGTCTAATGAGCAACGTAGGACACTAGATGTCGGGAGCACTAAGTGATATTTGTGACCAGGCTACTAACTGTGAGGCTTTGACCAACTCGCTGCTTTTCTCTGTCCCTTATTTGATTCATCTGCAAAAAGGGAGGCTCAGTTCATTCCTTGGTTGCTCTGAAATCCTTAAATAAACGATGCTCTGAATGCCAAGTATTATTGCTATAAATCTAGAGGACTGTTAATTTTTGCAATTCAACTTCTAAGAAAAAGCTACTGCCCCAAGGGGTTTGCATAGCCCACCTGTTTATTAAGGAGATGGAATATTTTTGCTCAAGGAAACAACAACATTCAATTGGCCAGTTCTCAAGTTAATATTGATAATGTTGAATGGATCAGCAGGAGAATGGAGGTGTTGTGAGACTTGGGAATCACATTCTGTAAACCTGCAGGAGTAAGAGTGACTTACTGGAGACCTACATGACTTCAGTGGGACTGCTTCCCCGCGTGAGGTTTTGCAGGGCTGGGTCCTGTTTTATTTCAGACTCTCATGAACTCATATAGTGGAGTTTACAGGTATTCATTTAGTTGCATACACAGAGTGATGTGTACTCTCAGACATGCACAAGAGCACCTAGCC
The DNA here is from genome assembly GCF_028017835.1 of Emys orbicularis. Classification (NCBI taxonomy): domain Eukaryota; kingdom Metazoa; phylum Chordata; order Testudines; family Emydidae; genus Emys; species Emys orbicularis. Next base: position 7,256,158 of record NC_088693.1, read on the forward strand.
TCATAGGTGCTGCAACTAGGGGGGGGGGAAGTGGGCATGCTGCCGCATTCCTGGCTTGAAGTTGTAATAACAACCCAAATACATGGTTTTCTTCTTCAGAATCCCCACTATAAAAATTGTTCCAGCACCACTGCCTAATCTGGCTGAAAATCATAGACTCATAGAATCATAGAACTGGAAGGGACCTCAAGAGGTCATCTAGTCCAGCCCCCTGTGATCATGGCAGGACTAAGTATTATCTAGACGATCCCTGACAGGTGTTTATCTAACCTCTTCTTAAAAATCTCCAATGATGGAGGTTCCGCAACCTCCCTAGGCAATTTATCCCACTGCTTAACTAGGCCTTAACTCTGCATAGCCCAGTTGTCAGTGCCTGTAAGTCTGAGCTGAGCAAACAAGACTGGTATTTAGAAAAGAGGCCATCCAATAAAACTATCCATTCCTTCCTCTGCTCCGAGGATGCTGTAGCATCACTCCTTTGGTGGAAGAAACCTAGAATCATTTTATGAACGCTTCAGATCCTATGGCCAGGTATTTAGCGTTATGGGAAAGATTGGAGGGCTAGGAGGAGGCCACGTAACCACCTGGGCTAATGCAGATGGTGCTTTGAGAAGTCCTGGGTGTGTGCCAGGCTGGATTAGAATAGTCATTTGACCTCCTTAAGTGGAATGGGCAGCTGTTCCATGCAAGGGCAAACTCTCTTGTGCGATTTCTCTGCAAGCAGATATTCATTTTCTTGCAGGCACCATTCACTATGCAAAGGCCAAGGGGTCTGCTGAGACACGTGAATATCCAGTCAAAAGGCCAATTTTCCAAATTTAGGACTAGAGCAGATCAAGAATTTCCTGTCGGAAAATTCACTTTCTGCGAAATTGAAATTTTCCATGCGAAAGTTTTATTTTTGCCCCTCGTCCCAAAATTATTTTCCATCAGAAAATAACTCCCAGCTCTGTGGCTGTCCTGCTCTTCAGCATCCTTTCAGGTGGGTTGCTGGGAGCCAGGGCTTCCAGGGCATTCTGCCAGGCACCATGCCACAGGGCTGGGAATCCTGGGGAGCATACCTTGCTCTTGGAAACCCCAAAACATTTCCGCTGGGGGAACATTTTTGGTGTTTCCAAAACAAAGTATTGCAGAATTTCAGTTCCATGGAAAGTTTTGAATTTTGGGTTTCTCATCCCAAATTGGGATGAAAAAAATTCCAAACTCGATTTTTTTCATGGAACTGAAGTTCAATTTCCTGGCCAGCTCTACTTGAAAGCAAGGAAGGAAGGCTCCATGACTCTGCATACACCCAGTAAACTCTGTGTGTGTGTGTGTGTGTGTGTGTGTGTGTGTGTGATGAGTAGTGACCTGGGTCAGCTAGAGCCAAGACCCACAAGTCTTTCCTATTTAGAGCCTGATCGTACAAGTCGGTGAGTGCCTTCAACTCAACAAGAGAGCTCAGTGCCTTGCATGTTTGGCCCTAAATATTATTTTTCACTTTTATTAATCTGTTATTTAGTCCTTCTTCCAACTCATTTAATAAAGTTCCCAGATGAGTCCAATAGACACCTCTGTGCAACTTGTTACATTGCCATTTATGATTTACTCTTTTTTTTTTATCTGTGAACTTTCAGCCAATTTTTAGTTCTCATGAGTGTTCCTCACAAAGCCAATTTGGAAAGAATCTTTCAAGTAAGATTTCATGTCACATAGCCAATATTCTAATCATATGCAAACATAGTCCGCCTGATGCGTTCCCTTCATCCCATAACATTGTAATTCTACTTTTAAAAAAGACAATGACATTTTGTCTGGCAACTTTTTCTTACTGCTCATGATGTTGTTCTTTTCAAAACATGCAGTGATTCTCCTCCCTCCCCCCACCCCTCGTTACTTTGGAGGAATGTAAATTAGACTTAGGTAAATTGTAATTGCTAGAATCCCTGGCTTTTTCGTTTAAAATTTGGTACAAATCCCTTTCCCCATTCTTTTGTTACATCCCCAATTCCCCCTAATTTTCAAATAATTCAGTCATGCAATCAGTTTGTTAGCTATACCCTGAGAGAGGTGTATCATTTGGACTTTCAGACTTCTGTACATTCAAATTTCCCAACTATTCCCTTACATGCTTTCTACTTATAGTTCTCTTTAATAAAGAAAAGAAGATTGACCAATTAATACAGAATAATATCCTGTAAAGACATTTGAAATGTTAAGTCAATTAAGATTTCAAACTTGTATGAGGCAAAGTTAGTCACTCAATGAATCATCACCTTTTCTTTAAATAGACTCCATATTTCTACCTTGTAATTTAGCCAAATGGAAAAGAAAAAAGAGAGGAAAGACTCAAGACAAACCATTTTCAGTGCTTTGAACAGAAGTCAGTGAATGTGTGACGGGGTTGACTCAGCACTGGCACCTTTCTGTGGCTGGCCGGTGGCATAGCAGTTCTTTCCTCACTGATGGTCTCTTAGGGCTAGTCTACACTTACCCGGTAGTTCGACGGCTGCGGATCGAAGTTCCGAGTTCGATTTATCGCGTCTGGTGTGGACGCGATAAATCGAACCAGGAAGTGATCCCCGTCGACTGCGGTACTCCAGCTCGGCGAGAGGAGTACCGCGAAGTCGACGGGGGAGCCTGCCTGCCGCGTGTGGACCGCGGTAAATTCGAAGTAAGGTATGTCGAATTCAGCTACGTTATTCACGTAGCTGAATTTGCGTACCTTACTTCGACTTGGGGGGTAAGTGTAGACCAGGCCTTATAGACAGTCGCTCTGCCTCTGCGATGACCTGCCTCTTCCTGTGACTCGGTCTCCCCTTCCAAGGTAGTCAAAAGCCAAGGGGAGTTAACATAAATCAACTGAGTCCATAGGAAATCCAGGGGAATGACACCCTCTAAGGTGCATCAGAATCTGGCCCTCCCTTCCCTCACGGAGGGGCCTTCAGGCAGTGGTTGTCTGGGAAGCTGCTGCCTTCAGTCAGGCCTTTCCTTAGGACTGAGGGCTGAAGGTCTGTTCTCTTCCCTGGTCTGCTACCAAGTGAGCTGCTCTGCTCCCCTTTTAAGCTCCTCCTGCAGCCCGTGTCTGCCTTGTAGGTTTGGTAGGGCGGGGCTGTCTGAGCCCAGAGCAACCCCTTAACTCCTTTTAGTCCAGTGTAGGGTTTATATACGCCATCACAGGGTGAAATTCTCAGCAGTCCCTAAGGCCTAGATCCTCCAAAGTATGTAAGTGTCCAAATCACAATGAAAGTCAAAGGGACTTAGTCTCCTAAGTCACTTAGGTGCTTTTGAAAATTTTACCCATCATGTGTGACCCAGCTGAAAACAAACTGCACTGGAGATCTCCCCATATCTGTCTTCCTAAGATTTCCACCAACATTTCAAAATGACATTCTGATGAATTTTGGATATCCATTCACATTTGTGACTGCTCATCCAAACTGAACCTTTAAAGTCTGCTTAGCGCCGTCTTAGCTCTTTGAAATCCTGTGAGATCTAATAAAGTTAAAATAATGAGATCATGCATGAGAAGTGGGAGTCTGGACTGCAAAAGAAAATACTTGATGGCATTTTAAATGCACAAAGAAGACTGATATCACTATACTCAAAATGATTTTCTTTGGGAGAAAAAGTTGATAATATGACAAAGTTAGAAAGTTGGGAGCAGTAAGGGCATTAAGGCAAAAATACTTTACAAAAGTAAAGTACAGAAGATGATAAACTTATGACATAAGCTTCAACACCATGAAAAATCTACTAAATCAAATGGTTTTAAAAAGTTCCAGGATGAAACAGGGAAGATTTCAAAATACGGCAGAGAAGAAGGTTTTCATATGGAGGAGAAATATTAAAAATATGAAACAAAAAGGTGGTCAAGATAGAGGTCTCTTGTTGATCCCTGAATTAATTACCTCTAGGTTTTCATCAATCTTCTTTCTACAAGTCGGTAGCTGCTTTTCCTAAATGAATTCCAAAACATACACTAGCTGTGATACGCTGGAACAGAACTACACAGAACTGCCAAGATGCAGCCCAGATCTACCTAGGAAGAATGAAAATCGATAGCCTGTCGGGAAAGAGGTGAGAGAAACAGGGGGAGCAGGCAGCTCGCTTTAATGTTTGCTGTTATGAGGGAGCCATTACCAGACAGACAATCAATTGTTTCTGTAACAGAATATATTCTTGTACAGCTGAAGATCTGGGGATCCAGGGAGCATATTTATGCCAGGGTCTGCAGTTATCTGATGGCAACCTGCAAAGGCATTTACAAAGCAGCACAAAGCACTTGTCCTATCTCAGTTGTTTCCTCCCTGTGGTCATCGGTCCCAGCTGTTTCCCCACTATTGTAAGCCTTGTTCCAAATGCTGTTGGTGTGGGATTTCAGCCTGACATGTATCTGAAGCTTTTCCATTTTATTGGCCCTTTTTTTTTCTTTTCTTTTTTTTTTGAGCTTTCAGAGCCTGTTGAATCAGGAGGAGGGAAAGGGGGAAATCATCTGCTGGTGTGAAAATGCCAAGTTCTCTGTAAACGAGGAAAATGTCAGAAGAAAAGTCTGTCAGGCTTGGATTTAACATGCTACATTTGTGAGATCTGCAACAGTCTTGAAGTTGCCTTGAGGTTCTCACAGGCCACCCTACATTCAGATTTCTTCCAAATTAAATACAGATAATAAAGTTCTCTCTGCCATTTCCCTATCCCTTTCACAGAGCTGTAACCAAGCTGACAGGAAACGACCTGGTGAGTCTCTGATCTGTTTTTGTCTGGTCTAATAGGAGCTGCTGAAACAGTCAGCAGCCAATCACTCATCCGTCTCCACTTTTCCAAGTAGTTTGGTAACGTGGCGTGGGTTCCAGATAGACAGTGCACAGGTATCATTGTGTTTAGTTTATGCCTGGCCTACTCATGAAAAACTGGCATGTCTCCTTGCCTCAGTGTGAAATGGGAATTGACAGATCACGGCAGAGATTCTGAGTTCTAGACTTGCACGGAAATGTGTTCGCCAGCAGCTGTAATGTTTCATGAAACATTAACGTCTGAGACAGGGCCAAATCCCATAGCCTTACTGCGAGTCACACTCTGAACAGCCCCGTGTAGCTGCAAAAGCCAAGCAGCACACCCAAATATTGATACTGTACAGGATCTTGCTCTTTCAGGGACTGATTCAAAGCACATTATGTCAATAAAAAAACTCCCATTGACAGGCCCCTGAGGGTATGTCTACACTGCATTGAAAACCTCCATCTGTGGGACCCAGGCTTGTGGATTCGGTGTTTTCAAGCCACACTTGAGCATCCACACTGCATTGTCAACCTGGGCTTATAGCTGCTGGACTGGTGTCTCACAGCTGTGCTAACAGACCTTCTGACTAAGGTCTGAAGCTTAAGATGTGTCCACACTGCAAGATAACAGGGCTTTGACCCGAGTCTCAGCAGGACTGGGGCTCTGACCAAGCCCCCTAGTGGGGTCCTAGGACCTGGGTCCTGAATGCTAGCTAAGCCAAGTCAGACTGATTTGTGTGAGAGCGGATGGGGGGCATGGGCTCAAACTGGGGTCAAAGCCCGGGCTTTGTGCAGTGTAGATGTTTCCTATGTGCACATAAGAAATGCATGAAAGAACAAGAAGCCTATTGGATCCCTTACCAATGGGAGGCTTTCAACTAACTTCAGTCAGCCTTGATCACATGCGTAGAGCTGGGCAGGCATGGAGGAGGGAGAAGTCTTCTTCAAATCTGACAGAGCTTCCACTCTGCTATGAACAACTCAGGTGCCCCCAGAAGCAGCTGCAATGCAGCCCGTCCCATTCCTAGCCAGTGCACTAAGGTGCAGAGTCTTGTTCGTAGTCTTTATACAGGCAAAGCGCCCTCTGAAACCAGGTGAAACAAGATGATGGAGAAAACAGAAATTTATGTTTAGGCCATACAGCAGAATCTGTTTGAAGTCCATGTAGGCATGTTATTCATACCATCTGACTGACCCTGAAGCGACATTTAACTGGATGGCCATGAGGGAATAGGGGGTTGTATCCTGGGCTTTGCAAAGCATCACTCTTTGTCTACATGAGTATCTCTATTACATTAACAATAGACCAACCAATTAAAAATAAACCTAGACAAGAAATGGGAACGGTGTGGTGAACAATGCACACAGAGCAACTCGCCTCATGTGAGATACAGTGCAGTCAATATGCAGAAGCCAAAGCCTGGTCTATGCTATTAAGTGTAGAATGAAGTCACAGATCAGACTCACTGAACTGAATAGAAATGCATTGTTGCATGCTGCTGGGGACACCCAGAGCTGGGAACCACCATGTTACCTCTTTGCCACTGCAAGAGTGAGCTTTGCTGGTGTTTAGACTGTGTGGCATCTCCCTGTCACACCAGTCTATCTTCCTCACCAACAACCCTTCCTTTGAAACACAGCGCTGAGTTGGTTTACAGTAAAAGTAAAACAAGTTTAACACAAGAGCATGGATTAAGTGATACCAAGTAAAAGAGATAAAGGTAGAGACAGTTACCAGCAAATGAAAGTGAAAACACTCATTTAAAAGTCTAAAACTTAATCTAGCAAGATACAGTCTTTGTTCAAGATGGTTTCTTGTACCCATAGCGTCCTTTCCAGCTGTTTGCTGGCCAGGACTCATCACAGAGATCAAACTGCTTGGTGTCTTTGTCTCTTAAGGTGGAAGGATAAACACGGAGTCTTTCTGTTCCTTATATTCCCAAAGGAATTCTTTGTCTTACAAGTGAGGAAGGCCTCCCGGGGACTCAGTCTCCTGTGTTCCTCTGGGGTGCAGAAGCCATGTTAATTCTCTGTCTCTTGAGTTCAGGAACATGATAACCCCTCTTGGTTTAGCTCACAGGGCCGGCTCCAGGCACCAGCCCACCAAGCTTGTGCTTGGGGCGGCACCTGGAGGGGGGTGGCGCGGCGCTCCGGCCGCCAGGGAGAGCGGGGCCACGGCCGGGCTCGCGCCCTCCCCCCGGCGCTCTGGCCGCCCTCCCCCCCGGCGCCCTCCCCCCGGCCGCCGGGGGGAGAGCGGAGCCCCCACCGGGGCTCACCACCCTCCTCCCAGGGCTCCGGCCGCCAGGGGGAGAGCGGAGCTCCCGCTGGGCTCGCCGCCCTCTCCCAGGGCTCCAGCCGCCCTCCCCCCCCCCCCGCTGGGGGGGGGGGGGGCGGAGGCTTTTTTGCCTGGGGCGGCAAAAAAGCCAGAGCCGGCCCTGTTAGCTCAACAGCTTTGTGTAATGCTAATATGTAAATTGATATAAACCTACACTCCTTTGTCTAGGACAGATCTGTTTATCACCTTTACCTAGACATGGCTATCAGGCCTTAAATATCACACAGAGGCAATTCATAACTTCACATATAAGGTTAACACGTGCATTTTGCAATGATATTAGTAACCTGAATATTATTAGCTTCCATACAATCCCTCACAAGGTGTATTTTGTACAGATATCATTGCAGTAGTTTAGGGTGTGAATATAAGGGTGCCTAAGGTCACACTTGTTATGATGGAGGTTGAGTGAAATGTCATTGATACTGGTGATTGTAACAGCTGCCCTTCATTCAGGAACAAATGTAAGAAGCAATAAAGCTCTGTTATGGGCGAGATCATTGAAACCATAGAAGTCACTGCCCAAATGACAGGCCAGATGTAAGGCTGGAGTAGGAGCTGAGCTGTGCAGTTTCGGGGATTGTCCTTGAGGCTGAATCCAAATGTAGGGAGCTGGGTATTGTTTGAGGGAGCAGTGTGTGTGTGAGAGAGAGAAGCAGCAGAAACACCACAGCACATGGAGAAGGCAGCGAAGAAGCCCCAGGGACAGCCAAAGAAGCATTTGTAGTGTGCCACCGGGAAAAAGCTAAGAGAGCATTTCTGGGCTCACTACTGGCTGGAAAGAGGCTTAGAACCAGGAGAAAAATAATTGTCTCCTGTTTGATTTCTACTGTGTTCAGGGAAACAGGCCGTTGTACATTCTTTGTGAATGAGCAGGACTGCCTCAGAGAAACCTCCAGGGAGAGAAACTGAGGCAAGAGAACAACTTTTAAGAACACATTTTAAAGTCACCATGTCACAAGTAACAGTTTCTCCAAAGGGTGAAAGTCAGTAGAAGTCTTTCCATTGACGTCAGTGGGTTTTGCATCAGGCCCTAAGAATAATACAAGAAAGAAAACCAAGACAGAACAAAGAATCAGCTACTGTGTGTGTCTCCACTGCACCATGCTAAATTGAACTGAACTCAGTGTCTATCTGACTTTGCAGACAGAGGAGTCCTTAGAGAGCTAAAAGTGTGGTAGACCTGCCTTTGTTTTTTAACAGTTCGACATGTATACAAAAGTGTCATCTGGGTCACACTACACACCTGAACTTTAATCTATTTAATGGTAAGATGAAAAGTTACCTTTCCAGCTTGCTTTGCAATGGATGGTTTTATCTTTAGTATAAAATACTAAAGGAGAGTTGTCATGCACAAGGTTATTTATATTTTATTGTTCTGCACGAACAGATTTGGGTATAAGGATACGGTACTTGCCGCATGAGGGCTGGGCTCATCTCTGTACTCAGGCTACATCTACAGAGCCCCACAGTTCAGATTTTGGGGGTCGGAATAGCATTGCGCACAAAAGTGCTGAACTGTAACTGCCCCGTGTGGACACTGCGGGTGCAAACGAAAAGGTTCCTTGTTCACATTAAGTTGTTCTGTTTGAAGAGGGCTACATCCATGTCTTCTCTGAATGCCAAGTACCTAGCATTTATTGCATTGGCAAGGGAAGCAGCACCGTCCATATCCTTCAAGAGAACTGCTCCATTACAGCCCGCCACTCTGAGCTCCTTGATTCTGCAGCTCATGGGGCTGAAGCTGCAGGGCATCTGCTTCCAAAGGCAAAGGCAGACAGAACAACTGCCAGGAACTAGATTCTCACATTCCATCTGAAGTGGAAGAAGTGTTGCGGTAACAAAACAAAGGAGAGAGATGGATTTCTCCACCAGGCTGAGCACTGAAGGATAATTTCACAAGCAGGCAAATACGTGCCATAAGCCCTCTTTGGGCCCCATCTGTCCCTTTCACTGAAGTTATTGGAAAGACTCCCATTGACTTCTATGGAGTTAGATTTGACCTTTCATTTGGAAAGGCACCGCAAGCAAATCGGACTGGATGCTCAGCACAAATTTTGAAAGAGACGCTAAGAGCAATGAAAGAAAAGCTGGCACTCCATACAGGCAACTGGGTGGCATGATGTTCACTGAGCCTCTACATTGCTTGCAGGCTTCCTGACAAAGTAATTTTAGGACAGAACAAGGGCTTGGTGCATACACAGACATACATACAGATTGCTCTGCATTGGCAATGACACATTCATGATACAAGTGCACGCTCTCCTTTATATTGCCAATTCTGTTCCCCCCACCCCCGATACACACCTCTTCACAAGCTCCTGGGAATGTTCATCTCTCAGTTCTCTGATAAGCTTCACAATCATTTCATACCTTTAATGGTCCATTTTCCACTGCCAGTGCCTAGTTCTCACCTGAATCAGAGGGAAAGATGGTAGAAGGGGCAATATCTGCCATAAATTAATTGTTGCTATATTTGTGAATTTTTAAAAAATAATGATTGTTTCTCATAGTGCTGCGGGTAGCAGGGAACCCGTAAATAACACAATTATCCGGCCAGACTTCCTTGTGCTAAGATAAAGAGCTGTAAAAATAACAGTTCGGCACTTCTGTGTTTCTATCAGTGCATCTGTATGTCTGCCTCTGTGGGATAAATGAAACCCTGGTGTAAATGACACAGAAAGGCTTTATGCTGGTTTACATAAGCGTACATGGCGGGTGGCAGAAGTTGCCTGCAGGCAGGAGCTCTATCAGTTGACCAGGTTGTGAGGGCATAAAGGGTCCCCAACGCTATTTATGGGGAAGAGTAGTTAAAGGGACAATGCAAGCCCAAACATCAGCAGCAAACCCAATCTGCATGATGACCAGGGTGACCAGAAAGTCTGCTGGAGCAGTTTTCAGAGTGGTAGCCGTGTTAGTCTGTATCAACAAAAACAACAAGGAGTCCTTGTGGCACCTTAGAGACTAACAAATTTATTTGAGCATAAGCTTTTGTGGGCTAAAACCCACTTCATCAAATGCATGGAGTGAAAAATACAGGAAGCAGTATATATATTACAGCACATGAAAAGACGGAAGTTGCTTTACCAAGTGGAGGGGCTAACGAGGCCAATTCAATCAAGGTAGAAGTGGCCTATTCTCAACAATTGACAAGAAGGGGTGAATATCAACAGAGGGAAAATTGCTTTTTGTAGTGACCCAGTCACTGCCAGTCTTTATTCAGGCCTAATTTGATGGTGTCCAGTTTGCAAATAATTCCAGTTCTGCAGTTTCTCGTTGAAGTCTGTTTTTGGAGTTTTTTTGTTGAAGAATTGCTACTTTTAAGTCCGTTATTGAGTATCCAGGGAGATTGAAGTGCTCTCCTACTGGTTTTTGAATGTTACAATTCTTGATGTCTGATTTGTGTCCATGTATTCTTTTGCTTAGAGACTGTCCGGTTTGGCCAATGGACATGGCAGAGGGGCCTTGCTGGCACATGATGGCGTATCTCACATTGGTAGATGTGCAGGTGAACGAACCCCTGGTGGCTGAAGAGATGTTCTCTGAAAAGAGAAAGCATGTCCTTTTGACGCCTGTACAGACATGCCAGTTACTCCATTTGTGGTGGTAGTACAATGGTTATCAACAGGAAGAAGGCAGTCACTTCAGATCTCATTCAAATTCACCAATATCCTCATTTCTGTCCAAATTTAACTTATCTTTGGCTCTACTTTTTTGCTAAACTCATGGATCACCCTTCCTAAGGCATGCAGTGCCTAGGGATACGTGTGACGAGCTGCTTTGTACATGACATTACATTAAGTTACAGAGTCACATCTCATAGTGATTTTCACTGAATCAGACAAAGTTTTTACAGTACAGGATTTTTCTCTGTATTTGACTCCTCTGCATGAGTCCTCTCCCTTTGCATCCCTTATTGTGAACTTGTGCCCCATTTGATCTGTGCAAAATGTTACTACATACATCACACTGATCAGGGTTTACCATTTGAACTTTCTTTTTTTTTTAAACATACTTTTAGAGAAGGAATAAAATTTTAATTGCTACTACCTCCATGGAACCATTGCCTCCTTCAGTTCTCCCTGACAGAAAAGTTTGGTTTTGAAGAAAAGTTTTGATTAAGCCAGTGAAAAGAAGAGGAACTGCATAGGAATGTATGAAAAAGATTTTGGAGGAAGTCTAATGACTTGAAATGTGCCTGAATATAAACTGGTAATGAAATACAACAAATCCTGCGGCGTGAAGTGAAAAGAGAGAGTCTAAAAATAAAATCAAATACATGTCAGGACAGAAAGGTTAGAAGTAATATTCCTTCCGTGAAATATTTTTTAGGCTAGGAAAGAAGGACCCATAAAAGAGGTTTAGGCTCAGTTTCATACAGGAAAAAGGTATATTTTTCTGTCTACCTCGACCTATGTTTAACATGGATCCTGGAAATGATTTGCATGATATTCATAATTGATAGCCTAATAAAGGACTTGAATAATCAGTCATGAATAAGACTACACATAGTCCTATGTATGAAAAAAACAGTTTTGTGAATTGTCTATCAAGACTTCTATGAGTGGAATTTTATAATCCTATCCTATTTTCTCCCCCCCCCCTCAAAAAAAAAAAACTTTTAGGAGTATTTGGATGATTAAAGGCTAAGACAGACTAGAGATTCTTCTGACCAGACTTGCTCCTTTCATCCTGCTTTTCAAAGCTAGAAATCAAATAGGGACACTTGTAAACACTCTACCAACCTGACCAATGTGCCATTTCTTTTTTTCAGCTGATCGATCACAGGGAAACGTGCTAAAAATGCATCCTGTGATTTTCTCACAAAACATTCATGCCCCAGTTGAGATGCATTGGATGCGCCTGATCTAACTACCAGTTTGCCCTTTGGAGCAATAGCACTGTTTGATTTAGGAAGACTATTGGGCCATATTCTCCTCTCAGTTACACCAGTGCAACCGCTTTGAACTCAGTGAATCTAGAGGAAAACTGGACCAACTGTGTTATATTTGTCTTTACTCAAAAGTTGAGCATGTTCACAGCAGGAATGGGCCTCGATTCCTATTGTTCTGAATTCAGGAAACATATTCCAATCAAAAAACTTCAAATCAGGTATTTTCCCCTTCATAATGCAGTGGGGATAATGCTATATAGTGTAGTGAGAACTAGGACCCTGGGCATGAAGAGAAACCATTCCAAGATTCATATTCCTGTATCTGTCCCAGAAAGTTAACACATATCACCATAGCTTGGCAACAGGGACCTATTCTCAGCCCTGGTCTACACGGGGGGTGGGGTGGGGTTGTTGATCTAAGATACACAACTTCAGCTATGAGAATAGCGTAGCTGAAGTCGACGTATCTTAGATCGAATTAAAATTACTTACTTCGCGTCCTTGTGGCGCTGGATCGACGGCTGCGGCTCCCCCGTCGACTTTGCTTCCACCTCGCGCACTGCTGGAATTCAGCAGTTGACGGGAGAGTGATCGGGGATCGATTTATCGCATCTACACTACAAGCGATAAATCGATCCCCGTTAGATCGATCGCTACCCACCGATCCGGCGGGTAGTGTAGACGTACCTTTATAAAAACAGAGTTCATTGCAATCTGAAGCTGTACGTTATGCAGCGTCTTTAAACAAATCTGATGTAAGATAGTTTCACAGCATATATGAATCAGTGAGAAAGCTGACAACTATTTGAAACCGTGAGGACTGGAATGAACTGAGCATTGCAGGGTAACTTGAAACCACAAACACAGAATTTAGTCCTAGGTATCCACAAAACCAGAACCCATTTCTTTCCAACCAGTGATAAAATCTGATCCAAACAGTATAAACACGGTGTAGCATGAGGACAAATGCGCTGGGATTACAGGAGAAACTTGAAAGAACATTATTTTCTTAATGTGGTTTTCCAAAGGGCTGGATCAATGCGCAGAAAGTCTGGGTAGTTGTTTCTGTGTCTAAACGGAAATTTTGCCTTGGTGGTTTTGGTGGTGGTGGTGGTGGTGTTTTTGTTTCTTTGAATAAGGGAAGACGAGAAAAAAGAACAAAATAACTAAAAAAGTAAAGGAATGGAAAGGCAAGGAAGGGAGGGGCCAGGGAGGAGAAGGGAGACTGAACTCTTGGGACTTAATGAAAGGTTTTTAATAAGTTAGACCAGGGGTCGGGAACCTTTCAGAAGTGGTGTACCGAGTCTTCATTTATTCACTCTAATGTAAGGTTTTGCGTGCCAGTCATACATTTTAACGTTTTTAGAAGGTCTCTTTCTATAAGTCTATAATATATAACTAAACTATTGTTGTATGTAAAGTAAATAAGGTTTTTAAAATGTTTAAAGCTTCATTTAAAATTAAATTAAAATGCAGAGCCCCCCGGACTGATGGCCAGGACCCAGGCAGTGAGAGTGCCACTGAAAATCAGCTCATGTGCCACCTTCGGCACGCGTGCCATAGGTTGCCTACCCCTGAGTTAGACCAAATGTTTTCAAATTTGTCTCAGATCCATCTCCTCCAAATTATTAAAAACAAGCTTGCTCCATCCCCAAACGAATCACCTAATACACAGCTGAGTTTTAAACACACTGAAGGCCTGATCCAAAGACCATTGAAGTCCATGGAAAGACTCCTATTGACTTTAGTGCATGTTGGATCAAGCCCTTGGATTCATCTCATTCATCTTTTCTCAAGGCACATATATAATCCCACTGGGAACTCTGTATTTGAATGGAAAGGAGGATTAGGATTTAAAGATTCAAAATGAAGAGCCAGATTCTCATCTCAGGCTAGTGTAAATTTGGGGTGAATCTGGAGTTTGTCTGGATTCACACTGCTTTAGCCAAGCTCTCATTCCAGCCTGAAGAGTTCAGCTTCCACAACTGCTGCTAGGGCAGTTAGGAGATTCACCATCGCTATTATCTTTTATTATTTCTACTGTGTGTTGTGTACCTCCCAAAACAGATGGAAGATATGGTACCTGCCTGTGACAGAGTGCTGAGAACCAACAGCTATTGAATTCTGGGAAGGTGTGGGCTCCAGCCTGCCTGTATCAGAAGGCCCCACCCCCAGCCTAAGGGGAGAAGCCACTGTGAATCCAAACAGTTTCCCTGGGGAAGGCCTGAATGGGGGAAGGAATGGCTGCTTATTATATCAGCCTGAGCTGGGAGAGCTAAGGAGATAACGAGCCCATTAACTGCCAGAGTAGGAAGGGAGCACAGAAAGTACAAGGGAGAGGAGAAAGAGAGGTTTCCTGCCTACACACCCAGGGTGAAGGAGGTCTCTTCATGGAGCAAGAGGGGACGATGATTGTATGTCACTGTAACTCGAATTACTGCATGGGTCTGTAAAAGGGTGATGGGTGATGTAACGCAAATAACGTACACAGCGGTGGTTACAAACAAGAGGTGTCAGAGCCATTTGTGTAGGAAGACAGGAGAGGAGGGCCACATGATGCTGCAAGGAACTCACTAACACTTGATAAGATGTAGTGTGACAGTAAAGAGGGTGTGAAGGAGGAGGACAAGGGTAAGATTAATACGATTTGGTGGTTACTCAGTAAAGGCTGCTGCATAGCATGATGGAATAAGAAAGAGTAGGGTTTTTAAAATGTATTTATTTTTACATTTTATTTAGTGTAACTAGCCAGCCAGTATTTTGCTGAATTGTAGTCATATTTGTATGCTATAGCTCTGATGATATCTAACATGTATTTCTGTCCTCCTCTCTTCTGAATGACGCAATTAGATTTTTGCAGTTGGGGTTTCACTTTATGTATTATTCATAGCAAATGTATATCCACAAATAGGTTCAAAAATCAGTTTACCGACACATTAATGGCTTCTGTTTGCCAGGATAACTCTGCTATTGCATTGGTACTTTCTAAAATCTTAGCAGGTGGACCCTAATGGTTGACTGTAAACCTGCTATTGTGTGCAGTTTCTATTACCATCAGTGTCAGAAGAGATTATAGAGAAACAAAACTGGTTGGAATGCTAAGTGTCTGGTTAGCTCTAATATGATTCCATTCAATATTACTGTATTGTTTCTGCAGTGATGCCTTTCCATTAATTTGCAGTATGTGTGAACTTGATGTGGGAGGAATTATGCCTCTGTATAATCTTGAACAGGGAAACAGGTGCTGTCATGATGAGAAATGAAGAACCATCCATGGATTTTATTTCCAGAGATGGAAGCTAAAGGAGTGGTCTTACTATTTTAAAAAAACAACAACTAATGAGCGGGTTTAAAAGGCAGAAAATATATCACCAACTAATTGCAATGTAAGTAATTGGATGTGCTTAACAATGGACATCCCTTCCTTTCTAACAATCTAATTAAGAAAAAGCTCAAGGAACAATCTGAATGTGCAAGATTCACATTAGAAGTGCAGTATTGTATAAATGCAATAATGCATCCTTACTTGCTAACTTGTCGTGTCTGCTCAGCACAGTTTGAGCCTTTGCCTTCAGAGCTAACACCACAATAATCACTGACAGATAAAAGACACTGGTTTTCTGCAGTTACTATCTTGGTTCAATATCTTACAGCACAATTCTGCCAAATATAGTCAGAAATGGGGGGTGCCTAACTGTAAGCGCGTGATTACTCCCACTGACTTCAATTTTGCTCCCAGATACAATTGCAGGCATGGTTGTTGCATCTGGAAAATTAACTCCCTAATTAGTGGGCACATTCAAGCCGTTAAAAAGAACATCCGTGATTACTTGGGCCACTCTAATGGGTTTGAGAACAGCACTATGCTAATACTAGGGGAAATGTTTCTTTCCCTTTTCCTGTACCTCAGCCTACATCTCTGCTTGGGTACAGAACAAAGTTGAGTCTTTTCAGAATTCTCACAGGGTTAAATTGAATAGAAGAGTGGCACAATCTCTAAAGGAAACCTAAAATACGAAATCAGTATACACATATGCCTCCATCACAGTTTACTTATAACCCTTGAAACAGTTGAGAATAGTGTTAATAACAAATCTTTATAGCCAACACTTCCAGGGGCTTTTCCCAAGTTTTACTTTATGTTACTATCACATGTTCAAATGCAAACTATAGTGATGTGTGCGCACATACATACACTGCCACGGGCTCTTCTCGGTCTCTGTGGAACCGTAGCCAAGCTCACTGTGGGGCATGTCAATGCCTTAAAGTAGGAAAATAAGTTATTGTCCCACAAGCACCTTCAAACTCTCTTTGAACCGTTGCAACAACTGGCTGCAGTTTGCACAGGGGGCAGCAAATTCAAGTCCTCTTCTTCTCTAATGGGGTGAGGGAGTCTGCAGTCTAACCCTATAAAACTAGACAAGGCCCAGGGAAGATTATTCTTACAGCAGACCTGTCTAAGCTTTGTGTTGTCCCACCACCCTGAGTCCTCCGTAGAGCTGGAAGGGACCCTGAAAGGTCATCCAGTCCAGCCCCCTGCCTTCATTAGCAGGACCAAATACTAATTTTGCCCCAGATCCCTAAGTGGCCCTCTCAAGAATTGAACTCACAACGCTGGGTTTAACAGGCCAATGCTCAAACCACTGAGCTATCCCTCCACCCCAGTGCCCTTCCCACTCCTCCTATTTATAAACTCCTTCCTCTACCTTTGCATTCCTATTGGTTCCACTCTCAAAGAGTGGCTCTGGATGTGGTCGGCCAGGTTGCTCGTCCACAATGGAAATTACGCAAGTCACTTCAAACTGCTAATGAACATGCCCAGGGCCTACCACACCCAATTTCTGGATGATTCTGGCCAATCCACCTGTCTACTAAATTTTCTGGCACACCAGTACCCCAAAACAAAAGCAAGAAGCTATGTATTCTCCCCTGTGTTCCTTCCCTTATTTATACCACTAAATACTAGTTGATTTAGTTGGGGGTTGGTCCTGCTTTGAGCAGGGGGTTGGACTAGATGACCTCCTGAGGTCCCTTCCAACCCTGATATTCTATGATTCTATGATGATACTGCAATGCAAGCATGTGGGTTATGCTACAATTAACCTGGAAACTGACTTTCAGGCCTTTTATGGCACTAGTGCAAATGATTACTTATGAGTAACAACAGGCAAACCAATCCAAAGAAGATTAGAACCATGCAGACACTTCTTACAATGACCCTAACATAAAACTTTGCTGAAGTTTGAAAAACAACGGATTTTTTTAAAATCTAATGTCACCAATATTTTCATTGTGTGGCTAAGTGAATCAGGAATGCATAGACAGTGTGGTCTTCAAGTGTATACTTTCCATACACATTTTATATTAAGTTTGTAATGCAGTTTCCAATGAGGTAACACAAAAGCAGTGTTCACTCTAACACTCAGCCGTATTTCTCCTCAAGGAGGTCTAGTTTTCTGATCAATTCTATACGTTCGGTTTCAACATTAGAACACGTTAGTGCTAGAATTGTTAAAAAACAGGGTTGCAAGTATTTTTTTAATGATGGGGAAAGTGTAGTTTTACTCCAAAACTGCTCAAATAATTTGGCACAAACTTTCCATTAAAAAAATGGCTATTTTCAACTCAAAATCTTAAAGTTTTGGAAAGTTATGATGGATTGAAAACAGGAGGTTAGAATGATGTGTATGGATCCCCAACTATGGTGGAAACTATAGTTCTCAGGACCATTCCAGCTGTAATAATGGAATGGACTGTGGCGTGGCCTTTTACAAAGAACTAGGACACAAACATGTTAAACAAGAAGTCAAAAGGAAATCAAAGGGCTATTGTACATCTTTCTCCCTTGTGATCTCTCTCAGCAGAGGTTAGAATTGCCAGCCTTCAGGCTTTAGGTAAGAATATGTTTTGATAGGCACTTTGATCCCTGAGTTATTAAAATCTGAATCTTCCTGTGAAGCTGACCCTTGCCTTGCCAAGGGATGGCAGGTTTTGAGGACAGTGCAGAATCTTCGTGGAGGGTGCAGAAAATGTCTCAAGATGACAAGCCCTTTGCACCTTGTTTTTTTACTTGAAACAAATTAATTAAGCATCAGATTAGTGTCACAGCCACATGAGTGAAACAGATTTTGTGCTTTTGGCACTAAGGTGGAAAAGAGAGAATCTCACAGTTTATAAATAATACTGCAGTGCTTACAACAAGTTGAAAGCCCCCTTCGAAGAGCAAAGAAAATTTAATCAGAACTCTGAATCCAGCTGAACAGAGCTCTTCTCTTGCTAACTACAAGGTTAGGGTTGAATACAGGCCTTGTGTTACTTCTCATTAGGATGCCAGCTATCAAGCAAAGTGAAATGCCACGCTAGTTTCATTCGGACATAAATTGAGCTCCTCCCATGAAATCAGCCATGCTGAACAAGAATTTCTTAAAATGTGAGAAAGGCCAGCTGCAGGTAGCAGTGAAGCTAGAAGGGCAATCTTATTGTAGATAATGAGGACCAAACAAAACGATCAACCGAATAGCCAGTTGAAGAGTCAAGCTAAGAGGCAACCTGAGTCTATGGCCTTGGCTACACTTGCATGTTATACTGCAATAAAGCCTCTCAGAGGGCTCTACCTTACTCCCCATCCACACTGGCAAGACACGTAGAGCGCTCTGGCTGCAGCGCTCCTGGTACTCCACCTCCCCGAGAGGATTAACAGCTGTTGCGTATTGGGTGAGACGCTTCAATGCCAGTGTAAACAAGAAGTAACATTACAACGCTCTAATTGACCTCCAGAAATGTCCCATAATCCCCTTAACTGAAGTGGCCTCTCTTGTCTTTGTTGTGAACTCGGGACGCAGAAGTGCCCTTTCAAAGCTCCGTTTCGGAGTGCCGGCTGCTTATCTAGTCTGAGAAAAAAACAAACAGCTAATGTTTGCTTTTAGTGAGTGAGAGAGAGGCGGGGGAGGGAGGAGGGTCTGAACTTACAAGACAGCATGCTGACACACTCTCAGCACCCCAAAAACCCACTCTCTCTCCCCACACTCCCTGTCACACTCCACCCACCCCCCCATTTGAAAAGCACGTTGCAGCCACTTGAACGCTGGGATAGCTGCCCATAATGCACCGCTCCCAATGCTGCTGCAAGTGCTGCAAATGTGGCCATGCCAGTGCGCTTTCAGCTCTCAGTGTGGACAGACTGCAGCGCTTTCCCTAGTGCGCTCTCCGAAGGCTGGTTTAACTTAAAGCGCTCTACAGCTGCAAGTGTAGCCAAGCCCTAAGTAACAGGTGTTGAGTATTAACATGAGTAAGTTAATATTTTAATGTCTCCTTTAGTGCTGGTCAGAAATCTTCCAATGGAACAGCTTTAGCGCATGCTATTTTTTTCTCACTGTTCCGAAAATAAAAAAATAAAAACCTAAAATGATTTTTAAAAAAATTTCAGCAAATTGAAAAGTGGAAAAAATGGTTTTTTGGCCAAATGAAATATTTTGTTAGACACAAAACAACATGTTTCATTTAGTTTATGAGCCGTTTATTACCACTTTATATATATATATTTAAATTAAAGTGAAGTACATTTCAAAATGAAAAGTCATCTTGAATTGAAAAATGGAATTTTTTTTTTGAAACTGTCAAAACAAAAATGTTGATTTTTTTTTCTACTGAAATAATTAGGCAAACTTAGCATGAATTCACAAAATGTTTTGGTGACGCCAATTCTGCATTATTTGGTCAAAAAAATTATCCGAAGAATTTCAACCTATGTAGGCTATCCATGTCCCCATTTCTGAAAACACATAGAAATAGAGCCATGCTGAGAATCAAAGCACTGTCCCTTATCATACATGTTAAGTTAAGGTTTGACACCCAAGAGTTCTTTATGACTAAAGCTGGATGAAATTTTTCATGCAAAAAGTTTTTCTGTGTGACTTTTCACACAAAAAAGTTGACATCCTCAAAATGTTCCATTTTCATCAAAGTTTCTATGACACTTTTTATCAGTCTTTTAACTTGAATTTTTATGGAAATTGTGTTCAAAGCTGTGATAATGTTTTCAGTAAATGAAAATGTTCTGTCATTATTTTAAACATGAATTTAATACAATTATTTGATTTAAACTATAGTGATGACAATTTTGCAGAAATCTTAACAAAAAATTTAAAATGGCTCCATTTTGAACCCTCTGACATGAAAGTAATTTTGGAATTTCCCACAAAACTTTTTCAACTACCTGTAGTTATAACATCTTTTGAGTGTCAATGTCACTGAATGTAATTTTGATTTTGTATACAAAATTGTTACAACTACATAGCTCTCTTGACATTTCAGCATAGCACCTGAAATCCTGACAAATGCTCGTTACCAACATAATTACAAGGTCAAACTCTGCCCAGTCTCACAAACCTTTTGAGAAAGGCTAGGCTGACCGATAGTTTCAGGTCAAAACCATGTGAAATTTGTGATTTGACATAAAACCCGGTGGAATGTGAGGTTGACAACCCAGTATGCCATGTTAATTTTATATCTTTCTAGTTTTTTAATTAAAATTTTGTCCGGTACTAAGTCCAATGCCTATGTATATATTAGATCAACACTGTTACCGTTATCAACCACACTTGTAATACCATTAAAAAAAGAGACCAAGTTAGTTTGACAAGTTAAATGTTGATTGACATGTTGATTGACATTAATTATATTACCCCCTTTAATTCTTATTAATCGAGTCATATGTCTGCTGCTCCACTGACCACTATGTCTGTGTATGTGGCCATGGTTTGTTACATAAACTTGTAGCCTGTGAACAGTTTTAATGAGCTAAACCAGTGGTTCTTAATATGTGAGTTTCCACCCACAGGGGGGATCAAGGGTCACTAACACTTGCCAGAGAGAAGAGGAGGTTGAGAATTTCACTCATTCTCCATCTTCACACAACGCACAGACAACCTGTGAAACTCATTGCTAGGGGATGTTTGTACTAGGGTTCAAAAAAGAATTAGAGACGTTTCATGGAGAATAGGTCCATCAGTGGCTATTAGCTAAGATGGTCAGGGATTCAACAGTATGCTCCAGGTGTCCCTAGCCTCTGACTGCCAGAAGCTGGGACTGGACGGCAGGAGATGGATAAATCAATGATTGCCTGTTCTGTTCATTCCCTCTGAAGCACTAAGCAGTGGCCACTATTGGAAGACAGGATTCTGAGCTAGATGGACCATTGGTCTGACCCAGTAGGGCCGTTATTACGTTCTTATATTTGGCCTTTGATAGTTGCATTCAAGTCTTGCTAAGATAATGGTAATAATATTTTGATCTAATAGGGTCCCTTTTACCTGCGGGTATGAAAGCTCTTTACAAACATGAATCGATTAAGCCTTATAACACATCAGTGAGCTAAGCCAACATAATTATACCCATTTTACAGAAACTGAGAATGAGGCAGAGAGCATTTAGGGCCCAAGTTTCAATTTGGGTGCCTAAGGTTGGACATCTAAATCAATATTTGGTCATCTAAATGAGTGACCTGCATTTCAATGGTTCTGAGATTGTGTAGATCTCACTGCGTTGAATAGGAGCTGTGGGTGCTCAACACTTTTGAAATTCAAGCCCCTTTCATTTAGGTTTGTAATCCAAGTTTGAAGATGTTGGCATAGGTGACTTTCAGCAGACCGGAGAGTGAGGCAGTGTCAGGACCAGCATCAGAATTGAGGGCTTTTCCCTGTTCTTTGTTCTAACCACCAGAGGATGCTGCTTCCCATACTTCATTGCATTGATTCATGCAATATCTCTGTTGAAGCACTGCACGCCCTAAGGTAAGGGAAGCAGCTGTGAAGCTGAGGAGGACCAACTGACAGTGGCCGAATATTGGGTAACAGTGTGAAAGAAAGGATTTGGAACCCCTTTGGCTGCATTATGGGATTTTTTTGTCTTGCTCTGAAGCATTATCTGCTGGCCACTGCTATATTTCCACATCTCCTGCTGGGTGAAGGCAGCAATCTTCAAGAAGTACCTGGTATTCCCAGATCTCTGAGTTCAGTCACAATCGGAACAGATTATTATTAACCTTCATTTTCAGCAGGGAATGTTTGTTCTGAAAATAATATTGAAGATTGCAAGATAGATGTGTGCATAAATATTTGCATTCTGACAAGTAATCTGAGAAAAGACCAGGAAGGTTTAATCAGAACTGAACCATTCTTTTCCCCGCAGAGGAGGAGCGGAATTTAAAATAGCTTCATCTCTATTTCTTGGTGGCTGATATGTTATCTCACTTCATTTCTCTGGCTATGTTTTCTCTCGTGCCTATTTTTTTCTTCCACTTCTATCTCACATCTCTGCTATGCACAGACTGTTTTGCATTGAAGTTTGAGTCTCTCCCTCCTTTTTAATACCTTTCCATCTCACCTTCAGTTAATAGCATCTTTGCTGTTGTAGTTGCTTTCTTTTACAGAAGGCAGGTGAACCTGTGGTGCTCACACAGGCCGAGGGTCCAAGAGATATGCTGCTCATACCTGGGCCTGTCACATGCAACCTGTGTGAGCTTGGTCAAGTCAGAAAGCCAAAGTGTCCACTAATTTTGAGTGCCTGAATTTTTGTGTACCCAACTTGAGGCATCTAGGCCCAGACCCTCAAAAGGCATTTAGGCACCTAACTCCCACAGGAGTTAGGCATGTAGATACCTTTGAAGATCTGGCCCCTAGAGCCTAAATTTAAGAGGTACAGAGCAACAACTCCATCTGAAGTCATCAGGAGCTGTGACTGCTCAGCACCTCTGTAAATTATTAATAATGGCTATATTGTTGTTATCATAGAATATCGGGGTGGAAGGGACCTCATGAGGTCATCTAGTCCAACTCCCTGCTCAAAGCAGGACTAATCCCCACACAGATTTTTGCCCCAAATTGCCTCCTTAAGGATTGAATTTACAACCCTGGGTGGGGGGAAGAAGGCAATGCTTAAACCACTGAGCTATCCCTCTCTATACTTTTCCTTTCTCCATAGGGTGACCAGATGTCCCGATTTTATAGGGACAGTCCCGATATTCAGGGCTTTTTCTTATATAGGCGCCTATTACCCGTCACCCCCTGTCCCGATTTTTCACATTTGCTATCTAGTCACCCTATTTCTCCATAACAAGAAGGGGATGGTCAGCGGCTGATACCAACACACAGCTATCAACTCCATACCTAAGTCCGAAACTAGGTTGACAGGGGACTCAAACTTTTCTGTGCAGTTGTAACCCACACATTTGCATTGTGGCATTTAGTGGTGTGAATAAGGGAAGATACAGTGGGGAGGATACAGAGTTCTTCTTTTTGTATTGGGGGACTCTGCATTCCTGCAGAATAGCCGGAGATGGGTGAATGGGCCAGGATCATCCAGAAACTGGGTGTGGCAGGCAGTGGGCATGCTCATTAGCAGTTTGAAGCAGCTTGGGTTATTTCTATTGTTGGCTAGTAGCCCGGCAGGACACACCCAGAAGCACTCTCTGAAAAATAGGAACTCAAGGGGAGGGGAAGTAGTAGTTCAAGAAAACCCCAAGGTGGGGTCGTTCTTTGTAGTGGAGCCAGAACAAGCCAGTTGGCTCGTACAGTCATTCAACCTGCATACTTGTAGGAATCTGAGCTATAAAATATTAATGGGAATGCTTTACAGCCTGGTCTGGAATATCTGCCGTAATGGTACCTAATTACCCACCTCCCTTGGGATATCTATTAAACCATCTGCTAGCATTTAACTGAAACTTTCTTCATCTTTAGCTTCAAGGCATTGCTACTTGTCTGCCATCTTCAGCGGCTGAATACTTCCCTCCCCTTACTTATATTTAGGCTTGGCAGAATTTGACTTTTTAAAATATTATTTTGATACATTAAATGGATGATTACTTTTAAGGCACTTTTACCAATTTTTAGCTATTAACATTTTCAAAGTGGTGTGAAATTATGGGGACAGGGAGGTCAGACACTAAAGGGATGTAACAGTGGCTTGACCCTAGGGCTAAGCCAACCCTTCTTACAGGATGACCCCACCCGAGAGAAATCAGTTGGTTCTGGTATAAAAGGAGCAGGAAGTTGAAGTGAAGGGAGGGAAGTCAGGAAGCTGTGGCAGAGTCAGAGGAAAGCTCCCCAGACAGAGATGCTTAAGAGAGACTGCAAAGGCACCAGGCAGGAAGGCCTGAGAGGAGGAAGAGAAACCATGGGTTGTATGGACTCTGTTCTGGGATTTTGAGTCTTATTTATCATTTAGGAGGGGTAACTGTGACCAAGAAAAAAGCCTGATGTAAAGTTTATTTGAACAGTCCAAGAGAGGAAACTGAGGCAGGCTGCCGGTAGTGTGATCATAGGCCACAAGGGATTGCCTGGAAGGTTTTCTGGCACCCAGTAATGAGGCCAGCTAATAATCAGTTAATGACAGCAGATGTTAAGATTCAAAGTGTTAAAGCTTTATAACTGTCAAAACACAAATTGTCAACATCACGTGTCAAAATATACAACATAAATATCCTTCAGTCAAACTCTAATAAGTTTTCAGCAACATTTTTCTTACTTTGCCTAGCTGTAAATTTTGATTATTATTGCTGGAAGTATTTTTTGTTGTTGGTTTGTGTGTGCACGGTGAAATGGACGTTTACCAACAAAAATCCAATTCTTCCAGGCCTATTTATATTGTTACCTTGAAGGTGTTTGTAGACTGTGAAAGGTATTTATAGATTGTGGTCATGTCCCTCCTGAGTCTGCTCTTCTGTAGGCTGTATATTAGTTTAGCTCCTTCTGTCTCAGCTCATATATCTCATCCTCTAATCCTTGCATCGTTTTTGTGGCCCTCCTTTATATGTTTCCCTGCTCATTTTATGTCCTTCCTATGCTGTGGAGACCAGTACCACACAGAAATATTCTACATGAATTTACACCAGTGCTACATACAGCAATGGGGAGAGGGATAGCTCAGTGGTTTGAGCATTGGCCTGCTATAAACACAGGGTTGTGAGTTCAATCCTTGAGAAGGCCACTTAGGGATCTGGGGCAAAATCAGTACTTGGTCCTGCTAGTGAAGGCAGGGGGCTCGACTCAATGACCTTTCAAGGTCCCTTCAAGTTTTAGGAGATATAATAAATAATTATAGGAGATATCCTAACACCATTACTGCACATAACTAGACATTTTTGTTTTTGCAGGACCTTGTTGATTGGGAAGGATTTTGGCTTTGCAAAGTACAGATATTAACCAGTCATGGTTTTGCGCTGGATTCTATTTTATCCAAACCACTGTAGTTCTTGG
Source organism: Emys orbicularis (assembly GCF_028017835.1). Taxonomy (NCBI): domain Eukaryota; kingdom Metazoa; phylum Chordata; order Testudines; family Emydidae; genus Emys; species Emys orbicularis. Next base: position 7,281,400 of record NC_088693.1, read on the forward strand.
GGGTTTAGATTAAAAGATTTGGTTTTGTCCTGTCTCTGTATTGGGCGAGTTTTGGGTTGGTTTGGGGTTTTTTTTAGTAATTTTTCCCTCTTGCAAAACTAGAGCAGTTGCAATCCAGGTTTCATTTTATCCACAGCACTGCTTTTTGGGAATGGGGAGAGATTCCGAAAAAAGAATTTTTGGTTTGGACTCATCTCTATGAAATACACAACTGGGAATAGCACTGGCTTTATCTAAAATTATGTTGCTCTCATGTTCATTTAGAGCTCAGTTCTGCACCATGGAAATTAGTGGGAGCTCTGCCATTGACTTCAATGGGAATAAGATCTGTCTCACAGTGTCCAATGTTGTAAGGTGTTGAATTTTTTCTGCAATGTGCATTCAACGTTCATTGACCTAGCCAGGCATTAAGGGTATTATTATTAGTATTATTACCATAGCACCTAGGAGTCATCAGTCATGACTCCATTGTGCTAGGAGCTGTACAAACACGGAACATAAAGACAGCCCCTGCTCCAAAACCCTAGAAATCTAGGGTATTCACTAACAGCTTGCAGGATTGGGCCCTGCTGCTATTCTTGGGTTTTTCTCCATTCAGCTGTTTTAACTGTATTTTATAGAGAACAAGAACGATTGTGTTTTCATGCCTCCTGAAGTGACACTTGTTTTTGGCTGTCTTCGTTTGCACTGTCTTCGCCGTGCTATTCCATTATGCTCCATAATGAAACATGAATGCAGTTGTTGCATGCACAGTAAGCTTATGCTTCTGTGCAATGGGCATGCACCCATGCCTTGAAAATCCCCAGGAATGGAACATGCTTCCATTCAAAGTGAGCCTTTTGGAGGCCTGTTTGATGGTCAACTCTCTTTCCCTGCTACACTTAGGTCAGATTCTGCCGCCTTTGCCTATCAGTTTCAATGGGGCTACTCAAGGAATAAGGTCCTGCTGTGGGTTGGGCGAAACTTCATTGACACTGGTGCGTGTAACTGCTGGCCTTCATTTAAGAGAGGTGTAAGAAACAGCTAATCTCCTTTATAGTAACCCCCACCCAAAGCAAAGGCATATGTGAGTAAACCCAGGAATTAGAACGATGTGGGTGCAGGGCTTCGCTGGATATTGCTTTGGGTAAGGGTGTGTATTCGAGAGAGAAAGACAGCTCTTGTATACACTTAAACTGCTACAGTAGCAGAGTTGCACCACAGGGCTTCTCCCATCCCTTTAATTAATCCACCTCCCTGAGAGGAGGTAGCTAGGTTGACGGAAGAATTCTTCCGTTAGCCTAACACTGTCTACACCGGGGTTTAGGTCGCTTAACTATGTTGCACAGAGGTAGATTTCTCACACCCCTGAGTGACATAGCTGGGTTGTCCTAACTTTTCAGCATAGACCAGCCCAGAGATAGAGACAGAGAAGCAGGAAAGAAGCTCCAGACACAGCCTGGACAAGCCTGGTGTGTGACCCCGGGAAATGCCCAGAGAGAGGTTTTGTGTTGGGTGCTGGCTGAAAGAGGCTTGGACCTGTGAGCAAGGGAACTGTGTCCTGTTGTTTAATTCCTCATGTGTTCAGGAAAACAAGATTTTGTACATTTTTTTAAAGAAACAAAACTGCATCCAAGAAATATCTGCCTGTCACCAATTTCTCCTCCCAGCTCATCATCGGCAATCCCTCGATTCGAGGATGATCTCTACCCTAGATTTACAGATGGGTCCTGGGATGACTCAGGAGTCTGATCCTGGAACCACAGATCCGCCCGCAGTACGTACAGACATTCCTTGCAGGTCAGCTGCCTGCTGGGAGTGAGTTCTTTCTTTTTCCTTCCTTCTCTCTCTCTCTTTTCAGTTTCAAGGGCAAGGTGTGTCTCCTCAAAGTGGGCCACTCCCTGATGAAGGATGTGGCGCCATTGAGGTCAGTCGGTGGCTTGCTCCTCCCAACTTGTGATGTCCACATCAGTTTTCTTGAGATCCGCTTTCAGGGCGTCTTTGTAGCATTTCCTCTGACCACCACGGGGTCTCTGACCAGGGGTGAGCTGAGAGTAGAGGACTTGTTTTGGGAGGTGAGAGTCTGGCATCCGCACACAATGTCCGGCCCAGCGGGGTTGGTGCATGAGGATCATTGCTTCAATGCTGGTGACAATGACCTCAGTGAGGATGCTGGTATTAGTGCAGCTATCTTCCCACTTGATGCGAAGGAGCTTCCAGAGGCGTCAGTGGTACCTCTCCAGATTCTTGAGGAGCTGTCAGTAGGTCACCCTGGTTTTGCATCCATAAAGGAGTGTAGGAATAACAATTGTCTTATAGACCTGTATCTTGGTGTCCTTCCACAGGTCATGGTCCCAATTAAGCAACCTACAAGTCCCTGAATTTTTGCTAGCTGCGTGGGTCAAAAGGGGTAGCACTATCATTCAACATGAATAGGGCTGGCAGAATCTGTTTCGCCTTTCTTCTCACCGTTGCTGACTAAGTATTAATACCATTAACCTTTTTATAGGTCTCACATTTTCCATCTTCTTTGTCGCTGCAGTTACTAAGATCTGCTTTTTTTTCTTTTTTTAAGAAAAGGACAAAATATAATTAGTGTTCTGACTACCCACTGACGCAAACTGATTACACTGTTGAGAGCATCATTTGGGCTTCTGCTTGCTATGCAAATAACCAGATTATGTAATTAGAACCAGAGTGAAACTATCAAACTGAACTAACGTCAGATTGTCCCCTATTAGAACATTACATTTCTCATGAGTGTAAATGGATTCAGAAATTAAGCAACATGTACTTAAGTGGAGTGTACTGTATTGTGGATAACATGGAAAGCCAAAAGCCAGATCCCTTGTAGGCTTTGAAGATCCCAATGCACATTCATTAAGAGTAGGGGAATTAACCCCATTTTCGAGGTGAGAGTCCAACTTGGAAAGTTCTTTTCTGATCCCTGAACTCCCCTGCAGTCATAGCATTGTGACAAGGTTAGGTTATTAGTATCCTGAAACCACTGCTTATCTTGCTGGCCATATTGTCTTGTTTCTTTGTAGTCCCCATCACCCTATCTGTATCCATCTCTTGCCTCTTAACTTATACTTCACTTGTAAGCTTCCTAGGAAAGGGATCATCGTTTTGTTCGGTTTGTACAGCGCCTAGCACAATGAGGTCCTATTCCATGACTAGTGCACCTAGGCAGTACATTAATGCAAATGATAAACAATAAATTCCCCACCTCCTTTCTTTATCTCCTGTGTAATGTTTAGAGCTATGGAAATACTACTGACAAGTTTTGTTGCCAACATGCATCCAGATAACAACCGGGAATGTCCTTTGATGCTGTTCACTACCCCTTTGTGAAAACATTTGCACCAACCAGTATTGTGATGCAAGAATGTTCCTGGGAAGAGAATGTGTCACCGATACTTGTGTGCAGGTGTGTTCGCAAGATATTCTCAGGGCTGGTCTACAGTGAAAAGTGACATCGGCATAGCAACATCTCTCGGGGGTGTGAGAAATCCAGTCACCCCTGAGAGACGTAGTTAAGCCGACTTAATCCCTAGGTCAATGGAAAACTTCTTCTGTCAACCCAGTTACCCCCTCTCAGGCAGGCGGATTATCTACAACACCAGGAGAATCCCTGCCGTCACTGTAATAAGTGTCCACATTGGAGCGCTATAGCAGCACAGCCCCAGGGCAGCAGCTGTGTTGCGGTAGCATTTTAAGTGCAGACATTGCCTCCGTGTCTCAGAACTCACTGGGACCATAGCTGAAGAAAGCAACAGAGAGTCCTGTGCCACTGTGATGGTGTTGGGACTCGCCACCTGGCGCCACCTGCTGGTGACTTGCGGGAATTAGCTCAGTCCAGTGAAGTGCCGTCTTCTGGTGGTGTCCCGCCCGTTGTCTTGCCCTTGGTTGGTGTCTGAGCCCACGTCGCTCTCCAGCTCGCGGCATCCTCTTCAGGACCACTGCCCTCCGGCAGTGCCTTCCGGGGGGGGGGGGGGTGTTGATCAGCAGTCTCTCTATGCCCCAGCCACCATGTCCAACCAAACACCCCAAAGTCTAATCCCTCTTGTCAGGGATCTGGCGTAGTCTATGATGGCCGCTCCCTACAACCAATGGCTGGGTGTACTGCAAGGGGGGAAAGGGGGGACCCAGGCCCGCCCTCCACTCTGGATCCCAGCCCAGGGACCCTCTGGCAGCAGACTCGCTGTCCTCCTTCTCTCCCCTCGTCTGTCCACTTCCCTGGGCCGCTTCCCCTACGGCCCCTTGCACCCGCTAGGCCCTTCCCTTCAGGGCCTGCAGCCTGGCAGGCCTCAGGCTAGAGCTCCCTTTTGCTCCCCGAGCCTGGCCAGCACTGTGCTGTCCGCAGTGCTAGTCTCTCACGTCTGAAGACTGACCTTCCCCTCTCGAAGGCCTGGGACAGACAGACTGCTTGCTCCCTGAGCAGCCTTTTTATAGAGCTGAGCCTGGCCCTGATTGGCTGCCTCCAATCCGGGCCCTGATTGGCTGCCTCCAATCCGGGCCCGGATTGGCTGCCAATAAGCCCTTCTCCAATTGGCTTCCTGTCTGCGCAGGCCCACTGGCCTGCTGCAGCCCATACTCTCAGGGAGTGGGGCAGTCCGCCCCACTACAGGCACCTTTAAGACTAACAGATGTATTGGAGCATAAGCTTTCGTGGGTGAATACCCACTTCGTCAGACGCATGTAATGGAAATTTCCAGAGGCAGGTATAAATATGCAGGCAAGAATCAGTCTGGAGATAACGAGATTAGTTCAATCAAGGAGGGTGAGGTCCTCTGCTAGCAGCTGAGGTGTGAAGACCAAGGGAGGAGAAACTGCTTTTGTAGTTGGCTAGCCATTCACAGTCTGTTTAATCCTGAGCTGATGGTGTCAAATTTGCAAATGAACTGAAGCTCAGCAGTTTCTCTTTGGAGTCTGGTTCTGAAGTTTTTTTGCTGTAAGATGGCTACCTTTACATCTGCTATTGTGTGGCCAGGGAGGTTGAAGTGTTCTCCTACAGGTTTTTGTATATTGCCATTCCTGATATCTGACTTGTGTCCATTTATCCTTTTACGTAGTGACTGTCCAGTTTGGCTGATGTACATAGCAGAGGAGCATTGCTGGCACATGATGGCGTATATAACATTGGTGGACGTGCAGGTGAATGAACCTGTGATGTTGTTAGGTCCTGTGATGGTGTTGCTGGTGTAGATATGTGGGCAGAGTTGGCATCGAGGTTTGTTGCATGGAATGGTTCCTGAGTTAGAGCTGTTATGATGCGGTGCGTGGTTGCTGGTGAGAATATGCTTAAGTTTGGCGGGTTGTCTGTGGGTGAGGACTGGCCTGCCTCCCTTGGGAGGTCTGTGAAAGCGAGGGATCATTGTCCAGGATGGGTTGTAGATCACTGATGATGCGTTGGAGAGGTTTAAGCTGAGGACTGTAGGTGATGGCCAGTGGAGTTCTGTTGGTTTCCTTCTTGGGCTTGTCTTGTAGCAGGAGGCTTCTGGGTACACGTCTGGCTCTGTTGATTTGTTTCCTTATTTCCTTGTGCGGATATCGTAGTTTTGAGAATGCTTGGTGAAGATCTTGTAGGTGTTGGTCTCTGTCTGAGGGGTTGGAGCAGATACGGTTGTACCTCAGCGCTTGGCTGTAGACAATGGATCGTGTGGTGTGTCCGGGGTGGAAGCTGGAGGCATGAAGGTAGGCATAGCAGTCGGTGGGTTTTCGGTATAGGGTGGTGTTAATGTGACTATCACTTATTTGTACTGTGGTGTTTAGGAAGTGGACCTCCCGTGTAGATTGGTCCAGGCTGAGGTTGATGGTGGGGTGGAAGCTGTTGAAATCATGGTGGAATTCTTCCAGTCTCCTTCCCATGGGTCCAGATGATGAAGATGTCATCAATGTAGCGTAGGTAGAGAAGGGGCGTGAGTGGACGAGAGCTGAGGAAGCGTTGTTCCAGGTCAGCCATAAAAATGTTGGCATATTGTGGGGCCATGCAGGTGCCCATGGCGGTGCCACTGGTCTGGAGGTATATGTTGTCACCAAATTTGAAATAATTGTGCATGAGGATAAAGTCACAGAGCTCAGCAACAAGTTGTGCTGTGTCATCATCAGGGATACTGTTCCTGACAGCTTGTATTCCATCTGTGTGTGGGATGTTTGTGTAGAGAACCTCCACATCCATGGTGGCTAGGATGGTGTTTTCTGGGAGATCACCAATGCATTGTAGTTTTCTCAGGTGCCAGAGAAAGAAAAGACTGAACTTAGCTGAAGAAAAGACTCTTAGCTGAAGAAAAGACTCTGAACAGGTGTTCACTGTTCACATTGTCAGAGTTACAAGCAAGTTCAATAAGCTGTCAAAAGTGCCTCTAGATATTTTTCCTCTTGGAGACTGTAACCAGGAGCAGCATGTCACATGGATTTCAAACACCTCCAGGATTATTTTACTTTATGTTTTAATACCCTCTGCCGCAGTTTGGTTATAAAGGGAAATTAAACTCAACAGTGGAGAGATGATAATTAGGAGGCAATCCACTTCATATCAATGTCTTGCTGGTTTATCCCTCAGTAACAATGAAAACACCCACGGCACCCCTCAGCCAACTTCTGCAAAGGTTTCAAGTGCTTCTCTAGCGCTGGATGGGAGCTTTTGCCAGTCTGAGGCTCCTACCGCTCTTTTATATTCTATCTTCAGCACAAGCACACAGGTTCACCCCTGCCTATCTTTTTATCACATTTTTGACCCTTAATTTCAGGTGGTTGGTTTTTGTAAATCTCCTCCATAGCAGGAAAAACAAAGCATTTAAAATAAATACTAGCCAGAAGCTTGACTGTGCTTCAGGTCATAAATATTATCCAGCTCAGTGGTGGATCATCCGAGGTTTGTCACTGAATGGGCAGGCATTCAAAACGAGACAGGGAGAAAAAAAAATTCAAATATAAATTCTGGACATTAGGAAGAGTTGGGAGTGCTGCAATGGGAATAACCTGTTTCACAGAGCTGGAAATGCCTTGCTTCATTTCATCTTCCAAGGTACTTATATGGCCCATATCACTTTAGTAGGGTGGTGAGCAGGTCCCGCTTGTCAATGACTTTATTCACATTTGTTCAGCTAGAGAGCTCAGGGACAGGCTAGGTTTAGTGACTTACACACAGGTCATACAAGACGTGGTTAAGGTGGGAATTGAACCAATGTCACCTGAGTCCCCCTCCAGTGCACTGGCCACTAGACACCCAGGGTGAGAGCCACAAAGGGATTTAGCTGCCTCACTTCTACTCCAAAAATGTTTTACAAAGGGGGTCAGTATCATTATCTCCATTTTACAGATGGGGAAACAGAGGCAAAGAGTGGTAAAGTGACTTGCCCAAGATCATCTATCAGGCCAGACTCCCAGTCCAGTGTGCTATCCACTAAGCCATGCTACCTGCCAATTCTTAGAGGTGGGAACTCAGAAAAATGCAGATGGTCAAATTTTCATGAGCCTTAAAGATGATTAATGCTACAAAACTTATAACAGTGTATTGAAGCTCTTTGAGGCAGGGATTGTCCCTTATGATGGGCTAGATTAAGGAATCCCTACTCAGGCCGGTAAATACTTACTTATGTGAGTAGTTCCATTGAAACCAAAGGGACTATTTCAATGAATAAGGGCTCCTCAAAATGAACCTGTTGTGTGGCACAGCAACAGACACAGTGGGGTTCTGATCTCTACCGCCTTCTGTAATACAAATAATATTAATACAATAATAGGTTGAGATTTTTGATGCTCACCATCCCCATTAATTTTCATGGGCTTTGATGACTTCAGTGGGCTTTGGATTGGCCCTTAAGCGCAAACTGGAGAAATGGTCTGAAATAAATAGGATGAAATCCAATAAGGACAAACACAAAGTACCACAATCAGGCAGGAATAATCAGTTGCACAGATCCAAAATGGGAAATGACTGCCTAGGACGGAGCACAGCAGAAAAGGATCTGGGAGCTATAGTGGATCACAAACTAAATATGAGTCAACAAAGTAATTGTTGCAAAAAAAGCTAACATAATTCTGGGATGTATTAGCAGGAGTGTTGTAAACAGGACACGAGAAGTAATTCTTCCACTCCACCCATCACTGATAAGACCTCAGCTGGTGTATTGTGTCCAGTTCTGGGCACCACACTTCAGGAAAGGTGGACCAATTGGAGAAAATCCAGAGGAGAACAACAAAAAGGATTAAAGGTCTAGAAAATATGACCTCTGTAAGATTGAAAGATTGAAAAAATTGGGCTTGTTCAGTCTGAAGAAGAGAAAACTGGGGGGTGGGTGAGACATAATAGCAGTCTTCAAATACGTAAAAGGTTGTTATAAAGAGGAGGGTGATAAATTGTTCTCCTTATCCAGTCAGGATAGGACAAGAAGCAATGGGTTTAAATTGCAGCAAGGGAGGTTAGACATTAGTAAAAACTTCCTAATTGTCAGGGTAGTTAGGGTAGAACAAGTTACGTAGGGAGGTTGTGGAACCTCCATCACTAGAGGTTTTTAAGAACAAGTTAGACAAACACCTGAAAGGGGTGATCTAGATAATATTTAGACCTGCTGTGTATGCAGGGGACTGGACTAGATGACCTATTGAGGTCCCTTCCAGTCCTACATTTCTAAGATGTCTATGATCCCAAATGGACTTTTGAACAATGTTTCTAAAGTCACACTTCTTGTGCAAAGAATAGTCTAAGCAGTCAATTTTATTTGACATAAATACAGAAGCGCTCATTAAAATGCTCTGCTTTCACCCTCATGAAAATCTCCCATTGCCTGTTCTGGTGCTTTCAATAAGGTGATTGCGTGAATGGAAAAGCATTTCTGGCAGTATTAGTATCATTAGCAGATTTTTATGCTTTCCCACTTCCCAAGAATTTCATAATCATCAAATGCTTGGAGTTGAAATGTGAGGGAGGGAAAGACATACATTATTGAGTCACTTATAGACCTGAGATATCCCCCGGCATATAGTTCTGTCCTCTGTACTGAGGAAGAAGATTGATGGGATTAGTAAAATGAATGCAGTTCACGTGAATATTTTGTGTACTATCCCTCGGCTTGACAGAATTCTATTTTTTCATATAATTTCAATGTATAATAGTGATGTTTTAAAGCTTTTTTTATTTTTATCGATTCAAAGATTCACAGTTGCTGGAAATGTTGTGGGGGGGTTCAGGCAATAGGGTGGATCAGCTAATTATTTAATGACAGTAGCTATTGATTTCAAAAAGTTAACACTTTATAAAGGTTAAAACAAATTGTCAACATTACATGTCAAAATATACAAAGTAAATATTCTTAAATCAAACTCTAATAAGATCTCAAGCAGCGTTTTTCTTACTTAGCCTTTCTGTAAATTTCAGTTATTACCAATGGAAACATTTTTTCATCAGTTTGTGCGTGTATGGTGAAATAGATGTTTACTGACATTTACCGATAAAAATCTAATCCTTCTGAATCTAACTATATGCTTTTACAGAACATTAGCCATGAATAGTTGCATAGAGTTTGTATTAGTATATAAGGCAATAATTTCCTTATTTGTTGATGCAATTCTTCTGTTAGTCTTTCTTTTATAAAATAATGTAGAATGTTAAAACACAAAATCAGTGAGTCACATGAGCCTAGAATTTCACCCTTAGTCTCTCTTGTCTATTAAAATTATAAACTCATTGGTGCAGAGATTGCCTCTTACTATATCCATGTATTGTGCCTAGCACAATGGAACCTTAATCTTAGTTGGAATACTTAGGTGCTGCTGGTAATACAAAGAATAATAATAATCAATTTAATCCACTCCCTCTGCTGGTAGACGCTTGTTCTCTTTTGTGCATTTTCTAGTTAAATAGTTTGTTGTAACAACAAGAATAACAAAGATATCACTTTACAAAAGTCACTGACTAATAAGAATGTATGCTGTAGGTTTAAAACAAAAAATTAAAGGTAAATATCCTAACTACCTACTGAATTTTACACTCACATGCTATCTTAAAAAAACTAATATAAAAAATAAAATGACCTCTCTTGCAAGGAATAAGCCATCCCCATAACATATTCTGTTTTGGAAAATTGGAGCTGAAATGGACAACATGAAATTATAACAAGCTCTTGACCTTCCCTGGCCCTTTATGCATTTTCATGAGATGATGTAATTCATTATTTCCACTGATGTGTGCAGAGCGGCCGGCCAACTTACTTTATATTCATTTATTCTGTTCTGAGTAATCTGTGTTTAATAGAGTGCTGGAGCATGTCAGAATGAACAATTAAACTTGATTGTTGTAGAAGACAACTTGCCATTATTGCCAACGTTCGTTTGTATGTGCTTTATGTTTTTAATAAAGGAGGGGGTGTCAGAAGCCCACAATCTGATCCCCATATTAAGACTGTACACTTTCCTATTTAGAATGGAAATATCTGCACTTGCCTGTGCTTTTTGACTCTCTCTTTCACTTGAGATATTAATGTTTTGCCTGGGCGTGCAATTTGATTAATGATGCAGCCTGTAATTATGTCTGCTGGTCGGGGGATAAGTATGTTGAGAAGAGTTCTGAATGGGGTAGCAGGGCAGAGATGGGTGCAGGAATCCGTGGTCTGCCAGGGAAGGGGCAGTGTGCTGAAAGAACGCTCATTTACAGAGTGAACACAGGGCATTTTATTCTTTTTTTGTATTTTTATGCTTTTACAAAGGAAAACAAATGACATTTTTCTACGGGATATTTGCTTTTGTAAACCCTTCCCCCTGGGGGTAGAGACAAAAATATCCAGTGAAAAATTAGAGAGCAGCAGAGTGGAAAAACACATACAGAAGCTCTGAGAGTGAAGAAGCAGAGGGAGACAAATTCTAATGGAAATTGGACTATGAACTGGCTAGTATTTATGTGTTGCTGTCCTCTAGTGGATTGAGTCAAAGCCAATCAACTGTGTGTCATGGGCCTTGTACTACTATCACCTCGCAGAGATTCCACCACATTTGATTCCACCAGAGGGAGCCTGTGGGAAACTCTGCTTTTGGGGAAGGACTACCTGAGTGCTAATGGTGCCAGGAAATTGCAGTTGGCCATGGGGTGCAGAGTAAGGGCAATCCTGAAACCCTTGCTGGATTTGTTATAATATAAATCAGGACACTGGACGTCCTCTTATTTCAGAATAGCTTTTTCCTGGGACAAGGGGTTTTATTTGAGAACTTTGAGATCTACTGTTGAAAAAAGACTATTTAAGAGCTATAATTAATAATCATAATTAATATATTATTTTAAGAACCCAAATAATTGAGCTTTGTGCAGGTCTCTATGTTCTATGAGGTTCACCCATCCCCCAGAGTGCCCAGTGGGTTAGCTTTACAGCTTTTCAAAGCTCAGCGCTTTGCATTCGCCTCCTTTTCCTTGCGAGACAATTAGCAAGAGTTCCCATTGCCAAAGAAGTGATAGAAAACGTGGGTTTGAATGATGGTTTTTGATCACCATCGTCCCCTGGATTTATTTGAACTCCTGATACTGAAGTATTATTGTTTTTCAGATGACGTTTTTTTTCCATCTCCAGATTCCTGAGCTATTCTACTCAACATCACTGTCACCTTGAGAGCACCTACAGCCTCAGCCACCATTTTGAGACTGGAAAACACCAAACATTTCTGAGGGAACCAGGAGTCTGAAAAGGCCCCAGAAGTCTGAGTCAAAGGCTGTGTCTACAAGGGGATTTGCCATGATTCCATATATGGGTGCCCATCCAGCAGTATAGCCACAACCCAGGCAAAGTCCTCATGGAGACCAGGACATCCAGACTGTGCACCACGCTTCTGCTTGTGGCCAGGGTAAGCGCCACTAGTGCAAATCATAGAATATCAGGGTTGGAAGGAACCTCAGGAGATCATCTAGTCCAACCCCCTGCTCAAAGCAGGACCACTCCCCAGACAGATTTTTGTCCCAGATCACCTAATGGGCCCCTCAAGGATTGAACTCACAACCCTGGGTTTAGCAGGCCAATGCTCAAACCACTGAGCTATCCCTCCTCCCAATATGGTGGCTTTCCTGGTGTGGTGGAGCTGCTGCTGCCTGGCTATATAAAACACCCACAGACAGTGTAAACACAACTGTTGACTTGTCAGGGGTGCTAATACAAGTGCCATTATTACTCTGGTAATTGAATGCATGGATTTTAGCGCCAGCAATGACCATTAATTAGATCATCTAATTAGACCTGCATAACACTATAGAATTTCACCCAGTTACTCCTGTACTCACCACAGTAACTTGTGTTTGGCTAAAGCATTTCTTCCAGAAGGGCGTCCGGTCTTGATCTGAAGACAGTCAGAGATGGAGAATCTACCAGTTCCCTTGGTTTGTTCCAATGGTTAATCACCCTATTAAAAATGTGCACCTTATTTCTAATTTTAATTTGTCTGGCTTCACCTTCCAGCCATTGGTTCTTGTTATGCCATTCTCTGCTAAATTAAAACTCAGTATTTTCTCCCCAAGAAGGTACTTAGACACCCTAACCAAGCCACCTCTCAGCCTTCTTTTTGATAACTGAGCAGAGTGCTTTAAGTCTCTCACTGTAAGGCTTTTTTCTCCAGCTCTCAAATATGTTTTGTGGCCTTTTTCTACAGTCTCTCCAATTTTTCAATATTCCTTTCAAGAGGTGGATATTGAAACTGAACGCACTGTTCCAGCATCGGTCTCACCAATGGCGGATAAAGAGGTGGAACCCACCTCCCTACTCCTACACACAACTCCTCTGTTTATACATCTAAGGATCACATTAGCCCTTTTTGCCACAGCATTGCACTGATAGCTCATGCTGAGTTGCTTCTCCACAATGACCCCTAAATACTTTTCAGAGTCACGGCTTTCCAGGGTACAGTCCCCAGTTCTGTAGGCATGGCCTGCATTCATTATTACTACATATATGATGATGCATGTTGCTGTATTAAAACACATTTTGCTTGAATAGTCCAAGCTCACCAAGTGATCCAGATCGCTCTCTATAACTGCCATGTCATTAGGCACACAACATAGAGCAAGACTGTCTTTAAATACAGCCCTGAATAAGGTGTAGTCTCCTAGGAGTAGCCCGGGGAGGTATTATGCCTCACATACACCTTGCTCCTGGAGTGGAGACTTAGTGCTGGTCTGTATCAATAGTAAGTTACTATCCATTCTGTGCTGCTTCAGCAACATTAGCTCACGGTGACAGGAAGTTGGAGCCAAGGTTTGGCCCATCCATTGTTCCCCCTGCATGCCCCTGCTCCCTCTCATGCATGACCCTGCTCTGGGGAAGAGAGTCAGTGGGTGAGTAGCCCTACGTTCCCGTACATGCACTGGACCCAAGATCTGGGCAGCTTGTGGGGATGTGGAAGGCAGAGGGAGGGGTCATTTCTCTCTCCATTTTATGGTCCATAGTCCAAGTCACAGTTGAGCTCAGAAGAAACAATTGACGTTGGCCACTCCGGGGACAGTAAATAAGGTTCCCTAAAAGGAGTTTTGAACCATTGCCCAATTTGTTAGGCAGTGAAGCCAAATGTGCAACTAGCAGACAACACCCCGACAGTTAAAGAACAAAGGACTAGTGAGGATTATATAGAGGGCTCTTTGGATCATTACAGTGAATTAGCACGATTGTTCAGAACAGGTGTTTTGTTAATTGTGAAAAATGGACAGTGTTTTTAAACGGCCCTTAAATGCCCCTTGTCACCTGTGTAGTGAAATGGCTCAGTGCTGCACACACTGAGCTGGGGCATAAAGCAGAGAGGCAGGACACCAGTTGGCTCAGAACCCACTCACGTATTTTCTTTCTCAGCATTATTGGTGCCTCTTTTTTCTTTAGCTCTATGTCTTTGAGTCTGGATTTTTATTTAGTGTGTTGAGAAGATGGTTTTAAACAGACTGTTGATACAGCTAGAAGACAAAAGAGCATAAGGCTGAAAGGTAATTTAAAAAAACAACAACAACAAATAATGCTAAGTTTGGACATGAGAGTTTTCCCCATTGCAAGCAGATGTATATCCAACAAATGCTAGGGGCATTGGATAACAGAGGGTGATTTTAGCTCCCTTACAGCATTTAGACTGCAAGCTTTGAAGGGCCCAGACTGACTGTCTTCAGTCTGTGGCTCACATACCCATTGGTCATAAAGAAGACCATGTGATTTGGAGAAGGATGTAAGAACATAAGCGTGCACATGCTGGGTCAGACAAATGGTCCATCTAGCCCAGTAACCTGTCTTCCAACAATGGCCAATGCGAGATGCTTCAGAGGGAAAGAACAGAACAGGGCAATTATTGAGTGATCCATCCCCTGTTGTCCACTCCCAACATCTGTCAGATAGAGGCTTAGGGCACCCAGAGAATGGGGTTGCATCGCTGACCATCTTGGATAATAGCCACTGATGGACCTATCCTCCATGCATTTATCTAATTCTTTTTTAAACCAGTGATACATTTGGCCTTCACAACATCCCCTGGCAACAGGTTCTACAGGTTGACTGCTAAGTTCCCCCTAAGCTGCGCAGCCACCCAGCAGTCTATCAAGTGCCATGCACTTCAGGTGCCCCTCCCCACACTGCCATGCTGCTCCTGCCCTCTGCCTTGGAGTCCCTGGCCAGCAGCTCCCAGGAGCCTCCTGCTTGCTGTGCAGAGTGTGGAGGGGAAGGGAGCGCTGATGTCAGGGTGTCCCCCTCCCCCTCCCCTGTACCCCATCTCCACAGAGCGTGGCAGGGGGACACGACAAGGCTCAGGAGTGGGACATGGGATGGAACTTGCTGGCGGCTGCTGCTGTGTCTGAACAAGCAGGCTTCAGACTGGTGAGTGCTGATCTACTTAAAGGGGCAGCGCGTCTCTCTCTCTCACACACACACACACTCTGTCTTTCACACTCATCTCCCAACACATACTTGTATTGTTGTTGTTGTTGTTCTATCCCCCTAATCATTTTTGTTGCCCTTCTCTGGACCTTTTCCAATTCTAATATATCTTTTTTGAGATGGGGCAACCAGAACTGCACTCAGTATTCAAGGTATGGGAGTATTAGGTATTTATATATTGGCAATATGATATTTTCTGTCTTATTATTTATCCCTTTCCTAATGTTTCCTAACATTCTGTTAGCTTTTCTGACTGCAGCTGCACATTGAGCAGATGTTTGCAGAGAACTATCCACAATGGCTCCAAGATCTCTTTCTTGAGTGGTGACAGCTAATTTAAAACCCATCATTTTATATGTAAGTTTGGGATTATGTTTTCCAAAGTGCATTATTTTGCATTTATCAGCAGTGAATTTCATCTGCCATTTTGTCGTCCAGGCACCCAATTTTGTGAGATCCTTTTGTAACTCTTCACAGTCAAATTGATACTAAATTACTTAAAATAGTTAAGTCCAATCTGCAAACTTTGCCATGTTATTGTTCAGTCATTGATACTGGCTAGATCGGGCTCAATGGGTAGTGATCAATGGCTCCATGTCTAGTTGGCAGACAGTATCAAGCGGAGTGCCCCAAGGGTCGGTTCTGGAGCCGGTTTTGTTCAATATCTTCATTAATGATCTGGAGGATGGCGTGGATTGCACCCTCAGCAAGTTTGCAGATGACACTAAACTGGGAGGAGTGGTAAATATGTTGGAAGGTAAGGATCGGATACAGAGGGACCTAGATAAATTAGAGAATTGGGCCAAAAGAAATCTGATGAGATTCAACAAGGACAAGTGCAGAGTCCTGCACTTAGGACGGAAGAATCCCATACACTGCTACAGACTAGGGACTGAGTAGTTAGGCAGAAGTTCTGCAGAAAAGGACCTACGGGTTACAATGGACGAGAAGCTGGATATGAGTCAACAGTGTGCCTTTGTTGCCAAGAAGGCTAATGGCATTTTGGGCTGTATAAGTAGGAGCCAGGGCCGGCTCCAGGCACCAGCCTACCAAGCCTGTGCTTGGGGCGGCACCTGGAGGGGGGCGGCGCTCGGGGAGAGCGGGGCTGCGGCCGGGCTCACCGCCCTCCCCCCCGGTGCTCCGGCCGGCCGGGGAGAGCGGAGCCGCGGCGGGCTCGCCGCCCTCCCCCGGCGCTCCGGCCGGCCGGGGAGAGCGGGGCCGCGGCCGGGCTCGCCACCCTCCCCGCGGCGCTCCGGCCGGCCGGGGAGAGCGGGGCCACGGCCGGGCTCGGCGCCCTCCCCTGTCGTGCTCCCTGCCGGGGGGCGGGGGGCAGCAGGAGGCTTTTTTGCCTGAGGCGGCAAAAAAGCCAGAGCCGGCCCTGGTAGGAGCATTGCCAGCAGATCGAGGGACTTGATCATTCCTCTCTATTCAGCACTGGTGAGGCCTCATCTGAATTACTGTGTCCAGTTTTGGGCCCCACACTATAAGAATGATGTGGAAAAATTGGAAAGAGTCCAGCACAGGGCAACAAAAATGATTTTGGGGCTGGAGCATGATTTATGAGGATAGGCTGAGGGAACTGGGATTGTTTAGTCTGCAGAAGAGAAGAATGATGGGGGATTTGATAGCTGCTTTCAACTACCTGAAAGGGGTTTCCAAAGACGATGGATCTAGACTGTTCTCAGTGGTAGCAGATGACAGAACAAGGAGTAATGGTCTCAAGTTGCAGTGGGGGAGGTTTAGGTTGGATATTAGGGAAAACTTTTTTACTAGGAGGGTGGTGAAGCACTGGAATGGGTTACCTAGGGAGGTGGTGGAATCTCCTTCCTTAGAGGTTTTTAAGGTCAGGCTTGACAAAGCCCTGGCTGGGATGATTTAGTTGGTGTTGGTCCTGCTTTGAGCAGTGGATTGGACTAGGATGACCTCCTGAGGTCTCTTCCAACCCTGATATTCTATAATTCTGTGATTGTTCATCCCCTTTTCCACATCATTTATGAATATGTTGAACAGCACAGGTCCAGTACAGATTCTTGGGGGACCCTGACATATACTCTCTCACCACATATTCCAATAGTCTTACTGGCTCAATCTCTTTCAGTCAGGATCTCTTGCCAGTCCAGTGCTGCTTCATTTGTTCTTCAGGTATTGTCGATGCTGTGGTTAGAGAGAGATTATTTGGGGTGGCTGCTTTCCCCTCTTATAGTTTTTTCTCTTCTTTGAGAATCATGTCCAGCTGAGGTTCAGGAGACGGAAAGTCTATGTGGATGGGAACCTCAAGCTGCTTCTTTGTCAACATGTAGCTCTTCACCCACACCCTCTTTTGTGCCAAAGAATGGCCACTTAACTAAGTGTTGGTCCATTTGATTGAGCTGACACCTGGCTGAGGTACCAGCTTCCCTTTTGTGTCCGAGGGACTGGTTTGTGCCTGTTCTCCAGATTTGGAACATGTTTTGTAATATCATACAGTAGAATTTTATAACTTTACATACAATGTTGCCACAGATATTTTACTAGGACAATAGTGATCAGCAAATTATGAGTTTTCAAATGATACCCCAAAAGACATACTTTGTACAAGATTTACCATAGTCCTAAAAAGAGGTAAACATGGAGGTACAAACTGTCACCACTAGTAGTCATGATTAAGGCTGTGTGTCTGTCACAGAAGTCATGGATTCCATGACTTTCCGTGACCTCCATGACTCCTGCAGCAGCTGGTGCAGCTGGCTACGGGGCTGCCCAAGCAGCTAGGGCAGCCCCTGGGCCAGACGCACCGGCAACTGCTAGGGAGTCTCAGGCCACCACATCCCCCCTTCCCCAGCAGCAGCAGTAGTTTGGGTGTGGGAGGGGGCTAAGGGCTGGAGCAGGGGGTTGGGGTGCGGGGCGGCACTTACCGGGGGGGGGGGGGGACCCTGGAAGTGGCCAACATGTCCCTGCAGCTCCTAGGCAGAGGGCCAGGGGATTCCTGCAGGCACTGCCCCCACAGCTCCCATTGGCTGCAGTTCCTGGCCTGTGGGAGCTGCGGATCCAGCGCTAGTGGCAAGGGGCAGCACGCGGAGCCCTCTGCTCCCTCCGCCTAGGAGCTGCAGGGACATGCCAGCCGCTTCCAGGGGGCTGCACGGAGCTGGGTAGGGAAACTGCCAGCCACGCCAACCTCCCCCTCCCAGCACCATCAGGGGCCCGGGCCGCACGCTGCCAACCCTGGGTCACCACCCCACCACCACCCCACTCCAGCACCCGCTGTTCCCCGGTCCAAGTTTTAGTTAGGGGTATATAGTACAAGTCATGGACAGGTCACGGGCCATGAATTTTTGTTTACTGCCCATGACCTGTCCATGACTTTTACTACAAATACCCATGACTAAAACATAGCCTTAGTCATGATAGGTGGGGCAGAAAACGGTACACTTGATCAAAAGATGGAACAGGAGGTAAACATGGATCAAGAGATACAAAAATTATCTAAAATGCTGATCCAGCAAAGTGTTTTAGTATGAATAATATATTTCAGCACTTTGTTGGATAGACACCTATTATTAAAATGAAAGCTGGTCAAAAAAATGTCAACCATCTGAAAGAAGTGATAGATTTTTTTAAATCTGAAATTCTCATGAAATTTTTCATGAAAAATTCCAAAAAAATTATCTTTGCCATTTTATTTTCAGCTCTAAATGGAATTAAATACTGGAGAAGAACACAAGAGTAATAATGCAAATCAAGGCAAGGGATATATTCCTGAAGACTGGAGGAAAAGCTAAAATAGTAGTGAGCTGGGCATGCTTCTCAAATAAATTAAGAAAGATGGACTATGCTGGTTAAAGAACAGAGACCAACACATGGTATGTGTAGACCAAGCCACCAGTGACTAAGATAGAGATACAGACTGATAACAGGGTCAGGTTCTGATGTAGGGCTAAGAAGATTTGAGCTACTGTGATGAAGCCTTTATCTCAGAGTGGGCAGAGTAAAGGTGATGATGACCTTCTGTAACATCTCAGCATAATGTTATTATAGTTTTAAATATACAGTAAGCACATGACCATAAAATTGCTTGCTGGTGTTGGGGTAACTGGAGTTGTGAATGTAATTAATTCCAAGAGTGATCATGATGAAGCTTGTTATTTTAGAGCATCCTCTGTAATTAGAAATGAAATTACATTTTCAAATTCACCTGGCAAAACCTCACTGTTATCCTAGCTCATGTCTTTGGCTGTGTCGTAAGCAGTATGTCTTTGTATGGCAATAATACAGCCTGAACTCTTCAGATCACTTGGCCATTACCGGCGGAACAAACCCTTTATGAAAATAGTTGAGTTTAAAGAAAGTCAGAGTTCAAATTCTAAACTTATTTTATGTTCCTTACTAGAATATGTGTTAAGGGAGGAATAAAATTCTAAGAGCAGAAGAATTCCAGCCCAAATAGTAGAAGGTCAAACCCATGCATTGAATAAATGAGTGCAACGACAGTAAAGCCAGCACAACTGGGTAAATGTGTTCCAGGTGTGAATTGAGCCTACTGACAACTAATAATAGATAATTATTAATCTGTCAGGAATCAATAACCAATTGATTGATAACATATAATGGACAAAAATGTTAACCACCATTATACGTTTCTCAAAAGGGATTCTCTTGAGTCCAGATTAGTTTAACAACCACCAACCATGGATAAGTCAGTAAGATTGGCTTATTTTGTTACACAAAAAATAAAACTCTGCGTTCACTGAACAATTTCAATTTTTTTCACCTGAAAACAGAAAGCTCTCTTTTTTTTTTTTTTTCTGGTTCAACCAAAAATAAAATAGCTTTCAGTTGCCAGGTTTTCAATGAAAAGTTGAAATTTTCTGTTGAAAATTCAGGTGATTTTTGTAATTTTTCCATGACTCCCTCTCCCCTGGCCCCATACTTTGACCAGTGCTACGAGCAACACATCACAATATTTCATGAGACAATACAATTACTTGTTGTTATCTAAATAGGAGTCATTTTGCTAGATACCTTTATGTAAAAGAACTAGACTGGGATTTGAGGCACGATCATGGCAATGGGTTATATGTAAGCTGCGCCAGGTGAGGAGGAACCCCAAAAGGAGCCAGCATGCTTCAGGACAGGTCTACAATAGAGCCGGGATTGATGATCTGAGATGGATCCACCAGCGGTCGATTTAGCGGGTCTAGTAAAGACCCGCCAAATCGACTGAAGATCGCTCTCCAGTCGATCCCTGTTCTCTACCCCTGACAAGAAGATTAAGGTCCCGTCGACCCCCTGCAGTGTAGACCCCATGGTAACTCGACCTAAGGTACGTCAACTCCAGCTACGTTATTCACATAGCTGGAGTTGCGTAGCGTAGGTCGACTTACTGCAGTACTGTAGACATAGTCTCAGAGACACCCCCTCTGACTCACAATTCCTCCTCTGCTCCTTCCTTGCTCCTGGAAGGGTAGACTGCTGGCCTATACCAGTAATGAATTGCCACCCCATATCCACGTTGGCTCAGTTATGCTGGCCAGCAAGCAGGCAAAGTGTAGTCAAAGATCTGCCCCTTCCCTGCCAGCCTGTTCTAGGGAAGGAGTGAGTGGCTGAGCCGCCCTGCTTAAGCACATGGACCCAGCCCCAAGTTCTGGATAGCCCTTGCAAGGATGGTCTTACTGCCTCGTGTAGACCCATGGTTCAAGCTAGAACCTGGCTCAAAACGCCTCTGCTGCGTGAAGAAAAATTCTGAAAGGTTTTATTAAAACTAAACCTCTTCTGAGCTTCCCCGGCACCTGTTTCAAAGCAGAATGCAGGAGCTCTTCTTTGTTTCACAATTACCATAACTCTTCTTTAGCACCAAAGTGTTCAAGTCTCTCTATCGTGGTGGAATTTATTCGCTCCTGCAGCCGTGCCATTTACTCACTAATAGCATCCCAGGCCTTTTGAATGCAGCCGGCAACAGACAAATCCATCACTAAATAAACAAATAAGACAAGACCACCTTCCCCCCCGCCCACTCCCTCCCACCCCCCGCCCCCACCTTTCCTGACATTTATAAAATGTCATAAAACTTTCTGCCAGGAAAAGTAGAAAGCATGTTTACAGTCTAGTTGTTTTGTTGATTACAAAAAACATTGCTGTAGCAGTAGCAATAAAGCTACAGGCTTGTAAATCTCCTCTGTATACTTGACTTTCATTAAATTTAGTGGAGTGACAGTTACCACACTGAGAAATGTTATATTTTTCAAGGGAAGATATAACACATAGCATTTTGGAGCCTGTTTATTGTGGAGAGTCAGGCAGTTGCCACGCTAAATCTTAACTGGGGATTGATGAGCATTGTTGGCAAAATCATATTTGTCGGAAAGGTGCTGGATACTGCAGTCTCTTATTTTTTTGACACGGGAGCTTGTTAGAGAGTATCGGTTAGCACTCATGGTTAAGGCTGGTGTATGAGATTTGTGCTCCTTTACACATGTTATGCAGACCCAAGTATCCCCCCCGCCAGTGGCCTGGTGTCTGTGGCTTCCAGTTGGAGGTCAGTGCTTCGAGTCAGTGGTTCTCCCAGTGGGCGTTATGCACGGACGCTCAACAGCACTGGTTGAGTTATCCACCTCAGGAAAGACTTGGGGCCATCAATTTTCATGGGTTGCTTATAAACTGTTTCCTTTGATGATTTGCTATTGGTTATTCCTGGTGTTTGAGTGGCCTCTTTAGTCACATGGTATTTTACTCCTGGAATTGTTTAAGTTAGAAAGATGACAAATCATCCATGGTGAATAGTGAACAACAAATAGTGAATGATGAATAATGAATGCTCCCACTCACATGCAGAGATTGAGATGAAGAACAGCCATTCTCCAGATATTAGTGTGAACAGAATGTTGTTGGCCCAAGTGTAGTCATCTTGGTTCTCACTAGGGATTAAATCAGAGACCTCCAGAGCTAAGAGCTTGAACTTCTAAACTTTTGAGCTGAAGAGCTGTCTCTAAAGTGGGAGCTGGAGCAGACTCATATTCTTTGAGGATCAGGTGCAAATGGGCAGATGTAACAAACCCTTTTCTGTTATTTATGTCATGTCCATCACCACGGTGTCTGATCATCTCTGAACAGTAGGTTGTAACTGCAAAGAGGGAATAAAAGAAGTGCATGGCTGAACTGAACTGCCATTTAGAATCCAAATGTAAGTCTGTGAATGCTGTTTCTGAGTATTCAACTAGCTTTATACTTCTAAAGCTGCTCATCCTATTTCAGTTCACTATACAGGATACATTCCAGCCAGCACAGAGAAGTTCTTCATTTGGACAACATGGACCAATTACTGCTCTTAGTTGCACTTATGTGACTATGAAGTGAATATACATGAGAGCAGTGTTTGGAATCATGCACAGCAATCAGATTAGCAATGTGACCTCAAAGTCCAGTAACCACATACACTCAGCACAATTCTCAAAGTTCAATACTTTTCCCATTTGTACATCTAATTTGAATTAATTAGTTAAAGCTTGTAAAGTACTTCGGACATGTAGGAACAGTTGGAAGTTGTTGGGGTGTTTTTTTGAGTCTCTTTTTAACAGACTCACATAGGAAATTAAAAGCACAAGCTCACAATCTGCAGGGTCGGGGCAAGTCCTTGTTCCCCTGAAGTCCATGGCAAAGCTCTTGTTTGCTTCAACGGTGCCAGGATTTCACCTCACATTGGTAGAGACAAAAGTTGTCATACATTAAACATAGAGGCACGGAAAGATTTCCGTAGGAGGAGAGATGGAGAAGATAAGAGTAATTCAGAGGGGAGGGAAATAAGAGGGGATGTGATAGAGGAATGTAAAACAATAAACAGTATAATTAAGATAAATTGGGTACGTGCCCAGATCAAAGGGGCATTCAGTGAAATTGAGAAGCAACAAATGAGGTTAATTATGTGTTATAATTAAATAATAAGTACGTCCTTTTTCGGCTTTCAATTTGTGGCTCTTCAATTTCTGTTTCTTAGCCAGTGCCTAATCGATGACAGTACTTCCCCTTTCATCCCACGACTACAGAGTTTCCTAAGTAGCCTCTTGTGGGGAGCTTTGTCAGTGGCTTTTAACTATCTCCTCATGAACTCTGTCAACCAGTTCTCCTTTATTTGCTGTTTTATGAGGTATTATACTCCTTTGCAGCAGCCAAGCCGTCTTGTCCCTTTGCACAGCACGTTCACGTTCACACTGGAGCTTCATAATTTTCACTTTGATTATCACTTCAGTTCGTTGATTTGGTGCTGCAAAAGAGGTGTTTTGTTTATCGAAAGATAAAGTGTTGGCTAATCGTCCATCATCCCCCACAGCAGCTGATTTTTTTTTTAATGAGAAATTGCATATTTTTTCTTAGCACCACGGCCATTTCATTCTCCAGTCCTTTCAGAACTCTAGGATATATATACCATGTGGTTTGGATGATATGTAACTCTTCCCTTATCAGGTTGTTCCAGTTCTTCCTCCTCTGACACTTCCATTTCTGACAGTGCTTCATCTTTATTACCTGAAAAAGAGTAGGCCTGGGACTCAGCCACTGTGCTGAAATCTAAAGAAAAGAAATCAGTTTGCTTCTCTGCATTATCCATTCCTAATCCTCCTTGATTGTTCTCTTTTCTCCCTGGTAATCTAGAAGATCTACCAATTGTCTCACAAGCTTTCTGCTTCTTACATGTGTAAAAAAATTCTTGTTACTGTGTTTATATCTTTGGCTTTTTGCTCATCAAATTCCATCTTATATTTTATGGGGGGGCGTTTCTATTCAATTTGCTTGGGCTGGAATTTCATTTTCAAAAAGACACATCGAATAATCTCTGGAACCTTTCCATTTTTCCCCTTTCTTTCCTGCTTCCTTTTTTGTTAGTTAGGGGCAAGTACACTTTCTATGAGTCTGGTATGGTGCTTAAGAAGGAAGGCTCCATGCTGGATGGAAAGATGTCAATCCCCGTGCTTTTAACTTAATGGACCTGCTGCCTTTAAATTAAATTTAAAAAATTGTTAACGACTCTCCCATTCTAAAATGTAGCATTACAGCACTAGGGTTTGGTATGATGCCTTCTCCCTCAAGTTTGATGAAACTGAACTAGATTATGGTCACTATTACTTAGCAGCTCCAAGACTGTCAATTCAGCTCCTTTAACCAGCACTAAATTAATATAAATCTATTAGAAATGATCTTTACCATAATGAAATATTAAGCATTTGGGGTAAGCTAACAAAAAGATGAAGTGGTTCGAGAAATTATGCTGCTAGTTACAAAATCCATTGACTGCGGTGCATGGGTGTAGTTGTGAGTAAAATGTAGCCCAGGGATTTTAGAGTCAAAGCTGTCACATACTGCTCTCCATTGATACAAATCATTGATGAAGGATCAGAAATGGACGCCATGTAGAGTCAAGCACAGGAGCTTATTACGCACAGCGCTGGCAAAGTGTCACTTTGCTTATTAGGCTCAGAGACACTTCAGAACAATTTCAGAGTAGCAGCCGTGTTAGTCTAGTTAGGAGTACCTGTTATTTTTGCGGATACAGACTAACACGGCTGCTACTCTGAAACCTGTCATTATGCAAGGCACTGCATTTAGCCGTATGGAGTGGAAATCCATCAACTTCATGAAAAAACTCGTACAGATACAGACAGACATCATCTTCCTTTCCAAATGCAAGCAGATGGACATCATACCAAAAGGACTAAAGGTAAAAAATCCATTACTATCTACATATCACACAGACTATGCTGAGAGACTGTGTCACACACTCTCAAAGAAACTGCGAAACCACCTGATCAGCATCCTATACAACAAACAGGGAAAGATTAAGAATGAGCTCTCAAAACTGGATTTTAAAATTTGTTAGTCTCTAAGGTGCCACAAGTACTCCTGTTATTTTTTCAGAACAATTAATTACAATAGATTATATAGGGTGCCATGGGAGGACAGAAGTGATGGGGAGGGAGTTCCCAAGCCCCTGGATAGGTTCTAGCAGCAAGACAAGATAAGCACAATAAGCCAATGGTCTAAAAGATTACATAATGGCTCCGCCCATAGTTCAAATTAACATATTGCTAACACACAGGTAGTTACCCTTAAACTATTTCTATTAAAGTATATAGATTAAATTCTAATTTGGGGGTCCAAGGGAATGAGGTAGCAGCTCTCCCGGTTAACCAACAGGAACATTGCTGGAGATTTAAAGCAAAAAAGCAGTAATTAGTATTTAACAATGACAATTGTTTATAGGTTTACCCAGGCAAGTTTGTGAACTGGGATTGGCATACATCTATGAGGGGAGAGTGTCATTACCCACATCAATCATGTTGGGCCTCCCCCGAGCTCCGTTCTGGCATCTGTACCAGGGAGTTAACTTTGAGGTCTTTCTCAGTGCTTCTTGTCTCTGTAACTTGCGATAAGGACACCCAGTTACAGCTCACTATCTGGAGTTATGCTGACTCCGCTCATTGACTTGAAACACACAAAGTTGTCTGTTTACCCAGCTTTCTTTTAGCCATGTATTGTTCTCTGTTAGCTAGCCCTCATGCCCCAGGACAAGCTGTGGACTCTGGGCCTATATGAAAAGTTCTTAGCAGAAACTGTAGTTAAGATCTTACAGCCACAGCAAATGATTTTGGCCCTTCAATTGATATAAGAATCAACCGCATATAGTGATCAAAACCACTGGGACAAAATCATTCCTATACTAACTAAATTCTCCACTTGTAACAATCAAATCTAATAACAATTGTCTTATAACAAATCTTAGCAATTATAACAACCAAAAAATTCAGGACGGATGTAATTCTTACAAAAGGAGTTCACTGTATTTAAGTATCAGAGGGGTAGCCTTGTTAGTCTGAATCTGTAAAAAGCAACAGAGGGTCCTGTGGCACCTTTTAAGACTAACAGAAGTATTGGGAGCATAAGCTTTCGTGGGTAAAAACCTCACTTCTTCAGATGCATCTGAAGAAGTGAGGTTCTTACCCACGAAAGCTTATGCTCCCAATACTTCTGTTAGTCTAAAAGGTGCCACAGGACCCTCTGTTGCTTTTCACTGTATTTAAGTATCAGAGGGGTAGCCTTGTTAGTCTGGATCTGTAAAAGCAGCAAAGAGTCCTGTGGCACCTTATAGACTAACAGACGTATTGGAGCATGAGCTTTTGTGGGTGAATACATGACATGCATCCGACGAAGTGGGTATTCACCCACAAAAGCTCATGCTCCAATACGTCTGTTAGTCTATAAGGTGCCACAGGACTCTTTGCTGCTTTCACTGTATTTAATTCGCCTCATTGAGCCCAAGCAAGTATAGAGCATATGGGGCAATAGTCTCCTCTTTAGACTGTGTCCTAATCCTATCTCTGATAGCACACCCACCTGACATGTGCCCCTTGATGTTACTGGGAATTCTACTCATGTAAATATAACAACTCCCTGATTGGGTTGGTTCTCAGCAACGATTGGATCTTGGATCTTTCACTCTAAAAACACAAAGTTCTACTGGTTGGATTAATGTACTAAGCCCATTAGCCAGAAACAGCAGCAGCCTCATAACCTCTTATCCAAAGCCTGTTGAAGTCAATGGAAAGGCTCATGATTGGGCTTTAGTTCAGGCCTATAAGGAAAGCAGGATATTATAGTTGAGCTTCACTATGTGGATGGGGAGAGAAGCTTATCCTCCCTGGTATAAGATATTACCCAGTGTTCAAAACTCCTTGGGGAAAAATGGGATGAGTTTTGGGTGTTCAGAACATTTGAAAATCTGACCACTCATTCATGTGTGTAAACATGAATGTAGGCGGTAACTTTATTCGCCAGAGTTTGAAACTTTGGACCATGTTCTCTACTCTGAATTTCCATTATTCTGCCAGTTTAAGACAGATCCTTAGTGTGGTTTTAAATTAAAAGTGTTCATTTTATAATTATTTGGTTTCAGAGTGATTCCTAAAAGGTAAATTAAACTAGCAAAAAAAAAAAAAAAAAGATTAATTGAAAGCACACAAAATGTGTACATTTAAAGAGAAAGTGTGTATCTTAAAACTTTAGATAAACGTTTGAAAGTAGGTACAGTACTTTAAAAAACCCTACGAGAAAATCCATTGATATTTTCCACCCCAAATGCATCTCTCCAACTGAAACTTCAAAGCAGTTGGCAAATGCACGGTACTTAAAGAAATGCAGTCTCACTCTGTGCTGTGAGGACTTCATTGGAAAGAAACCATAAAGATAAATAAGTAGAGGCAAATACCAAGATTAGTAAACTGTATTGTTAATTGTCAAGATGATACTGAATAGACAGATGCACTTAATTATTGTGTTTGTGCTCCACTGAATCATTGTCTCTATGTGTTGTTTGTAATTTGCTTTCTACTGTAACTCATGAAACTCACATTACAGCCATTAAGGTGAATTTCTTTGAAGCTGCATCTGCTCATTGGTTTGCTGATTCCCTCTCTTGAAATTAGATTGATGTAGTGTTATATATTCATTTGAATCTAATGACTTTTCTAGAGCCCCAGAGTAAAGAAAATGGCTTTCATTAATTTCCCTAATAGCATCACTGAAAGACATGTAATGTGTAAAGCTAAAACTCCTTTTGTTTTTAATCTCTTAATGATCTCTTTTCCCTTTGTTCAGAATAACCTTAGTTTTAGGTAATAGAGGGGAATGAAAATGGCTCTCCGTGGATTTGTCAAGGAAGCGAGATTTCAACTATTTTGGTGGAAATGTTTCATGGCATCTTTATGTTCTCTACTGATGTTTATTTCACTATTCAGTCCATTTATTGCTCCATTCATTGCAATGTATATGGTTTCTTTTATTTATTTATTTATTTTCCCCCAATCCTAAGAAAATGAAGATCAAGTTGTTGAGCCATATCTTATTTGGCTTCTTGAATTTGTGACCTGTCTCAGGATAAAAGTACAGGAGCATTGTCATAAGAACAGAAATTATTTTTGCTCTAGCAGAAGCGAAGTCTTGACATGTTTCCCCTCACATAAACTTCACAGTAGGTAGAACAAATGCATGAGACTCACAAGCATTTTAACGGATGCTCCAAAGGAATGTGGGGTTTTTTCGGAGCCAGCTGTTTGAAAGTGATCATATGTTTTCAGAAGGAAAGCATCCTCACTAAAGCCCTATTGTGACTTGGACTACAAGCAAAGAGAAAAAAAATTCCCTTGGACCCAATGCAGAAAATTTGGATCTTTGGTCTGGATGCAAAGGTACAAGTGAAACTGCTTAATTCCTCGAAGGAGCAGAGGTGAGGAATCGGCCCCCCAATCTCACTGATCAGACTAGCTGAGCCAGCACCAGGAAGGGGGTAGCAATTTACTGTTTGTTTCATAGATTTTTAAGATCCATGTGGATCATAAGAGTGTTTGCGCAAAGCTGCATGGCACAACACGCATCAAGCCTGCAGTGCAGTCATACCAACAGAGAAGTGTAAGGGACACAGGGAACAGATATGCATTGAATGATTAATAAATACGGATTCCTTCTGGCCCCCAATAAAATTAGAAAACCTCTGTTTATCCCAAAGAGGATCCACCTAAGAAGTAAAGACAATAAGAAAATGGTTAATATTATGTGAGACGCTTTGTCTAAGGACACACCGAACAGCCAAGGTTCCACACCCCAAGAATAGAAACTAAAATGTGTAAATGAGAATATTGTTAATCACTGACATGGGGTCCATTCACCACAAGGGGTTCCTCCTACTGGCCGCTCTGGGGATTAGCTCCTTCCAGGTCTGGGGCTCCTTTCTGCTGCCCACGGCACACCCTACTGCTGCCCCCTCTCTGTCTCTGCAAGTCCTGGTGCTCCATCTTCATGACTTGTCTCTCCCCCACCAGGTCACTAGGTGTGTTTCCCCCTTCCAGGGTATCATAGTCTTTCCTTGCCAGTAGTCTCATGCAGTCTTCCCATTCACTGCCCCATGGTACCACTTCCTCAGTGGCTGGCAAGGAAACCCAGGCCCACCCTCTACTCCAGGTTCCAGCCCA